>NW_023425416.1:49607980-50285480 GCF_014108245.1 Pipistrellus kuhlii | reverse complement strand
GGTGACGGACAGGCAGGGTCAGCGACCTCTCCCGTGTCTCTTCCCTCACGACCTCATTTCCTCCCGAAGGCCCCGCCTCCTGACACCGCTCCCTCCGGGGTTAGCATGACAACGGAGGAATTCTGGGAGGACAAAAGGCAGTGCAGAGTTTTGTGTCCATCGGTTGTTCTTATATGCATGTATACAAGTCCTTCGGTTGATCTCTTATCTCCCCCAGATCTCCCTACCGTCCTGGCTGTAATTTGACAGTCTGCTTGTTGGGGAGGGAGGGTATGGATGGGAGGAGGGGGGGCAATTTTAAAATATGTACACAGCTAATAATTTAATTAAAAAAAAAAAAAGGCAGTACATACCAGCGATGCCCGCGCTGAGCAGGGGCGGTTGTGGGAGGGAAAGGTCCGGAGAGCAGGAAAAGCGCGTCCTGTGTTGGCCAATGTCAGTGGGAACGCCGTAGACCCGCAGCCCGGCAGGGACGGCGGGTGGTGGAGAGGTGGGCTGCAGAGCCTGGTCCTCTGGGTGGGATGTGAACCCCGGTCCAAGGCCGTCATCCGGGCGGATGTGGACGGGAAAACAGACCAAAGGCAAGTGGTGGTGCCTGTGCCTCGGGGACGGGGAGGCGGGGAGCTGGTGGCAGTGACGGAGGAAGCTGAGAACCCAAGGCAGAGCGGGCAGCCATGCCCCCCGCCGCGGAGTCAGACCCGCTGGGACGGAGCTGACCGCTGAGTTGCAAACATGGAAAACACCCGGATGAGAGTGCTCTGTGGAGTGGCTGGGGAGAAGGGAGCCAGTCGTAGAGGGTTCAGAGGAGAACTGAAGGTGAAGCTGCAGAAATGTTTACTGGAGCCGAAACCGGTGTGGCTCAGTGGCTAGAGCGTCGGCCTGCGGACTGAAAGGTCCCGGGTTCGATTCCGGTGAAGGGCATGTACCTTGGTTGTGGGCACATCCCCAGTGGGGTGTGTGCAAGAGGCAGCTGATCGATGATTCTCTCTCATTGATGTTTCTAACTCTCTGTCCCTCTCCCTCCCTCTCTGTAAAAAAATCAATTTTATATATATATATATATATATATATATATATATATATTTTTTTTTTTTTTTTTTTAAAGAAATATTTACTGGAGACTTGTTTTCAGGCATGCTGTGAAGACAGAGCAGAGGAGTGTGGGTGGATGGCTGGTGCTGGTGTCTCTGTTTCAGATTCTCCAATTAGTTCAAGTGAGAAACACCAGGAACAGGGTCACTGAGGGCAGAACGAAGCGGGGAAGCGAGAAGAAAGTGTCTGCTGCAGGCACGGATCTTACAACAATTACCAACAAGCAAAAACGGCTCAGAGACAGCTCTTCGGCCCGGTTGGTGGGCTCAGTGGTTGAGCATGGACCTAGGAACCAGGAGGTCAGGGCTGGATTCCTGGTCAGGCACAGGCCCGGGCTGTGGGCCTGATCCCCAGTAGACGGTGTGCAGGAGGCAGCCCATCCATGATTCTCTCTCATCACTGATTCTCTCTCTCCCTCTCCCCTCTCTCTGAAATCAGTAAAAAATTTTGTTTAATAATAAAAACTTAACTCTTGGTCATTTTAGTTTATTTTATTATTTTATTGATTTTTTTACAGAGAGGAAGAGAGAAGGATAGAGAGATAGAAACATCGGTGAGAGAGAGACATCTATCAGCTGCCTCTTGCACACCCCCCCACAGGGGATGTGCCCGCAACCAAGGTACAAGCCCTTGACCGGAATCGAACCCGGGACCTTTCAGTCCGCAGGCCGACGCTCTATCCACTGAGCCACACCGGTTTCGGCTCTTGGTCATTTTAACGGTGGGTGCCGGGAGACCGACGCGCCGAGGGGCCTCTAAGTGAGAGTGTGACACACGCCAGTCGCCCCCACGTGGCTGCAGACCGTGGGCTCGGTCCTGCCTGGACTGGGTTCCACGGCGTCTGCCTTCCCGCAGAGGCGCCTCCCCTCCCGTCTCCAAGGCCTGCGTTGCCGGGAGGTTTCTGAAATAGGTGGGAGCGTCCCCCCCCGCTCCCCCCCCCCCCAGCTCCTGACTAAACTGCTTCCCAAGCTCCCGCCCGCCCCTCGGAGCTGCGGTCACCAGCCTCCGTCAGGCTGACCGTGGTGACGGGCACACCCCCTCGCTGCCACTCTTCCCACCTGCCCGGTGCCAGCCTGCAGGGCACGGGTCCCCACAGGAGCTCGGCAGGGAGCGGCAGCACAGAGCCTGCGGGGTGGGTGGGAGCGAGGGCCGGAGTGCTCATCTCCGGCGGGACTGACCGTGCTTCCCGTGACCCGTGTGGTCGCCGCTGGCTGCCTCTGGCCCTGCCTCCATCGTCTCGCTCACGAACAAGCATTATAACTTGGGGTCTGGACGTGCATGAAGAGTGTACAGGCCTGGGTTCACTGATAAATTCGCTTCAGGAGAATTTTCTGTTTTCCCTTTCCTCTCTCTCCGTCATCTTTGATCACCGAACTGCTATCGAACTTCGTGGATTCTAAGGTGAGTCTCCCCTCACATCCTCCGCTGCAGTGGGAGGTGTTGGGTGTCACCAATCTCTTCTGATCTCGGAGGGCGCAGGGCACCGACCGGGAAGGGAGGATTTCTCCGAGTGGGGGGGGCAGCGGGCGTGGTCTGGGCTTGGTGCTGCCTCGGGGATGAATTCCCTCCTCTAGTCCTCACAGGGCCCATTGATTCACTTATCGATCAGCGCGTTTTCCTTATCAACAAACACTTACTGAGCGAACACAATTAATCACCAGAGTTTAGCACGCATTGGGCAAGTCCTTTCCGAATGCTCTCTGCACTGCGGACGGACGGCCGGCAGGGAGAGGTGGACGCGATTGCGCTTCGTACGGAGGTGGGTCGGCAGAAATGGTGTTCGGAGGTTTAGAGGCTCGCCAAGGTCATGGGGCTGGTGGAAGCAGGACAAGGTCAAAGGCAGGCCCTCGGCCCCCAGAGCCCCCGCTGTGAACCCCACCCGACGGCGCCTCGGATGCTGGGGAAGCCACACGGTGGGGCACGGGAGCATCTGCATGGGCTCTTACACACCCGAATCCAGTCCCAGCCCAATCACCAGCAAATGCAAACTCTCTGCCAGGCGCACTGAAAGGTGTAGAACCCCATTAAAATGCCCCCTTCAGAGCGTACTTAGGAGGGCATCCACCGACCAAACACCAGGTGGTGCTGCCACGTAAGAGCTGGGTTGGAGCTCACGCTCACCGACGCCGGGAGAACACCCGTCGGCTCCGCGCGGGAAAGCAGACGCAGCCCACCCGCCTCTGTCCCGAGACCTGGTGCTGCAGGTCTACCCGGTGACGGAAAATACAGCCCAGACCCGATGGGGTTTCAGGACGACGCCCAGGGGCAGTGGGTAATGTGGGTCCTCGGAGGTGGTGGCTCGCTGACTCAGGCCGGTGCCCCTCCAGAGAGCGCCGGCTTTGCGGGCAGCGGCCTGCACATCGGTGCTGCGGTCGCGTCTGTCCTTCCGTTATTGCCGTGATTTCTGGCCGACAGATCCCAGCGGTAGGGCCTGTGGGTGAGCCGGGGTGCTGCCCGGAGCCCCGGAGCTGGTGAGGGATGGGCCTCACAGCCCGACCACCCGGCTCGGAGCTCAGGAGCCAAGGCCACCCTCGTTCCGTCTCTGTGGGTCCCAGCCTCCTCGGCGGGAAGTGCAGGGGTGAGGCTGGGCCTGGAGGAGGCCTTCCAAGCCTGAGACCCTTCTCCCGCCCGGGACCCGCACTGCCTCAGGCCCGAACGGACGCCTGTCATTTGTAACCCGGCTGCGCTCCCCTCGGCTTCCGGCAAACACCGTTCTGGCTTCCGGAAGGGGCTGCCCTGGCCTCCATCCTTCCCTGGCAGAATTCTGGGGGGAGAGGAGAGGAGGGGAGGAGGGAGGAGGCAGGGGACCCAGCACCAACCCGGGCTCACAGCTAATTCTTGGGTCTCAGGGCTCGGCTCAGGCCTTGGGTCCTGACCTTCGGGGAAGAGATGGACTCAGGACTTGCTGGCTCTGCACGTGAACCTGGGAGGGGTGGGCAGTCCCCTCGTTGGTGATGGTCACCCAGGGGCCCCTGGGGCTTAGAGTGAGGGCCGGGTCCCCGTGACACTCAGTTATCCCCTGAAGCCCCCCCACCTGCAGCTGGGCCTCGGGGAGCCCACGTGTTCCTTTTTTGGGATTTGGTTTTTGGTTACTGGACACCACACAAAAAGACGAGGTCATGATTCTCTTCCTTTTGGCACAAAACCTCCGAAATCTTACTGACCCAGCAATTTCTTCCCGACCAGGCCCGGCCAGCGGGCACCAGGCCTCGACTCATCGCTCATTACCGTGGGAGATCCGTGATTAGAGGGGGTGACAAGGCACCCCATCCATCACGTGGTAAACGCCGGCTAGGTGGCCCGAGGAGACTCGGCGCTCCCGCCTGCCAGCCCTCCCGCGTGCGTGTCCGCAGACGATGCTAATGGGTCCTCGGCAGCGTGCGGGCAGGGCCGGGGCGTCTGCGGCTTCCGGCGGCCGCTGGCTGCTGTCCCCGCGTCTGGCCGTGATTGCATTTGGCCTTTGAAGAGGCTCATCATTGCGGCTCAGACAGTGTGAACTGGTGGGATGGGCCATTAGTGAGGTTTTACATGAGTCATTCTGTGTCTGCGAGCCCCAGGATTTTAGGGCCGAAGAGACCTGCCGAGAACCCAGCCCCCTCATTCAGCCGGCGGGGGTAGAGGCGAGGCAGGTAAAGGCTGTCAGGGCCGGAACGAAGGTCTGCCGACCGCCAGCCCGGAGCACTTTCCCGCTGGGCCTCCCCTGCCCGGTGCTGCCGTGAATGCCAACCAGGAAAGGCTGATGGGCCGGGCGGACAGGGCCAGACCCTGCGATGAGAATCCGTCTCCCTCGGCGGCTCGTTCTCATTCCCGCCGCCTCTGTGCTTCTCTCCGGTTCAGGCTCCAGGTCGGAGGGATGCCCAGGAGCCCATCCCGCCGGGAAGCCCGCCCGGAAGTTCAGATGAGGCAGGAGACCACGTCGGTGTGTTTCCCCGGGAGGGAGGCGTTTGGCACGGGTCTTGGCGCCCGGGAAATGGTTTTCCGGAAACACCCCACGTCGCAGAGGATCCTGGGGTTTTCCTCGGAGTCGGTCGGTCCATAATGCCGCTGGGCAGTCCTGCAGGAACCTCAGTCTGTGTCTCTCCCCCCGGGCAGGAGATGGCAGTTATTCATTACGCTCCGTCCGGTGTCTGTTTCTTCACGTCACCGTCCCTTGTGCACCACGATGTTCCTCTTTCTTCTTCTCTGAATTTCCTTTTGTCCGGGTCTATTGAGAAAGGATGGGCCCGCGTGACGTGTGAGGGGAGGCACACGCACAGGGGCTTCGGACACACACTGGAATGGCCTCTGGAAGAGTCTTCTCCTGTGACGAGGGCTCGGGGTCTGCTCTCAGGAGCTCCCCCTCCTGCCCAGGAGCTCAGCGCGGGCCCCGGGGTTCATTACCCCGAGGGCCGGCTTGTCCTGTAACTGGAGGTGTGTGCCTTTTGACCACCTTCTTCCCGCTGCCCCTCCTCTCATCCCCCTCCTCCTCTCATCCCCCTCCTCCTCTCATCCCTCCTCCTCTCACACTCTCTCATCCTCTCTCTCTCTCTCTCATCCCTCTCCCTCCTCTCTCTCTCTCTCTCACTCTCACTCTCTCATCCATCTCCCTCCTCTCTCTCTCTCTCTCTCTCTCTCTCTCTCTCTCTTTGGTGGGCTCTTTTTTATTAGATTCCATATGTCAGTGAGATGATACAGTATTGGTCTTCTGTCTGACTTCTCTCAGCTAGAACAATGCCTTCAAGTTCGTCCATGCTGTGACAAATGGTAGGATTTCCTTGTTTTTATTTTATTTTATTTTTTATGGCTGAGTAACCATTCAGTGTGTAGGGATGTGTGTGCATGTGTGTGTGTGTGTGTGTGTGTTTTATGGCTGAGTAGCCGTTCAGTGTGTAGGGATGTGTGTGCATGTGTGTGTGTGTGTGTTTTATGGCTGAGTAGCCGTTCAGTGTGTAGGGATGTGTGTGCATGTGTGTGTGTGTGTGTGTGTGGCAGCTTCTCTAGCCATTCACCGTCGATGGGTGCCTACGTTGCTCCTCCGTCGTGGCTGCTGTAGCGAAGGCTGCACTGGCCCGGGCGCACCCAGGCGTGAATAGCGACGAGGGAGAGGACACATTGGCTGTGGCCACTGAGCTCCTTGTAGACCGAAGCCTCTCAGCTGTGAGCAGACGCCAGCCACATCGCCCTCTAACTCCCCATGAAGGTTTTGGGTGCCCCCCTCCCGCCCCCTGAACTGAATTTGTGCGCTGTTGTCAGTGACATGTCAGAAATGAGAGATCCGAGGAGTCTCAGGGGGTCCTGTGGGAGACTTCCAAGCTCGGCACCTGCTCTGGATTTAGGGGGACACCGTTTTGAAGGCGGCTTTCCCGCTGGCGGGGTACATCCCTGAGGTGGGCTGGCCGAGGGCACAGGCGGCCACATGGCCTCTGGGGGGCGAGGCTGTGTCCGTCGGTATCAGCATGACCCAGGGCTGCTGTGGATGGACATGGGGCGGGGGGAGGCGAGGGGGTGGAGGGGGAAGGAGTAGACCCCCCCCCCCCCCCGCCACCCCAGCTCTCCTCTCAGTATTGCATTGGCCTCACAGCACTGGCCCCAAGTGCTCCCAGCCCTGGAGGCGGACTGTGCGAGGGCGTGGGGACACGTGTTGTGATTGTGGCCCCAGAGGACCCCTCGCCCCCGCCTCTTGTCGGGGGATCGGCTTTTGCTTCTGTCCAGCTTTCAGAGGAGGCAGTCTCCCTGTTGGACCCTCCAACCGCCAACCGTGAGGCCTGGCCGCCTGTCCCTCCAGCCTCCTGCGGCCTGGGGCCCACAGCCTGCGGTGGGGGGCGGGGGACACTTTCTCTTACGGACACCTCCACCCGCTCCTGGCAGCCACACCCGCTGCCGAGGCTGCGGTCTTCCTCCAGCTCCTGTGCGACGAGGCCTGCTTTGGGTGTGAGCGCTGGATACTAGTTCTGTGGGCACTGAGCCCGCTGACTTCCACGGACGGTGGTCCTGGCCCAGCAGAGCCTCCGGGGCCCCCCCGTCACACACAGGGTCGTGCAGCGAGGTCTCGCAGTCCCCCCGGCCGTCAGTTCCCTCGCTCCCGATGTCAGGCCGGGGTGGCGGCCACCAGCACGGGAGCTGGGAGGGCTCCCCGAGCCTGCTCTCTGGGCGACCTCGGCAAATGGCTCAGCCCCGGTGAGCCTCAGAGGGACACGGGGGGGGGGGGGGAGCCTCTGGGTCATTGTGCAGATTCAACATCCGAGAGGCTCCATAAAGGCTGCGGGTTCATCGCGCTTATTCCCGGGCGCCTGGCCGTGCGCATTTAAAAAAAATATATGTTTTCATGGATTTCAGAGAGGAAGGGAGAGGGAGAGGGAGAGCTAGGAACATCAGTGATGAGAGAGGATCACGGATCGGCTGCCTCCTGCACGCCCCCTACTGGGGATCGAGCCGGCAACCTGGGCGTGTGCCCTGACCGGGAACGGAACCGTGACCTCCTGGCTCAGAGGTGGGTGTTCAGCCACAGACCCACGCCGGACGGCCTGTCATGTACCTTTTTGCTCCGACTTTTCCTCACTCCCTTCCTCGTCCACAAGGCCAGCCGCTCCTCCTCCCTCGCTCGGCGCAGCTCCTCCCTCTGACTGCCCCGGGGGTGCCTGCTTCCCGCTCTCCAGCCGAGAGCCCTCGGCTCGGCGCCCGACGTTTCCCGGCGGCGAGAGGCGGCACGCGAATCGAGGGTCCCCTTCTGACGCCGCCACTCAGGGAGCCCAGACCTGAGGCTCCCTCTCCTGCCCGCCCCCCTCCGGGCCCTCGCTGGGAACACCACGGGACCCCGCCCGCACACAGCGCACCCTCAGGAAGCACGCTCCTGAGGAGCTGCGGCCCGCCTTTCTGAGTGAGTCCGGACAAGGCACTGACCAAAGAAACCCACGCGGGCAGCGTGGCTCCGTGGCTGAGCGCCGACCTAGGAACCAGGACATCACGGTGTGATTTCCAGTCAGGGCACAAGCTTGCATTGCGGGTTTGGTCCCCAGTAGGGGGCGTGCAGGAGGCAGTGGATCAATGATTCCTTCTCATTATTGATGTTTCTGTCTCTCCCCTCCTCTCTGAAATTGTGTATTTATCTATCTATCTATCTACAAATTTATTTTTTTAAAATATATTTTATTGGTTTTTTACAGAGAGGAAGGGAGAGATATAGAGAGCTAGAAATGTGGATGAGAGAGAAACATCGACCAGCTGCCTCTTGCACACCCCCTACTGGGGATGTGCCCGCAACTCAGGTACATGCCCTTGACCGGAATCGAACCCGGGTCCCTTCAGTCCCCCAGCCGATGCTCTATCCATTGAGCCAAACCGGTTTCGGCAACAATTTTTTTTTTTTTTTTTAAAGAAAAATCCTCCATCCGGCCTCACCCTTGCTCCTTCCTGCCTCTCCCTGGCTGTGCTCCGCGGCACCTGCTGGCGCTCCCCCCTCTCCCAGCCTCAGGCTCCCGGTGTGCCTGAGGCCTGGCGGCCGGTGCCACGGGAACAGCCTGTCTGTGAAGTCCACCCCACCTCCACAGAGCGGCCTCCTCCCGAAATCAGCCTCCTTCTGTTCTGTTCCACACGCCACCTCCCGGAAACACCCCACCCTGCCCCAGCCTCTCTCTCCGGAGCTTGGATGGGACCTGCCAGCTGCCGGGAAGCCGCTCTGCTTTCTGTCCATCGCCTGCAGGTGTCTCCACGCCCAGAGGGCGCCCGTGGGTCTAAGATGGGTGGCTGCCAGCAAAGGAGCAGCCCGGACTGCCCCCGGGGGGCCACTGACTGGGGATTGACACCCCGGTGGGGTGTGGCGACTGCTACAGCATCCGATTTTAACAAGACCTTACAGAGAAGGAATGGGACCTATCCTACGCCTCTCTCTGTTTCTCCTTGTGTGTGTGTGTGTGTTCACATATACATGTATGTATATATGTATGTATATCTGCATCCGTGTTTAGTTATGCACAGGATTCAGCAATACACCCGTTTTCTCCCTAGGAACTGTTTCCTCCGTTGGGTGTGGTCAGTAATATTGAAACTACAGGAATCCTGTCCATGGAAACATCTGCATCAAAACAGGTACTTCCTCCCCGACAGAGAAGGCGGGACTCTTTGGGGCCCCGTTCTGGGAGGCGTCGCGCGGCAGCCGGTCCCCTGGGTGACCGGCAAGGACTCCCCGGGAGGCGCCCTGCCAGTGTTCTAGAAAATCAGAACCAAACTCGTTTATTGCAGCCCCGTCTTCGTCGCACACGCCGTGGCGCTGAGAGAAGCACACCGACGGCAGTCTTTTTTTTTTTTTTTTTTTCCCTGAAAGTGTCTACTGGAGATAAAAAGAACAGGGTCACCAGGGACATGTGGTCTGTTACGTTAAAAAAACCTGATAGGTTACGTGTTTCTATTGCCTGTTAGCGCGGCCTACGCCTCTTTAACGACTGGTTACAAACAGGAAACGCCGAGTTCGAAGGCGAACATTCAAGTCAGTGGATACAGCGCTCACGCCGTTGGGGGCAGGTAACATCCGGCCGTGGGTGGTCACGTGAGCGGGGGGTCTGTGGACCGGGGAGGGGGGGCGCGGAGGGGGCTGCCCAGGCTCCGGGCCGCCCCTCAGCCGCTTTTCGGACGGAGGACGGCGCGGTGCTTTCTGCCGATGGCTTTGGAAGACGAGGTCACGCTGCTGGCCGCAGCACAGCGAACCCCAACCTGTCACTGATGATCGCAGGGAGCAGCGGCCGTTAGCACAGCATCGGGGAGTTTAGCAGGGCAGCAACCCAAACCAGAGAGTAATCATAATAGAATCATAATCGTAAGAAGGATAAGGATAAAAACCGAACACACTCCGGGAGCCCAGGCTCGCTGCCAGCCACGTCAAACTATCAATAGCACTCCGCTAAAAAAAACACACAAAGGAACAACAACAAAAACACTGGGATAGCCAGCCGTGCCCTCGCCCTGCCCCAAGCACACGTGACACAAGTCCCCCCGTGTCCCTTTTGCAGAATAAAGCAAACGCGTCCTTGTGCTCCTTCCCGCCAGCAGCCACGTGGCCCGGCGTTACCACATGTAGTAGCTCCTGGACGTGTCCACCTGGGCCGTGGGCTTGGCCTCCGCGGCCGCGGCCCCGTCCTTGTCCTTCTCGGCGTCCCCGTCCCAGAGGCTGATGAGCGGTGGGTACAGCTCGTTGAGCGGGATGGACGAGGTCTTCTGCATGTACTTCTTCAGCGAGTGGTGGTAGTTCTTCCTCTTGAACCTCTTGGCCACGTACGCGGCTGTGGAGGCGAGGCTGACCACGGCGAACATGGAGCCCATGACGGCGGCCAGCGCGGTGCTGGCGTCCTGGTCGGAGACGCCGAGGGCGAAGGCGGCCGTCTTGGTGGTGACGTTGACGCAGGAGCGCTGCGTCTGCTGGTGGACGCTGGCCACGGTGAGGCACACCTCGTAGGCGGTGGCCGGCTGCAGGTGCGTGAGGTTGTACTCGTGGACGTCCACGGGCACGCGGGCCGTGTAGGTGATGTGCGGGTTGTCCACCTTCATGGTGGCCGAGGACCACTTGAGGTTCGACGCCATGACGTTGGAGGCCACCTTCCAGGACACGAGGATGGAGTGGGACGCGGTCTGCTTCACGTACATCTCCAGCACCTGGGCCCCGTCCGGGAGGGTCCCGTTGACCCTCACCGTGACCACGCGCGTGTCGGCCCCCTCGGCGTTCTGGGCCACGCAGGTGTACCTGCCGGAGTCCTCCGCGCGGACGTCGGCGATGGCCAGGGTGCCCTCGCTGCTCAGCGTGTACCGGTCGGAGCGCGTGTCCCCCGTGACCTTCCGGCCGCGCGGCGTCACCCAGTAGACCTGGGGCTCCGGCTCGGCCAGGGCCCGGCAGTCCAGGAGCACCGTGGCGCCCGGCTCGGCGTTCAGGCGGCCGGGGAAGGCGTCGCGGGCGATCATGGGCAGGCAGCGCTCGCCGGCGCCCCGGGCCAGCGCGTCCTTCACCGGCCGGCCCCGCAGCTCGGGCGGCGCGGTGCACAGCATGGACAGCGGCTCCATGAAGCGGATGCTGGTGGTGTTGGCGGCCACCCAGCGCAGCACGCAGTCGCAGCGCAGCGGGTTGCTGTGGATGCTGATCTCGCGCAGGTTGGGCAGCGAGGCCACGGTGGCCCGGTACACGGCCTGCAGCGCGTTGTTGTTGAGCATGAGGCTCTCGAGCGCGGGCACGCCGCGGAAGGCCCGGCGGTGCACGTAGGACAGCTTGGGGTTGTTGGTGGCCTCCAGCTTGGTGAGCTCGGGCAGGTTGTCCAGGGCGAAGCGGTCCACGGACACCAGCTCGCCCATGTTGTTGAGGCCCAGCTCCTTCAGCCGCGGCATGTCCCGGAAGTCCCCCTCCTGGATCTTGCGGATGGGGTTCTTGTTGAGGTCCAGGAACTTGAGGTTGGGGACCTTCTGCAGGGCCGGCTGGGGCACCCGGGCCAGCCTGTTGTCGTAGAAGGACAGGCTCTCCAGGCTGTCCAGGCCCACCAGCGCGTCGCCCGGCACGTCGGTGAGGCACATGCCCGCCAGCACCAGGCTCCGCAGGTTGGCGAGGGGCCGGAAGTTCATGTCCAGGATGCCCACCACGGGGTTCTCGCCGATCATGAGGATCTCCAGGTTGGGCGTGGCCTCGAACCAGCGGCTGTCGATCACCCCGAGGCGGTTGGAGTTGAGGTGCAGCCGCAGGAGGTTGCGCAGGCCGGCGAAGGCGCGCGCCGAGATGGCGCGGATCTGGTTGTGGTTGATGTAGAGCTCCTGCAGGCTGCCCAGGTCCTGCAGGCAGCGGTCGGGCAGCTCGGCGATCTGGTTCTCCTCCAGGTGCAGCGTGGTGAGCCGGCTCAGGTTGGCCAGCCCCACCTCGCGGATGCTGCTGAAGTTGTTCTGGGACACGTCGAGCTCCGTGAGGTTGCGGAGCCGCTGCAGCTCGCCGGCCGTGGCCGCGATGCTGTTGCTCTGCAGCAGCAGCACCTGCGTGTCGCCGGACAGGTTGCCGGGGATGCGGGTGAGGCGCAGGTCGTTGCAGTCCACCGTGGTGGCCTCGCGGTAGGTGGACTGCGGCGTGAACCAGGGCCGGACCTCGCACACGCACAGCTGCGGGCACTCGCCGCTCTGCAGGGAGGGCCCGGCGAGGGAGGCCAGCAGCAAGCCCAGCGCCAGGCCGGACGCCCCCGCGGGGACAGGTCGCATCCTGGCCATGCCGCCCGCCGGCCGCCCCGCCCGCGCGCCTCTCAGCAGCGGGGGACCGCCCCGGCCTGGCCCGCGGACATCCGCGCGGAGTCTGGGTGGCGAGGCGGAGCGCTCTGCAGCCGCGGGGACGGATCTGCGGAGTGTCCGGAGGCCGGGGCGCCCCCAGGAGCTCTCAGCGGCGGCTCTCCATCCCGGGCTCGCCCACTCAGGTCCCTCGGCCTGATCCAGTCTGCAGGTGCGCCTGGAATGCGATAGGGACAGACGTTAGGTTTGTCGCCGACACCCTCCCTCCAGCCTTCCCCAGCCTGCTGAGCAGGCACAGTCCCTCCCAAACGCAACAGCGAAGTGTCCAAGGAGCTCAGCAAGCTAGATTCTCTGCGCTGAACTAGTTCCCCTTGACAGTTAACCTGGGACTGCTCATGTTACTGGGTAAAATCCTCATCACCACACACACACACACACACACACACACCACACACACTAAATAGGAGCCTTCGGAAAAACCCACACGTTATGAAATACACACACAGCAGCGATTTCAGAAACTACACGTACCGGTTGTCAAAACACATATACACACACGTTAGTCGCTAACAGCTCAATTTTGAAAATAGAGGTATTTTAATAAACATGCCTTTGTCATTATTCAAAGTGTCATATGCATTCTCGGGGGACGCCCTATATGGCACCGAGAAAAAAAAAATGTGTTTTGATTGATTTCAGAGAGGAAGGGAGAGAGAGGAACATCAGCGATGAGAGAATCACTGACTGGCAGCCTCCTGCGCGCTTCCTACTGGGGGTTGGAGCCTGCAACCCAGGCCTGTGCCCTTGGCCAGGAATCAAACCGTGACCTCCTGGGTCATAGGCTGATGCTCAACCAGGGAGCCGCGGTGGCCGGCCGGCTGGTCTGAGCTCCGGGTGGGTGGCTGGCGGCAGCAGAGAGAGCGCTCTGTGGAGTCAGCAACGCCGGGCTCGGAAAGGCCTGGCCGGAGCCCCCCACAGGATGGTAGGAAGGCAGCCTGGGAGCAGAACCGGCTCCTCCCTGAGGCTCTCGATGGCCTGCGGTGGGTTTGCAGCATCGGGGTGACCGGAGAACAGGAATAATGACATCACCGCGATGCTTATCGCCTAGCCCCGTGGCTGGCAAACGCCTCAGTCCACAGAGCCAAACATCAACAGGACAACGGTTGACATTTCTCTGGAGAGCCACATTTTTTAAAGTTAAACTATTTAGACAGGTACATTGTTATTAACTTACTTAGGGTACTCCTCGCCTGGCCTTTTTGCTAAACACTCAAGGGGCCAAAGAGCCGCATGTGGCTCGCGAGCCGCAGTGCGCTGACCACTGAGCTCGTGGGACTAGGTGGCAGCCAGATGATCTGCTAGACACTGAGAGGGACTCCCGGCTCGGGGTCCGGGCGAAGACCTGCCCTCAGGACCCCCGTCTGCCGCAGCCAGTGCAGCTCTGCTCTGGAGAAGGCCTCGGCGCCGCTCAGCGCGCATCCCGTTTAAGACACTCCCCTCCTCCCGCTGCTCGGAAGACCTACTTTCCCAGGCAGCACCTGCGAGGTCCCCGGGGCCAGCGGAGGCGGCCCAGTTCGCGGGCGGAGGGGCAGACGAACGCCGGGCTCAGCAGTTCCTAATCGGAGCACCTCGCCCGCTTCTCTGCTGGCTCTCCGGTCCCCAGAGGAACACCAGCTTGTCCTTGCCCTGCTTTCATCTTCTCCCGTCCCTCCTGTATCCGTGGTTGTTGTTTTTGTTCAGTGTCAGGGGCTCAGGCAGGCTCTGGTGCGTGTGGGCGGTGTGCAGGCACGAATGCTCCTGCCCCAGGGTCACCCCGAAGACCCCGGCCGCCATCGGGTGGGCGGGCGGTCCGTGAGGTGCCAGAGGCACAGACCGGCCTGCGGGGAGCATGTGCCCAGCCCTCCCGGGGGCCAAGCTCCACACGTCACCTCCGGCTCCTCTGCTCGCCACGGGGCGCGGGCAGCACGGGGAAACCGGTCCTTAGTTTTAAAAGAAACTCGTGAACTTGATCTTTGCAGCTTGTCCTAGGGCCTCGCAGGCAAGGCGAGCACTCACACCTGAGCTGACTCAGCTCTGCGCCAGCATCACTTCCTGCAATGACCCGACACAGCGTGCGGGACCTTCCCCCTGGCACCTGTCAGGTCCCTTTAACCCCGAGAGCCTGTCACGGCAAAGGCCGCAGGACCAGGGAGAAGGATTTTTTTTTCTTTTTTCTGTTTAACTCGCTTGTAGGATCGGGAAAGTTCCTTGTTTTTCTTCATAAGAAATGAGTGGTTTGCATAGTCAGTCGTCAAGTAGCAATTTAGCATCGTCGAGTTGGGAGAGGATGGGAGGCTGAGGGGACGGGAGGCTGAGCAGACGGGAGGCTGAGAGGACTGGTGGCTGAGCAGACGGGTGGCTGAGTGGACAGGAGGCTGAGGGGATGGAGGCTGAGCGGACGGGAGGCTGAGCAGACGGGAGGCTGAGAGGACTGGTGGCTGAGCAGACGGGTGGCTGAGCGGACAGGAGGCTGAGGGGATGGAGGCTGAGAGGACTGGTGGCTAAGCAGATGGGTGGCTGAGTGGACAGGAGGCTGAGGGGATGGAGGCTGAGGGATGGACGGGAGGCTGAGGGGACAGGAGGCTGAGGGGATGGAGGCTGAGGGGATGGAGGCTGAGGGGATGGAGGCTGAGCGGACGGGAGGCTGAGGGGATGGAGGCTGAGTGGACGGGTGGATGAGCGGACGGGAGGCTGAGCGGACGGGAGGCTGAGGGGACGGGAGGCTGAGGGGATGGGAGGCTGAGGGGACGGGAGGCTGAGGGGATGGAGGCTGAGGGAATGGAGGCTGAGCGGACGGGAGGCTGAGGGGACGGGAGGCTGAGGGGATGGAGGCTGAGGGGACTGGTGGCTGAGCAGACGGGCGGATGAGCGGTCGGGAGACTGAGCAGACAAAACAGGAAGCGACACCTGGGCTGCTTTGTTGATCCTTTTTAGCACCAGCCGGTGCGGTGACATGAAAGCTGCCACGGAACCCATTCATTTTAGTCTTTTTGCCAATTATTTTAATTCTCGTAGCATGCCCATATGAAATAATTGCTCTGTAATTACACCGTGATTGCATGTTAAATAAACGTGAACTCCTCCGTGCGGCGGCCTCACTCTGCCTCGCCGGCTCCGGCTCCTCACACCCTTCCCGCCCTCCCAGGGCCGCGGCGTCCTCACGGCGGACGGAGACTGTGCCAGGCCGTGCCAGTCCACGCGGCCAGCGGTCCGGACAGCGCGTTCGGGACTGCAGACAGGCTGCGGGAAGGCAGACTCATCGGGCTGGCACAGGCAGGGCAGGTGCGGACGAGGCCGGGATGCCAGCCAGCCAGGCCCAGCAATCCCAGGAGCCTCTGCCGGACCTGCTTGTGGGCCCAGGCCAGGCCAAGTTCAGTGTCACAGTGAAGGTGACTCTCATCAAGGAAATGGCAAAGGTTTTCACTTCCATTTCAGGGTATTTATTGCAGTTTTCTTTCCTCAAGAAGAGTTCTGTACCATTGTAATCACATACATGTATATATATATTGTATATTTATACATATTTTAATATGTTTATTGATTTCAGAGAGGAAGAGAGATAGAAACATCCATGATGAATCATCCATCAGCTGCCTCCTGCACGCCCCCTGCTGGGCATCGAGCTTGCAACTGGGCATGTGCCCTGACCGGGAATCCAACTGTGACCTTCTGGTTCATAGGTCAAAGCTCAACTACTGAGCCACACCGGCAGAGTTGGTTATGTTTTTTTAATCTGGTGGTAATTTTTATTAACTACCTGACATTTTAGCAGAATTTTTATCTTTAAAAATGGAACATCCGGTGTTCTTAAGGTGGGAGCCTATACTTTTATTTCTTTAATTTTTTCTTTATTGAGTTTTAGAGAGAGAGGAAGGGAGAGGAAGGGAGAGGAATAAAGAGACAGAGACATCCCCCGGGCATGTGCCCTGACCAGGAATCGAACTCGTGACCTCTTGGTTCTCGGGTTGATGCCCAATCTCTGGGCCACACCGGCCGGGCGGGAGCCTGTATGTTTTAGCTCAGATCTACTGACATTCCTCTGGGGCCTGACGACTTAGACTTTACCAGTTAGAAGGCGATGCACTGAAAAACTTGAGCCTGGGAACATGCCAAGAACACAGGCCCGCCCTCGGAGACGGACAGATGGAAATGCACCAACATTCCGCATCAAGCTCCGCTCCTCCAGATTGAAGACGCAGCGCGTGGCGCGAGGCAGTGCCCGCCCTTGGCCTCGGCAGACCCGGCGCCGTGCTCCCGCAGAGCGCCATCTCTCGGGAAGACGCAAACGAAGCCATCTGTCCCCGAGCTCTTAAAATAACCTCCGCTTCCAGCTCCCGCGCCAAATGGGTTTTATATGACTGTTTGCTCTCCGACGGGTCCACAGAACTGGGTTTTCTTCATCGCTGAGACGTGTGCCCGCCAGCTCGGCCTTCCCTCTGCAGGCGGGGCCGGGCCACTCACGGCGCCCCAAGGGCAGGGCGGGCGGGATGCAGCGGGGAGGGATCCCTGCTCTCACCCTCCCTGGGGCTCAGAGCTGAGGGGGGACCCTGTGAAGACCCCACAGCTGCTGGGGAAATGCCGAGAGGGACCCAGTTTTCGGCATGCAGGGTGGGGTCCTGGTGTGACGTCACCTCCTTCCCCAGGGCCGCGGCGGAGACGGGGTGCCCGCAGCCCTCCGGGCACACACACGAATACGACCTTGCGGATGAAGCGACGAGGTCGCTTGGTCCTGACGGTCAGACTCGGGGAACGGCGTGTCACTTCGGGGGAGCTGAGGTGTCTTCTAGGAAGTGGTCGTTCAGTCTTTCAATCTTTAATTCCCACCTCTTGCCTTTGATAGGGGTTGTTGTTGGTAATATTTTTTTTTTTTAAAAAAAGTATTTGTATTGATTTCAGAGAGGAAGGGAGAGGGAGAGAAACATCAATGATGAGAATCACTGATTGGCTGCCTCCTGCACGCCCCACACTGGGGATCGAGCTCAAAACCAGGGATTGTGAACTTGACCGGGAATCAAACTGGGACCTTTCAGTCCGCAGGCCGATGCTCTATCCACTGAGCCAAACCAGCCAGGGCATTATTATTATTATTATTATTATTATTAGGATATAATCCTTCCCGGCCCTGTTAAGGAATTCACACTGGAACCCCCTGTGGCTCCCAATCTAAAGCCTTTGTTTCTAACCTATTTTCTTCCCATTTTCCCTCTCCTCCTAAAAGCGGCCCCCGAGGGGGAAGCATTCCAGTTTATTAGGATTTCTGGTAATCAGGCTTTTCGATCGTGTCGGCGAATTGAAATCCGGTTCACGCTCCCTCCACGGGTTGGAAGCAGCTGGTTACAAAGTCACCTCCGTTCCCATGAGGACGCCCCGAGGCCCCGGCCCAGCGGCCGGAGGGCTCCGAGGGAGGCTGCCCTGGACCCCCTCAGCCAGCACAGGGCGGGCACGGCCCTCAGTCACCCGTCCAGCCGCCCTGTCACCAACGGGGCCGAGGGCCCGCACACATCCTACATCCTGGCACTGCCCGTGCCCCCACCCCCAGCCTTTGTTAAACTAAAGGCAACGAGAAGGACTTTAACGAAACACCGGTACCATCACCCAAGACCCTCGGGTCAGGAGAGAACCGGACGTGGAGGCACTTTATCCCGGACGTCCAGGGCCCATGTGCTTCACGGGGGGAGGGAAGGCGTTGGGTGGCAGGGCTGCGTAAAAAGGTCCTTCCTTAATGAGATGTATTCCGGAGTAAAGTGCGGGCTGGCTCCTCGCCCCGGAACGGACACCGCCGTGAGCCTTTCCGTGTCCAGGCGCTCGGAGCTGAGCGCGGCCGGGTGCGCGTGGCGGTGCCTTCCCGCTTCCTGTCCGAGCGGCCGAGGGTCCGGAGGGCGCCGTCTGGTAACGGGCCGGCGGGCGAGAGCCGTTTCCTCGGGACACGGAGCGGGGAGAAGCGGGAATTCTCGGGCTGTGGCCGGGGACACGGGCAGGCCGCTCATTCCTGCTTCAGGGCTCCTGGCATCGAACGGGCGGGAAGCCCTGGTTCGGAAATCTGGCCGCCACCCTGAGGCTGGTCACTCGGAACCGGTCCCTCCCTTCTGGTGAGGTCGGCGCTGATGGAAAGGCCTCCGTGGGCGTCTGTGGGCTGAAGGCTTGGGCTGCTCCTCCCTGGGAGCCGCTGGGGGTCGGGGTGTGGCTCCGGTTCCCCCCCCCCCCAACTTTAAATAGCTGCCCTCACTCCCAGGCCCAATAGCCGCCAGGAAAACCTTTCCCAGGGAAGGAGGCCACAGAGGCACGGGGCGAGTGCTCAGGTAACCATGGCAACCGAAAAATGCCACCGAGGCGCTTGTTTCATACACAAATGAGGGACAGCTGTGGAGCCCACACGTCTGCCAGGGTCACAATGGGAGCCGGGGGGACGTGGGGTCAGAGAGTGACACCTCATTTATCTTCATCGGGGCTCCCGCAGCGCCCGCCCGGCTGAGCCCCGAGGAGCAGGCGCGGCCGTGGGGGCGCCGGGCCCGGGGGAGAGCCCCCGGCCTCGGGGTTCGGAGCCCAGTGTCCTTGGCAAGTGCGGCGGCCGGGCTCTGGCGGGGGGGGGGGGAGAAAAAGGGGGGCTGGGCCTTGGGGTGCATCTCTGCCAGTCGAAGCCGCTCCTCTGCCTCTCTGGGCCGAGGCTCTGTGGGTGAGTGTGACGGTTCCATCCCAGTGAAATGCTTAGCCCGGGGGGCACGGCGCGCACAGACCCCTCAGCGCCCGCGCTGGAGCGCGTCCTCCCCGTCCCCTCCCGCCCCGCCCCGCCCGGCAGGCTAGCAGTGAGCCCACCCACGGAGGTGCAGGGGCCCGACTCAAGGTCACGGAGCGACGACCGGATAACAGCTCGCTGACCCAGCGTGTCACCGACACCGCTGCCATCGCCTTTGCTGGGCCTTCGGAGAAGACTCAGAAAGCAAATACCACATAACACGCGAGCCTGCAGAGTGTTCCTCTGAGAAGACACGGCCGCCCACACGGGAGGGCACACCTTTAACTGCCGGAACAGAGTGGACGGCGCCGAGGGCTGCCAGCGCGCTGGAGTCTGTCTCTCCGGCTTCACCGGGAGGGTCTGTGCCTGAGGGACGCGACCCTCTCCATGCACCTGTCTGTGCGGTGACACACACACACACACACACATACACACGTCGTGGCCTACCCACCAGGCAGAGAAAAACGTGCCAGCGTGAGACCCGCTCACAAGCAAACCCCGTTGACGACGCTCTGGAACAGGGGCTCCCTCGGCACGCCATCCGGGACCGGACAGAGAGTTCACCGCTCCGCACTGGGGACCAAAGCAAGAGGGGGCCATGCTCGTCTGCCTCCGACTACAGAACTATCATCTCCTCCGGAACACATCATTCACCAGCGCTCTGTGCAGGAGGGAGACCCTCCCACTGCTCCCAGAACCAAAACACGACTTTAAAACGTGCTTGGTCTCCAGATGGGCTGCCCCCAACATAGAGGCTCCCCGTAGTAATTTTGAAAAACAAAACAAAACCTAAACACAGGATGTGAGCACCCTCCCAGGAGTGGCCGGGGATCGCTGGGAGGACTACCACTCTGTGGCTGAAAAGGAAATGATAGGGATGATGACGAGAGCCCATCAGAGGGTGGCACCCAGGCCCCGTCCTGTGTCACGCCGTGCGGATGGCTTAGTGACGGCGAGACAGAAAGCCCGCCGGGCTGGTTACTGTGTTCCCCCCCCGCCGGCCGGGGCAGCAGCCACGGAGCTCCGAGGGGCTTTGTCCCCGTCAGCACAGAAGGTGTGAGCGCTCCGGCATCAGGCCAGGAAGCTGGCCCCGGCGGGGTCCCGCCAGAGAGGGTCCTGGTGGCTGTCCCGGCTCTCTGGGACGGCCGGGCGCCAGCCAGGGCTGCTGTGCTGCTGTCCGGGGCAGCGTCTGCCCAGGCTGGCTATGCTTCCTGTAGCAGTGACCCTGCCCCCGCCTGACTCCCTCAGCTGCTTCACCCGGAGGGGCGCTGCTCTCCCCTCTGACTCCCTCCCAGAATGAAGATCCCGTGGGCCGAAGCCGGTTTGGCTCAGTGGTAGAGCATCAGTCTGCGGACTGAAAGGTCCCAGGTTCGATTCCGGTCGGGGGCATGTACCTTGGTTGCGGGCGCATCCCCGGTAAGGGGTGTGCAAGAGGCAGCTGGTCGATGTTTCTCTCTCATCGATGTTTTTAGCTCTCTGTCTCTCTCCCTTCCTCTCTGAATAAAATATATTAAAAAAAAAAAAAAAAAAAGATCTCGCGGGTATAAGCCCCCGCAAACAGGAGGCTTCGCCATTTGGAAGTCTCTGCTTCCGTTAAAAACACCTCGGTCACACGTAGCGGGACAAGGCCCCGGTTTGCAGCCTCGTTCGGGAAAACCGGCTATTTCCATCGCCAGGCCGGCGGGCAGGTGACGGCACCGAGGAGCTGGGGCAACAGCCTGCGGCTCTCTGAGGCCTCGTCGTGGGAAAGGCCGTCGTGGCTACAGCCCTGGCCCGGACTCCAGGCCAGAGCCCCCGAAGGACCGCCGCCTGCCGTCCGTGTGAGAGGCGCCGAGGCCGCGGAGAACCGGGGACACGGAAGGAGCAGAGGAACATCTGCCGCCACCCTCCCCGAGCCCCAGCCCTCAGCACAGCACCGTCTTTTCATCCGGGGGCGGGACCGCATGGGAAGGCCGCTTTCAGAGAACAGAGACCTCAGGGGAGACGCAGGCCAGAGAAGAGGTTCCTGTTTTTAACCTGGGGAGAGAAGGGGCCGCTGGCTGGCTTGCCGGTGGGTGGAAGCCCGGGCCCACGTACGGCCAAGGCCAGGAGGTGAGGGTGCGGTGGCCTAGCAGCCGCCGTTAGACACGCTCAGACTCGCGAACAGCCCCGACCTTGGGGTCCGCTCCTCCTCCCTGCTCTGTCCTAGGCCCTGAGCCCTGCTCGGGCAGTGAGGAGCCCCACGGCTCCATCTCCCGCAGGCCTGCAAGGCTGGTGCCTGAACAGCTACAGGAATTCTGACTGGACAGCCATCATTCTCGCGAGTTCTTCACATGGGCCACGCTAACCCTCTTGCCCCATACTGTGGATCTGGAAAGATGGAGCAGGAGGTGAAATGACTAAAAGGGAAAAAAAAGAACTCCGAAAGCCGGTTCCGCCATTGCTTCCAACCATGTGAAGTGGGTGTGACTGCTGCCTGCTTCCCTCGACCTTCCTCTCTGGCTCAGAGCATCCAGCCTGGAGGTCAGGGACACACAGGAGAGGCCCGGGGTGCACACAGAGGAGAGGGCCCGGGGTGCACACACACACACAGGAGAGGGCCGGGGTGCACACACAGGAGAGGGCCGGGGTGCACACACAGGAGAGGGCTGGGGGTGCACACACAGGAGAGGGCCGGGGTGCACACACAGGAGAGGGCCGGGGTGCACACACAGGAGAGGGCGGGGGTGCACACACAGGAGAGGGCTGGGGGTGCACACACAGGAGAGGGCTGGGGGTGCACACACAGGAGAGGGCCGGGGTGCACACACAGGAGCCCGAGGTGCACACACAGGAGAGGGCTGGGGGTGCACACACAGGATAGGGCCGGGGTGCACACACAGGATAGGGCCGGGGTGCACACACAGGAGAGGGCTGGGGGTGCACACACAGGAGCCCGGGGTGCACACACAGGAGAGGGCCGGGGTGCACACACAGGAGCCCGGGGTGCACACACAGGAGAGGGCCGGGGTGCACACACAGGAGAAGGCTGGGGGTGCACACACAGGAGAGGGCCGGGGTGCACACACAGGAGAGGGCCGGGGTGCACACACAGGAGAGGGCTGGGGGTGCACACACAGGAGAGGGCCCGGGTGGGATGCACACAGTGGGGAGAGGGCCCTCCTAGAAGGCGCTCCGGAGCGCGGTGCGGAAAGCCAGGGATTCCCACACAGAGCCCACACTGCGCCTTTATCCGCTCTCTGAAGGGCTATTGTTGAGGAGGGACTCCCGGCCTTTCCAAAGTCCTTCTGTGAATGGCCGAGGCCAGACATCTGCCAGGAGCCGCTCACATTTGCATGCAAATCAGGACACCGGGGCCCAGCAAGCGGCCCCACTTCCACTCAGGACCCACACCCCTCCGCGTGCCTTCCTGAACTTTCCGCGCCTCCGGGCCTGCCTCTCAGCAGCGAAGTGATGAGCATATTCGAGGGCGATGAATTATTTAGACGCAGTGTCCTTCCATCAGATTGCAAAACAAAACAGCACTGTCTTCGGGAAAGCCGACAGCAAAACCCCAGGTCAGCAAGCCCTGCTCGGAGGAGGGAATCCCACTGTTCCTTACGTCTGGGTCGGGAGGGGAGAAGCCGTGGCCTGAGGTGCAGGGAAGGGTCCCTTTTCCTGCACTCCAGGCCGTGGCCTGGGGTTACACCTCCTCAAAACTACCCACCCCCATTCATTCATTCATTCATTCATTCGTTCATTCGCTCGCTCCCTCAGAGCCAGGGCCTGCTCCAGGTGCCTGGGCTGCAGCAGTGACCCCGCAGGCGGGGCCCCCTCTCTCAGGCCGGTGCCACCGGACTCAGTCTGGCGCACCCAGGCGGCTCCCTCCCCACCATCCCTGCCCTTTGCGCACCGGTCCCCACCGGGAGCCCCTTCCGCCTGGATCTCCCCAGCCCATCCAGGCGGGACTCCCCGGGCCGCATGGGGAGCTGCGCACACCCCTCCGCGCCCACGAAGGACACGGGCTGCAAACTTTGTCCGTCCCCACGCGGCGGCGGGGCGCCCAGCAGGCTGGCTCCGGGCGCGGACAGGCTCCCCGGACATCATTCCATCACCCTGGGCGCCTCGGAGCGCGGCGCGGGGAGGGCGAGGAACCCCCGCAGACCGCCCACGGCGGAGCGGCCCGCGCGAGGCTCGGTCCTGAGAGCCCCGGGAGCTCTGTGCATCGCGCCCCTTGTCCGTCTTCACCCACAAGGCCGCCTCCTCCTCCTCCTCCTCCCACAGCCTTCCTCCCTCCACCGTCCTCTCCCCACTCCCCACGCGTTCCGCTCCGCCGGCCCGGTGCCTCCCAGCTCCCACCCGCAGCCCTCCTTCCCCGTGGCCTGGCCTCTCCTCCCCCGCGGGGTCCCCCAAACCCGGCGGGCCTCTCCTCCCCCGCGGGGTCCCCCAAACCGGGCGGGCATCTGCTTCCCCGCGGGGTCCCCCAAACCGGGCGGGCATCTGCTTCCCCGCGGGGTCCCCCAAACCCGGTGGGCATCTGCTTCCCCGCGGGGTCCCCCAAACCCGGCGGGCTCGCCTTCGGCCCCTTTCTGCCCGGCCTTCCCGGCGCGCTGTTCCCCAGCCCTGGGGGCACCCTGGTTCCCGTTCCCCACTTGGTCCTCCCCCAGCCCGGCGAGCCGCGCCCCCCGCCCCCCGCCCGCGGCTCCCGGACACCCGGGCGGGCCCCCAGGCGGCCAAGTTTGCGCCGCCGCCCCCCGCGCCCCCCGCGGGCAGGGACTCACCCAGGCGGCGCCGGGCCGCGGGCGGAGGAGGCGCCGGCTCCGGGAGCCCCGGCCGCGCGGCGAGAGGGAGGCGCCCGGCCTGCGCGATCCGCTCCGGGCCCGGCGGCGGGAGGAGCGGAGGGCGGGTCCGAGGAGGCGCTGGGCTCCGAGCGATGCCCACGCCGGGCTGGCGCCGCGGCCCCGCTCCCGCCCGGAGGCCCCTCTCCCGCCCGGAGCCGCGCCCAGCTCCCCGCGCCCCGCTCCGGGCGCCTGGCAGCCGCTTTGTGGCCGCGGCCGGCGTGCACCTGGGGTAAGCGAGGCGTCAGCGGAGGGCCGCGCCCATTGGCTGCTCCGGGCCCCCCCACCGCCTGTCCCCGCCCCCAGCACCCCGCCCCCAAACCCTTCCTCCTCTCCCCCTCTCTGTCCCCCCAAACCCTCCCTCCTCCCTCTCTCCCCTCCCCGCCCCCTCAACCCTCCCTCCCCCCCGCCCCGCCCCCCTCCCCCTCTCCCCGCCCGCGCGCTGGGCACCAGCTGTGGCCTCGCGACAAAGGCGCGGCACCCGCAAGGGTCTCAGGTGGCCCTGCCGCCCCGCCGCTTTCTGTCCAGGGGTGCCCGGCTGGGGGGGGCCATGGGAGGGCCGGCTGGGGGGGTCCAGCTGGGAGGTCCGGCTGGGGGGGCCGTGGGGGGGCCCTGCTGGGGGGGTTTTGGGGGGGTAGGAGGCGCAGCGCCCTCTCCCCGTGGCGCAGGGCGCCAGGTCTGTGCGGCGGTCTGACCCGCTCTCCAGGGCGCGGTGGTCCCCTGCTGGGCGCGCCAGGGGCGGGGGCGGCCCGCGTGGCCGTGGAGCCGGCCCGCGCCCTCGCTGTGGCAGGAAGGTGGATCCCGTGCACGGCGAGGCTTTCGGATAACGTTTTCTGAAACTGTCATTGCCGCTTCCGATGGGAGAGGTGTGAGTTGTGCTCGGAGGAGCGTGCGGACTGCGCTCTGTTTGAAGGCTGAGGGAAAGGGGCGACACCCACCCACTGCCTCCTGCGCGCCCCCACTGGGGACCGACCCTACGACCCGGCCTGTGCCCTGCTGGGGACTGAACCTTGACCTCCTGGTTCATAGGTTGATGCTCAACCACTGAGCAGCACTAGCTGTGCCCAAGGGTCAGACCCTTGTCTGCCCTCCCCCTGCAGCCCAGACCCTTGTCTGCCCTCAGTGGCTAGGAGTGTGTCTGCAGGAAGGCCGGCCTTGGCTGCAGAACCAGAGCTTGAGTGATGAGGGGGAGCCTGCAGGGGCGTTCCAGCCCCGATGGAGAAACCGCACTGACGGAGGGTCAGTTCCCCCAGCGAGGGAGAGCCAGGCTCAGGAGCCCTGGGCGCCTGTGCGGGGGCGTGCTTCCAGCAGGAGCGTTATTAGTCCCTGGGCACTGACCGCCCTGGGCACTGACCGCCCTGGACACTGACTGACAGCCCTGGGCACTGACAGCCCTGGGCACTGACAGCCCTGGGCACTGACGGGCCCTGAGCACTGACGGGCCCTGAGCACTGCCTGACAGCCCTGGGCACTGACAGCTCTGGGCACTGACGGGCCCTGGGCACTGACTGACGGGCCTGGGCACTGACCGCCCTGGGCACTGACGGCTCTGGGCACTGATGGGGTCTGGGCACTGCTGGCTCGGGGCCGGAGAATGCGGTGGCGTTTCTTCACGAAGTCCCAGGGCAGACCCTCTGGGGACTGAGAGACAGCATTCCTGTCATCGCTGAGGTCTTGGCACCTGGGGTTACACCCTGCACAACCAGTGTAAAGCTACCCCCTCCGGACGGTGACCGGGCATGGGGTCCCTGTGGCGTTTCCCAGTGTCTGGCAGATCGTGGGAACTGTCCGGTGCTCCTGTCTGTCCATCTGCTTTGCTGGCCTGACCTCCATGCAGACACCAGCGCGTCTTAGAAGATTCCAGAGAAGGGAGGTACGCTCGGGGTTCAAGGCAGACGAGAGGAGGACCTCCTTACAACCACGCTGGCAGCCACCGCCAAGGGATGAGTCAGATTCAAGAGCTTTCAAGGCACCTTTCCCGAGAGTCCCACTTTTAAAAAAGTATGTTTTCATGGATTTTTTTTGAGAGGAAGGGAGAGGGATAGAGAGAAACCTCAGTGCTGAGAGAGAATCACAGATCGGCTGCCTCCTGCATGACCCCACTGGGATCGAGCCTGCAACCTGGGCATGTGCCCTGACGGGGAATCAAACCCGGGACCATTCTGTCCTCAGGCCGACGGGCTACCCACTGGGCTAAACCAGCTAGGGCCTTGAGTTTCCTCTTGTTCCTGAAAGTTGTGGTCACTAACAGTGGGTGAAGCACATATAGGAAGCCCTCAGAGGGGTGCGCAGGGCAGGGGGTTAGGGGGGCGATGCAGGTGGACCCTCAGTCAGCACACACACGGGCCATAGGAAGACAGCCACACGGAGGGGACTTGGGGAGGGGAGAGGCCTGTGGGTGTCAGGCTGTCAGGGGCTGATTTCCCAGATGAAGCCGAAATAAAAGGAAGTATGGAGCTGGTGAAGGAGAAAAGCTCTTCCTTCTCCTTTATTTTATGGAATTTTTTTTTTTTACATGAAAGTTCTTTTAAAAAAAAAAATTTGACTGATTTTTTACAGAGAGGAAGGGAGAGGGATAGAGAATTAGATACATCGATCAGCTGCCTCCTGCATGCCCCCTACTGGGGATGTGCCCTTGCCCGGAATCGAACCTGGGACCCCTCAGTCTGAAGGCCGATGCTCTATTCACTGAACCAAACCAGTTAGGGCTATTTTGTGGATGTTTTAATTCTCTCCAAGGTCAATGTCAGTGCCTCTGCCCACTGTTCCTTGGAAGCCCTTCGTCAGGGGTTCTAATGTCCATGTTGATGTCAGAAACAGACAGGTCAGTGCCGATTACCTCCGGGCACACGGCTCCGGGTGCGGCCCTGCACTGGGAGAGAAATAACCTGCAACAGGCCAGGGCGAGAAGGCGGGCAGAGCAATTTAGAAATTGTCTCCTGGCCTCGGCCTCGTTTGGAGGCAAACAGCTCAGAGGATTGCGGCCGAGTGTGGGCGTCTCCGTGGTGCCCGTCGGTGGAGGGGGCAGGAGGTGAGCAAGCGATGGCGTCGGCCAGCCGCTGTGGTGAGGGGGTCAGGAGCCGGTGCCTGTGGCTGGACGGGTACCTCCCCTCTGGGACCTCAAGGTTTTCATTCCTGCAATGGGCACAGCGGCGAGACTCGCAGAGGCTGTTAGGGTGAAACGCCTGCTCACCCGCGGGCTTAAGCTGAGCCTTGCATTCGAGTAGATGCCACTCAGTGCCATTTCTTCTTCTTCTTGGCACTTGTGTTCTCTTCCCTGAATACTAATGCACATTATCATTATTTTTTTAATACATTTTTATTGATGTCAGAGAGGAAGGGAGAGTGGGAGAGTGTCGCATGTGAATCCGGGCAGAGGACACTCTGCTGGCGACCATTTGAACCCGTTCGGCGGCTCAGCGGCCGCACTGTGCTCAGTGGTGTCCCCGCCGGTCTGAGCGGCGGCAGGAGCCGTCTTCCCGAGGAAGAGCACGCTGTTGGCGTCCGGAGGGTGGCAGGTGCCACTTACGGCCTCAGGAAGCAATTACCGTCCGTCACCGCCGTCCCCGGGGAGAGGCGGGCGGCTGGGGCAGGGGAGGCGTGCTGGCTGTTTGGGGCCCCGTCTCCGTGCCTGTCACCACGGCGATCACAGCGCACCGTGCATGAGCGGTGGCTGCGAGCCCAGCACCGAGCGGAGTGTACACGCGTGGGTCCCTGTCATCGCGGGAGAGGCCCCGGGGCAGGGCCAGAGCCCCACGGGGTGGAGGAGCTTCGGGCCTGCGAGGAAGGGCTCCCGGCCTCCTCCGCTGAGGGACTGTGTACCGGTCTTTCCCTCGCGGCCCCTGTGCCTTCCTGCCCCAGCGGTGGGGCCGCGGCCTCCCTGGTGCCGTGTCTGCCCCGGCCGTGGGGCTGGGGCGTCCCCGGTGCCGTGTCTGCCCCGGCCGTGGGGCTGGGGCCTCCCCGGTGCCGTGTCTGCCCCGGCCGTGGGGCTGGGGCCTCCCCGGTGCCGTGTCTGCCCCGGCGGTGGGGCTGGGGCCTCCCCGGTGCTGTGTCTGCCCCGGCGGTGGGGCCGCGGCCCCGTTACTGTGTGGCGGAATGAGTGTCCCCGTGGAATCGCCCACGGAGCAGGCGGAGTGCTTGGGGACTCGGGGCGAGGGGACCCCTGGAGGAGGGAGAGCCGCAGACTCTCGCATCCAGTCCAGCTCCACTCTTACAGCCGTTTCCCCACGAATTTCCCTTTGAAGAATGGATTTGGTCTAAAAGCAGAGAAAGAGCCGAAACCGGTTTGGCTCAGTGGGTAGAGCTTCGGCCTGTGGACTGAGAGGTCCCAGGTTCGATTCCGGTCAAGGGCATGTACCTTGGTTGCCGGCACATCCCCCGGTAGGGGGTGTGCAGGAGGCAGCTGGTGGATGTTTCTCTCTCATTGACGTTGCTAGCTCTCTACCTCACTCCCTTCCTCTCTGTAAAAAATCAATAAAAAATAAAATAAAATAAATAAAATAAAAGCAGAGAAAGAAAACTTTGCAAAGCATTGGCATTGTTTGTGAGAAGCGAGGCTAAGGAAAGAAAACAGTGTTCTGTATTCCTTATTGTTATTGTGGTAAAGCACACACAGCGAACAGCTACCATTTCACCGCGTCTGAGCCTCAGCGGAGCGGCGGCACCCGAGTGGGCGTCGCTGCGCAACAGACACGTCGCTGCCACGTCCCCATGTTGCAGAACCATCCTTTCCCAGACGGCAGTGTTTGCACAGCTCGGCGTCCTGCTCTTCGCTGCTCACTTCAGCCCGTTTCTCAGTCTGCCTCCCTCCCTCCTGGCCGGGTTTCCACGCCTGCAGGCGGGAAGAGACGCCCTCCCTCTCCCGTCTCTGCGCGCAGAGGCGCCGTGGCTAATCTTTCCAAAAACCTGGACCTTTTTAAAACGCCGCGGGACGTGGGACGAATTGTTAAAAACCGGGGCTGTCCCGCCAAAAGCGGGACGCCTGGTCACCTGCCCCTTTGTCCTTCAGCACCGCGTCCCGCTCTGTCCTCACCGCGGAGGCCGGGGCTGGTTTGGGACCGTTTCCTTCAACCCCTTCGGTGGCGGATGAGGACGTAGGTCCCAGGACGGCTGGGACTCACAGACGAGGGAACAGCCGCAGGTGGACCTGCCTCTTTACCGCCTGAGGCAGCCTCCTTCCGCTGCTCAGTGAGCGCCCCTCCGCCTCAGCGGCCAGCGGATTATCCGCGGCCTCGCGGACGGAACCCTCCGCTCCGGTGCGCGCTCCTGCGGCTTTTGCGCCTCCTGTGGGGCCGGGCGGGGCGGGGAGGGAGGCGACTATTACTAACGGGCTGTGTCCCCTCGCTCCCTCTGTGGGGGGCGCTCACGAGGGGCTTTCCTTGGGGGGCCTCCCTTGGCTTCAGCTTTAAAAACGAGTGTTTGAACTTTATTGTGAACGCTGTCCAGTTCACGTAGTGTAGCCGTCACCACGTTCACCGTCTGCGTCCTGCCAAACCGGAGCGCTGTGCCCGTGAGACACCATCTGCCCATCCTCCCTCCCTCGGCCTCTGCAGCCACCCTTCCTGCTCTGATTTAAAATTTTTTTTTTTTTAAATATATTTTACTGATGTTTTTTACAGGGAGGAAGGGAGAGGGATAGAGAGTTAGAAACATCGATGAGAGAGAAACATCAATCAGCTGCCTCCTGCACACCTCCTACTGGGGATGTGCCCGCAACCGAGGTACATGCCCTTGACGGGAATCGAACCCGGGACCTTTCAGTCCACAGGCAGAGGCTCTGTCCACCGAGCCAAACCCCTCAGGTCCTTCCTGCTCTGAGTTATGGCCTTGACCCCTCAGGGACCCAGCCTCAGGGAAGGGGAATGGCTCAGCGTCTGTCTTTCCGGGGCAGGCTTTTCACGTGGCACCAAGCCCTCCAGTGTCATCCACGTGGGCGCTGGGCCAGCGGCTCCGTCTTTTTGGAGGTGGGACAATATTCCGGGGTGTAGGCGCCACCTTCAGTTTACTGTTCCTGGCGGGGGGGAGAGGGGGGGTCCGGCTGCCTCCCCGCCCCCCCCCGGTTGGAGCTCACCACCCTCCTCTCAGGAGCGTTAGGCGGACCAGCAGGCCTCGGATCTGAGTCAGGCTCCCCCCCACCCCCCCCACCCGTGGCATCTCGGCCTGCATGCTCCTGTGGGGCTGGGAGATCTGCCTGCCTCCCCCTCCCCCCGCCTTCTCTGCGAGTGGAGATAATGGAGGAGCACTGAGTAACCTTTAAAAATTGACCAGGTTTTTAACCTCTACGGCTATTTACTTGCTGGGAGTAAGGTATTTATTCCAAGCGTGTGAATAGATGGCAACATTCAAATAAAAGGCGGAATTCTGTCCCCATGCACACCGTTCCTTAGCAGAACTCCAGCCGTGGAGAAGCAGCCCCCACGGTTAGAAGTCATTCCGCCCTCCAAGCGGCGGCGGGAAGCAGGACCAGCTGCGAGCTCTGCAGGGAGACAGAGCAGACCCTGCGGGGCGTTAAACTCGGTCCCCAGCCCCCGCCAGGCCCTGCCCCGCGCCAATGCGGATCCCCTGGGCCTCCTTTCCTCTCCGGCAGCCCTATGACGTCATCCCCTCTGACCCCCTGGGAAAGGGCGGGGAGGGGAGGAGAGAGGCTGGGTAATTGGGGGGGGGGGGGATGTGCCCCCTGCCCTGTGAGGTGATGCTGAGATCCTATCAGTGTTTAAAATGTGACCTTGCCGGGCGAGGGTGGTTCAGTGGTCGAGCATCCACTGATGAATCCAGAGGTCAGGGTTTGAGTCCCTGTCAGGGCACATGCGCAGGTGGCAGGCTCCATGCCCAGGACGGGGTGAGCAGGAGGCAGTCGATCAGTGATTCTCTCTCATCGTCGATGTTTCTCTCTCTTCCTCTCTGACGTCAGTGAAGATGTTTGTATTTTTAGAATGTGGCCTTTGGTAACTCGGTCTTTGCAGAGTTCAGTTAGACAGGTAACTGGGGCGGGGGGGTGCTAATCCAGTAGAACTGGTGTCCTTATCAACAGGCAGCATGGACGCAGATGGAGACACAGAAAACCGGTCAGTCAAGTGTGTGCATGGGGGCTGGGGGTGGGCGGGGATCAATTCTGGGTTCTTCCTCACCGATCACAGGGGGTTGGGATATGTTTGAAGGGGAAGCCAGGTCAGCAGGACCAGCCCAGGGTCATCCTCTCCCTGCTGGGCCCTCCGCTGGAGGCCCAGGTGGTGGAGGAGCACCCTGGGGCGAGTAGAAAGCAAGGCGACCTGCTGTTCCAGGTTCACGAGGGGCCCGCCCCGCGTCTGTGAGGGAATGCTGAGCCGGCCGTGATGGGGGTGGAGGTGGGGAGGCGGGCAGGACCGGCGGGGATGCGGTTTCTAATTTCGGTCTGCTAAATCAGGCTCGCCTGCTGGCGTGGGCTCTCTGGGGAGTCCCCTGGGCCCGTGACCTTGGCGGGGTGACCTGTGAAAGAGGAGACGCAGCTCAGAGCTGCAGTGGGAGGCTCCTGGGTGGGCTGCTGCGGGGTGTGTGTCCGCGTGGCGGTCCCTGCTGAGTGTGTCCTGCAGGCAGCCCCTAGAACGGGGAGGCGGAGAGAATCGGGGCTGACATCCGCCAACGGTGTCTGTTTCCTTTCCCTCTTGCCTCCTGTCATAGCTTTGGAGCCAAAATAATTCCACAGCCCTCGCTGGTGTGGCCCAGTGGATAGAGCCTCGGCCTGAAGAGGGAAGGGTTGAGGGCACAGGCCTGGGTTGTGGGCTCTGTCCTTTATGTGGGAGGTGCAAGAGGCAGCTGATCAACGATTCTCTGTCGTCATTGATGTTTCTCTCCCTTCCTCTCTCTGAAATCAATAAAAATGTATTTAAAAGATAATAATAATCCCCCAAATCTCTATTACATCCCAGTTATGTCACATGACTCTGACTGTGTCCAAGGTGGGAGAGGCGGGGCCAAGCAGGGACTGGCAGCCAGCCCCTCGACCCCCTCCCTCCAGCCTGGCTCTGCCTCCTGGAGCCAGCCAGCCTGGACCCATTTCTCGGAGCCGTTTCTCAAAGTCCAGCTGCCCGCTTCGCAGAGTCTGTTGCTGCGTCGTAGGGTGTGGCATTTGCTGACAATCTGTCCGGTCCCCGTGGCGCCCCACCTCCAGCGTCCGCCTTTGTTGAGAAATGGGACCCGAAGGGCAGATCTCGGAGCGGACGACACCCGCTCTCCTTGGCGAATCCGCAATGTGAGCCTGGGTCTCAGTGCTGGAGCCGCTCGGAGGGAGGGAGAGCGAGGGACCCTTTGCCTGATCTGCTGGGAGCAGCCAGAGCACCGCCTTCTGGGTCCCGCGCTCTTTCCAGAGTCTTCCTCCCGCCTCAGCTCCCCTCCTTCCTCCCCCAAACCGCCAGCGGCCTTGCCCTCGCAGCCCTTAGCGTCCTCTGCAAGCCGTTCCACACGGTGGCCGAGACAACTCGCGCGGGTGGCTTCCAGCAAGGCCGTGGGCTGTATTCGGGCGGGGCTGGCGCGTCTGGGGTGGCCCCGTTCACCTGTGGGGAGGGGGCCTCATCGGGGACCGTGCTCCCCAGGTGCAGCCTCCTCCCCTCCCGGAGGCGGACCTCGACGGCCTCCCGTGATCCAGGAGGGCGAGCCCCAGGGCACCGGCGCTTCCGAGGCGGTGCCTGCATCACACGGACGTGCCGCCGGCCACGCCCCTAATCAGAACGGGCCCAGAGGCCGTGGTTGTTGCAGGCTCGTTGCTACGGATCCACTCAGAGAGGCCTGAACTCCTCCCGTTGTTTCCTTCTTCCGGGGCGCACCTGCCACCCCCCACTGGCCACGGAGGGCCACGGAGGGCCACGGGCAGGGCGCTCCCGCTGTCCAGTGGTGGCCACGCTGCCTGGTCCCCCAGCTCCGTCTCCGTGGAAATGCCTGGGCCATTCCTCACAGAATAAAAGCCACGAACCCTGCCCTGTGCTGGTGGGCTGTGGGGCTGGAGGGAGGAGGCCAGTACCAAGTGGGGGCAGGCTCGGCTTTACACACGGAAAGTTCTGGAGAAGGCGGGGGGGGGGGTGACAGAGTGGCACTGTGCATGCACCTCATGCCACTGAGCTGGGCCTAGGACATGACAAGATGGTTGGTTATTCGTGTGTTTTTAACACAATTAAAAAAGCTTTCATTGATATTTAGAGCGAAAGAGGAAGGGAGACAGAGGCGCGGGTGTATGTTCCACGTGTGGACGCGTCCCTGGGAGGCTGCTGTGTGTGCCCCCAGCCGGGGCTCGAACCCACGGCTCCCGCGGTTCCTGCCACGCGTTCTCCTCTTGTCCTGCCTCCTGTCCTGCCCGCCTGGATGCGGGCACAGCTCCGCGGCAGAGCAGCATGTGGAGGGTCGCGGGGACGAGGCGCAGGAGCCGGAACAGCCGGTCTCCTCCCTCTCCCCCTCCCACGCCTCCCCCACATCTGTGGCTTGCCTGGCGCCGGGGTCGGTGACCGACGGAGACGCTGCTCAGGGGAAAGGCATGCGGCTGAGCCGCACCTGCCGCCCCGCGTCTGTCAGCGCCTCCGTCTCCGGCCCCGAGCCCTCGGGAGAGGGGACGGCTGTCCTGGCGGAGGGAGCCGCCTGGAGCCCGGATGCCGCCCCTGCCCCAATGGGGTGACGGCGGCCGCGATCGGGCACCCTGCCTCTGGGCGTTCCGGGCCCCGGGGCAGGGCCGGCGCTGGAAACCAGAAGACTCAGGTGCCGTCCGGGCCTACCCTCTCTGTTCCAGAATTGCCTCATTTTAGGCAAGTGCTCCCTCTCTGAGCTTCCACCGTTTCATCCACAAAACAAACAGCGACAGCCGCGGTGTGTGGCCGTCGGACCTCTGACAGTCATCGGCAGGGAGACGGGAGGGCCGCCCGCCTGCTCCTCCACGACCGGATGCAGCCGGCAAACGGGGGAGAGCCTGCACCTGGATCGTGTCCCCGTGGCCTTGGGCTTGTCGCTCTGCTTCCTGGACAGCAGAGTGGGCGCCCCAGCAGGTGCGGGGCTGTGTGCGGGGTTCGGGCGGGAGAGACGGCGTGAACTCCGAGCACTGGGCCCGCCTCAAGCCCACCGCAGCCCCTGGCCTGGCTGCTGCCTGGAGCGCAGGGACGCGTCCGATGGATGCCCAGGCGTGGCACGCCTCAGCCCGCGCTGCGTCCTGGTAAGCCAGTGGTGGGCAAACTCATCAGTCACAGAGCCAAATATCAACAACCATTTGTCATTTCTTTTGAGAGCCAAATCTTTTAAACTTCTTCTAATACCGCTTCTTCAAAATAGACTCGCCCAGGCTGTGGTATTTTGTGGAAGACTCCAGGGGCCAGAGCTGAATGTGGCTCTTGAGCTGCGGTTTGCCGACCAGGGTTTTAAGCCGGAGGGTGACTCGGACTTCTCGCCAGGTTAGAGGGCTGGCCCGTTACCGGACGGGACACCGGCAGAGGGATGTTGAAGGTGAGGGGAGACGGACTAACGCTGAGACTCTCTCTGGAAGGGTCTCAAAGAGCAGATCTTCCTCTGCCCGGGGCTCTGAAAGCTCCAGAACCTTCCAGCCAGAACCAGTGAGGAGACTGAATTCTGCGGGTCTGGAGGGGGAAGGCTGGGACCTGCCTCTCTGAGGAGGGGGCTCATGGGGTCGGAGGACCACACGCAGGGCAGCCGGGGCCCAGCGCGAGGAACCCCGACGGTTTCCTTCCGAACCGCCTGAAGGCTTGTGAGCACTGACCGTGCACACGTGTAAGCTTGCTCCCTAACATTTCCTTTGTGTAAACAAAGATGTGATTCCCAGCCTGTTGTCACAGTTCATGTTACAACAAAATGTGATGTCTCTCTTGGAAGTACACCCCCAGGGGGAAGCTGCAGGGACGGGGTCATCGCCGTCTATTTAACGGGATGCTTCGTCCTGTGGTCAGACACACCACCCTACTCCTCCTCACTGAGCCCAAAGTCCCCGTCAGCTTCCCATAGCATCGTGCCCCCCAGAGGTGCGTGCTTCTGTGGAAGGCCTTCTTGGTCTCTCCTCCTGCTCAGCTACCCCCAAATAGGCACATCCCCAACACTTTCTTATGTGGAATTTCTCAGGACCGCAAGGGCTGAGTGCTAAACGTTTCTTCTGGATTCGCTGGTTTGTTTACAAGTAGTTGGCAGCCGATTGAAACAGCGCATCATACACATACACAGAACGGTGTTGGGACTGCACCTCTCCATGGATGACGGGTGCTGGGGTTTTTAATTGGCTCCCCCTGCAAGGATAAGCATTGCTTGTTGCTGGAGTGAGACTCGATGAGACCTCAGCTCTCTGTCACGTCTCTGTTTTATGTTTTTTCAGTAGCCAGGTTACTCGAGGCGACGAGCACCTGAAAGATACACGCCAAAAGCACGTTACATTCCAGCATCTCACTTACTTTTAGTGGTGTGTTAGTGGACATGTCATTAAATTCTCCTCCAAAGTTATGGGAAGCAAAGGACAGGAGACCAACTAATTATCTCCTGAGAGTAAAACCAGGGCAGGTGAGCCCAGCCGGTGCGGCTCGGTGGTTTGGCATCAACCTATGAACCAGGAGGTCACGGTTTGATTCCCGGTCAGGGCACAGGCCCGGGTCTTGGGCTCGATCCCCAGTGTGCAGGAGGCAGCCGGTCCATGGTTCTCTCTCATCACTGATGTTTCTATCTCCCTCTCCCTTCCTCTCTGAAATCAATAAAAAAAATACTTAAGAAACCAGGGCAGGTGAGAGCGAGGCTCTGATCCGTGAAGATTCAGGAGAGGGAGATGGAAAGGAACTGGCCAGTGTGGCTCGAAGCACTGCCTTAGGCAGACGCGTTGGAGGGGACGGTACCCCTGGTAACGGAGGGTCAGCAAACGTGTTTCCGACCCCGCCGGCAGCCAGAGCCTTCGGGAAGTGTGCGCACAGGCGGCACCGGGGTCCCAGCGTAAACACGGGGAACAGAAGAGGGTGAGCAAACCCAGGGCCGAGTAGGCACGGGGGAGACTGAACAAAACTAAGTATCTTCAGGTCCTCACGGACATCCTCCAACCACGCCCACAGGAGCGATGGATTCGCGATGGCGCCCCCTATCTGTGTGTTAGCGCTGGTCCCTGCTCAGCCGCATTCCAGGGGTTTTGCGTGCAGAGCGTCTGAAACCCAGGACAGGAAAGAGGGAGGGAGGGGGGAGGAGGTAAAGGAGGAAGGGAGAAAGGAAGGAAGGAAAAAAGGGAGGGAGAGGGGAGCAAGGGGAGAAGGAGGGAGGAAGAGAGGGAGGGAGAGATGGAGGAGAAGGGAGGGAGGGAGAAAAAGAGGGAGGGAGGAAAGGAGAGAGCGAGGGAGGGAAAGAGGAAGGAAGGGTTTGATTGGCTCCATCTCCCTCTCCTCCTCCCGCTGCATCTGAAGTGGCCCAATACCCAGGAGTTCTGCTTCTACGAATCAGGCACATGTTTACGACACAGGAAGCGGCCGAGCCGCCCTGGTCCCCCTCGCCTTTCTTTGGGACAGAGGCCTGGCAGGCCTGGCCAGATGTGCGCAGCCACTCTCACAGGGAGACGGAGGGCGGGCGAGGGCGTAGGCCACCGCTTTGGCGCCAGAATTCTTTCCTGCAACTGTACCCCCTGGTGAAGCTAGTGCTGGTGCCCATGGCGGTGGTGGGGTGGGAGGGGGGTGGGGGGTGGGGGCGGCCGCCTCAGCAGAACAGCAGACCCACAGGCTGGCAGTTGCCTTGCTGATCTCTAACTACCGGGCCCTAAGTGCCCACCTCGGCCGCGTCCTGGTGCCGTCTCTCTTTGGGTTGGAGTCTTTTCCTGCCCCGTCGGAATCTATGATCAAATACCTCCTGACATTTCCGCTTAAGCAGCAAGATATTCCTGGGAGCGACGGTGGCGCAGTGGCTCCCACAGACTAATAATAATCTGCTGCCTAGGGAACGGAGTGAGCAGCCCAGGGCTCGTGGAAAGTGGGGTACGCGGGGTTTCCCGCTGAGAATGGCAGGGCCGGGAGAGCCCCCTCTCTGTTCCCGTCAGTCCCGCAGGTGTTTTTCCGTCGCTGTTTTCCACGCACAATGTGAGCGGCCTGAGGACAGGCCCAGGGTCTCGCCTCCTCCCGCTCTGTCCGTGCTCCACGCCTGACCTCGTCTCCACCCCACGCTCCCAGCTAAGAGGCTGGAGAAGGTGCTGACCGTCCACCCGGGCGAGTCTGCAGGGAGGGAGGCCGGCCACCTCGCCCCCTCCCCCCCCCGCCCCCTCGCTGCGGGTCTGGCATGCGGAAGGGCAGGGCCGTGTCCCCCCACACGCCTTCCTCCCCTCTTCCTTCAGCTCGGCATTCCACGGGGCTCCCTTTTTAAAGTGGGATGCACAGGGTTGCCCGTTTGTGACTGTGTCTTGGTAGCTTTTTTATTAAAAAAAAATGTTTTATTGATTTTTTAGAGAAGGGGGAGAGAGAGAGATAGAAACATCCATGATGAGAGAGAATCACTGATTGGCTGCCTCCTGCACTGGGGATCGAGCCCCCAACCTGGGCCCGTGCCCTGACCCGGAATCGAACCCTGACCTCCTGGTTCACAGGTCAGCGCTCAGTCACTGAGCCACACCGGCCGGGCTTCCGGTGTGGGATCTGAGCGTGGTTCTTATGGTCCAAAACCTCCCTCTCATGCTCCCCCTTTCCTCCCTCCCTCCCCACTGTCCTTCTCCCCCCACTCCTTCTCCCCGCTGGCTCCCTGTCCTGGGTGACAGAGACGGCCTATGCCGGGAGGGGCTGGAGGGCACCACAGGAGACGAACAGGAGGCCCGGCCCGTCTGCACACACTCGGCCTCTCTCTGCAGCTGCCGTGTGCAGAGCGGGCGCCCCTCGGAGGGGGGCCGGCCTGCTGCCTCCCGGGCTGAGCGGAGGGCCAGACACCGCTGCAGCGTTTCCAGATGCAGCCTTAGCTGAGCGGCCGGCATCCTCTCCCAGCGGGGAGGGGCCCTGCATCCCGCCCGCTCCTCCTCAGAGCCTCCGCCCGCTGTGCTTCTCCGCCTGAAGATAGGATCTGGGGACAGTCACCAGCCCCGCGGGCCAGCGCTCCGGGGAAGGAACAGCCTCAGGTCCTCCGCGGAGGCAGCGGCAGGAAATTGGAGCCGGAGGGCGGCTCGCACGACAGTAAGGGAGCGATTTGCTTCCCTGGAGACTCAGCCCCACAGACACCGCTCCCGAGTCTGAGCCCGGTGACCAAGGACAGCGACGCACGGTCTCAGGTTAAGGCATCAGATTTATGTTCGTAACGTTGAAGGCAAAACGGCACCACTCCATGCGGCTATTTTAAGGGGACCGGTCAACCAAACGGTGATAATGACAGTTATGTCAATTACTACCGCGATTCCCCGAAAATAAGACATCCTCCGAAAATAAGACCTAGCGCAACTTTGGGAGGAAAAATTAATATAAGACACTGTCTTATTTTCGGGGAAACAGGGTACTATGTATCCATACATCCCTGTCATCTATCTCACTGAATGCCCAGTGTAGCCCCGCAAAATACATCTCTTCAGATGGCGCTTAAGGAGAAGGGGCAGAGCTGAGCGAGTTTGGCCGCAGGTTTTTCTGCTTGATGCTCCGCCTCCTGCGGGCAGACATTCTCCTCTGAGGGAGGGAGGAAAGGGGGAGCAGACATTCTCCGTGGGGAGGGATGTAAGCATTGGGGTAGACGGTTCTGAAACAGGAATCAAAATGAAATACAAACAGCTCTGACTGGCTGGCTCAGTGGGTAGAGCGTTGGCCTGCGGATTGAGGGGTCCCAGGTTTGATTCCGGTCGAGGGCATGAACCGTGGCTGCAGGCACATCCCCAGTGGAAGGTGTGCAGGAGGCAGCTGATGGATGTTTTTCTCTCATCGATGTTTCTAACTCTCTATCCCTCTCCTTTCCTCTCTGTAAAAAAATCAATGGCATATATTTTTTAAAAAATTAATTACAAACATAATGACCTTTGGAAAGGAATCTATGTGTGTGTGTGCATGCACATGTGCGTACTAGTATACACACAAATACAGTTACATTTATGTCTATTTTTTATTTGGGCAAAAATTATGGAGGATCCACACGGTTCTCTCGAGGCAGGAGTAGGGGATGTGGGGTGGGGAGTGGCGTGGCCTGGCCCTGCCCAGGCCGAGGGGGCAGTTGGGTAAATGTGTGACCACATGAGCAGGCTGGCTGTACGTGGATGGTGTGTGCTGGCAGAGGATGACGTTATAAATGCCCGCTCGGCCCTCGGCAGGGAAAGGTCCCCCACCACTGCCCCAAGGAATGGGGCCGGAGGGGCGTAGCGAGAAAGAGGGCTTTTCTTCACAACTCTGTGCTCATCTGGACGTTCCATGTGTCATTTTTTGCTAGGATCACATATGACCTTTACGTTATTTTTTTTATTATTATTTTTTACAGAGAGGAAAGGAGAGGGATAGAGAGCTAGAAATGTCGATGAGAGAAAAACATTGACCAGTTGCCTCCTGCACACCCCCCCACCGGGGATGTGCCTGCAACCAATATACATGCCCCTGACCGGAATCGAACCTGGGACCTTTCAGTCCACAGACCGACGCTCTACCACTGAGCCAAACCGGTTTCGGCAACCTTTACGTTATTTAAAAAAAAAAAGCTAGTTTAAAAATGAAGTGAGGAGGAACATGGTCTTTGTCTCGGGATTGTATGTTAGGAATGTCCCCTGGGGGAGTAATCAGCGACCGAGCAGAAATATGGGAAGGAAGGTAGTCACCGCAGTGGCATCGGAGACCCCTGGGTATCTGTGCCCGGTGTTCAGTGACCTGCGGCCATTCACAGCACAGTGCCGGGAAGGGATCCGAGGGGAAACGAACAGACACCTGCACGACCCTCCCCGGTGACCGAGACCTCGGCTGAACCAGCGAGGAGGTGGGCACGGCCCTCGGCCCAGGGACTCCTGTGACAGTGGCGGTCAGCGCGGGCTGAGCGCGGGAAGGAGATCGCTGCACACCCTCGGCCGAGGGAACCGCCGGTGGAGACAGAGGGGCGGGCAGGACGGTCTGAACGGAGGGCCTGAGAGGATGCACAGACCGGCCTAACGAGGAGACAGGCAGGCTGAGACGCGGAGTGTCAGAAAGGCGGTTAGGGCTTTCAGCACCGAGGATGACGGCTGTCTGCGGGCCCAGTGCCTCTGCTTCACAGGGGGAGGGGAGGGGAGGGGGCTGCAGGCTGCATCGGACTCAGTCACCTGTGCCCCTGAGTGGTGCAAGCCCCGCCTGAGACCCCGTGTCCTCCTGTCTGGTCCATGGGCCCAGCTCCACCCCTCCCGCTGCCCAGCGGCCCATCTGCCTCCTGCCTGCGCAGAGGCTGCCCAGTCCCGTCTCCTGCCTGCGTCCTTCCATCTCTTCCCTGTGTCCTCCCTGCCCCCTCCAATCTCCTCCTGCCCCCACCCTGCCCCCTCCCTGCCCCCTCCCCGCCCCCTCCCTGCCCCTCCCTGCTTCCTCCCTGCCCACTCCCTGCCCCCTCCCTGCCCCCACCCCTGCCCCCTCCCTGCCCCCTCCCTGCCCCCTCCTGCCCCTCCCTGCCCCCTCCCGCCCCCTCCCGGCCCCTCCCTGCCCCCTCCCTGCCCCCACCCTGCCCCCTCCCGCCCCCTCCCGCCCTCTCCCTGCCCCCTCTGCCCCCTCCCGCCCCCTCCCGCCCCCTCCCTGCCCCCTCTCCGCCCCTCTCCGCCCCTCCCCGCCCCCTCCCGCCCCCTCTCCGCCCCCTCCCCGCCCCTCTCTGCCCCTCCCGCCCGCTCCCTGCCCCCTCCCTGCCCCCTCCCCGCCCCCTCCCGCCCCCTCCCTGCCTCCTCCCCGCCTCCACCTTGGCTCCTTCCCCGGACGTTTTTCATTTCCAAGCACGCGGAGACGGTGGAGCACGGAGCGTGGCCGTATTGATTGCAGTCCTCTCATTGCCGCAGCCGGAGGGGAAGGTGAAGAGGCCGGAGACATATGGAGGGATCGGGCGCCAGAGGACGGAGCAGCCGGTGCCAGCAGGCTCGGGAGCCGGCCAAGCCTCCTGCGGGCGCCCGCGTGGGCCGTCACTCCTCCTCCCGGCCAAGGAGGCTCAAGTGCAGGGACGCTCCCCCGCAGCCTGGGGACCCGAGGAGTTTCCGTGTCTGAGACGGCGTGTCCCCGGCCGGCGCAGCTCGGGCTGAGCATCCACCGACCTTGGAACCAGGAGGTCCCGGTTCGATTCCCGGTCAGGGCACAGGCCCGGGTTGCAGGCTCCATCTCCAGTAGGGGGCCTGCAGGAGGCAGCCGATCCGTGCTTCTCTCTCATCCTTGGCGTTCTATCTGTCTCGCCCTGTCTCTTTCTCTCTGGAAATCAATAAAAGTAAGTTAAGCCGAAACCAGTTTGGCTCAGTCTGCGGACTGAAAGGTCCCTGGTTCGATTCCGGTCCTGGGCATGTACGTTGGTTGCGGGCACATCCCCGGTGGGGGGTGTGCCAGAGGCAGCTGGTTGATGTTTCTCTCATCGATGGTTCTAGCTCTCTGTCCCTCTCCTTTCCTCTCTGTAAAAAATCAATAAAATATATTTAAAAAAAAATAAGTTAAAAGAAACGACTTGGAATGTTCCAGCCTAACCTGCTTGGGAACCCGGCCGGTGTCTGCTTCCTGAAGCAGCAGGTTTGGTCACAGCGGACACAGGTGCAGCCCACGCCCCTGAGCTGTCCCCCACGGTCCCGCTCCATCCCCTGCCGTTCCCGCAGCCCAGGAGCGGCGGCCACGCCCGCTCCATCCGCCCAGCGAACCGGCCCAGCGTGGGCGCCTGTGGCCTCCGGCTTCCGGCCCGCTCCTGCCCGCCCCCTGCCCACCCCGCTCTGCCACCACAGACCTCTGCGGCGCCCCCTGGGGCAGGGGCTGGTGGGGCCGCACCCTCTCCGTCCCACAACCCTGGGGTCCAGCCATCCGGCCGGGGCAGAAACCCATTGATTTTACGTTCTAGGTCCGAGAGGACAAGGCTGGCTCACAGGAAATAGCCAAGCAGACTTTAAGAATAGCTCTGGCCGAGTGTGGCTCAGTGGATAGAGCGTCGGCCTGAGAACTGAAAGGTCGCAGGTTCAATTCCGGTGAAGGGCATGTATGTACCTTGGTTGCGGGCACATCTCCATTAGGGGGTGTGCAGGAGGCAGCTGATCGATGATTCTCTCTCACTGATGTTTCTAACTCTCTCTCTCTCCCTTTCTCTCTGTAAAAAAAATCAATAAAATATATTTTAAAAAAATAGCTCTGAGGGAGCGTTCTGGGGGGTATGGGCGGCACCGGTTCCCATCGGCCTTCATGTTGTCTGTAAGCTCTTCTGGAGGAAGGCCTTCCCACTGCCACGGAGAGCACACGGGACAGCATCCGAGCCACGTGTTCAGTGCGTGTTCTCCCTTTACGGGTTAAAAGCGTGTTTCTCCCAAGGAGCGGGGGAAGTCTCGGCGAAAGGACGAAAATAGAAATGGGACACGGTGATTTATCCCAGCAGCTCGCACGAAGCATGTTGTAAGGAAAACGCGTGTCGGAGACGCTCTGTTTTCCTGAGAAACAGATTGCTCCGCGCTAGCAGATGGCACCGATAATGCATTCCTGCAGCCTGTCCGCCCGTGGCTCCAAAAGCAAAACAATAACCATAATGATTCTCGTCCAGCCGTTGTGGCTCAGTGGCTGAGCATTGACCTAGGAACCGGGGGGGTGTCAGGGTTTGATTCCTGGTCAAGGGCACATGCTCAGGTTGTGGGTTTGACCCCCAGGAGGGGGCGTGCAGAAGGCAGGCCATCAAGGATTCTTTCTCATTATAGATGTTTCTCTCTCTCTCTCTCTCTCTCTCTCTCTCTCTCTCTCTCTCTCTCTCCCCCTCTCTTCCTCTCTCTGAAACCAATAAACACATATTTTAAAGAAGAATTTTGCCCTGGGTGGTGTGGCTCTGGTGGAGCGTCGGCCCCCACACCGAAGGTCACAGGTTCGATTCCCAGCCAAGGGCATCTACCTGGGTTGCAGGTTCAATCCCTGGGCCCAGTCAGGGTGCATGCACCCCTCTGTCTCTCGCCCTCTCCCTTCCGCTCTCTAAAGACCGATGGAAAAGTATCCTGGGGCGAGCATTAGCGACAACAACAACAACAACACTAATAATTCTCTCCTTTGGGAGGCTGCCATCTCCCTTCCGGTGGATTGTGTGAGGCACCGCCCTGCGCTCATCCTTGGCACCCTCGCGGAGTGGCCTGCCGTGACCCCTCAGCTCCTCTCCAGGTGACATTTTTGCCAGAAAAGAATGCGTTGCTGGTTGTTTCCAGGCGGTGGGCTCCCCGTGTCTGCACGGCCAGACGCGCCCTGGCAGAGTGCCTGCGCTCGGTTCTGCGGGCGCCTCTGGGCCGGACACCCATGCCTGCGGGTCAGTGGGATCTTGGCTGAGACCTCATTTCCAGCAGCTGTGCCTGCGGCTCCTCTCACGTGCCCGCATTCGGTGCGGGACTGTGGTGGCCGAGCAGGGCGAGGCCCGGCGGAGTTTCTGGGTGACGTGGGCCTCGCTCCGGACGGCGCCGGACAGCTGGCGCGTGGGGAAGCCGAGCCAACACCGCGGCTCCGGGGATCAGGCGCGGCCTCAGGGCCGCGGGTTGCGTTACAGCATCTGTTCCCGGTGGGACAGTGGCCGTGGGTGGAGGGCGCCATTCCCAGACGCACGGACACCCGTCGGGGAGAGGACAGCGTGTGCAAGGCACCGCCCTGGGCACGGCCCTGGCATGTCACAGGCACTCGGCAGAGGGACAAGGCCACACAGGGCCCTCACTGGTGTATCTCTGGGAGTCGGGCGGATGATTCCAGAGAACGAATGGGACTCTATCTCTATCTCTATCTCTATCTCTATCTCTATCTCTATCTCTCTATATATCTATATCTATATCTATATCTATATCTATATCTATATCTATATCTATATCTATATCTATCTATCTATATCTATATCTATATCTACTTTATATCTATATCTATATATCTATATCTATATCTATATCTATCTATATCTATATCTATATCTATATCTATATCTATCTATATCTATATCTATATCTATATCTATCTCTATCTCTATCTCTATCTCTATCTATCTATCTATCTATCTATCTATATCTATATCTATATCTATCTCTATCTCTATCTCTATCTATATCTATATCTATATCTATATCTATATCTATATCTATATCTATATCTATCTATAGCTATAGATATATATGTTTTAATATAGTTTAAATATACTTATTTTTCTTGTTAATTCTCAAGGATCCTTTTCCATCGACTTTTAGGGAGAGAGGGAAGGAGAGGGAGAGGGCTCTGAAGGGGACGGGCTGGGCGTTGCCTGCCCTGTTGAAAGAGAGGCCGTGAGGAGCCGCTGCTGCCTCAGTGCCGGGGCCTCTGCGGGAGGGGCAGGGGGGGAGGGGGCGATGGGACGCCATGGGGGTCAGCAAGGCCCCCTGTCCCTCCTGGGAGCTGCAGGGTGCTCGGCGGAGGAGGGGCAGGCCTTTGTGTGCTTGCTCTTCCTCTGCTGGCACCTCTGCTGGCCGAGGGCAGTTCAGCGTGGGGGCACTCAGCCCAGGGGGTGCTGTGGGGCACGGCTACAGCGCTTGGACGGGTTCGAGCCTCCGGCTGCTGAGAGGGCAAAGTCCTCTCGTGGCCACGTACAGAGCCTCCCAGCACAGTGACGGCCCACAGCTGTCGCTGCCAGTGTGAACCTGTGGCCCGAACACGCGGCCCCACATGCCTGAGAGAGAGAGGCTGCAGGTAAACGAAGCTTGGCCAGGTGCATGTAACGGGGTGGGACTGGAACCCACGGGAATGCCGTCAACATCCTGACCACATCCTAACGCTGCCTCTTGGTATCTGGTCATAAAGCAAAGACTCGGCTTGTGGGCGGCAGCGATTCTGGGTCCCGACCAGGGAAGCAGCATCCCACGGAGCCAACCGGGCTGGAGTTCCAATTTTTTAAAGTTAGCAATCGATTCAAAAAAATATATATATATTTTAAAAAGCAAGTTGGAGAAATCCGTCTTCAGATTAGATCTGGCCCCACGGGTCACTGGCATTTGACCTCGTGAGTAGGTGGTCTTCGCGGTTTCAGTCCTCTCTGGGTCTTTGCTACCCCCCTTCCCTACGCTGAGACAGCTACGGTTAATTAATGATGCAACTGATGCTGGCGCGACCCCCCCCCCCCCCCCCAAATGTCTCTGTCCCTGAGGAGGTGCGAGCTGACCGCCTTCTGAGCGGGAACGGCCTGTGGCAATCGCTCCCTGGAAGTTCTGAAGGATCATTAACACCCGAGAGCCACGCAGAGAGCTGGCGTCTCCCCCCCAAGACAGGCGGACGGACGGATGGAAGCGCCCACCGCCCTTAGGGTGTCCCTGCTCGGCGTGTCCCGCACCCCCTTTCCCTGACCTGCCTCCATGGAGAGTGTGCGTGCCCTTAACGGGGTGCTGACAGCCAGGAACGAACTGGAAGGGCCGCCTGCTCTCCCGCTGCCATGCACCTCTCGCCGCGGGCCGGGATCCATTTACAATGGCCGCCTGTCTGCGAACAGTGGGGGCCTTTTATTATCGCTGACATGGATCCTAGTGACTCCCCCCCCCCCCCCATTTGCACCATGCAGATGGATTCTTTTTATGTTTATTCAGCTGAAACGTGCCTGCCGGGAGAGACGGAATCGGCCGCCGCTTGTCATTTGTACCTGGCCGGGCCGCTAACTGCTGCTGCTTCTGGACGGGGTATTTGCAGCCATCATTTATTTATAGGCCGTGTCTGCAGGCCGCCCGGAGGCTGCCCTGGCCTTCTCCGCCGGCTCCCGCTCCCGCTGCCCTGTGTGGGCGGCCCCTCCGTCCAGCTCCGGGGGGCCTGCGGGGGTCGGGGGTGGGGGGAGGCCACCTCTCCTCCAGCCAGGCACCGTGTTCCAGCTGCAATCTGGGGGCGCAGCAGAGGCAGGAGCCCCTCAGCACCCCCTTCCCCGCACCGGGAGGACGGTGACCTCAGACCCGGTGCTGGCCGGCGGGTGCCGGTGCGATGGTGGGGAGACGCAGGCGTGGGTCAGGCAGAAGGAGAAACAGGGTGAGCGACCTGCTTGCAAACACCCAGGCTGCAGCCTCTGCTTCCCTCTCAGCGCACTGTCTCCGGTGAAGAGCAGATTCTCCTTTCCATATGGGCTTCCCATCAAGCCTCCGCCCTGTTAGAAGAAGCCTCCAGAATGTTCTTCAGGCAGGTAGCTGCTCACCTGGAGAGATAGAGACAGACAGGTAGCCTGAAGAGAGAGGGGAAGACAGGTGAGCTGGGGGAGGGGAAGACAGGTGACCTGGGGGGAGGGGAAGACAGGTGACTTGGGGGAGGGGAAGACAGGTGAGGTGGGGGGAGGGGAAGACAGGTGAGCTGGGGGGAGGGGAAGACAGGTGACTTGGGGGAGGGGAAGTCAGGTGACCTGGGGGAGGGGAAGTCAGGTGAGCTGGGGGGGAGGGGAAGTCAGGTGACCTGGGGGAGGGCTTTGCATCTCCACTTCTGCTGCAGCTCGGAGCCGGGGCCAGCGTGGCAGGGGCCGTCCTCGTGTCCTCCTCTCCTGAGGAGGGATGACTCTGAGGCCCTCCGGCGGAGCAGCCGGTGTGGTGCGGGCAGGCGCGGGGCGGGAGAAGGCCCTGGGGATGGGGACCACGGACCACACTGAGACCTCAGCCCGCCAGGCGCCATGGCCGCACCGCTGCGGGAGAGGGCCCCTGCAGAGAGGAAGGCGCTGACCGGCCCCAGAGGAACGCCCACGAGGCCCGGCGCTTGGGGAGAGTGAACTGCGGCCGAGACGGACCTGAGAGTCAGCCGTCCGCCGAGCAAAGACTGAGGACAGCAGGAGAGCAGAGGCATGCTCCCGCCTAACGAGCTGCCGCGCCTGTAATTAACGTCCACTTCATCACCCGCCTGCGCCGGCGGGTCCCAGGCCGCCGAGCGCCGAGCTTCTTCACGCGCAATCGATAACCCATTAACGGCGGCGGTGGCTCCCGCCCGTCACCGCGCAGGGCAGACCAGGAGGTCGGGGTTCGATGCCCGGTCAGGGACCGTGCCCGGGTTGTGGGCTCCATCCAGGATGTGTGCAGGAGGCCGCCGATCCGCGATCCTCTCATCGCTGGTTTCTCTCTCTCCCTCTCCCTTCCTCTCTGAAGTCAATAAAAATGTATTCAATGAAAATAAGCGCCACTCAGGAGGAAGTCAGAGATGTTCGTTCCTGAGCCTCCCTGTTCTCCGGCAGCGTGAACTGTAGGCTTGTTCTCTGGGAACACTGCGCCTTTAAGAGCTCTGCAGCGCGGACCGTTGAGCTTTATGGTGTTGCACACCATCCCCTCTGAGCGCCTGTGTTCGGGAACGGCCTGCGTGCTCTCTGTTTCTATCGCTAACTCACCGAGGGGCCCCGCTCCCCCGGGAGGGCGGCCTCACTGGGAGCTGGGGGGTGTCCTTGTCCTGGAACGCCCTGTGTCACGTCTTCTGTGCTCCCCCAGAGCAGCCGGGGAAGAGCCCCACGGGACTGCCGCTGCCGCCTGGCCCGCCCCACGTTCCCCAGACACAGAACCCGGGACAGGATGGGAGGCCAGGGAGGCCCTCGCCAGTGTGGCTCAGTGGTTTGAGTGTCAGCCTGTGGAGTAAGCAGCGGTTGCCAACCGGTGGTCTGTGAGGTCTGAAAGGTTGGCAACCGGTGGATCACAAGGTTTCCGGTTCAATTCCAGTCAAGAGCATGGACCTCGGCTGCAGGCTTCAGCCCTGGCCCAGGCTGGGGGTGTGCAGGAGGCAACCAATGGGTGTGTCTCTCTCGCATCCATGTTTCTCTCTGTCTCTCCCCCTCTCTTCAAAAATCAATGGGGGGAAATATCCTCAGATAAAGATGAGAGACAGAGAGACAGAGAGAGAGAGAGAAAGAGAGAGAGAGAGAGAGAGAAGGAACAGCATAGGGCCTGGGGAAGGAAGTCGGTGAAGCCAGCCAGCGGGCAAGGAAGGCCAGGCCTCTGGCCAGGTTACCGGAGTGGGGGGGGGCCTGGGGTGCCAGGCCTCTGTCCAAGGCCCGCTGCCCAGGAGGGCAGTGTACCAGCATCTGTAACCGCTGCCAGACATGTGAGCCCGGCCTGCCACGTTCCTGAGTCATCGCTAGGCCCGCCCGCCCTGTGGCTCGGCAGCCCGTGTGCGGGGCAGCTCACGGCCGTGGCTCTGTCCCGCCCGCTGCTCTCCACGGGGACGGCCCGGGCTCCGCGCGCAGCTCCGGGGGAGCTGTCAACGCACCCGGCACCCTCCCGGGCTGCACCGCCGTCTCTCCTAGCAATCCTGCGACGCGGCGGTATTCAGCGCAACTCCAAGCACCGATGGTTCTCTTTCGAAAGCCACGCGGGCTGTGGGCGCCGGCCCCCGGGGGAGAACGCGCGCCCCTCCCCTGCTCCCTCGGACGGGCTCTGCTCACCCCGCTCTCCGGGGCAGCGGCTCCTGGCGGCGCTCAGGGCCGGGGGTGGGTGTCCGGGTGTTTCTCCCGGAGAAGCAGCCGGCCAGGCCGCCAGAGCCCGGTGGGGAGAGGATGTGGCCTCCCCGTCCCTCCAGGCTCCTGTGGAACTCGGACTGGCTGGTCAGGACAGGAGGGCAGAGGAGGGAGGAGGGAGCGTGCTTGTGCTCAGAAACGGAGGGAGAAGTCAGATCCGTCCCTCTGGTGGATGGGCGCCTCCATCTGGCACTGAAGGCAGGAGGGAGACAGGTCTCTGAGTCAGCCATGCCCCGCCCCCGCCCCGCCCCCGCCCCTGCCCCCAGCGGCCGTGGCGGGCGGTGTGGGCCAGTGCTCCATCAGTGACCAGGAGTCACATTCAGATGTCCGCCTCCCCCTTCCCCAGGCGCCCGGCAGCCCCTGATCTGCGTCTCCATCCGGCCACCCTCCCGGCCGGGCTGCCTCTCCAGTGAGGCCTCCCCGTCTCTTCCCCGAGGAGGATTCTTCCTCCTGAGTTAGCTCATGGGCTGTCGGTATGTGCAGTGGTTACCCACGGGGCGTCGTTAGTGTGCGTTAGGGCCAGAGACGAGAGGCGTGTTTTGGAGAAAGAGAGGTCTTCCCAGGAGCGGGAGGGCCCCAAGGAGCAGGCGGAGCGACTAGAAGTGTCCTCGCTGGCCTGTCCCCACTGCTGGGACGGCCCAGCGTCTTCCCCACCAGCAGTCAACGCCTTGCACAGATTGAACACTGGGTTTCACCTATAAATTATACACTTTTTAATATATATTTTTATGGATTTCAGAGAGGAAGGGAGAGGGAGAGGGAAACACCAATGATGGGAGAGAATCATTAATCAGATGCCTCCTGCACCCCCACCCTGTGGATGGAGCCCACAGCCCAGGCCTGGGCCCTGACGGGGAATGGAACCGCGACCTCCTGGTTCCTAGGTCAGTGCTCAACCCCTGAGCCACACCGGCCCGGCCAGAGTCCATTTGAAATGCGGTCTAGAATACCAGCCTCCCGGGCTTTTAGAACCTGGGGCAGGAAGCTGAGGCCAGGAAAGAGCCGGCCGCATGCACAGCTATCGAAGGCGCATTAGTCACTTCATGTATTTTTAAATTGTTAAAAGCCCATTTGCCTCCATCGCGTCTGAGCACATACACGAGGGAGAAAGATCGATGTTGGGTTTTATACATCGACACCCGCCCCCGCCCTCCCTGACCGTCCCCGGAGGCAGAGGCCTTGTGCATCGGCGCCGCTGGGCGGGGTGAGTGGCTCCCTGTCGGCCACTGGCCGCTCCCGAGGGGCTGGCCGCGGTGAAACCTGCGCGTCCCCCGCCAGCGTGTCTGCAGCCTCCGGTGTGTCTTTAAGGTTCATGGAGAAGTAGGCGAATAGAAAGGATGGAAAGTGGATTTTCCCATGGTCCCAGGGTGGGTGAGCTGTGCCATGGGAATGCCCACCGAATGCCAGGGGAGAAACAGCCGTCACGGGAGGCGGCAGGCAGCCGGCTCTGGGCACCGTGGGGTCCGACTCAAAACCCGGTCTGATTATAATTCTAGAGTAAAAGTTGCTATATTAATATGTGTATATATAATACATTAATATACACATATTAATATATAATATATATGATTTCTATTATAATTATATTAATATTTATGTTCCAGGATTAAAATAGTTAATAGTTTATATATAAATATAAACTATATATATGTGTGTAATATGGAAGTTGTCCCCTCGGGAGTTCCACAGGGGGGCCAGAAGTTCCATCGCTCGCTATAACGTGTGCTGACGGGGTGGTGCGGAACGAAGGGAGGCCCCGGCCGGCAGCCAGAAGGCCCTGATGGCCAGCCAGGCTTAGGGACCCTACCAGTGCACGAATTTTGTGCACCAGGCCTCTAGTGTGTGTATATATATATATATATATGTATCATATGTGTATGTATAAGATACTCCTCACAAAACTCCTATACGTTAGATTAGGGGTGTCGAACTCAATCAGAGAAGGGGCCAAAATCTAAAATCCAGCCTAAATCGCGGGCCGAATGGTTTACTGAACAGTCATAAACTGTCATTGTGATGGAAACGCAGCGGAGTGCAGTGATGACAGCGCGGTGCGGGCCACATTGCAAGGCCTGGCGGGACGGATTTGGCCCGCGGGCCTTGTGTTTGACACATGTGCGTTAGATAGTACTATAATATTCCCATTTTATTTATTTTAATGTAATTTTTTAAAATTGATTACAGAGGGGAAGGTAGAGGTAGAGATAGAAACATCAGTGATGAGAGAGAGTCATCGATTGGCTGCCTCCTGCATACTCCACACTGAGACTGAGCATGGGGAATCCAACTACGACTTCCTGGTTCTTGGTAGACACCTGACCACTGAGCCGTGCTGGCTGGGCCCAATATTCCCGTTTTACAGATTAAGAGCCTGAGGCCTCGGGAGGTTCAGCCACGAAGGGCCGCTGAGAAGACGAGGGAACTGCCCCCGGGGCACACCGAAAGCGCCCAGCAGGGAGCACACACGCACACGGGGACTGCCGCCCTCGCTGTCCGTGTGGCAACCTGAAGCCCGTGTCCGTGTGGGACAGCCTCGGTCCTCACCGTCCACCGGGTGCGTGGGACCGGCCCCGCGCGGCCCGGGACCCGGGAAGGTGTGTGCTCGCCGTGCTGTGGGAGAAGGAGGATGTGGTGCTGGAGGAGGGGCAGGGCCGACCGGCCTCACACACGGTCCCAGGTCCTTCCCCGCCAGGAGGCTCACCGGGAGCCGGTGTGGCCGGGAGCCCGGCCCGCCCCCCGCCGCGCTCCGTAATTCCAGGTCACGGAGGAGAGGGCAGTGGAGGCAAGGCGTTAGCTCACACGGCAGAAAGCGGGTTTGAGATTCATTTCGGCGTTCGTTAGAAAGCTCTGGAATGTCATTTATCTTTATCTGTCAGCTCGCGGCGGGGGAGGGAGGGGTGCTCTGTGAAGGGCGAGACGTGAGCGAGAAGCAAAGATGACGGCTGGCGTTTTAGCCAGCGGTGGTCCGCAGGCTTGGGGTTCACACTGCTCTACCACACAAAAGCCTGAACGCTAGCAACCTAAAATGGGTGACGTGGCGGGCACTGCCCACCGATCACTGAGTTCACCGATTCTCACTCACATGAACATAGGATGATACTAACCATATTGGCTGGATCTAACGCCCAGGCGTATGCATTTAAGATAAATTCATCAGCACTCAGGGGCTCTGGACCTGATGGAGGAAAGATTCTCGGGGAGCACCTCCCCGGCTGTGGTTTTCGGGGGGACAGCGGGGCTCCCAGAGAGAGAGAACCAGGAGGGAGCCAGGGCGGCAGGAAGCCCCGCCTTCCGCACGGCAGGAACCCGGAGCGGCTGTCGCCATCACGCCCGCCTGCCGGACAGAGAAGCTCAGAGCCTGCACGAGTCCAGCAGAGACCCCGCAGCCGGGAAGCAGGCATGTGGGGGCGGTACCCCAGAAGCCGACACCGTTTCTGGGTTCAGAGCTTCCAGCAGCTCTCTCCTGGGGAGCAGCAGGTTGGCCTTGGACTGTCACGCTCCTGAGTAGATTTCAGGAATGTGCGGCCGGGGGACTCCCCAGAATATTAGTGAGTGGGCCAGGAAAAGTGCGAGGCGCTGAGCAATAAGGTGGGGAGGGGGCAGGGGGAGAGGGGGAAGAGGAGCAGGAGGGGCCATTCCCTCAGAGCAGCCGAGGCGGCGAGCCCAGGGGGCGGCCTTCCAGGCGTGTCTGCGGACGAGGAGGGAGTGATTGAAATTACGAAGATTATCATCCCGGGGGCACTGTGACCCCAGCCCACTCCACGGGGACACACGGGGGCTGGTGTTCCGATGACCCACGAAATCACAAGACAATGGAGGATGCGGCCAGCCCCGGGCCTGGGGGGAGGCGACGTGCATGCGTGTATGTCTGTGTGAGTGTGTGTATGTGAGTGTGTATGTGAGTGTGTGTATGTGAGCGCGCCCCGACCGGCCATATGATCAGAGCACTTCGGGATCCGATTTCGATTCCACAGCCAATTGTCCAGATGAACTATATCGGGGTCAGGTACGCCCCCGGGCGAGGCGACAGTGAATCCCGGGAACGCCGGGCGGCCTGGGCCCCGGGTGGGGCAGCCCAGCTGTCGGACGGAGGCGCCTGCCCTCAATCCGTTAAGCCCTGTCTAGACGTGACAGGCTCTCAGAGCCGGCCTCCGGGACCTCGGCGTTTCCAGCCCCGGAGATGCGTGGGGGGGTCGCTGGGGGATGTGTGTGGTGGGGGCGAGAACAAGGAGGCAGGGTGCTTCCAGACGTAAGGCGCGTGAAAATGGCAGGAAACGGTCGGGGAAGAGGCAGCCCTGCTCCGTGGGAGGAGGCTGCCTTCGAGGGGCAGGTGCCTCTCAGCTGCAGACGGGCCGCCTGCTCGTCAGGTGCCCCTCCCCCCTCCCTAAGGGCTTCTCATCTCCTCAGTCGCTCAGCTCAGCGGGTAGCTCTCCTGTGCCGACCGGGAGTGGAGGGGGGTGAGAGAAACACTAGTAAATAAATCCACGTTTGATTGCACGCTAGACCCCAAGTTATCCATTTTACCTCACCGTCCCTCACGGCGACTGGTGGCCAGACCCCTGCTCAGACCCCAAACCTTAGCCCTGCGTTTCTGCAGCCCTGAGACCTGGAGGGGAAGGCAGGGGGAGGGAGACAGAGGGAGGAAGCACGCCCCTCCCTCTAAGGATGCCTTCCCCCCTCTTCTCCTTCCCCTCCCCTCCGTCGGTGCAGGAAATGGGAACCTGGGTGGGGGCTTCTCGGGCAGCATCTCTCAGCGTTATCCTCTTCTGAGCCCCATGGCCAGGACCTCACCATTCCAGCTGGAGCAGGAACATTCCCCCGCTGCTCTTCCCGACACATTAGGGCTGCTTCCTACCTTTGGCAACGTCATGGCTAATGGGGGAAGGTGCTGCTTGCCCTGCAGAAAGGTTAGAAAACGAATCGAATGTTGCTGTGTGTGTGTGTGTCTGTGTGTGTCTGTGTGTGTGCATATGAGTCTGTGTCTGTGTGAGTGTGTGTGTGTGTCTGTGTGTGTGCGTATGAGTCTGTGTCTGTGTGAGTGTGTGTGTGTGTCTGTGTGTGTGCGTATGAGTCTGTGTCTGTGTGAGTGTGTGTGTGTGAGTGTGTGTGTCTGTGTGTGAGTCTGGGAGTGTATGAGTGTGTGTATGCCCGTGTGAGTATGTGTATATGAGTCTGTGTGTCTGTGTGTGTGAGTGGTATCTGTGTGTGCGCGCGTGCATGCGTGTGTGTATGTGAAATTGTGTGTGAGAGTGTGCATGTGATTGAGCATGGGTGTGCCTATGTTAGTATATGCGTGTCTGTGAGAGTCTGTGTGTGTGTGTGTGCATGTGTCTGTGTCTGTCGAGAGTGTGTATGTGTCTCTGTGTGTGAGTCTGTGTGTGCCTGTTAGTGTGTGAATGGGATTCTCAGGATAATTAGACTCTGAAAGTGGAGTTTGTGGCTGGTGATTGCCAACTCGTAAACCAGTCACACCAGTGCATTTGCCGGGTCACCGTTTGATTTCTTACTTGAGTTTAGCTCGTGGACACACACACACACACACACACACACACACACACACAGGTTTATGCTCTGTGCCCCAGTTCCCCCTCAGCCTGCCAGGCGGGTGGTGTGGCCGTGGCACTCGGTGCCATGGCTGCTGCAGGCGCGCTGCCTGTGCCCAGCTCACCCCCGGCATTCCTGTCGGGCCTGAGATTGACACCAGCAGCCGGGACGGGGACCACGATCCCGGCAGTGGGCCAGCCGGTGACCCGGCGTCTGGGAAGCGGGTTTTTGGTGGCGGGTCACCTTCCAGCCCCTCGGCTCTTTAGAGAGGAGCTGGACAGACGGGGGGCCTAGAGGGGAACGAGACCAGGTGTGGTTACCTCGACGGCTCTCGGCTCCTGGGGGGGCAGAGTGCCCGCGGGACAGGCAGCTGTGGGCGCATGCCGAGCCGCTGTGGACACCGACGCTGGGCCTTCCTTCATCAGAACTTGACGGCGCTTTTGCTTAAGAAAGCTCCGTTCTCCCTCCCGCTTCAGTGGGTCCTCGGGAGGAAAAGTCAGAATGAAAATATACATAACGAGCAGATTAACTGCCTAGCAATTCGGGCACGTTCCCCCTCCTCCCCTCCCTCAGTGGGGCCCGCCTAGTCTTTTAGGAAGCAAGTTCCTCCAATGCGGGTGAGACCAGCTGGAAAATTCACGGGGTGCGGCCTGGGAGAGCTCATTTCCATGCAGACCTCGCCCAGGAGAAACCAGAGCCGAGTCCAATTACTCATTTTTCAAACAGCGTCTGCCGTTCCCGGGCCTTTTAATGCAAAATGATCTTTCCAGCGAGGGGAGAGGAATTGAAAGGGTTCCTTCCTCATTAAAAAACCATCAACACATTCAACAAGATTATGCTGAGCTCAAATGACAGCGTCTCCGAGGAGCCTGCCACTGCCCTCCCGCCGACAAGATCCGCTCCCCGTGCAGCTTCCATAACACCCAGCTTTCTCTCTCTCCCGCATCGCTCAGGCTGGTGTAGGGGGAAAGGGGACTATTGGCACACGGACTGGGAAATCTCCGAGTGACGGTTCCGGCCCAGCGGGGCGGGGTGGAAGGATGGTGTGGCAGTTATGCTGCTCTCTCACCGTTTTCTTTGGACGGACCCTCCTCAAGGCTCTGCTCTTGTAGCCACGCGGCTGCCAGGACATCTCTGCTTCCGTCTTAGCCTCTCGGCCTCTTCCATCCAGAGCTGCAATGAGCCCTGACTGGTTTGGCTCAGTGGACAGAGCGTTGAACCTGAGGACTGAAGGGTCCCAGGTTCGATTCCAGTTAAGGGCATGTACCTTGGTTTCGGGCACATCCCCAGGGGGGTCGGGGTGAGGGGTGTGTAGGAGGCAGCTGGTGGATGTTTCTCTCTCATCGATGTTTCTAACTCTCTATCCCTCTTCCTTCCTCTGCGGGAGAGAGGAGTCCGGGGTGGCCACGGGGTGCCCGGCGGTGTCGGGAAGGAGACGGGGAAATGCCGCAGAAGCCAGGGCTGTGGGGAAAGGAGACAATATCTGTGGCCTGACGGGGAGAGACGGGGAGAGACTGAGGGTGTCTCGTTGAGGAGCGGGAGAAAGGTCCCGGAGATGTCCACTCGGGACACCTGACACACCACACACAGCCAGGGCCCTGCAGCTCAGGTGGGGCTGGGCCAGGGCCAGCCTGGGCGAGCAGGTGCGAGGGCCCATTAAGACCCAGGAGTGTGTGTGTGTGTGTGTGTGTGTGTGTGTGTGTGTTGTCAGCACCTGGGATGGAGCCGTTCCGTGTGTGTGTGTGTGTGTGTGTGTGTGTGTGTGTTGTCAGCACCTGGCGGGGAGCTGTTCCCCGGTGTGTGTGTGTGTGTGTGTGTGTGTGTGTGTGTATTGTCAGCACCTGGGATGAAGCCGTTCCATGTGTGTGTGTGTGTGTATTGTCAGCACCTGGGATGGAGCCGTTCCGTGTGTGTGTGTGTGTGTGTGTGTGTGTGTGTGTGTTGTCAGCACCTGGTGGGGAGCTGTTCCCCTGTGTGTGTGTGTGTGTGTGTGTGTGTGTGTGTGTGTGTGTTGTCAGCACCTGGTGGGGAGCTGTTCCCCGGTGTGTGTGTCTGTGTGTGTGTGTGTGTGTGTGCTGTCAGCACCTGGCGGGGAGCTGTTCCCTGAAGCTCCTGGCTCCCAGCTCCTGCGTTTGCTCTGCTCTCAGAAAGCTGGGTGGCTTGTGGGACCCGGGGAAGCGGCCTGGGAGACCTTGCTTGGCCGCTCTGTGCCCGGAACTCGGTGGACATCAGAGCAGAGGCAGGTAGGGCATTCCTGACCATATTCTCCCAAATCACCGAAGGCCTGGCTGAGGACGGCTAGGGCCTCCCTTCGCCCCGTGCCAAGTGTTTCACTTTTCTGGGCGCTGCCACGTCCGGGGTCCCTCCTGCTCCGGGGGGAAGGAGGGGGGCTGGTAAACTCGAAAGGCGTGGCCGCGGACAGTGACCAGGCAGGACGCCCGGCGTCTGGCCTGAAGTTAAACCTCCCCTGTCTGCCGGCCCCAGGCCTTGGATCTCAGGGTGGGACCTTCCCTCCCCGTCTTCCTCGGCTTTTAAACAGGACGGTGCGGCCTACTGCGCAGAGAGCAAACAGGCAGGGAAGTGTCTAGACTCCCGTGGGTGTCGTGTGGCTCCATCTGAGAACCAGGGCCAGGGCCCGGAGGCCACTTAGGGATTCAGCGGGGTCTGTGTCACTGAGAGCAGCGAGGGCGGAGCGGGGACAGGGGGTGGGGGGCGGGGGGGGGGGCCCGGTGCGCGCCTGCTTGTTTTTCCCGAGGGTTAAGCACGTGGCTGCTGTGAAACGTGGTTGTTTGGGGTGTCTGTCACATGCGGGAACTCTTTGGAGGGAACACTTGGTCGGCTGCTGCTGGCCAGCAGGACAGGGTGTCAGGACCGCGCAGCCAGGCCGGGGCCCTGTGACGTTTTGTTATCACGTCTGGACTGGCTGGCTCGGTCACTGACTGACTTTATGACCATGATTCTCATGGAGGCGGCGCCCGGGTGGGCTTATGTCCTCCCACGCGCGCGGTTCGGGCGATTTCGTGAAAAACTCGTTTTGAAAGAAGAAGGTGGCAGGTAGTGGATGAGGTACCTCCCACCGGCTGCTGCTGTCCGGCCGCGGGGTGTGTGTGTGTGTGTGTGTGTGTGTGTGGTGTTAGGGATCGCCCTGACCACACCAGAGAGAAGCGCTAACGGAGCTCGGCGGGCGGCAGTCAGAAATCAGGCCTGAGGCGTCTCCCCGACAGAGGTCGGTTTGCCCAATGAGAACCGGGAAAGGGGGGGGGGGCGCTTGGATGTAGACAAAGGAGGAGGCTTATTCCATGAAGGCGCTACGCGGTCAGGCAGGTCCCGGAGACCAGCCCAGTCGCTGTTGGCATAAAGTGAACGTTAGGAATGTTGATTCCGGGCCCGGCTGGTGTGGCTCAGTGGTTGAGTGTCGACCTATGAGCCAGGACAGTGGTTGGCAAACTCATGAGTCAACAGAGCCAAATATCAACAGGACAACCATTGAAATTTCTTTTGAGAGCCCTAGCTTTAAAAAAATTTTGAACTTCTTCTAACGCCACTTCTTCAAAACAGACTTGCCCAGGCCGTGGTATTTTGTGGAAGAGCCACACTCAAGGGGCCAAAGAGCCGCATGTGGCTCGTGAGCTGTGGTTTGCCGACTGCTGAGCCAGGAGGTCATGGTTGATTCCTGGTCAGGGCACATGTCTGTATTGCAGGCTCGATCCCTAGTTCTCTCTCATTATGGATGTTTCTATCTCTCTCTCTGTCTCTCTTCCTCTCTGAAGTCAATAAAAATGTATTTAAAAAAAAAAAAACAGATGCAGTCAGCCAGCAGTGCATTGTGTCCCAGGCACTGAGCCAGGCGCCGCTGACGCTTTGGCGAGCCAGAAAGACAATGCCCGTGCCCTCCACGGAGCCAGGTCCATGGGAGGTGGAGGGTAGACATGTACCAACACGCATGCTGGCAGCGGTAACTGCTCTGAGGGAATAGAGGGGGAGTGTGATGGGGAATGGCGGGGGAATGGGAATTTGGAGCTTAAAGAGACTGGACTTTTCACTTGACTTTCACTAGTGTTGGGATTTTTTAAGATAAATATGGATTGCTTTTAAAATATAGGTAAGTATATATATATATGCACACACCTATGCATATTTGTGGATGTTAAAAAGGGTAATGTGGGCCTGTATTCACTGCTGTGGGAAAGTTGTAAGATGTATTATTGAACCCTCCCCAGTTTGGCTCAGTGGACAGGGCATCGGCCTGCCGACTGAAGGGTCCCAGGTTTGATTCCCATCAAGGGTACATGCTCGGATTGTGGGCCCAATTCCCAGTAGGGGGCGTGCAGGAGGCAGTCAATTGATGATTCTCGTTGATGTTTCAATCTCTCCTTTTCCTTTTCTCTCTGAAATTAATAAAAATATATTTTAAAAAAGATATATTATTGAGTGACAGAAGCAAGTCACAGAATTGTAAATGTAATTCAGTCTAATGCATAAAAATAAATAATATATGCATATATGCCCATGCATAATATTGTAATTAAACATATTTCAACTCATATAAAAATATTTTAGGAGATAGGTATAGAATTCCTTTGGGGAGAGTGAAAAACAACAACAACCACCTTTTACTTCCTTCTCTGTTGTTGCATTACTTGAAGTTTTTATGAGTGTATTTTATTTTGGGGACTTAAAACTTTGAATTAAAAAAATCAGTGGGAAAAAATTAGTTAATTAAAAAAATCAGTGGGGAAGAGCATGCGTCTAATGAATGTTGTATAACTTGGCTGGCGTTTGGAAAAGTGGCTTAATGATTCCCTCATCCCCACAGACAGCTGATTCCTCCTGGGGTGACGGTGACTGAGGGCTGTGCTGCGCCAGGCACTGTGCTGGGTTTGTCTGTGGACACAGGGACTCTCACCAGCAGAGAAGGTGCAGGAGGCGCGGAAGCCGGGCAGCGTGTGCCCACCCTCCTCTCCCCGCTCCTTGCCCACTTGGGTGTGGCTTGCATTCCTCTTAAGCGTCAGAGAGGAACAGGAGGCAGTTTGGGAGGAAATAGAGGGCACCTAATTGATTTTTTTAAAGTGACCGTGGAGAGCTCCTGACCGTTCTCAGACAAGGGCAGAGACAAACAGAGCTCGTCCAGTTTTCCTTCTCGCTGTCACCCCCCTCGGAGCCAGGTCTGCCACCTCAGGACAGGAGGCGCCCGTCCCGCCCTCTCTGCGGGGGCGCGGCCTGGAGCGCGGGCGTGGAGCCTTCAGTCCCGGCGCCAGGCCGTGGACTCAGAACACAAGGCCCCGTGCTGTGTGCATTCGCTCTACGCTTACTTCAGGGACTATGCATCCATGCCGAAGGAAAGACAGGGTAGTTCCTGAAACCTGGTCCCCCAACAGGGTGGGTCAAGGCGAAGGATGGGGAGGAATGTGGGCACAGGAGCAGGTGGGAGCCTGCGGGCAGGGGTAGGGGATGGGGAGGAGTGGGCACAGGTGCAGGTGGGAGCCTGTGGGCAGGGGTGGGGGATGGGGAGGAGTGGGCACAGATGCAGGTGGGAGTCTGCGGGCAGGGGTGGGGGATGGGGGGGAGTGGGCACAGGAGCAGGTGGGAGCCTGTGGGCAGGGGTGGGGAATGGGGAGGAGTGTGCATAGGTACAGGTGGGAGCCTGTGGACAGGGCTGGGGGATGGGGAGGAGTGGGCACAAGAGCAGGTGGGAGCCTGAGGGCAGGGGTGGGGGATGGGGGGGAGTGGGCACAGGAGCAGGTGGGAGCCTGCGGGCAGGGGTGGGGGATGGGGAGGAGTGGGCACAGGTGCAGGTGGGAGTCTGCCCTGCATCCCATGCCCCCACCCCCCTGCACCCCCGCTGGTGCTGGGAGACCCAGACATGGACCCTGAGGAGGCGTGAGAACCGCCTGGCCTGTGTGCAGCAGGATGTGGCCGTGGGGGACCATGGCCAACGGGGAGCTGGTCCTGCGAGGGGTGAGGGGGATGGGGCCTTGTTGCCTTCTTGCTGGAGAAAAGCGGGAAGATGACCGGGCGGGGGCCTGGGTCCCCTGGTGAGGAAGGAGACAGCCCTGGGTGCGCGTGGGGTTGGGACACCGCTCCCGTCTCCCCAGGTCGCACACGCCGTGCCCGCTCCCCGCCCGGCAGGAGGTGACACGGTGGCTGCGGAGACGCCGTAGAAGCCTCCGGAGACGGGCAGAGGCTTTGCCTGGAAGATGGGGAGGGGGAGGGGAAGCTGAGTCCAGAGGGAAGAACAGACGGGGGTCTCAAAGCGGGGCGTCAGGACGCGTGAGCCGCCGTGCAGGGCAGCAGACGCGCACACAAAGCGCCGGCCAGTCGGGAGGGAGGGGGCGCAGGGGTGGACAGAGCGCCCCCGGACCTCGATGGTCGGACAGTGACGGGATGATCCCTGGGACGAGGGAGGGAAAGACGTGGCATCTTCGCAGAATGTAAACAGGGTGGCCAGGGCCAGTTGGACGGGGATGCGGATCAGATTTAAAGAAAGCTGTTCTTTGAAGGAGGCCTGTGAGCCCCAAACCCGGGCGTGGGCCCCGCCCGGGGATGGAACGGCGACCTCCTGGTTCGTAGGTCGGCGCTCCACCCCGGAGCCACGCCGGCCAGGCTCCCTCTGTGTGTGGTTTCCATGGAGTCTCAGGCTGCCGCCTCTCAGGTGTAACTCAATTCGCGCCCGCTGCTCTGCGGGGCCAGGTGACGGTTAAGTCATTCTGATCGAAATTCCCCCGTCCTCTCCCGCCCAAGCAGAGCCGCCGGATCCACTTACCGGCCCAGCACGGCCGTTCCTCTCTGCGTGGGAGGCCGTAATGCTCAGATGGGGGCGGGAAAACGCGGTTCGAACAGCATACTTAGTGAATCAAAACACACTCCGATTGAATGATTAGAAACCCCCAGTTAATTACTAAAGAGGAAAATAAATTACAATCCCGCGTCGGCGTGGGTTACCGGAGTGTGTGCTACGCGGGGCCTTTTCAATCATTTTCCCATTAAAAAGGAAGCAGGGATATGGAGAGAGGCAATTTTCCGTTGGCGCCGCTGCCAAATTATGTCATTTAGATTGTGTTTTCTGCCTCAGTTGCTTACATCAACAACTCCCTAGAATGCGCGCTGGCTTCCGGGACAGACGCTCCGCTCCTGGGGACACCGAGACGCGTTAGCGATTCCCCAGAAAACGCTCAGTTTAATGCTTATGGAGCGGCGTTGGAGTACTGGAGGGCTCTTTGGTGATGTCGCCCGTTCTGAAGGGCACTCACCGTCACCCACTCTGAGGTCACGCATACCCACGGCCAAGCACCACGGTCAGGCCTCGTTCAAATGAGGAGGTAAGGGAGAGGAGGGTGACTTACAACCGAGAAACCAGGGAAGCCAACCAAGTCTATCCATCTGTGTGTGTGTGTGTGTGTTTTGCTACTGCTGTTGTTGTTTTTTAATATATATTTATTTCAGAGAGAGAGAGAAAGCTCAATGATGAGAGATACCAGCTTCAATGTTTTATTAATCTATTTATTCAACAGGCGTTAAGTTATATTATCAAATGTTCATTAACAAACCCTCCTAATTGAGTGGCGCTGGGCCGGAGGACCACTGACCAGTCGTCCCGGACACAGTGGCTCAGGGTGAAATGTTTAACCCCTGTTCCAGGGCAGTGCAAGCAATTCACTCCAGCAGGCCAGTACCCAGTTTATTGCTGTAACCCAGTGGTCGGCAAACTCATTAGTCCACAGAGCCAAGTATCAACAGGACAACGATGGACATTTCTTTGGAGAGCCACAATTTTTAAACTTCCAACTTCTTCTAACACCACGTCTTCCAAATAGACTCGCCCAGGCTGTGGTATTTTGTGGAAGAGCCACCCTCAAGGGGCCAAAGAGCCGCATGTGGTTCTCGAGTCACAGTTTGCCAACGCAATTCTAAATCCAAGGCAACCAAATCTAAACCCAAGGCAACTAAATCAAGGGATGCATTCTCTTAGTTACTTGAGGACATGTGTCTCCTCTGAGTGAACTGTTCGTTGCTCGTGTGGACCTGGGGCCTACCAGCTCTGTCTCTGGGGCCTCTGCACCACCTCGAGAACTCTGTGGAATGTGTGTAGAGCTTCGTGTTTGTTGGAAGCCCCCTGGCCATCCTTTTAGGGGTGTCAAACTCAATCAGAGAAGGCGCCAAAATCTAAAATCCAGCCTAAATCGAGGGCCGGATGGTTTACTGAACAGTCATAAACTGTCATTGTGATGGAAACGCAGCGGAGTGCAGTGATGACAGCCCAGTGCGGGCCACATTGCAAGGCCTGGCGGGACGGATTTGGCCCGCGGGCCTTGTGTTTGACACATGTGCTTTAGATCTTCCTACAGTCCCCGTGAAACCGACTGACACTTAAAGGAAAGGGGCGTTTTTTCAACACGACTACAGATTGTGCTGGAGACCTGCCCAGAGTGAGTACCGACATGGATTGTCACAGGGCAAGGGCGGAGCTAGCCTTATGGGGTCACACACATGAACTCTGACGTGATGAGACCACAAGCCTAAAACGGAACCCTAACGGGCATCTGCTGCAAACGAGGAACCAACACGATGTCAGACGACAGCCTAGAAACACACGTTCTGTCACTCTCCAGCGGAGCAGAGAATTCTCATCCACAAACCGGATAGTCTGGGGTTTGGAACGTGTCCACACCTGCTCTTGCTCTTTCATCAGAAGACGGACTCCAGGAATATCCCCGAGAAGCTCCGGAAAGAACACACGGCTCAGGCAGAGCTGGACCCAACGCGGGAAGGGAAGCCACTCAAGGTAAGACTGGCAACCCACACATGGGCGCCAGCTGATCATGGAGCGGGTTTCAACAGTGTATGACGAGGGTATGGCTTATCGTTTACATTTCATAGTTAAAGCAAGATTAGTCGTCTGTGACCACGTGTTTGGATTTCACCCTGGATTTTGTCAAGGACACGTTTGTACTACTTTGCACGCGTGTGATTTAGTTTGTGTCATTGGCCATATAGTTCCCCACAAAGCGGTGACAGGCGAATCCAGTGTGACAGTGACTGTGGTGTGGACCGTGGCTGAAGCACACACTCCATCCACTGAGAACAGCGTGAGACAGGCGAGCCTCCATCCCTCGGCTTTTATTAAAGAAAACACGCCTCCTGCCGAAACCAGTTTGGCTCAGTGGTAGAGCGTTGGTCTGCGGACTGAAAGGTCCCGGGTTCGATTCTGGTCAGGGGCATGTACGTTGGTTGCGGGCACATCCCTGGTAGGGCGTGTGCAAGAGGCAGCTGGTCGACGTTTCTCTCTCATCGATGTTTCTAGCTCTCTATCCCTCTCCCTTCCTCTCTGTAAAAAATCAATAAAATATATTTAAAAAGAAAAAGAAAAAGAAAGAAAACACGCCTCCTTTGTTTCCTGCACCCCGTCTGAAGGAACAGCTCAGCTCAAAGCTGTCCGTTTGTTTGCTCGGGAATGTGATGCAGAAACTTTTACCCACGTAAGGAAACTGGAGATTATTTTCCCACGGAGCGGATTCCGTCAGCCTGTCTTTATCACCGGATGGTAGCGGGCCGCTCCCAGAAGTTGCCGTTTTCTGGAAAAGCTAATGAACCTTCTCGTCTGGGTCGGCCGCAGCGACAGCTGGAGCTCGGAAATAAGGCGGGGACGGGAGATCTGTGTCACAGATGTTCCTCCTGAGTCTCCCCCTCCCCCTCCCCGCCCCCATCACCCCTCCCGGTGAAACTCAGGGGCTCCGTGGTGTGGAAGTGATTTAAAAACAAAACAAAACAAAACAAAACAAAAATAGCCTCCCGCATAAGCCTAGGACAAAGCTTGAGACAAATGCTCTTCCTCCTGCGTCCCCTCGATTCCATAAATCTCTCCGGGACGCGGGAGGATGGAAAACACGAAGAAGCACATCCATCCCGGCTCTAGAGTAAGCGGCGGCGTGCGCGCCCCGCGCGGGCGGGATAAATGGGACGGTGACAGCGGGGACTGGAGCCGTTCCTCTTGCTGTAGACAATCGCCTGGGAGACAAAGAGCGGCTCTCTCTCCTGCCGTGTAATTGGCTGTGTTCTGGGGACGATGATTTCAGGATCGCACAGAGAGACAAGTCATAAGCACGTTCTCATCGGAAGAGGCATTGATTTCTGGGTGATTGTTGGCCCCTGGGTCTGAGTTCCGAGGAGATGAGTGGGTCCGTATTGATTTCGTGTGCGCGGTGCTGTCGTTAAATCATGATCATCTGCTGTCCTATTGATTAGCTCTCTCCGATGAAAGCGGGAATTACTCTCCCGTCAAGCTGCAGGCGCAGAGAGAGATGTTCTGTGTCTTCACGCCAGCGCCAGGCCCCGGAGACTGTCCTGAGAAGACTCGGGATTCCTCGCTGGGTCATCGTGGCGGTATTTCTCTTCCTGGCAGAGCTGCCCCCTAAACACTTTGGTCAAAGGGCTTTGCAGGGTGTGTGTGTGTGTGTGTGTGTGTGTGTGTGTCCATCTTCGTGACAATTCCCTGTAGATGCAGGTGCTGGAAACCACGCCAACAGGCTCTGTGGGGAGCAGTCGCTCAGCCACACGAGGAAAATCGCTCATTTACCGTCTGATATTTACACGGCGGGGAAGCATCGGGAAAGAAGGCCGCAGGCCCGTGGTTCACAGAGCAAACGCCGAGTCACCTTCGTTCAGTCCCGGCTCCACGCCCAACGGATGGCAGTCCAGTCCCCCCGCATCCCGGCGCTTCTGTTTGTTTGTTTGTGACACGGAGTTGATGCTAAGATCCCCCCCACGAGGCCAATGGAGCCCAGGCTGGCTGCTCAGTGGTCAGAGCGTCAGCCCAACCGCCAGAGTCTCCGGTTCGATTCCCGGTTAAGGGCACGCACCTTGGCTGCAGGTTTGACCCCTGGCTCCAGTTGGGGGATGACTAGAAGGCAACCCATCGATGTGTCTCTCTTATATCAATGCTTCTCTCTCCCCCTCTCTCTTCCCGCTCCCCCTCTCTCCCTCCTTCCTTCCCTCCCTCCACTCTCCCTTCCACTGTCTCTAAAAAAATCAGTGGGAAAATATCCTTCAGTGAGAATTTAAAAACAAAACAAAAAACAAAAACAAGTCGGTGTACGTAGGAAGCATGAAATGGCCACTAAACGGTGACTTCTGCGACCAGAGGCGGGTCCAGGAGACACGGTGAAACCTGCAGTTCTCTCAGGGGCCAGGATCTCCACCCGGATCCAGCTTGCTGCCGCACTGTCTGTCCTGTCCAAACACGAGCTGCGCCAGACGCAGGGGGAGGTCACCGTGCCCTGGTGTCATCTGGGTCAGGACCAGGTGGTCACCCAGATTCCGTCCATCACTGTCACCCCGTTCCCCAGTCACCGCCGCCCGGGTCCCCTCCACCCGCCTGGCTGGGTTGCTCGTCCACCTTCCCTGGTGGTGCAGCGTCTGCGGTTCTGACTGTGAGATTCAAGACATGGACGGTTCGAGGGAACCAGACGTCCGCTCGCTGCCCCTCTTCTTTCCTCTCGCCCACGTCCTGGAAGATGAAGGACAGGAGCCCGAGGAAGCTGAGCAGACTCGGTGACGATGCACCTCCTTCAGCGTTGTCCCAGGGGCTCGGGGAAGAGCGTTGTCTTTTAAAAGAAATCTTTTCTCTAAAGAACAGGCTGGTCCGCAGGCCAAGGACAAACAGCATGATGGGAAGGAATTCTGAGGTTTCCACCTGATCCAGGCTTAATGTGCTTTTATTGGAAAAGAAAGAGACGAAGACGCTATCTTGATGCGCTTGATTCTTCACAGGAGAGCTGGGGTTCTCCGGGCACCGCCTTCCCAGCACCCCCCTCCCCCGGGGCGTGGGCGTGTCCCCTGTGACTGCACACCCGTCAGCACACGCGCTGGGCTCAGGGGCCAGGAGACAGAGCCTGTCTTAGAGGAACCGCCGTGAGCGGCTGCCGGGTTCCAGCGTGGTCAGTCCTACTTCTGGTTCTCAGACGTTTCCAGTCATTTAGTCCCTATTGCTTCACCATGACCTTTGAGGATCGACACTAACCACTGAGAAACACAATCCGGGTAGTTAGAGTGTCAGTCCTCGAGGGTCATGGGTTCGATCTCCAGTCAAGGGCATGTACCTGGGTTGCAGGTTCAATCCCCAGTCCCGGATGGGGGATGAGGGGGAGGCAGGCCATCGTTTTATCTCTCTCACATCCATGTTTCTCTCTCTCCCTGTCTCCCTCCCTTTTCCTCTCTCCAAAAATCAATGGGAAAATATCCTTGGGTGTGGATGAACAATAAAATAAATAAATAACCCCCCATTCCCCCCCACCCATACCTGTCCACCCCGGATGGGAGGTCTGGCTGCGGTGGTGGCAGGACAGGGCACGCCCCTCATGCAGAGCAGACCCCACAGCTGGGGCCATCACTTTCCTCCTCAGCCCGGAGACCGGAAAGCTTTCCTGCAAAGTGTCGGATTGTAAACATGTGAGGTGGGCTGGGCCAAATGGTCCCCCTTGTAAATATTCCCCTTGTGGCATGAAGGCAGCCTGAGACAATATGCAAGCCAATTGGTGGTGTCCCAATAAAACTTTATTCATAGACATTGACTTTTTAAAATACGTTTGGGTTGATTTCAGAGAGGAAGGGAGGGGGAGAGGGAGAGAGAAACATCCATGAGGAGAGAGAATCATGGATCCGCTGCCTCCTGCACGCCCCACATCCGGGGCCTGTGCCCTGACCGGGAATTGAACCGTGACCTCCTGGTTCCTAGGTCGACGCTCAGCCCCGGACCACGCGGGCCGGGCTGCCCGGTTAATGATCTAACCGTGGCAAACATCTGCACATCTGGCCGCTGCACAGACACAGGGTGGCAGGGGCCCTGCGTGGTGTGGAGCACGGTATGCAGAGCGGAGCTCTTAGACGCTCCGAGTCCGCGTTGCGGGGAGACGGAGCCGCGCCCGCGTTCCCGGCGGCTCCGGGCTGTGGCGCGCTGTGCGGTGGCGGGTGAGAGACGCCTGCTGGAGACCGAACGTGCGATAAGATGGCATCTCTGAAAACAGCACCCTGCCTCTCTCTGCTTCTCCCGCGATAGCGGCAATCCCGCCCAAACGCCGGGGAACAGATTGCGCCGCAGATTGGCTGTTATCGGCAGCAGGCAGCACGCTCCGAGTGGCCAAACACTGGCGTCTGTGTGCCTGCGAGGTCCGCGGAGCGCCTCGCACAGGCGCTGGCATCCTCCCGAGGACTCCTCTGCACGCTCCCCAGACTCTGCTCTTTTCCCGTCCCTCCCGGGCGCCGCCTGCAGGAGAGCCCGGGCTCACCCCCAGGCTCCGCGTGGGAGTCAGCTGGGACCTGGAGGAAAGTCCTTTAAACGTCACAGCTTCTCCTCAGACAGAATCGGGGAGCACCCCGTGCCTGGTCCCCCGCGCCCATTGACGATGTGAGACGTTGCCGCTGACATGCCCACTGGGCGCGGCTGGCAGCACGCAGTAGGTTTTCTCCGAGCGCAGACTGTTGTGATTGCCGCCACCGCCGCCACCGTCACCTCCAGTCACACAGAGCACTCGCGTGGGAGCCCCTTCCACGTCCTGCGTGGTTCAGGGTTCCGGTTCAGGGTTCCGGTTCAGGGTTCGGGTGCCGGAGAAGGCCGCCCACAAATGAAAAGAGACTAGGAAAGCATTCATTTGGGAAGCGGGGGCCAGGCGGCAGCCCCAGAGAGGACTCCTCCTCGCTCCAGCTTCGCGGTCCCCTTCATTAAGATGATGGGATACACCCACAGCCCTCAGGCGGGAAATGCCAATAACAGCCAATCAGAAGGCCAGCAGGTGGAGGTGCTTCCGCTACCAATGTCTCAGCCAAGCACTGAGCGGGTAGCCCTGCCCTCTCAGAGCAACCAAGGCTGACCAGCCTTCCGATTCCCGTCCACCCCTCTCTGCTGGCGAGACAGCGATCGGCTTCCGGGACACGAGCGTTTCTCTGTGACAGTCCGCTTTCTGCGGTGTCCTCAGCCCCTCTTCCCAGGGAGCTCACCGCCGAGGAGCCAAACACAACATCAGCAGCAACCCCCCCGCGTGCCGGGAGCCTCCCGGCCTGCGGGTGTGGCGTGGGGACCTGCACACGGCTGCTTTTTTTCATTTTTATTGACAGAGAGGAAGGGAGAGGGATAGAGAGATAGAAACATCGATGAGAGAGAATCACTGATCAGCTGCCTCTTGCACACCCCCTATCGGGGATGTGCCCGCAACCAAGGTACATGCCCTTGACTGGAATGGAACCTGGGACCTTTCAGTCCGCAGGCTGACGCTCTATCCACTGAGCCAAACCGGTCTCGGCTGCACACGGCTTTCTTAGGAAGGTTTGGTACATCGTTCGCCTTCGTGCGCAGCGTATGGCACGTCAGCAAGAAGTCCCGGGGCTCCGGAGCCCTGGGCACGGATCCACCGGATGTTCCCAGGTTTCCCAGGGGAGATCCAGAAGCCGGGCTGCGGGGTCGTGCGGTAACTCTCTCCTTCGTCTTCCCGGTGCCCGCCAGGCTGTTCTCCCCGGTGGCTGTGCCGGCGTCCATCCCCACCGGCAGGGAGCGAGCGTCCTCCCCTCCACGCCCTCCCCGCACCTGCCGTGGCCCGTCGCGTGGAGGACGGCCGTCCTCACAGGAGCGAGGGTACCTCACTGCGCCTCCCAGCAGCTCCACGCAGGTTCACGTCCACAATACGCAAAGCAGCTCACACAACGCTGCACCAGACAGGCAATCCGATTGGAAAGCGGGCGCAGGACCTGAGCAGACGCTGCTCCCGAGAAGCCACACACGTGGCCAAAGGGATCCGAGAAGACGCTCAGGTCCCTGGGTCTTAGGGAAATGCAGTTCCGAGCTTTCCTTTTGGGTCAGGGCGACCAGATGGCAGCTTCCTGGGCCACTGTTACGGTTCCTTTCTTTTTAAAAAGTATATATTTTGCCGAAACCGGTTTGGCTCAGTGGATAAAGCGTCGGCCTGCGGACTGAAAGGTCCCAGGTTCGATTCCGGTCAAGGGCATGTACCTTGGTTGCGGGCACATCCCCGATAGGGGGTGTGCAAGAGGCAGCTGATCGATGATTCTCTCTCATCAATGTTTCTAACTCTCTATCCCTCTCTCTTCCTCTCTGTGAAAAATCAATAAAATATATTTTTAAAAAATAAAAATAAAAAGTATATATTTTTATTGATCGCAGAGAGGAAGGGAGAGGGAGAGAGAGAAACATCAACGATGAGAGAGAATCGTTGATCGGCTGCTTCCTGCACGTCCTACGCCGGGCATGTGCCCTGACCGGGAACAAACCATGACCTCCTGGTTCGTAGGTCGATGCTCAGCACTGAGCCAGGTCCGTGCGGGCGGCCCGCGGTGCGCAGGAGGCTGGCGCGGCTCCGCTCCTGGGCTGCTGTGAATGCGGTCGCCTTCGCAGAGAAAGAAGTTGGTAAACTGTGAGATTGGAATTTAATTGTCATAAGACAGCCTCTCAGAAAACCCGTGCAGGCGAGACTCACTCCTCCCACGCTCGGCTCCGTAATGAATCCCAGTGACAAACTGTCGGCGCACGCCCGTCAGAAGCCGCTTAATAGATGTGCTTGCGGTGGCCACGCGGTGACAGCCCGGGGCTGGGGCTGGGACGGAGGGAGGGTCTGGCGGGTTTCACGTCTCACAAACGGTGAAACACACGCTTCTCCCCCTCGGGGAGGAGATCTGACTGGCTTCACGGAGCGACTCCAGAATCACGTGGCAGCCCTGCCCCCCATGCTCCACGGAGCTGGGACGATGGGAGGGTCTGCCAGGCCGGCGTGGCTCCGTGCTTGGCGTCGACCTGTGAACCAGGAGGTCAGGGTTCGATTCCTGGTCAGGGCACACGCCCCGGTTGTGGGCCCCATCCCCAGTGGGGGGCTTGCAGGAGGCAGCCAATCAATGATTCTCTCTCATCCTCGATGTTTCTCTCTCTCTCCCTCTCTCTGAACTCAGTCACACACACACACACACACACACACACACACAAACACACACACGAGGGATCTACAGGAAGAGGGTGGGGCGAGGAGCCAGCAGGGAGGGAAAAGAAAGGATGGTGTGGCTGGCATCTCTCCTGTGGGAAGTGCAGGGGGAAGGGTTCCTGCCTGCGATGGCCACTTCCTTCTGCGGGGGAGGGAGAGGCCAAGACCGGTGCCTGCTGTTGGGCAGAAAATTCAAACTGAGAAAAACAAGGCTTCTGGAGAGGTGGACATGGCAGGTATTCGCTTGGGGACCACATCTGGGTTTGGCATCATCTATCACGGGCATCATGTATCATGGGTGTCATGTATCATGGGCATCATGTATCATGGGCATCAGGTATCATGGGTATCATGTATCATGGGCATCAGGTATCATGGGTATCATGTATCATGGGCATCAGGTATGGGCATCAGGTATCATGGGTATCATGTATCATGGGCATCATGTATCATGGGCATCAGGTATCATGGGCATCATGTTATCATGGGTATCAGGTATCATGGGTATCATGTATCATGGGCATCAGGTATCATGGGCATCATGTATCATGGGCATCATGTTATCATGGGTATCAGGTATCATGGGTATCATGTATGATATCATGGGCATCAGGTATCATGGGCATCATGTAGCATGGGCATCAGGTATCATGGGCATCATGTTATCATGGGTATCATGTATCATGGGCATCATGTTATCATGGGTATCATGTATCATGGGCATCATTTATCATGGGTATCATGTATCATGGGCATCAGGTATCATGGGCATCATGTAGCATGGGCATCATGTTATCATGGGTATCATGTATCATGGGCATCAGGTATCATGGGTATCATGTATCATGGGCATCAGGTATCATGGGCATCAGGTATCATGGGCATCAAGTTATCATGGGTATCATGTATCATGGGCATCAGGTATCATGGGCATCATGTATCATGGGTATCATGTATCAGGGGCATCATGTATCATGGGCATTATGTATCATGGGCATCATGTAGCATGGGCATCAGGTATCATGGGCATCAGGTATCATGGGCATCAGGGGTTTGGTATTGCGGGTTTTTAGCATGTGCTGAGGAAACAGCAGTGGAGAAGGTGGGTGAAGGAGAAGGCCCCAGGGGCTAGGAGACCCGTGTTGACGCTGGTGGCCACCCAGGTGAGAAAGGGTGTGAACTTGAACCTGGGAGGCGATGGTGAGGCTAGAGCTGTTCTTAGGGTGACCCCGGGGCTTCTCTTGGTTACGGTGCAGCTCTCACCTATTCCAGTGAGAGTCAGGGGCAGGACCCCGACAGGGAGGACAGCGGGGGGAGCTCCACTCGGAAAAAGACACCCCCTTTCTGGCTGCACAGTGAGGAAGAAAAAGACACGGACCCTGGTTTCACACCAGGGCGCCCACAGTCTCCTGGAGCTGATGCCCTACCCCCCACCCCCTACCCCCCGCCCCCGAGGCTGGGGCAGCCCTGGGACCTGCCTCGATCTCCCGTCTGCACCTGAGCTCTGGGCCGGGGGTGGGGGGGTGGGGGTGGGGAGGAAGGCTCGTTTTACTTCTGCGCTCCCTTAACGATTTTAAAGACTCCAATGGTCTTTTTGGACGAGTCTATTACAAGGCTTCTGCTCAAGATTCGGCCATAAAGCATAATGGACTCCACAGTTTATTGGTTTCATAAATGTCACCTTGTTATGAGCGGCCCTGGGGAAAGCAACGCGACCGAAGATCCTCGATCGTCCACCGACCCCAACATGAAGGGCGCGGGCCAGGCGGTTCCGTCTCCTCCCCCCCACCAGCCCCCCCCCCCCCCCCATCCGGTGCCCCTCGGGGGGGCACACAGCCAGTGTCCTGGGGGAGCTCAGAGATCCCATTGGGGTGAAGAAGACACCTCTGACTGAACGTCGAGAACCCCCTTGGGAGAAGCGGCCCCAGGGGAGCGGTACAGGCTGCGCTCAGGAGCCGGCTGTGTCCCCGGCGCTCACGCCATGTCTCCTGGGCCCTGGCGTGGGGCTTTTCTCCTGAGTTCGAAGGGGCAGCAGCCTTGTTCTGCTGGTGACAGGCCTTGTGATCAGGCTTGGACTGTCTCCTTTTCCGGTTTCTTTCTTTCTTTTTCTTTATGTTTTGCATGGCTGCCGTTTTCTGAAATGCAGCCCCCCAGCCAGACTGAGCATGAATGCTAACCGAAAAGCAAAACAGCCCAGGCCAGTGTGGCCCAGTGGCTAGAGCGCGGGCTGCTGGCCGAAGGGTTCCGGCTTCCATTCTGCTCCAGGGCACATCCCTCGGTTGCAGGCTTCTCCTGGTCGAGGCGCGTGCGGGAGGCAACCCATCGTTGTGTTCCTTGCACCTTGATATTTCTCTCCGTCCTTAACCTCTCTATTCCACTCTCTGCACATCAGTGGGAAACTTTCCTCAGGTGAAGATTAAAAAAAAAAAAGTCACAAATAACTGAAAAATCAACATGTTACTATTGATTTCCCCCTTTCCCACCAGCGTTAGGAGGGAAGACGGCAAAAACAGATTCACGTGTGACTGTATCCTGGGATCGCACTCCGCCGAGGAGCCTCTGGCTGAAGCCCCCGATGCAGGCCACCGGCTCCCAGCCCGGCTCGCACTCCTCCTTCCCGGGGCTGAATGCTGGCACCGGGGCGGGCAGGACACAGGCCAGACCCCCGCTGTTCCCCACGAACACGCCCGCACCACACACCGGCGAGGTGCCCGCGCCCTCGCCTCCCTGCCCCTCGGCCGGTCAGCCAGGCCCGATGGCTCCTGGGCCAGGACCGTGAGGGGCAGTGACGTGGACGCAGATGCCTCCTTGTGTCCAGTCAGGGCCCATTTCCCTGTGGTCGCGCTGACCCTGGTTTTAATGTTCGAGCGACTACGCGCAGCCATCTTAGCGCTCCCCTTTCCATAAACCCGACCGGCCGTCCATCTTCGGCAAAGAGGAGCCGAGCGACAAGCCTCCGAGAGCGCCGCCGCCGCTGAGCAGCCGGCGTGGCAGCCGGGCCCGCCGCCTCGCGTCCCCGCGCTTGTCAACACTCGGCGCTGGCGACGGGTTAATGGAATTATAAGGCGGAGGTGCCCCGGGTTAAAGAAATACATAATTCAATTACTCCCGGTTAATGAAGCCCGGGGAAGCCGTTGAAACGCCCGGACGAGGAAAAGGCGGTCTGCAGGGGGTTCGCACGTTTACGCTGAACTTTCTCTGAAACGTGTGCCGTCCTGTCAACGCAATTTAGGAAGGACTTGGCCATAGGAATGGCTCGAGAGAGAACTCCCCGGGGTGATGGAAGCTCTGCTTGCCTTGATTGCTGTGTTGCACAGATAATTAGATACACATGGAGCCCTAGCCGGGGTGCTCAGTGGTTAGGGCATAGGCCCTCCCTTTTCTCTCCCTTCTCCCACTTCACCTGCCTTCTTTTTCAGGACTAGAAGCCTAGGTGTTGCCACGGGCCAACGTTCGCCGAGGTCTCTGAAGACAGGGTAGCATGTGGGATTGGCAGCCCTCAGCCAGAACAGAGAGTTTGGTAGAAAAGATGGTCCACAGATGCCCGGCTGGCATGGCTCAGGGGTTGAGCATCGACCTATGAACCAGGAGGTTGCAGGGCGATTCCTGGTCAGGGCACAGGCCTGCGTGATGGGCTCAGTCCCCAGGGTGGGGTGTGCAGAATCAAGCTGATCCCGGATTCTCTCTCCTCATGGATGTTTCTCTCTCTCTCTCTCTCCCTCCCTCCTTTCCTCTCTCTTAAAGAGGATGGGTCACAGAAAGAAAAGTTTTGGTCCGAAAACAACGAGGCATTTCCTGAACCGGGGAGCCTTGAGGATAGAGAGGGAATTAGGATGAGCCAGAAGGAGAGCCGCCTGGGAAAAGGTCAGAAGGAAGAGGCCAGGAATCCAGAGAGAGGAGCACTCGTGGAGAATGTGGTGTCCGAGCCTGGGCTCTCGCCCTCCTCCTGCTGCTTCCAGCGACAAGTGGCCGATGGGTGTCTCGGTTTCCTTGTCTGTGAGCATGGCCTAGCCACCGGCCGCTGTTCCCCGGGTGAAATAGAATAACCCAGGCCAGGTCATTGCAGGATGTCTTGCATCAATGGGTGCTCAACCTGTTGTTGAGGCCGCTGCTTGAAGACATAACACCACAGGCAGCTAGCAACAGGGAAGGACGCAGTGAGCTGAAGGAGAGCGAATCAGCTTCGAGAGCCTCCACTCTGTGCCCCTCCCCCCAGCTGCTGAGTGGCAGGTGTGCAAAACTGGCCCTGAGGGATCCATCTTTATCTTCCTCCCTCATCTGTAGACCCTCAACACTCAGGATTCCCAAAGCACCTGACTGCATGGAGCGCCCCCCCCAATCCTGCTCCCCCTAACCCACCGTCATCTTCATCCCCACCAAACTATCCGTCCCTTGAGGCAGATGTGGTCTCAGCTAGATGTTAGGGGTGATGGTCTCATTAAATGAATCCGCTCAAAGAAATGAGTGTTAAGGATAATCATGAGCTGCTTGTAGCTTCTTTAATCTTAGAAGATGTGAATTTATCTGCATAGCCTCACGCATTTGTGAGACCGTGAGCTCATGGGCTCCAGCCGCAGGGAGAGCGGTTTCGGACGAGGGAGGGTGAAGTCAGAGCGGCTGCGTTACAGCCAGCGGAGCTTCGCAGACTTTCGCTTCTAAATGTTCTGGGCCAGCAGCTGAACATATTTTTATTGCAACCGCCTTCCCAAGTCATTACAAAGTCTGAGACACCTGCGTCTTTGTACACAGCCCGCCAAGTCTCCTGGCTAATTATAATGTGAGTTAATTTGTTATTGCTCAGCCTTATAGAGAGCATGTGAGGCGAGCTGAAGGAGGCTTCGAAACGTGAACAAAGCCCAGTTCCGTGGCTCTGTGGCTGAGTGTCGACCTGGGAACCAGGAGGTCACGGTCTGATTCCCGGTCAGGGCACATACCCGGGTTGCAGGCTCCATCCCCAGAGTGTGTGCTTGGAGGGGTGGGGGCGGGGATGGAGGCGGGAGGCGGCCGATGGATGATTCTCTCTCATCATTGATGTTTCTATCTCTCTCTCCTCCCTTCCTCTCCGAAATCAATAAAAATACAATTTTTAAAAGGGGAGGGGGGTTAATATGTAATACGTTAAACAATAAAGATTTATAAGAAATAAAATAAGTAAAAATTAAACATGTTTTATAGAAGATAAAATCCACGGGCGTCTCTGAGGCTGCGGTATTCCAGCCACGGCCTTCAGCACCATGGAGAGAGGCGCGAGCGCCAGCCTGGTCCTCCTCTCCTCCCTCCTCTCAGCTCTGCCGCTCTCCCTGGGACCCGGCAGGCGGGCCGCACGCTGCCAGCTGGGCCGTTGTGGTGCGCAGGGACCTCTCGGGTCTGCTTGTTTTCCTGCTTTGAAAATAGTTCCTGGAGTTTGAATCGCACCTGTGTTCCTGGCCCTCTCAGAGACTCCGCGGCAGCGCGGGGAGTGTGCCCGGTGAGACTGGGCTTCCCTCCCTCTCCAAAGAGAAGGCCGTTGTTTGGGGTAAGAACTGCTCTCTCTCTCTCTCTCTCTCTCTCTCTCTCTCTCTCTCTCTCTCTGTCTGTCTCTCTCTCTCTTTTTTAATATATTTTATTGATTCTGTACAGAGAGGAAGGGAGAGAGATAGAGAATTAGAAACATCAATGAGAGAGAGGCATCGACCAGCTGCCTCTTGCATGCCCCCTACTGGGGATATGTCCGCAACCAAGGTACATGCCCTTGACCGGAATCTAACCCGGGCGGGACCTTTCAGTTCCCAAGCCGACACTCTGTCCATTGAGCCAAACCGGCATCGGCAGAACTGCTCCCTTTTTAAGTGAATGCTTTTAGGGAGGGGTGGGCTGTTTCTGCTCACCTCCAACCACCTCCCAGAAGGCGCAAAAGGAGCGTGTGAGCCTGCGGTGGGTGCTTGGCGGCGTGTGCTGATGCTGCTAGGCCTCTTGGCTGGGCAGGCGTTTTCCTCCCTCACGATCCCATCAGAGCCGTTCGCAGGCCCCCGGCGGGATGCAGTCACAGCTCGCACTGCGCCGCGAGCCGTGGCGTTTACGGAGTTAGTGAAGTGCTTCCACGGCTGGCGGGTGGCCCCGTGGGCCGTGCTGTGCCGGGAATGTCGCTGAGGCTCATGCGCACCCGGAGGCACAGACAGGCTGACGCCTGGGAGCAGTCACGTCGCTCACGGGTGACTCCAGCTCTGCGCCCGGCACCCACGTGCCCGCCCGCGCCGACGCCTCCTCCCCGGGCATGAGGCCGCCCCTCTGCGGGCGCCGAAACCTTCGCTGCTCTGTGGAGCGTGGCCGTCAGTCAGAGATCGATCTGTGAGGAAGACTGAATGGTTAAACGTACATCGGGAAGATGGGCTTTTTAAAAAAGGGAAACGTGATTCCGGAGAAATCCAGGGATTTGTACAAATAAACGTTCGCTCTGTGGGGGTTTCTGAAGGCGGGGATCTGTCCAGCCCGCGTCGTGAGGGTTACTGCAGGGATGGAACCCACCACTCAGCTCTGACCCGACTCTGCCCGGCTGAGGTCGCCGCTTAGCATGTGACGTCTCCCGTTGTAACTGTTCTGTCTGTCCTTGCCGCCTTCGCTCGGCAGGAAGAAATGATAAAGTCTGTGTAGACGATAGTGTCGGTAGAGTATCCAATAGCCATCTCCTTTTCTTCTCGCTTCCTAACAGAACCACAATATTACTTCTTATCCAGTTCCTCACTAAACGTTTGTGCTCTTTATTATTATTATATTATTATTTTAGAGAGAGAGGAAGGAAGGAAGAGAGAGACATTGATGTGAGAGAGGCATTGATGATTGCCTCCTGTGTGTGCCCCCGCTGGGGAACACACTGCAACCTTTAGGTCACTATGAAATTACACATCCTTTGTCTTTTACACCTATTGGAGCCCAAACTGCACACAGTAGGTCCTCAGGTTATGTTGGAGATCCATTCCTATGGCGCGATGTGAGATGATTTTCGCCGAAAGTTGGAACCCACCTACATAAGCACCCACGTCACTCGCATGGAGCACATGCACATAGAGCAGGAATGAAGTGAAACATAAAATAAATAAAAAAATGTAAAAGAAAGATAATTTCTGACCTTTACTGGTGGTAAATAAATAATAAAAACATAAAATAAAATAAAATGTAAAAGAAAGATAATTTCTGACCTTTACTGGTGGTAAATAAATAATAAAAAACATAAAGCAATATGTACATACATCGAAATGATGGAACTTTTTTTAAAAAATAAATAAAGGGGAGATGGTGACATCACCATGGAACAATGTACGTCGTTGAGTCCGATGCAACCCGAGGAGGGCTGTGTTCTGTTTGGAGCAGAGTGGTTAGCGAACGTGCATCCTCACTGAAGGAAGGAACTTTATCTCTTCCATGTGGGATCACTTGTGGTGCAGAGAGCACTGTCTTGCATTAAAAAGCATTTCCGTGTGGCCCTACCGGTTTGGCTCAGTGGTTGAGTGTCGCTCTATGAACCAGGATTGATTCCCGGTCAGGGCACGTGCCTGGGTTCCTATCTCTCCTCCATTCCTCTCTGAAATCAATAAAAAAATATTTTTAAAAATCTCTATAAATCGTGATCTGCATACATCAGGTTCTTTAGGAAGAAACTGCCCTCTTCCCAGCAGGTCTGTACAGACCCCTGACCGCCCACCTCCCGCTGCCTCGCCCTGACCCTCCAGGCCTGCCCGCTGCCACAGCCCGCCCACCAAAACGGCCCGCCCACGCGAGGCCATGAGCTTTGGGTCTGTGAACACCATGCCCCCTGAGGATGAGACGCTGAGCCCACACTTAGCTGCAAAGGTGAAGAGATTCCCAACCAGGTCACCTTGTCTGCAGGGCGACTTATTGAGCTATTGATTTTCCTCGTGGCTTTGCCCGTGAATCACCCAAGAAGCCCATACATCTGCTCAGCTCAATTAAGCAGCTAATTAACGTGCTGGAGAAACACAGTAACGGCTTATCGGACTGGATTGATCAGCCCGTTCGATGGAATCAGCACGTCCACCCTTCCCGGGGGGACAGCATCGAGGGGACCCCATTTTAGGGGCGGGTTTACAAAAACCACGGCATCAGCCCATTTCTGTGATGTTGGAGACGCAGCCTACCCAGCACTGGAAGCCCAGGGCCATGCTTCCCAGCGGGTGTCACAGGAGCTCTAAAAGTTCCTGAAGCAGCCGAGACTGGTTTGGCTCAATGGATAGAGTGTCGGCTTGGGGACTGAAGGGTCCTGGGTTCGATTCCGGTCAAGGGCATGTACCTTGGTTGCGGGCATATCCTCAGTAGGGGGTGTGCAAGAGGCAGCTGATCGATGACTCTCATCGATGTTTCTAACTATCTCTCTCCCTTCCTCTCTGTACAAAATCAATAAAATATATTTAAAAAATAAATAAATAAAATAAAAATAAAAGTTCCTGAAGCAGAAAATGAAGAGAACGGATTTCAGCAGGAAATGGTTGAGATCTTTCCAGAGCTAATAAAAGGATCCATGGAATTCTAGACAGGCCTTATTTTCACAAAAGCGAGACCTTTCCAGGTAAAATCAGGGAAGATTTTGCCCAGAGAAGCCTGAAGACCTAGCTTAGTCATGGGGTGACCTAGAAGCAAGACGCATCATATTAAACATCACCCGCGGGATGAGGTGAGGTGTGGGTGGGGGGAGGGGAGGAGGCAGGAGGCAGAGAAGATGAGATATGGACAAATTGCTCAGTAAAGATATTTTTGATCATATGACCACACCAAAAGCCCTTCGGGAGAAGTTGTGTGCCCGGTGTTTTGTTCTTTGCATCTTCATAACCTTTTAAACAACATTGTACTTCCTTCTTCTTTAAGTTCTCGCCTTTGCTAACTGCTCTTTTCAAATGTCTTCCATGTCTTCTCTCCGCTTCACCTTCTCTGCTGTCGCTGATGAAGAGCTATTTCTATCGAGTTCCTGTAAGTCATTCCTGCTTCCCTGGTCAACTCATTCCTTTGCAAGGCTTACAACTCAGGAGTTTTCATACACCAGGCCAACAAACAAAATGGCCTGGTGGGAGACCCAGAGGGCTGGTGGGGGCTGGGATAAAAAAGAAAGTGTGTGCCTCACATAAAAATACTCACCTTGTGGCCCAGCTGGTGTGGCTCAGTGGTTGAGCATGGACGGATGAACCAGGAGGTCCCTAGTTGGAGCCAGGTCAGGACATATACTCAGGTTGTGGGTTTGATCCCCAGTGTGGGGCTTGCAGGAGGCAGTCGATCAGTGATCCTCTCTCATCATTGATGTTTCTCTCTCTTTCTCTCCACCTCCCTCCCTCCCTTCCTTTCTCTGAAATAAATTTAAAAAAAGAAAATTTAATAAGAAAAGAAAGTGCTCTCTAGCGTAATACACAAAACGTACTCTCTTGTGCAGTCTTATCAAGTCCTTCCATTTGGCATTTGTAATCCTAGTCCATTTGGAAAAGGTGTGAACTGGGGACCTAATCTGATCCCTTTCCAGCCGAAGCCTAGGATTCCGGATGTCACGTTGTGTGTGGGTCTTCCTGTCCCTACTGGTTGCTTCGCCCCCTCCTCCATCATGTTCCAAGTTCTCGTTTGTACCTGGGATTATGTTAGGTCTCTCTGTTTTATGCCATAGCCTATTTGCCTTTTCTTACAACTGCTCAGCTCTTGATCTTTGCCATCTTCTTTCTTCTGAGTCTTCAAAGGCCTGTTTTCTGAGGGCAGTTGTTGAAAGTCTTTTCTCTCCGGTGGGCAGGGTGACCCGGTGAGGAGCGTGGGTGCTACATCCTGGTGGTCTTTCCTTGCCCTTTCAAAGGCTCAACCACCTGGGCCAAGACATTGTAATAAAGGACCTATTTAGTTAGCATTACAATGTGTATGCTCTAAGCCTTCCAGATCTTCCAGAGTCCAGTAGTTGCCTACAAAAAGTAAAAAAAAGTAACGATTTGGGGTATTACGTACCTTGCAATGACCATGCTGCCTTTCCTGTTTGGTCCAGTGGTTCCGATCTGCTGTGCAGTAGCGTCGATGGCGCTGTGCTCTCGTTCCCTTCTGGGCATAAAAATAGAGTCTGCGGCAGATTGATTAGTTGCCACGGACTTTAAACCTCCATTAAGGGAAGGAGTCACAAAGAGTGAATTATTCTGAAGCCCTCGGCAGGGACGGAGGGCGGGAGGGAGGTATTTAGAAAACCGTTCATCACACTCCGATGCGCTTGGAAGCGAGGCAGAAGGCACGTGGCCGCTGTGCTTCCACGTCCGTCGCTCCCCCTCCGACGCCTCGGCGCTGTGGAAAGCCCGGGTACGAGCTGCCGGATGCCATCGCTCGGTCCCCGTTTTCCCGTTTTGATCAATACGTCGTCGCGGTGCCATCTGCGCCTCCGAGAGAAATGGGTTGCTCCCTAACAGGAAGTCTGCGCCTGGTTTGCATGAGCGAGGAGTGAACGGACAGTAGATCCTGGGGTCCTCCATCAGGCCAGACGCGATTCGTCATGTGAAGTGCTCCCGGGAGCGCGGCCCTGCTGTTTAGTGAAGGTGGCGGGGCCCAGACTTCGTGCACGCGCGGCCCTCCGGCTCTTCAGATGGTCGTGACCGAGCCGCCCGCGGGAAAGGAAGAGTTCCAGGCTGACACCTGGCTGATGTTCGGCGGAAAGAAATACTGGGGAAGCTGTGATGCTTGTATCTGGGGGGAAATGCCACAGAAAGACTAGTCTCCGCTCACGGCATTAACACGTGAATGACTTTCTGGTGAATCATTGCCGGCTCAGTTTCATGAGGGCTCAGCTTGGCTCCATTTTGCCATAAAGAGATCGACACAACGTTTAAACACGGTAATTAAAAACCCGGCATCGCCTGGCTGGTGAGGATCAGGGATTGAGTATTGACCTAGGATCCAGGAGGTCACGGTTCGATTCCCGGTCAGGGCACAGGCCTGGGTTGCAGGCTCCAGATAAATGCCACCAGGGAAGCAAATACGCCTCCCTTATGTTAGCAGTCACCATTGGAAACTGAAATAGGGGACAGTCGTTCATAATGGACAAAAACAAATTTAGCAAGAAAGGTCGCAAAACCTCGTTCAAAGAAAAGCACACCGTTTGGTTGAGAACTATTAAAGGACTTGAGTAAATGGAGATGTGCCTGTACTCTGAAAGGATAACATCTCAAACCTGTCGATCCGTCTTAAGTTAATGCGTGAGTTTAATTATTTGGCACACCAATGCGTGCACCGTTGTGTTGACACTTCTTCTCGAGTGGATTTCACTAAAATCAAAACAGGTATCTCCTCAACCCCAACTGCAGTGCCTTTCCTGTTGAAATTCTAGAGGCTGGGAAGGTGACATATGATAATGAGAGAAATTTACATCTGCTGAAAGCTTCAAGCAGACAATCAATGGCTTGTAATTGTAAGGCAAGCCTTCCTGGTAAACCTGAGCGCCAGCTGACACAAATCTTTAATTTCTTCAACGGATAGGATAGCAGCTGCTTTCAATACGTAGTCACAGGTAAGTTTCCCTTCCGGAGGGGACAGCGCCCTGGCAGTGTTCGGAATCGATGGGTAGGTTCTCCCCGTGTTTGCAGTTATGGTTCCAGTTAAGTTTGTGGTTCCCAAAGGGAGAATGCTGTTTCCTAATGCCGTGGGGATGAATTCCTCAGTCACTGTGCGGCACATGTTGGTACTTTATCGATGTTTGTCCTTCTTCTTCTAGAAAATTCCTATTTACTTCTTAGGCCCATTATTCCGTTTTGTCGCTTCTCTTTCTATTGATTTAGAGAAGTCAGTTCTATCTTCTGTAAAGGAATCTTTTCTCCGTTGTATGTTGTTACTAATATCTTTTCCTCTACATTGGTATTTTGCTGTATGAATATATGCAAATCATTCTTTTCTCGTCCAATGATACTCATTTTTTTTTCAAAGCAGGAAATCTTTATAGCAACCGAGGAAATGATGCCATAAAAATATCGGGGGCGAAATAATCATCTAGGCTGAGGTACCGGTAAATGCAAAACCTCAAGGCAGCGGAAAACAAAGTCATTTTTAGCACCATTTTGTTGTGCAATCTATCACACCGATATACGTGTGGATGTGATACACGGCACAAAAGAGGAATTCTAAGTGCAATTGGGTTGTCTCTTACATTTTCTTGCTCAATAAACGTCTTTGAAATAACCGCAGATTAATCATAAAGAGCCCATTATAAGCGCAGCTGCTGTAACCGCTCAGTGCTAACTCGCTGCTTTAATTCAATACCGGTTCCTGAAACCTCTGGGATGGTTGAAATCTGTTATTTATACATTCGTCAAAAATAGACCGAGCCTCGACTCAGAATTAGAGATTCTTTCACGCGATTCAAATAAAAAGGCCAACAAAACAGGCAAAATCCCTTCTCCCTGGATTGCACATGCTTGTGAAACATGGAAAAAAACAGTCCAAAGAGCCTTGGCCGGTGTGGTTCAGTGGGTAGAGCATCAGCTCATGAACTGACGGGTCCCTGGTTCAATTCCGATCAAGGGCATGTACCTCGGTTGCAGGCTCGATCCGGGGCGCATGCGGGAGGCAACTAATTGCTGTGTCTCTCTCACATCGATGTTTCTCTGTCTCTCCCCTCCCTTCCACTCTCTCTAAAAATCAATGGGAAAATATCCTCGGGTGAGGAGTAACAAAAAAGGGGACAAATGCACAAATAGCTATACAATGGTACAAATGATTGTACAGTGGCCCCTCCTTATCAATTTGGGATGTGTCCCAAGCCCACACTGGGTAGTATGTTGTTCTCTATACATGCACCTGTGATAAAGTGTGAATCATAAACTAGGCACCGCAGTCTGGCGGGGTGGGGAAGAGGGAGACGGGGGCCCGCACAGTGGACAGGTCTCAGCATTAGAGGAACAGCTCACTGAATCCGAACCGAGTCTCTGTCCGACCCTGGGAGAGCCTGTGCAGGCGGAGGGGGCACCGTGCCCACCTTGGCCCCCGGGTCTGGCACGTCGATGCCACAGGCCGGTTCTCCCCATCAGGGACCGTCGTGTCCTGAGCTGCTGTTCCGTCAGTACCTCCGCTGGGTAGTATCGGGCTCAGGGTCCGGGACAGACAGGAGGAGGCCCTCACGAGGGCTGAGCTCGGCAGGTGGTGTCTGCGATTTCTCCTCGACGCGCAGCCCAACTAACGCTGGCCTCGCTGCACCCAGCGAGCGCTTGGCTGGCCTGGCACCTGCCCCAGGGCTGCCGGAGTATCTGGTCCAGACTCACCAGGGACCAGTCTCCCGGGTCTGAACTCAGTACCACCCTGAGGAGGCCCTGGCCAGCCTGCCCCACAATGCTGCTCTCCTCCGTCTGCCTGGAGCTGGCCTCGACAGGAAGCCTGGAATCGGAACACGTGTTACCAGGAAATACATCAGGACGGGACCTTTCTCCATGATTCTCACAAGAAGAACATCCTAATAAAGCCAAATTAAACACGGATAATCTCTCTCCGAGATGCAGGGAAATTGTGAGCATAAATAAAAGGCGGCAGCAGCCTTCATTAGAAGTCACAGCTCTGCGTTCAGCGACAGAGAACGTCGTTAGCTTTTAAATTTTAATTCGGTGTACTGGGGAGGAAATAATTAAAATGGAAGCGGAAACCACTGATTTCCGTTTTCTTCAGGACACACAGTAAGTAGCAAGATGGCTTGAGGGCAAAGGGTAGGGCCACGAGGCAAACACCGGATAAAAAATTATTCTTGCGGGTGTGACGGACCCATGAAAACCAGCCTTTCCTGGGAATGAGAACATGCTCTCATCCCAAAGGCGAGCAGCATGGACATTAAAATGGCAGCTGAATAGACAGATGAACATGCTATTCGACATATCTTACTCTCTGTTCCCCAACAGCTGGGGTGGCAAGTTCTCCCGTCGTGGCAAATGACAGATGCTCAAATCAAACTATTTTGAAAATATATTTTTATTGATTTCAGAGAAGAAGGGAGAGAGAGAGATAGAAGCATCAATGATGAGAGAGAATCATGGATCGGCTGCCCCCTGCCTGCCCCGCACTGGGGATGGAGCCCACAACCTGGGCCTGTGCCCTGACCGGGAATCGAACCGTAGGACACAGTAGGGGGAGGAGAACTGCTTGGTGAGGGGGAACCCACACCCTGGAGTGTGCACCAGAACTGTGACCTGGCCAGCGTGGCTCAGGGGTTGAGCATCTGCCTATGAACCAGGAGGTCACGGTTCAGCTCTCAGTCAGGGCACAGGCTGCAGGCTCCATTCACAGTGTGGGACGTGCAGGAGGCAGCCAGCCCATGATTCTCTCTCATCACTGATAGTTCCATCTCTCTCCCTTCCCCCTTCCTCTCGGAAATCAATAACAACTGTATTAAAAAGGAAAGGAATTGTGACCTGTGCAGCCCTCAGTCAGGAAAGCTGGGGCCACATGCGTGACGGCTCCCGCCCTGAACTGTGGAAAGTTCCCACGGAGGACCTGCCAGGTGAGCTGGGCGTAACGGAGCCCGGCACACGTGAACCCCCACTGTCCTGGGCGATCCCACCGCGTGCTCGCAGTCTGCCGAGCACCGAATGAGAAGGGGGAGTGCCAGGCGAGGTGCAGGGGGACCCCCCTGTCCCCCGAGGTTGACAGACACCGGGAGAGGTGGGATGGGAGGTGCCAGGAGAGAAGGTAGCGGGGCCTGGATGCGCAGGGGACGGGAGAGGAGTCAGCATTCGGGCAGTTCGGTCAGCAGTTCTGCCCCCCGGCGAGCTCTGAGGGACCGGCCGGCCACAGCAGGTGTCGAGGGGGGTCTGCTGGTCGGGACCACTCAGGCACAGACACGTGAGTATCGGGAAGTGCGAGCTGGTGAACTTCCTGCCGGGAGCCGTGGCTGCCTGTTTCAGGAGGGGGTTTGTGCTCATGGTCCCCCCTTCGATCCCGTGATTTCACTTTTTAGGAATCCTGCCAAAAAAGAATCCCAGGTGCAGACAGCTGCTCACACATGATTGCTGCTTTGAAATTTTTTAAAAACCTTCAATGACCAACAGAAAGGAAATGTGTAAGTTATGTTACGGTTATATGCTAGTGCGTGCAATTCCTTAAAAATCGTCTTCACGGAAAAAGAAAAAGCCTGTGGGAGCGGCCGGCTGCTCAGGCTCTCACCTTCCCAGAGGCGTGTGCAGACTAACGTGGCCTTCGGAACGCTCTCGCCCGTGAACGAGGGTGTGGAGCGGCAGCCGGCGCCCTGCTTTTAGCTGAGCGGCCACGCCCGGGCACCCTTCGCCGCCCGCGAGTCCGTGGACATCAGAGGAGCTCTCCGCCCTTGATGTTCCCATTTGCAGCGAATTAGATCCAGACGCAAAGGAAAGCACCTCGCCGGCCGGGGCCGTGCAGCCTGAGGTTTTGATGTTTGAGGAGACGTGGCAGCAGCTACCGAGCCGTCGCGTCCCGCCGTCGGGAACATAATCACGATGTCGCCCGAGATCAGTGCGCGGGGATGAAAGCGAGGACATGAAAAGCCCCCGGGCTGTGTTCCCCCCTCCGCCCGCCCCAAGGGCGCCCGAGACAGAGGGGAGGGGTTCCGTGCTCCTTAGAGAGGCGATGGGGAGGGACCCACCCCCACCCCCACCCCCACGGGGCTGTCTGCAGGCGCTGCGGGGGGAGTGGGGCAAACCTCTGTCTGAGAGCCGGACAGAGCTCCTTGATCTGCTAAGTGAGTTTTAACAATAAATACTAGTGACCGGGTGCACGAATTCCGGGCACTTTAGAAGAGGATTCATGAGAGGAAATAACTTACTATTGCCATTGGCCCTTTCTCTATAATAGAAGTGTCAGAGATGAAAGAAAATTAGTAACATGTATATGAAAACCTCCCTCCTGTCAGAGTCTGGGCTCACCATGGCACCCAGAGTCAAGTCCCTGCCCACATACATGCACCTCAAAATGAGACCCAGACCCGGCCGGCCAGCCCACCCCCCCCCCCCCCGCATTGGGCTAGATCCAGACCTGGCCAGTCCCACCCTTGTCAAGCCCTGCCCGTGAGCGGGCACGGCCTGAGTCCCCCCAGCCTGATGCCAGGACCGGAAGCCCACCTTGAGGTCCCCTGTCGAGCCCTGCGGGGTGAGGGGTGCGGCCTGAGGTCCCCTATCAAGCCCCAGGGGGTGGGGGAGGGTGGCCTCAGGTCCCTGCTGATTGCTCATTAAGGCTCCTTTTGGGAACTTGGCCTCAGCTGTGGGTGCAGCCGTCTTTGTGACAGTGATGGTCAATTAGCACGTTCCCTCTTTAGTAGATAGGATTATTGATTTCAGAGAGGAAGGGAAAGGGAGAGAGGGAAACACCAATGATGAGAAACATCCGTTGGCTGCCTTCTGCGCGCCCCCTGCTGGGGATCCAGCCCACTCCCCCAGCATGTGCCCTTGCCCGAGAATGGAACCGCCACCTCCTGGTTCACAGGCCCATGCTCCACCACGGAGCCATGCCCGCCGGGCAGTAAACGCTTTCCCAGTAAACCGTGTCAGAAAGTTGCCACAAGCCACGTTTTGGTTCATGAAAGCACATTTATTTATTTATTTATTTAATCCTCCCCAAGTATATATATTTTTTAATTGATTTTCAGAGAGAGTGGAAGGGAGGGGAAGAGACACAGGGAGAAATACCGAGGTGAGAGAGACACACCCATGGGTTGCCACCCACGTGAGGTCCAACCATGGCGTGGTATCAAGCCTGCAACCGAGGTACGTGCCCTTGGCTGGAATCAGACCCGGGACCCGTCAGCCCCTGGCCGAGGCTCCGGCCACTGAGCCAAACGGGCGAGGGCGGTACAAGCTTTTCTAATCAGCAGCTTCCCGCAGCATCGCAGGCTGCACTGTGGTCCGTGAAAGCGAGCTGAGAGACACTGCAGACAGGGTTTCCCGAGCAGAGACACCGCGTCTGGAAAGGGGCATGGCCCGTGAGGGAAGCAGACAGGAAGGCGGAGGCCATCAGTGTGGACTGCAGGTTTAAGGTTAGAGCTAACAGCTGGGACCGGTTTGGCTCAGTGGATAGAGTGTCGGCCTGCAGACTCAAGGGTCCCGGGTTCAATTCCGGGCAGGGGCATGTACCTTGGTTGCGTGCACATCCCCAGTGTGGGGTGTGCAGGAGGCAGCTGGTCGATGATTCTCTCTCATCGATGTCTCTGACTCTCTTTCCCTCTCTCTTCCTCTCTGTGAAAAATCAATAAAACATATTTAAAAAAAAAGAAAAGAAAAAAGGTTAGAGCTAACGGGGCCAGGAGGACCTGGAGACGGTCTGAAGGGGGTCCCAGGAGAGGAGCAGCGTTGGGTCTGCACAGTGACCAGCCACAGGGAGGCCACCTCAGCCTGCGGGGCCTGGACCCTGTGTCCTCTCTCGGCCCCGAGAGCCGCAGAGCAGGGGTTCAGCTGGTTGGGTTTTTAATTATAACACAGCCATGCGCCAGCTCCTTCCTTCCTAACCTTTCCCCTTTCTCTCCGAGCTTATACATTCCAGGCGATAAATCTCCCATCTTGCTCAGATGGCGTCATCCTAAGAACCAGGAGGTCGTGGTTTGATTCTCGGTCAGAGCACAGGCGACAGGCCTGGGTTGCAGGCTCGATCCCCAGTGTGGGGCGTGCAGGAGGCAGCTGATCCATGATTCTCTCTCATCATTGATATTTCTCTCTCCCTTCTTCTCTGAAATCAATAAAAATGTATTTTAAAAAAATCACACATCTTGCCCCAGCTGGTTTGGCTCCGGGAATAGAGTGTTGGTCTGTGAACTGAAGATCCCAAGTTCAATTTCGGTCAAGGGCACATGCTTGGGCTGTGGGCTTGATTCCTAGTAGGGGGTATGTAGATGGCAGCTGATCCATGATTCTCTCTCTTCATTGATGTTTTTCTCTCTCTTTCCTTCTCCTTTTTCCTCTAAAATCAATGAAAATACATTTTTAAAAAATCACACATCTTGCCCTCGCTGTTTTGGCTCAGGGGATAGAGTGTCAGCCTACAGACTGAAGGGTCCCAGGTTCAATTCTGGTCAAGGGCATGTACCGGCGAGGCAACCAATCAATGTTTCTCTCTGTCTCCCCGCCTCCTTTCCACTCTTTCTAAAAATCAATGGGAAAATATCCTTGGATGAGAATTAACATCAACAACAACAGTCACACATGTTGGTGACCTTAGACTGGGTCTGGGCCTCCTGGCAGGTGGGATTCCCACTAAGACCCAGAAGGGCATGTTGTCTTCCCTCTGGCAGCTCCCTCCCCCGCCCCTTCCCCACCCTCGGGACCCGGCTCCAGCATGTCCACACCTCCACTCTGTGTATTCCACGCTCGGCTGCCCATGCCCAGCGCACGGGGAGAGCCCGGTGGGCGGGGGGGGGGGGGGGGGGGGGGGAGGCTCACGCATGGATCGCATGCAGGGGGAGGTTTCCATGGTTACTGCAGACAGCAGCTTCTATGCAAATTGTCTTCTGTGTAAAAGCGCAAGAGAAAGCGGCCTCTGAGGACATTTAAACCAGCGCCCCCCACCAAGGACCCCACGCACAGCCTGGTGTGCAGCTGAGTGAAATCGCGCCTCCTTCTCACTCCCCCGTTACCTTTTCACGTCACTTTGTGTATATCTGAGCGCTCTCCTGCTCCCGTGCCTTCTCCGCCGTCCCCGGGCGGACCGGTGAGATGCGGTGAGGGGCTCCGTGTAGGAAATGGGGCCCCAGGGGTCACATTCATGAAGGACAATGTGACTTCCGGCCGGGAATTAGGGGGTCATTCCACCACTCTCCTCTCTGTGTGTCTGTGTCCCCACCTGGCTTCCTTCCTTCTTTCTTTCCTTCTTTCTTTCTTTCTTTCTTTCTTTCTTTCTTTCTTTCTTTCTTTCTTTCTTTCTTTCTTTTCTCTTTTTTAAAATATGTTTTTATTGATTTCAGAGAGGAAGGGAGAGGGAGAAAGAGATGGAAACATCCATGATGAAAGAGAATCATCCATCGGCTGCTTCTTCAGGCCCACCGTGGGGGACCCAGCCTGCAACCTGGGCCCGGGCCGTGACGGGGAATCGAACCCTGACCTCCTGGTGCATCGGTTGACACTCAACCACTGAGCCACGCAGGCCGCGAGGCGAATCATATTCTCGCTCTAACCTAGGGGTGTCGAACTCAATCAGAGAAGGGGCCAAAATTTAAAATCCAGCCTAAATCGCGGGCCGAATGGTTTACTGAACAGTCATAAACTGTCATTGTGATGGAAACGCAGCGGAGTGCAGTGATGACAGCGCGGTGCGGGCCACATTGCAAGGCCTGGCGGGACGGATTTGGCCCGCGGGCCTTGTGTTTGACACATGTGCTCTAACCTCTTCATCTCCCCACCGCCCCCACCCGCCACGTCTCTGCTTGTGTCTCGTGTATCTTTGTAAAGGTTCAGATCCTTCCAGAACCTTCCAGGGCTGCTGAGCGTTGAAACAGGAAGCAGAAGCCTCCATTTTGTCCCTTCAGGGCGGGCTTTCGTTTCTCACTTTTAGAATGAAGGAGCCCTGAGGTCCGCTCCCAGGAGCCGGGTGCAGAAGCTCTTTGCTTCTCCCCACGTACCTGTGGGTGTTCACCGGGACGCCGATTCAGTGCTGCCGGCCGCACGTGCGGGGAACAAGCTGGCAGATGTAGCGTAAGCATTTCCAGCGTGCAGGGCGAGGTGTGACACTGCCGTGGCAGGTGCGAGAGAGCGTGCTGACTGCAGAGCAGCCGCCACCCACACATGTGTGTTGACTAAGGTGACCAGACGTCCCGCCAAAAGCGGGGCATCTGGTCACCTCATTACTCAGGAGTGGACAGGGGCACTTCCTGTGCTGGGCCTTTGGTCGGGCGGGACGCGGCCTGGAGCAGCGTTTGGAATTGTCTCACTGTAGGCGCTGCAACTCAACCTTGTTGCTTCGTTAAAAGCAAAACAAAGCACAGCTGTTGTCAAAAGGGTAACTATGGCTCAGCCGGCGTGGCTCTGTGGTTGAGTCTCGACCTGTGAACCAGGAGGTCAGGGTTCGATTCCCGGTCAGGGCGCAGGCCCGGCTTTTGGGCTCAGTCCCCAGCAGGGGGCGTGCGGGAGGCAGCTACGGAAAGAGATGGTCACGTTTTAATCACATGTAAGCCCCTATCCCTGCCACCCCTCTCCCCCCGCACCCCGGTCGCCCACACAGCTATGAGAAGCGTACTTCTCCAGGGGTGGCTCAGGCGCTCAGAAATTTCCTTCTTTTGGTTGTTAAAATACTTTAATGTTTTTTAAAAATATTTTTTTTATTGATTTCAGACAGGAAGGAAGAGAGATATCGAAATGTTAATGGTAAGAATCGCAGATTGGCTGCCTCTTGCACATCCCCTACTGGGGATTCAGCCCGCAACCCAGGCTTATGCCCTGACCGGGAATCAAACCCTGACCTCCTGGTTCACAGGTCGAGGCTCAATCCTGGAGCCATGCCGGCTGGGCAAAACTGCCAATTCTGATTCCAGGATGAGAAATGAACCCCTGAGAAACCTTCTCTCTGCTGGTGTAGATGATGTGTGCTGATTTTAGCTGTGTGCAGTGATGTTGGAGGTTTTGAGTGCCCTGGAGCTGGGCTGCGGGGTGGGAGGGGGTGTGGGGGAGGGAGGGGTGACCTGAGGGCGACACATGGGGAGAGGGACCCGGCCTCCCAGTGAACACCCGGAGCCTCTATTGTCACCGTGTCATTCAGTGTCTTCGCCTTCCTCTGGCAGGGGAGGTGGGCTGGAGGCAGCAGCGAGCGGGGGTCAGAGTGGTACCCATCCATCCATCCATCCATCCATCCATCAGGCATCTGCTGGGGATAAGGTGTGTGCCAGGTACTGTGTGGGGCCCATGCAAAAGCCAGTGCAGGGCATGGAGTTTGTTTGTGTTTTGTTTTGTTTTTTTGTGTTTTTTATCTTTTCAATCCTCACCCGAGGATATTTCCCCATTGATATTTAGGGACAGTGGGAGGGAGAGGGAAAGATACAGAGAAACACATCGGTTGGTTGCCTCCTGCATGGGCCCTGACCAGGGCCCTGACCAGGGAGGAGCCTGCAACCAAGGTACGTGCCCTTTGACCAGAATCGAACCCGGGACCCTTTGGCCCACCGGCTGACGCTCTATTTGCTGAGCCAAACCGGGGCCAGGGTGCAGGGCGTGGAGTTTTCACCCTCAAGCCCACCCTCGGCCGGGGAGGATGCGGATGGGAGAGCTCACCTGCTGAGGGTGGGAGCGCGGAGCTCCTGCCCAGCACAGCACAGCCATGCGGGACCCGCCACCTCCCGCCACCCTCCCCGCGGGAGCGCTGGCTGTGTCTCCGAGGCTCAGCTGCAGCGGCAGCCGGTGTGGCGTGTCTCCCTCGGGGCCGCCCGCCGCCCTCGCAGCATTTGTCACACAGATAAACAAGGAGCTCGTTGCCCGCGCGAGGTGGCAATTAGGAAAACCCGAGCATCTCTTCACATCCCCAGCGGAGTTCTCCATTCTTGACAGTTTGTGAAATTACAGCGTTAAGTAAAGACATCGCCGGAATGTTCTCCGCTTATTGGAAAACTCATTAACTAGAAAATAATGCAGGAAATTTATACCCCGAAAGCATGTTGACATTCTGGGCAATGCCTGCGGGGTTTTTTCCTGCTTTCTTCTTTCCTCTTCCTGTCACTCGGTCTTATTTTTTTATTTATTTATTTGGTTGGTTGGATACCCTCTGGGTTTCAGGAGTCTTTGGTGTGTTTTTATGATCTTTGATTTTATTTTCTATTTTAGAAAAGGTTTTTATTGATTTGAGAGAGGGAGAGAGGGGGGGGGGGAGAGACAGAAACATCAGTGGTGAGAGAGAATCATCGATCGGCCGCCTCCTGCACGCCCCACACTAGGGACTGAGCCCACCACCCGGGAGTGTGCCCTTGACCGGGATTGAACCTGGGACCCTCCGGTCCGCAGGCCGACGCTCTGTCCACAGCGAGGTTGGTGCTGTGTGAGATGGCTGTGCCTTCTGCCGAGGCGCAAGTAGGGGTCCATGGACGGTGCTCACTTTGGGGCCAGGCCTTGCTGGGGATGCACCCTCGGGGCTCCCCCAGGTTGCAGGCTTAAACCCCAGTGGGGGGGGGGGTGCAGGAGGCAGCCGATCCATGATTCTCTCTCATCATTGATGCTTCTTTGAAATCAATAAAAAAATACTTTTTGCAAAGACTATGAATTAACCCCTGGCTCACGCGTCACCTGCTCAGCAGCCTGTCCGAGCTGATGTCCCGAGGAGCTCGAAGGTCGAGTCCCCGATCGAACCCGCGGTGGGGCCGTGTCAGGTCCAGCAGGAGCCTCCGAGGTGTTGGCCGCTGCCAGAGGTAAAGCTCTGCGCCTGGTCTAGGCCTGACGTTCCTCCGTGAGCCTCCGGAGAGGTGGCATTAGCTCCTTCTGGATAAATCTATTTAATGAACAAGCGATAAGCCCCTTTCCAAACAGAGTGACGTTCCCGGGGGCTTTTTGGGGAAAGATGTTAAACTGCAGTCGGGGAACGGGTTCACATAGAACTGCGTGTGTGGTCCTCGGCCCAGGAGGTCTGAGCCGGGAGGTCCTCCCTCCTGAGCACACACTGGGAAGAGCCCGCTGCGCACGGAGCTCGGTGCCAGCGCGGGAGAGCTGCTGTCGATCTGCAGGATCTCCGTGTGTTTTGTTTTTTATCGATTTCAGAGAGGAGAGAGAGATGAAGAAGCAGCGCTGATGAGAGAGAATCATGGACCGGCTGCCTCCTGCACGCCCCACTGTGAGGATCGGACCACAGCTGACCGGGGCCTGTGCCCTGACCGGGGACCAAACCCCCACTCCTGCTGCCTAGGCTGACGCTCAGCGGCTGAGCTACTGGCAGGGCTGGAGTCTAATCGAAGGAGCTTGGTTACAGCATCCAACGGCAGTGAGGATGCCCAGAAGGAGGTGGAGTAGAAAACTGTGGAACCACTGTCATAGCCCAAAGCTCTCTTCATCTGGGGGCTCTGCAGGCCGGAGAGGGGGGACACCGTTCACGGGGGAAGGGTCTGCACCTGCTTGTCTGTTTACACCCGGTGAGAGGAAGGTAGACTAACAGCCAGAGAGCTTAGGAACGCCTTGCGCAGCCCTCTGACAGCCCCCTACCCCCACCGTGTCTTACCACCCCCACCGTGTCTCACCAGGGAAATCTGAAACTCCCAGCATCCGTCCGGGCCCTTGGCCATGTGGCTTCCGCTTCCAGGCTGCCCGCCACTGCGACCGGAGTGCCCCCGCCTGGTGGCTGTGGGTCTGGATTTAATGTCCGCTCCTGCTGGCAGCGAGCTGTGGGACCAGGCGTAAGACAACTCCGTCTCTGAGCCTCCGTGTCTCTGTCTGTCTCTGTCTGCCCCTGTCTGTCCCTGTCTGTAAGGGTCATTCCTCACAGGCCCGAGTGAAGGCATCAAGGTCCAGGGTGATGGCCAGCCAGTGTGGCTCAGTGGCCGAGCACCGAGCCCTGAATCTAGAGGCCACTGGTTCTCGTCCCGGTCAGGGCGCATGCCTCGGTTGTGAGCGTGCTCCCCAGTTGGAGGCATGCAGGAGGCAGCCGATCCTATTTCTATCTATCTCTCCCCTTCCTCTCTCTCTGAGAAATCAGTAAAAACCTTTTTTTTTTTTTTTTTTTTTTTTTTTTTTTTTTTTTTTTTAGAAGAAAAGGCAGGCTCAGTGACGGGGAAGACTGGCCTTCGTCAGGGACGGGGCTGGCCTGGGACAGGTGTGCCCCGTGACCTGCTTTCAGTGGGAGAGCTCTCACTGGGGACCCTCCTGGGTGGTGGCCCTCGGCCGCCCCCGAGCAGCTCAGGGCTAGTGTGTGGCCCTTTCGCCCACGGCCTGGCCTCGCTCTGGGGTTTATTCCTAAGAGCATTTCTGTCCTCCGGGCAGCGCGCCCCCGGCAGCCGGACGGACGAGGGAACGTGCCCATGGGAGTGAGGCCCTGTGGGTCCCAGCTCCCCGCCGTCGGGGGCCTTCGGAAAGGTCACGGAGGAGTTGGGGGTCAGCACACTAAAAGGGAGGCCCTGCAGCACCTCTGCCTCAGAGGGAGGGAGGGAGGGAGGGGAGAGGGGCTCCCTGCCGGCATCTGCACGGAGGCATCCACCTGCCTGCCCGCTGCCGGCTCAGCTCGCTCAGTGCCCGGCACAGGGGCCAGGCCTGCCCATGCCAAGTCCGGGGGGGGGCAGGGGGAGGAGCAAGGGCATCTCCCCAGGGCATCGCCCAGTCACCCTGAGGAGCCATCAAAGAGTAGGTCGCCTGCTGCCGGGAAGCGGGTTTTAAAACCCCGATTTGCAGAATAAAGCATCTGCTCGCCCGCGGGACCAGAGGCACAGCCACGGAGGGAGCCGGGCTCAGAAAGCAGTTTGTGGAAAACCGTTTCCTGCTCCCATCGCCTCCCATCGCCTCCCATCGCGGCTGGCTCCACATTATGCAAATGAGCACGATATGCAGATGAGGCGGCTCCGTGGCGCGGAATGCGGTTTGCCGAAGGCGCCCCGCAGCGCGCCGCTCGGCGGGCGGCCGGCCCCCGGTGTGCGAGCGCCTAACGGTCACTGTGGAGGGAGGAAGGCCTCTCCAGAGCTGAGACCTGGGGAATCGCGGGCGGAGGATGCACAGACCAGACTCCCCTCGGCCCCGGTGCTTTGTGGTTATCTCCGCAGGGGGAGACACACGGTTCTCTCCGGGGAAGAAGGAATTGGAGAAAATGCAAATGAGTTCGCTAGAAACATCCCGAAATGCGAGGCCCTGGGGTCCTCACCTGCCCCCACAGCCCCCACAGCCCCCCCAGCCCCGGGCCCCACAGGGCAGGGGGTCCCTGGAGTGGCCCCCCATCCAAGGACGGCCCCCATCCAAGGACGGCCCCCCCATCCAAGGACAGCCCCCCCCATCCAAAGACGGCCCCCCCATCCACGGACGGCCCCCCCCATCCAAGGACAGCCCCCCCCATCCAAAGACGGCCCCCCCATCCAAGGACGGCCCCCCCATCCAAGGACAGCCCCCCCATCCAAAGATGGCCCCCCCATCCAAGGACGGCCCCCCCATCCAAGGACAGCCCCCCCCATCCAAAGATGGCCCCCCCATCCAATGACGGCCCCCCCATCCAAGGACGGCCCCCCATCCAAGGACAGCCCCCCCATCCAAAGATGGCCCCCCCATCCAAGGACAGCCCCCCCCATCCAAAGACGGCCCCCCCCAGCCAAGGACAGCCCCCCCCCCAGCCAAGGACAGCCCCCCCCAGCCAAGGACAGCCCCCCCCAGCCAAGGACGGCCCCATCCAAGGACGGCCAGAAGCCGATCACTGTCTCGCCAGCAGAGAGGGGTGGACGGGCATCGGAAGGCTGGTCAGCCTTGGTTGCTCTGAGAGGGCAGGGCTACCCGCTCAGTGCTTGGCTGAGACATTGGTAGCGGAAGCACCTCCACCTGCTGGCCTTCTGATTGGCTGTTCTTGGCGTTTCCCGCCTGAGGGCTGTGGGTGTATCCCATCATCTTAATGAAGGGGATCGAGAAGCCGGAGCGAGGAGTCCTCCTGTCTGGGGCTGCCGCCTGGCCCCCGCTTCCCAAATGAATGCTTTCCTAGTCTCTTTTCATTTGTGGGCGGCCTTCTCCGGCACCCGAACCCTGAGCCACGCGGGATGTGGAAGGGGCTCCCACAGAGGACGCAGCTCGGGGGAGGCTGCCCAGTGCTGTCTCTGCAGAGGGCACTAGGTCAGGCGAGGGCACGCCCGTTTATTCCCGCGGGATCACCCTTTCACCTGGAGACATTCGCCCTGGCAGGTGCTGCTCAGTGGTTAGAGCGCCGGCCTCAGACGTTAGGGTCCTGGGTTCGATTCCGGTCAAGGGCACGTTCCTGGGTTGCAGGTCCCCTGGCCCCGGTCTGGGTGCATTCGGGAGGCAACCAATCGACGTGTCTCTTTCACATCGATGTTTCTCTCTGTCTCTCCCTCTCCTTCCCACTCTCTCTAAAAACCAATGGGGAAATATCCTCTGGTGAGGGCGAACAAAACAAAACAAATCAAAAAACAATAAAAACAAACAAAAAACCTCCAAGAAACATTTTTTATTTTATATATATATATATATATATATATATATATATATATACACACACATATTATTGAGTTTTTACAGAGAGGAAGAGAGAGGGATAGAAAGCTAGAAACATCAGCCAGCTGCCTCCTGCACACCCCTCACTGGGGATGTGTCCGCAACCAAGGTACATGCCCCTGACCGGAATGGAACCCGGGACCTTCAATCCGCAGGTTTGATCTATCCACTGAGCCAAACCGGTTTTGGCCAAAAAACATTAAAAAAAAAAAAAAAAATGGAGATGTTCAAGGTCGCCTTCCAGGGTGGATAAAACTGGTACCATCCCCAAACTTTCCGGAGGGGGAACCCTGTCTTCAGGGAGAGTCAGAGCTCCGGGTGCGAGGAACCGCCCTCTGGGGAGCTTGGCAGCACCAGGCCCGATGCTGTGATCATGAACCCGCAGCCCCGAAAGCCAGAGACTCTTCGGAGTGCTCCCCCCCCACCTGCCCCCCCACGGTGGTCTGGGGAGAGCCGGGTATGAGGCCTCGGGCTCCCGGAGGCTCTGCTCCCTGCACAGCCCGCCTGCCCGCTCCAGAGGCCCATCTGATTCCCACTCATGGGTAGATCCCGCTCTTAGGAGATTCGGGACTTGTCCCGTCAGGAGCCATGGGTCTGTGGCGTCCTCAGCTGTGGTCTGTGTGTCCTCGGCGAGTCCCGCTGTTTGGAGGAGGGCTGACCTAGAAAGCCAGCCCCCGCATTCTTGAAGGTCACGTGCGGGCACGGAGATCCACGAGGATGAGGTGCCCGCGGCGCTGGACAGAGAGAACCAGCCCGAGGATGCAAAGCAGGGCCTCCTTTCCCCTGGGCCAGGAGATGGAGACGGAGCCGATAGAAACGGGAAAGCTGCAGAGCCGCGTGAGGGCCGGGCCCGGAGGGGCTGGAGCGGGAGAGAAGTTCGAAATGTGTCCCCCTCCCGTCTGACTCTGATGTGTAAAAAAAGTACGTGTCCAACCCCGCGGGCCCTGGAAATAGCCCCGAGGGCGCGCAGCCTGTTTTAAACTCCTCTTTCCTCTCTTCCCGTTCGTCTGGAGGAGGGAATGAGGTCACTGTGTGTTCTGGGGGTGGACCCGCTCCAATCGTGGGTGCAGGGACGCAGAGGCAGCCCCATCGACCACCGAGGACACAGATGAGGCGGGGAGAGAGTTTCCGATTTTTAAAAACTTAGTTGTGCCGAAACCAGTTTGGCTCAGCGGTAGAGCGTCGGTCTGCGGACTGAAAGGTCCCAGGTTCGATTCCGGTCAAGGGCATGTACCTGAGTTGCGGGCACATCCCCAGTAGGGGCTGTGCAGGAGGCAGCTGGTCGATGTTTCTCTCTCATCGACGTTTCTCTCTGTATCTCTCCCTTCCTCTCTGTAAAAAAATCAATAAAATATATTAAAAAAAAACTTAGTTGAGCATTTTCTTTTTTCTGATGCAATTTTTTCTTTTCTTTTCTTGCCTGTGGTGTGTCCTTATTACGTGGGAAGTGTGTGTGAGCAGGCCTCAGCCTGACATCGCAGACTCCTTCTGGAAATACCAACTGCGCCATCTGGTGGACACTGGCGTGTGTGCACCTGGCTTCCGTCTCCCGGGAAAATGGACCTCAAGTTGAAAAAGAACTAGTATCTGCACGGGGATTTCTCCTTCCCTTCATCAGGCTGGCCCGCCCCCTCTGCAGATACAGAGGGGCCAGAATCAGATCCTTAGCTGGGGCCACAGTCACACTGTGGTGTCCACCACAGCCCAGGTGTCCCTGACGGGTGGTCTGCAGGCGGGAGTGGCCGTGGGCTGGGGACGGGGCAGGGGGACGGTGCAGGGACTGACTGATTTGGGGGCTCTCGGAGAGGCCGAGCGAGACCGGAGGAGGGGGCGATCAACTCGCCCGGGCCCAGAGACTCCCCGAATGTACTCCCCAATTCCCAGTGCTCCGCCTGCCACATTCACTCCTCCATGGTGCGCGACCTTTATTTAAATACCACCTCCCATTGGCGTCGGAGAAATCTTGACACTTGGGATTATAAAAATGATGTTTTTATAAAATGGCGAACCGTCTTGACATTTCGTTACAGGCCTTTCGACAAATTTCTGTTCTCACTCAAAACTGTTCTTCCTGGCAGAGCAGGTTCCCGGCAGTGGTTTTATGAAAACAAAGTGTGCTTTGTGTGTGTGTGTGTGTGTGTGTGTCTTGTGGGGAGAGTCGATGAGAGGGGCTGCAGGGCTGGCGGGGAAGGCCAGGCCGGGGCCTGCACCCCTGGGCCCCGCTGGCCAGCTGTGCGCCCCTGAGCAGGCCCTGCGTCCGTCTGCGCCCCTCTCCCCCTCTGCAAAGGGAGCGGTTTACCCGGCAGGCCTCCAGGCCCCCTGGGCTCCTCAGGGCACCCAGTGTGTTGTGAGCTGTTTCCCCCGGGCCTCATCCTCGGTGGGGAAATGGACTCCGGAGTCTCTGTCAGCTGCACTGTGCTGGCGGAGGGATGGCTCCAGCCATGGTGCTGGGTTTTGGTCCCGGGGCCTGCAGTGGTGAGGACATTGACGTGGGGACATAATCCCGGACCACCCAGTGGCCCAACGTCATCACGGGTCCTCAAAGTCCTAGGACCTCTCCCGCTGTGACCAGAGACACCCCAAGTCTGCCCCTCCCACAGCCCCGTCGCCGGGCAGACCCAGGCCTCCTATAAGGGGATCCCCGAGTCCTCGGAGTTAGAGGGCTGTTGATATTGGCCTCCAAACACTTCCTGTGGAAATGACAGTCAGGCTCAGTGGATAGGGGACCGGCCGGGGACTGAAGGGTGCCAGGTTCGATTCTGGTCAAGGGCACAGGCTCTTCCCAACCCAAGTCAGGGGGTAGGCAACCAATCGATGTGTCTCTCTCACATCAATGTTTCTCTCTCTGTCACTCCCTCTCTCTTCCACTCGCTCTAAAAAAATCAATGGAAAAGTATCCTCTGGTGAGGATTAGGAAAAGAAGAAGGAGGAGGAGGAGGAGGAGGAGGAGGAGGAGGAGGAGGGGGGGGGAGGAGGAGAATGAATACACAGGCAGACCTCAGAGATGCCCGGCTGGGTTCCAGGCCACTGCCCCAGGCAGATATTGCTAGAAAGCGTGTCCGTGTCAGTTTGTCAGTTTCATTCCCATTCCAGTTCCGGAGGACACGGCAGTGGCTCCCCTGCCGATTCTCAAGCCTGCACGTCTGTGGGGATGTGCCTCTTCCTGCGGCTTCTGGGCCCGGGGCCTGGTGAGGTGGGTAGGCTGGCACGTGTAAGGTGGGGTGGCCCCAAAGGAGCACCCGGTGAGCTCCGTGCACATGCCTCGGGCGCTGCTGGCAGCGGCTGCCACTTACCGTCAGGCCCGGGGGGTTGGGGTGGCCCATCGTCCCACGGCCTGGTCCATGGTTAGCATTTCCAGTAATTTCCCATGATCCACCTCAGCGGTGTCTCAGGAGAGTTTGAATGTGTTTTTCCCCAAATGCACACAGGCTCTTAGGCATCTGCACACCCTCCTTTGCAAGGTTTGTGTTCAAACCTCTGGCTCAGTTTCCTGTGAGACCGGCTGTTTTTGAAACGTGTACACGCTCTTGGATATGTTGCATGGTGTTCAAAGAACTGCTTTTCCTCAGAAGACACCAGAGCGTGTCTCTTTCCGTCAGGGTCCAGCCAGGACACACAGATCGTCCCTGGTGTTTCAGGAGAGAGTTTAGAACCAAGAATGACGACGTCCGTGTAAGTGATTCCCACCGGCCTCATGCAGGTGGCAACTGCAGGAAACAGCCACCACGCCAGGCCCCGAGGAAGATGGGCAGGTGGACAGTCCTGAACTCAGGGCCCAGCTGGTTCTGGAGATGGCCCAGCTGGGCAGGGGCTGTGAGTGGTGCCATCTGCTGGCTGCTGCAGGAACAGCCTGGGGGAAATATATGTGTGTGTGTGTGTGTGTGTGTGTGTGTGTGTGTGTGTGTGTGCGCCATCTGCTGGCCACCATGGGAACAGCCTGGGAAACTGCACCTGGATCTGCGGGCTGCTGCAGGAACTTGCCTACTAGGGGAAATGTGGTGGTTGCCATCTACTGGCCACTGAGGGAACTGTCTGGGGGAAATGTAGGAGGCACCACCTACTGGCCAATGAGGGAACTACCTGGTCCAGGTCCCCTCCTCAACCATCAGGGTCCTCCGGGTCCCCCTGTGGGCAGCTGCCCCAGCAGAGCGAGTGCCTGGGTCCAGGCCCCGTCACCCACGGAGAACAAAAGGCCAGAGGGAAAACTGGGTGCGAGAGGCAGCCAGCGGCGGGCTTGCCCTCAGCCTGAGTGATGTTCAGCCCCCAGCACCCCTGACCTGAGCAGGTGCTCCTCTGAGGCCGCCCCACCTCCCACGTGCCACTCCCAGCAGCCCTGCGAGGGGGGACCCTCGCCATGCCCACCTGAGGACAGGAAGCGGGGCAGCAGGGTTTAAGTGACCCGCCCAAGGTCGCACGGCGGGGACACGCCAGATGGAGCAATCAAATTCAGTCCATCCTCACACCCAAAAACAAAGAGGATTTACCGAAAGAAAGCCTTGATGGGTGATGGTAAGCGAGACGGGAACAGGAATAGCGGGCCCGCTGACTTCAGGGAACCTTTGCAGGAATCAATATTTCCTGGTCAGATCAGCTCGTAAAAGCAGGGCCGGGGCCTCGGCAGGTCCTTCTGGGCCATCTCAGCCTTCCCTGCCCTTTCTCAGCTGGTGCTGGGGGACCTCGTGGGGGTGGTACACGCACACGCACACACACACCATGCACGCGTGCACATGCCACAGATTCTGTCGATGCGGTTCTTGGAAACGACACTGCCTGACGTTGCCTTTGCCACCGTGGACAAGGAGAGGCTTCGGGCTGGAGGACGCTGAGCTGAGGGGGAGGGAGCGCGCCTGCCAGGAGCGGGTTAGGCTCTGCATCTTCCATTTATCACGCCCGAGGCGGCGGGCCAAGGCGCTCGTCAGCAAGATTCACGCTTGAGCGGCTCAGAATAATAAGGGCTTCGCCACCCTGAGCTCAGAGGCCTGAGCCTGGCACAGAGCAGCCTGTGGGGCTGACGGGTCCCATGATGCCCCCTGTCCCGGGGACGGGCCTGGCGTAAATTTAAACCTGCACCGTCAGCTGGCGGGACTGGCGCGCGGTGGCGGCTGCCCAAGTGTCTGAGCCAGCGCCGAGCCCCCGCCCCAGGGAACCTGGCGGGGGAGGTGGGACACAGCGCAGGGCACCTGGGCTGGGCTGTCCCCCGGTGGCTCTCCGACTTTTCAGGTCTCCACGCATCACAGGGAGCCGAGCCCTGGGTCTCTGTGCCCCAGGCCCCCGGCCTCCTGGGGCACCAGAGCGGCAGGCATCCCAGCACGGGCATGGCAGGGCTTATGCCCGTGTGTGTGTGTGTGTGTGTGTGTGTGTGTGTGTCATCTCCGCTACTATGGTGAGCTCTTTGGGGGGTAAAGTAAAGTCCAGCCCAGCCAGTGTGGCTCAGTGGTTGAGCACCAGGAGGTCACAGTTCGATCCCCGGTCAAGGGTACAAGCCTGGGTTGCAGGCTCCATCCCCAGTAAGGGGCGTACGGAAGGCAGCCCATCCATGACTCCTTCTCAGTCCGGGATGTTTCCCCCTCTCCCTGCCTCTCCCCGCAATCAATTTAGAAAACGTACAAAGCACACCTACCTCCTTTTCGTTTTCTTACGCATCCAAGTAATGGCTTCTAATTATGTTTACTCATAAATTATGTATAGCGATGACATAGTGGGAGAAGACGAAGCTTTCGGAAGCCGGTGGGGGAGGGAGTCTCAGAATCCAGAGCCAACCGGTCTTGCAGAGCAGCCATCCTGTGCCTTGCTTTCCATCTTGTTCCTCCGGTAATGAACAGAAAGTGACTCTGGCTCCTGTCGGCCAATAAATAATTGATTCGGGAGCTGTCAGAGAACTCTCAAAATCTGGGGCATTGCTGCCTCAGCGCCAGCTGGGAGTGCTGCCGACGGGGCCTCTGGGAGCTGGCTCCCCCTCTCTGTCCCCGGGCGGTGGGGACCGACGGTGGGCCTGCAGGCTGGAGCGCCCGCTCCTGGGCCCCGGAGCCGAGCTCTGGGAGACGGCCCGCGGGTTTCATGCAGGGCCCGCGGGCTGCCCCGTGCCTCCGTGGCCGTGGCGGCCACCAGCCCAGATGGCTGATGTCATGTCGGACCCTGGACCGCGGGAGGGAAGCCTCCAGGGCAGCCGCTGCCCCGCCCTGCTCACCCGTTTAGAGGGAGCGCCTGGGGCCACGCCACCCCTGAACCCCCGACCCCTACGAGGTCTCCCACTCCTCAGAGGGACGTGGCCCCCCTCCTTCTCCAGGAGCTGCCCGCTGGCTGCCCCGGGTGCCCGCTTTGTCAGGGAAACACCTGCTGGCGCCGCGGGCCCTGCTCACCCTCCAGCCAAGGGTGGGGAGTCCATTTCGTCCTCTTTTTTCTCCTCCCTCATGACCCTCAGCACCTGCTGGGACGCGTCTGTTCCTTTCCCTGTCATGCGGGGGGCCAGGGGTGGGTTCACTGCTCTGAGTCTGGATCTTCGTGGGCACGGCCAGATTGTTCTCAGCTCTGGGCCTGGTTTGCAGGCCGTCTCAGCCTCTTTCTGTCCTCGGCTTCCCAGGTAGCTCCTCCACCAACCCCTTACTCAACGCTTTGTCCATCTTTCTGTTCGCCACCAACGGAAAGCCTCCTTACTCACGTTTCTATTAATAACTTCACAGGAGACACTTGAATCCGTTCCCCAGGTTCTACACCGTTCTCCGTCCTCATGATGCAAATAGCAAACTGATGTCATGTGCGGCTAAGGATATATTTTCTAGAATTTGGGGGGCCCAATCCTCTTCCTGCTTTTGGAGCTGTATTTACTGAGACCCTCATTTAACCAATTTCCCTTCTCTCTTCTCATTCCCATCCAGGGTAGCTGGACTGCACGGACCTCGGTGGGTTGCAGACCCTGGACGGATGGAATGGAGGAGGAAGCACATAGCAGGAGGGGGAGGGGAAGGAGGGGGTAGGGACAGACCCACAGATGGCAGCTCGGTGACTGGAGCAGGGCTCCAAAGGGGACAAAAGGCCGCCTGCTTTTCCAGCCCTGGGGCTCTGCTGCCTGGTGCTGCAGCGCGTGCTCTGCCGCCGCCGGCCGCCAGGGGCGCTGTGGCGCACGCACGTGCCCTCCCCGCGGCGGCCGCCAGGGGCGCTGTGGCGCGTGCGCGGCGGCGGCGGCGGCGGGACGCAGGGCGCCGCCCCGTCCCAGCATGCCGCGCGGGTAAACAGACATGGCGGGCGAGGGAGACCCGCAGGACGCTGCGCACGACATGGGCAACCACCTGCCGCTGCTGCCTGGTAACCGCCGGCCCGGGCCGGGGCGGGCGGCGCGGCGCGGGGCTGCAGCGCGTGTCCGGGCCGCGGGCGGGCGCGGGGGCCGCCGGGCGGGGCTCGGGCGGGGGCCGGGGCCGGCGAGGCGGGCGGGGCGCGGGGCGCGGGGCCGGCCGGCCGCCCCCTCCCGGCGCCCTCCCCCGGGGTGACAGCCCGCGTGCCCGGGGCCCACGCCTCCGCCGGGCCGGCCCGGCCGTCACTGCCCGCGGCGGCCTGGCGGCCGGCCCAGCCCCGCGTTCTAATGTGCGAACTCCCGGCCGCCCGCCCGGAGCCTCAGCCCCTCCGGCGTCCGCGCCGCCCCCGCCGTGTCCGGTGGGAGGCGGAGGGCCGTGCAGTGCGGCCACTCCGCCTGGGAGCGAGAAGAGCGGAGGGAAACTGGTGAAATGAGTAAAAACTCAGTAAATGTAACGCCAAGGCGGCGCTCGGCCTCGCCCTATGGGAGTGTGGCTGGGACCCGGGCCACCCAGGGGCGCTCTTGAGTCCTCAGAGGGGCGTCTGGGAGCACGTGCCCAGGTCCGGGCTGTGCAAGCTCAGGCCCGCAGGTGGGGAGGGAGAGGGAGAGGAAGAGGTGGTTGGGTGCCTGCACCTCCTGCCGCTGGGTTGGGGGGGGTGTCTGTGTGTCTGTGCAGGAAACAGTTGTGGTGCAGGCAGTTGCCTAAGGAAAGCTGTGCCTGGAGGGGAGGTTGTGCACCGGGAGTGGCGTGGTTTGGCCGCGGAAGAGGCTAAGGGCATGCACACCGTGCAGGGGGGACCCGCGGTGCACAAACAAACGGGAGGTGAGTCAGAGGGTTCTGGAGCCAGCAGCCGAACTGACCGGAAGCTCAGTGTCAGTGCTCCCCGCCCTCAGCCGTCAGCCCGCTCAGCACCTGCCACCCGGGAGTGCCAGGGAGGACGGCCCCTGCGTGACCCGGGCTCGGACTTCACTCCGCTGGTTCCCAGCAGTTAGGGTTTGTCCAAAAGTCAGAGGGAGAGGCCCAAGAGCTTGTAGATGCGATGATAGTGCTTTTCTGAATCACATAGGAATTTAAAAAATGTATCTTTATTGTGGAAAGTGTAACGGATGTCCCCTTGGCATATGGGAATTATTTGTAAGGAATCATTGGGCTGTCCATACCTCCTGCACTATGAGTTGCTTCAAAGAATAATCCTCTTAAAGTGCCATGGAAATAGCTAACTATTTAAGTGCAAAGAATCTGTCTTGGCCAAGGAAACGCTGGCCGACAAGCAGGACCATCGGGGAAGTGAGGCTCAGCCCCATTTATGGGAAAGGCTGTACCACAGGGTGTCCCCCCAAAATGCATGCCCACCTGGAATAATGATTAGTTCCCTGGTTCTTTCTTTGCAGATTTAACCCATTGGAACGAATAATTACTCAAAGTGTCTATACATTTTGGGGTGGGACACCCTTTTATGTCAGGAAGTCATTTGGGGACTAAAGTCAGAATGGCTGGAATGTGAATTTTAAAACCATGGATTCTAGCCGAGAGCTAACCGCGGACCTGCTCCACCTTCTCTGGTGCTGCTGGAGGGCCTCGCCACGGGCCCACGGAGGCCATGCTGTCAGGACTGTAAAAATAAGGAGTTAGATTCAGAGCATTTTTATCATCAGTTTATCTTTTTCTTCATCTCTTGGTGAAACATCTATGCTCTCAGGAGAAATTGGTACTTATATGACGTGACAGACCACTGGCCGTTAGGGTGTAGGTCTGAAACAGTCACACCTCTTTGCCAAAGCCTTTATTCAGGAGTTCCCAGGGATCCACCGCAAGCCCAAGGCAGTTCCCCTATTGCTGGGGTCGGCAAACCTCGGCTCTCGAGCCACATGCGGCTCTTTGGCCCCTTGAGTGTGGCTCTTCCACAAAATACCACGGCCTGGACGAGTCTGTGTTGAAGAAGTGGCGTTAGAAGAGGTTTAAGTTTAAAAAATGTGGCTCTCCGAAGAAATGTCAGTCGTTGTGCTGTTGATATTTGGCTCTGTGGACGAATGAGTTCGCCGACCGCTGCCCTATTGCAAGGCATGTAGTCAGGGACCTCGCTGGAGGTGGTTTGATTTCAGTAATGACGCTCACAGAGGAAATGACTTTTGAGGATGACGTTTTATCTACTTAGAGGGCTCTTTGGGGCATTTAGAAATATGGAAAACAAGAGTCGAGATGAGATGCACTAAGTCTTTATGGCTTCGCCTGGCTCCGTCATTTGGGCTGGAGGCTTCTCTGTTTGGGGGACTGTCCTGTGGCTTGTTCAGCAGCACCCTGGTCGCTCCACTGAGGGGCACCCCTTTTCCCCCGGCCCCCCCCCCCCGGCCCCAGTGGAGCAGCCCTGGCAGGGGTGGGAGTCGCAGGGGCTGGCCTGAGGAGGACAGACCCCGTTAGAGAGAGGAGCACCTCTTCAGCGCAGCTTTTTCCAATTTTCACACCGATTGTCAGTGACGTCAGGGTGTAAGTAGGTCAGCTTAGCTCTCCTAACTCAGAAGTTACGTGAGGAGAAAGCTTTCAGAGGCATTTCTTTTAAAATGCCTCATGTTGCACGCGAGCTTTAAAATCCGAAGCAGAACGTGTGTGGAGATGCTTGCAGGCACTTCCTTCGCAGACATTTTGAGTGCCGGCCGGGGAGATGAAGTCACCGCCATGGAAGTCCTTCTGCCGGGACTGTGCGGTCATGAGTGGGGGCCCCCGCTTCCTCTTTCCTGTGGGAATCGTTACAGTGAAAGTCTGAAAGAACCTACAGACTGTCTTATTCCTGTTGCTCTTCAGACGAGGAGGTTCGAGTTTGCTCGGCTGTCGCGGGCTGTCCTGCAGAAGGGTCCCGGCAGTGTGTGCGGTGCCCCTTTAGGGAGGGTCCCCGTGCCCCTGCAGGGGGGCTGGGCCAGTGCGTGCCTTCAGCGGGAGGGTCACCGGGGAGGAGCCCCACAGACACGCCCTCGGCTGGTGGTCCGGTCGGCAGCTGCCATGCGGGTCGGTCACAGTGGCAGCCTTTCACCTCGTGGTCTTCCTCCCGGAACTTGCAACCTCAGTCTAGTCCTGAGGACACAGCGAACAAAGTGCCCGAGTCAACTCCAGCCGGAGAGCCCGCAGCAACGAGGCTGGGAGATGTGACTGCAACGTGGCCTCTCGGGTGGGCCCTGGAGCCGGGAGGGACTTGGTACAAACCAGGAAACCCAGCTAAGGGGGCGTGAGCCAGCCGACTCCTCTGGTGCCACGCTAGCTCTGGAGGTGGGCGTGAGGAGGACAGGAGCGCAGCTTTCTGTAACCCTTAAGCTTTCCTAGAACAGGACCGTGGCCCAGAGCGGTAGTAAGAGGGCCAGACCCCGGCCCTGCGGCCTCCTCACCGTCTGCAGGGACCGCCCGGCGGGAGCGGGACCAGAACCTGCCCTCCAGGCTCAGACCGGGGAAGGGCTGTGCCTGCGGGAGGGGCGCAGCTCAGACGGTGTCAGCATCCGTTTGTGCTCACGTGTCTGGTTTCCCCTCACAATGTTCTTTCACAGCAGAGAACGAGGAGGAGGAGGAGGACGAACTGGAGATGGAAGTTGAAGACCAGGATAGCTTAGAGGCCAAAAAGCCAAGTGTCATAAACTTTGACACCAGTCTGCCAACATCGCACACGGTACGTGGCTCCGCGGCGGGTCTGGCGGACGCACGGTTACTGCATGTGGGAGTTCTCAGCTGGGGGCCCGGGCGGAGCCCCGCTGGCTGCTCACACCAGAGGCTGGGGGGCCGTGGGCGGGGCCGCAGGCCGCTCCCTGGGACTTTCCTGCAGTTTCCCGCCGCCTCTTGCTGTCACCCTTAGAAGATTGTCCCCCTTCCTGTGTGTTTCTGCTGGTCTTGGAGCCACTAAGTTCCTTATTCTCTGCACCATGAGGTGCTGGGGCGCTGCTTAGCTTACCGACCTCTGACCCTGTCATTGCGATGTTTGAGCACCGAGATGTTCTGATCTTAGTCAGAATAAAGTCTTTTGAACCAGGAGAATGGTCTGGAAATTCTAAGTGCCAGAACTAGACTTCTCCGGGATTGCTGATGCCCCAAGTTCATTGTTACTTGAGCAAACGTCAGCGCCCCCTGTGTATGCCCCCCTGGCTTGGCTTGAGTCTGTGGCGTGTGCGGTGACGCCCGCTCTGCCCGCAGTACCTGGGGGCCGACATGGAGGAGTTCCACGGCCGGACCGTGCACGACGACGACAGCTGCCAGGTGATCCCGGTGCTGCCGCAGGCGGCCATGGTGCTCATCCCCGGCCAGACGCTGCCGCTGCAGCTCTTCAGCCCGCAGGAGGTCAGCATGGTGCGCAGCCTCATCCAGAAGGACCGGACCTTCGCCGTGCTCGCCTACAGGTGGGCTCCGTGGCTGCACACGTGCCGTGAGGCGGCCTGCGTGGGGGGGGGGAGAGGCCTTCGCAGCCAGTGTCGGCGATGGCTGGTGCAAACGAGGGGCTGCTCAGCGCCAGAGGTGTGCGGAGGGAAGGGGCGTTGGCTTAGGGATGGCGTGGGTCACCGTGAGCCCTGGGCGCGCTCGGACGGGAAGCCTGTTCTTTCCTACGGGTGCTCCCGCTGTGCGCGGCCAGCCGCCTCCTGTAGCCCGTTCCCCAGGTGGCAGCCAAGTGGCTTTGCAGCGAGGGCGATTACTGTAAGCTGCCTTTCCGGGTGCATTGATTTCGTCAGTTTTGCGTATTTAAAAATTAAAATTAAATGTTCCAAACTGTCTCCTTCTGAAATCTGCCCGGAAGCAACGTGCAGGAGCGGGAGGCGCATTTCGGGACCACGGCGGAGATCTACGCCTACCGGGAGGAGCAGGAGTTCGGGATCGAGGTGGTGAAGGTGAAGGCGGTCGGAAGACAGAGGTTCAAGGTCCTGGAGCTGAGGACACAGTCGGACGGGTAAGGGCCGCCGCCTCTCACAGAACGACCTGTGTTTCTCATATTTGTTTACTCCACTCGCCTTCCAACTCTCTAACCTGTGACTAGTTCTCTTTCCCTGGAAGCCGTGGCCGGTGGTGCCCACGTTTGCCGTGCATCAGCCACCGGGATGGTTGTGACGCGGCAGCAGCCCGAGTGCCTGGCTCATGCGTCCTGGGAGCCCCTCCCCCAGGTCCCCGGACCCGGAGCTCCCTGAGGTCAGAGCAGCGGGCAGACCCACAGGGCGGTGCACTGGGCATGGCTCTGGATCGAGGGCTCTCAGCAGAGCATGGTGGACTCAGAGGTCATGGGCCTTCTGAGGTTAGGAGTTCTGGGTATTCAGGTTCACCAGTTATCGGCTCAGCTCTCAGGAGGAACTAGCGACCTGTCGGGGGATCAATGCCCCGCCTCCGGGCCCTGCAGAGCGGCCACTGGCCCTGCCCCCGGAGTGCACATACGGGGCCTTGGAAACCTGGCAGAAGCTGCGGGAAGCAGACTCTGGTACCCCCGCGCCCTGCAGGGCCGCAGGAACCCTGGCAGAAGCTGAGCGGAGTGGGCGCTGCCATCTTGTGATGGTGTTAGGCGTGAGGGTTAATTTGCATAGTACCTCTTTATTATATAGGAGGATAGTAAACTCATTTTTAAAACCTAGTCCACCTTAATTTATCCTTTTTTAACACACACACACACATACACACACACACACTAGCATCTGTCCTTATCTCTCAGGCGTGGCCCTGGACTCTGGCACAGGTGGCTCCCCGTCATCCAAGAGATTCTGGATTCTGCCCAGGGCACTCCCTGTGAGACATCATAGCTCAAACACACCGCACTGTCACAGGACGTCGGTCTGTCTGTCTCCCTCGGGGGATGAGCTGCTCCAGGACAATGGCTGAGACTTTGCTTCCTCCCTGAGGCCCAGACCTTCCGCCTGAGCCGGTGGAAGTGTGTCCCGAGGGCCCTGCCCTGAGACACTGAGCGAGCTGCTTGTCACTGATTGCCTAACCGCTCCGTTCTCAGAGTGCTTCCTGGCCGCCTGCGTGTGAAATATTTATTATTAGTGAACACTGTGTTCCAGAAGCTGCAATGGAAACTGACTTGGGGAAGTGTATTTCTGAACCTGTCTTGGTATCGGTGACAAAATTTTGATTGTGGGAAAACCATTTGACCACAAGAGGGCAGCAGACCGTTAACTCTGACAGCAGGTCAAGGCATGTCCATCTGACAGCGTGCAGCCGGGCTGGGCAAGATGTGGTCTCCCCGGTGGTCCCCAGGCCCCCGCTGAGATGCTTGTGGGCGAGGCTGTCGGCAGGGAAGGGCTGACACGGGCACTGCAGGCCCTAAGCCTGGTACCGGGGGGTCTGAACTCTGGGCAGCGCCACGTGTGCTGCTGGACCTGTTGGCTGGCCGGCGCCTCGTCCGGCACCAGCTCGGAGTGCACTGGCTCCGCCCGGTCGCCGAGCCTGCACCCCCAAGCACACGGCTGGCGGCAGAGCCTTCCAGTGGCGGCGTCCCCAGCACTGCCGCTGCCAGGGTCGTCTCAGCCGCGTTGTGGGGATGGTGGCTTTGCTGTCGTGAGAGTTGAAGTAATTAATTGTCAAGTGTGAAAAGATCATGTGTATTTGATCCTTTGCATGCTCAGGTTAAACGTTTGAGGAGAAAGGACGTGCACATGGGAGTTAAGACTGCAAGTCCTTCTCTGGTCTTTCCAGGTCCTCCCGCCCATAGGTCTCCTTTTCTGTTCCTTTCTCTCCCCGCTCCTCCGGGCGGGTGATTGGAGGGAAGGGGAGGGCAGGCGGCCTGGGGAGATGGGGCGACGGGGTGGTAGCTAATAAATTAAGTTATAAGCGTCAGGGTAGGCACTAGCAGTTGGTTACGTGTTGACTTTTTAACTTGGTTTCATTTGTAGGCTGTTTATTGCCCGAAACATAAACACCTTCCTCTCATGCCATCTGAGATTGAAAATCCACTCTTAGGTTACCTTTGGTTTGAACTCGGGTATGATTTATGAAAAATAGAAATGCTCGAAAAACTTTTGTATCTTAACATCAGCATTTGATTGTTTTTTAAAAAAGAAAATTTTGAAAGCCTTAGTGTTTAAAATTAGCCTCATGTTTAGAAGCCTAATGGTTTGAGTCAGTTCACCTGAAAAGTGAGCCCGTGCCTGTCCTCCTCCAGAATCCAGCAGGCGAAGGTGCGGATCCTGCCCGAGTGCGTGCTGCCCTCCACCATGGCCGCCGTGCAGCTCGAGTCCCTCAGCAGGTGCCGGCTGGTGCCGGCCGCGCCCGCCCGGGAGCACCGGCGCTCACCCCAGTGGTGGCAGAGGTACCAGAAGGTGAGGCGCCCCTGCCCGCGCCCGCGTCCTGTGCCTTAGCCGTCTTTCTCGGAGGAAAACGGGGTGGAGCCGGTTTCTGCTCCCCGTCTGTTGTGTCTGTCTCGGGTAGAATAGTGTTTATGCTGTCTGCCACAGGAAGGCTACTAGATTGCAGATCTCGAGTAAATTGACTCTTTGAGATGTAGCTCTTAAAACTCTGGGAAGCTTTCACTGTAACCTAATAAACCCTGCGTTGATCGTCCCTCACTCTCCTCACTCTGTCAGAGTGGAGTGAAGGTTTAATTTTAAGGTAAATCCGTATGATTGGCCACGAAGCATCTCTGGCGGGTCAGTGTGCACCCCACCCTCTTGTTCTTGGGGTTGAACGCACCCCGTTTCAGACAGGACTCTGTTGCAGCTGGTGGGGGGCGTCGGGCTCGTGACTGGTTCCTGAGGACGCATTGATCTTGCGATTCTGCGTCTCAGACCCAGTGTTCTAGAAGGTTCCTGTGGGAAAGTTATCCCTGGGAGGCTCCCAGATCCCCGCAGCTTGAACAGGTTCTGAAGGGTGGGCAGTGCCGCCGCTGCTGCTGTGTGCTCAGGCCCGGCCCAGCCCCTCTGCCCTGGTTGGCTCAGGCGAGCAGGCGATGGCAGGGTCGCTGCTGAAGTTGGTGTGTGGAGCACACCCCCCGACGGGACACGGGCTCCTGGAGGGATGGGGGAACCGAGAGCCTGCTCTCAGCCTTGGGGCCGCGGCTTGTTCCAGTCACAAAGCCGGGGCGGCATGGAGCGGGGCCTGAGCCGGGCCTCGCCTTAATCCGCTCCCGAGCCGCAGTGTGTCTGTGGTGGGATCACTTTACCATGTGACTGTTTTTCTGTTTTCAGAGAAAATTTCATTGTGCAAATCTGACCTCGTGGCCCCGCTGGCTGTATTCCTTGTATGACGCAGTAAGTGACTCACCTTCAGAGAGAGGGCGCGAGATAGAAACATCCGTGATGAGAGAGAATCATGGATCAGCTGCCTCCTGCACGCCCCACACGGGGGATCAAACCCACAGCCCGGGCGTGTGTCCTGTCCGGGAGTGGAACTGGGGCCTCCTGGCTCCTCGGTGGATGCTCAGCACTGAGCCACGCCGGCCGGGCCTTTCCTGGTCCCCATGCCCGATACCTTCAGGGCTAGAATGGAGATGGTTAGGGTTTGAAGGAAGCCTTTGAAGTTTTGTTGGGTCACATGGAGTTACACTTAGAAAAGTAAAGATCCTTTAAGTGTTTTGGACTTTTCTAAACAAACATGTTAACGTCTATCTCCTGGTCCCTAGTTGGTCTCTAGTTGGTGTGCTCACGGTCACATCCACAGTGGCTTTGCTAACTTTCAATGCCCAACATCATCCTCCCTCCCTTTCCCCCCCAATAGAGCAGAGCCCCCCGAGACGGGCTGTCAGAGCAGGTAGAGGAGCCTGGGTTTGTAGACAGACTGTGCAGAGCGTGGTTTCTGTCCCTCTCTCTGCGGTTTGGGGCAAATCACTGGAGTGTCTGTAACGGGGCAGTGTGGCTGCTTCGCTTGGCACCCATCCACACTCCACATGGTCACTGGTTCCTGGGAGTCACCGTGCCCACAAGTCCCACCTGGGGCTCCACAGGAGGTGCTGAGCTCTTAGCACCCGCACAGCCCGAAGGACAGCTCACAACCAACACCCAATGGGCTTGGTGCGCACAGTGCCTGCGGTTCACGGCCTCAGTCCCGGGTGGCGGCAGGAAAGGCTTCCGGGCAGGAGAGGAGGCTGATGCCCCCTGCGCCCAGGGCGGGCGCCTGCCAGGCCCGGAGCCCAGGGCGGCAGCTGCAGGCCCCGTGGGTTTGGGATCAGCTCCCATGAGAAACGGGGGGACACTGGAATGAGGCTTCCCTCGCGAGGACTTCGTTGTGCTGAGCGTCTTCGTGTTCTCGCGCTGAGAAGACAGTGAACTGTGTGTGTCTGAACCTCATTGGGCTCCTCCTGTTTCACAGGAAACGCTAATGGACAGGATCAAGCAGCAGCTGCGGGAATGGGACGAGAACCTGAGAGAGGACTCTCTTCCTTCCAACCCAATAGGTAGGAAACGTTAGTTGAACGAAACCAAAAGTGTTTGTTTTCTTAACTAGTGTTTCTGTTAGCTTTGAGTTTTAAAAAGGAGTGCATTTAGGAAGTGGGGCAGCAAGGTTTAAGTGCGGGGACACCCCGTTTCCAGCAGGGCCTTCCTGAGAAATGCAGGCCGCCCTCCCTGCTCCGTTCACGCCCTGAGGGAGGCGAGCTGGCTCAGTGGAGCCGTTCTGGGCGGGCACACATCCCTGTGCTGCTGGGGCTAGGTAGCTATTGTCCTGTCTCTCAGCAGGTAAACCCTAGCGTGTTAGCCTGTGTAACTGGAACAGTGTGGGGAGCTACGAGGTAACCCCTGGGCAGTGCCTGCCTCAGTGCTGTGATGTGAGAATGTTCTCTGGAAAGGACACGCTTCCCAGGTTGAAAACGTGCAAACCCGCCACGTGTCTAAGATTTCTCTTACAGAGTAGCTGCTTGTCTCCCCATCGACAACGTGCTGAGGATCCAGCTCCTGAAGATCGGAAGCGCCGTGCAGCGGCTGCGCTGCGAGCTGGACATCATGAACAAGGTGAGCACACACCGCGGGAGGCAGCGGGGAGTGGCTCCGGGGTCCCCCGCGGCTCCTGCAGGGGCGCCAGGCCTGCAGTGAGGACCGGAAGGGAACTGTGTGCCTTCCTGGGCGGTGGGCCCCCTCTGTCCGCTCCGTGTGGACGCTGAGGCCGGGAGGCAGTGGCTAGAAGTGCACTCGGACTCCTTGGCGGGTGTCCGGTGGCCTGTGCCATCACATTGCTGTGTGAGGGGCTTTCCCACTAACCTCCTCCTCATCTTCCAGTGTACATCTCTGTGCTGTAAGCAGTGTCAAGAAACAGAAATCACCACCAAAAACGAGATATTCAGGTGAGAGATTTATTACATTTTCAGTGAACAGAGTACATTTCCCAGCTGTCTTCACACGGTTATCATGAAGGCTGTTTTGCTGTCCGTGCACTTGGCCTCTAGTTGCTCAGCAAGTGGACCGTGAGGGCGCGGCCTCTGGCCGTGCTCCCTCCGCCCCAGCGCAGGGACCAAGCAGCACAGGACCGGGCAGCCCTGTGCCGTCTCTGCTGGGCCCAGTTCTAGAGCAGTGGGACCCCGGGGGGTGGGGGGAGACAATTCAAGAATGAGTTAACTGATTTTTCTGCATTTCTTTGGTTCTCTGGGCCTCATGTACAGAATACATGCTGTGACCTATTGTTTCTGTTCTCTGTTGTTTTAAAACCTTACTTGATATTTTTTCAGATAATTTTATATTATTTTTTAACTATTTCTTAGTGATTCCTCATCAACTGCTCTTTTATTTTTCTCTTTCATGGCTGCCACGTGCTTTTGAAGCTCGTTTAGACCAAGTTAATGGCCTTTCAGGCTTCCTCCTCGCGAATAGGGGTTCGCTTTTTGAATAATAATATGTCACAGGGTGGGGAGACAGGATTTTAGAGCTGTTTAGGTGGGCGTGGCCAAAACAAGGCTGGGAAGCACTGGTCTGGAACACAGTAAGGACGTACCAGGCCGCAGGCATCACAGGCCCGCCTGGTAAACACCTGTTTTGCCACATCTGGCCCAGACGAAGCAGGGCAGCTCGGCCTGGGCCAGAGCTGAGGGAGTGTTTGAACCGCTGGTGACAATCCTAACTGCTGTCCGCAGCGGGGCTGAGACCAGCACTGGCCCTGTGGCCAGCGTGGAGCAGTGGGCTGAGCAAACCTGGGCGGCTGCCAGCCTGCTGCTGTGGCTCTGAGGCTCCGCTTTTACATAAACAAAGCGAACAGCTCAGAAGTCTTAGCTCCGTCACCTCGCTCCTTGGTGGGCTTGTCTGAAGTCTGCAGGGATGAGGCCCCCGTGGGTGCTGTGCTGACTGACCCTGTGCCGTCTGTTGCAGCCTGTCCCTGTGCGGGCCCATGGCGGCCTACGTGAACCCCCACGGGTATGTGCACGAGACGCTGACCGTGTACAAGGCCTCCAACCTGAACCTGATAGGCCGGCCGTCCACGCAGCACAGCTGGTTTCCCGGGTAACGTTCTGGGCACTCCTCCTTTTGGCTTTGCCCTCATTGGGCACAAGGATTTCAAAGGAGCATTGGGTTGAATCACAGCCCAAAGCAGACGGTGGAATGAAGGGTTCTCTGCACGCCCCTCACGCCGTGAGGGCTGGCGCCTGGCCAGGGCTGCCCACGCATCGGCTCCCTGACTGGGGGCGGGGGGGGGGGGGGGGTGGCCTGCGGGTGCCCTCGGTTAACTGCACTGCCCGTCCCTGCCACCCTGCCACCGGCAGCCTCCAGCCGGGAGCCTGGGCAGTCCCTCAGCCACGTCCTCTTCGAACCCGAGTATGTCTTTTTCTTTTTCTGGACAAAATGAGCTGAGCAGGAATTAGTGGTTTTACTGCTATAATGGACCTAGAACCATGACAGTCAGCTTAACACCCTTTTTAGTCCAAGGACTAAAGTGAGAATTAATGCGTTAACCCAAATTCTAAGGTTGGGACAAGCCCAGGGCACCAAAGGCCCCGCAGGAACTCTGGGTGTGCAGAGCATCACCAGAGCTCCGTGCTCTTGATGCTGAGAACAGGGCCCTGGGGCAATGCTCCCAGCAGGGCCACTCCATAAGCTGGAGGCAGAGATGGCCACTCGGCTCACCTTCCCTTTGCTTTTCCTGCCACAGGTTTGCCTGGACGGTCGCCCAGTGCAGGGTCTGTGCCAGCCACATCGGGTGGAAATTCACAGCCACCAAAAAGGACATGTTACCTCAGAAATTTTGGGGTTTGACTCGCTCTGCTCTGCTGCCCACGATCCCGGACACTGAGGACGAGCTGAGCCCCGAGAAAGTAGTGCTCTGCCTGTAGACGGCAGGGCCCGCGCTTCACCAGCTGTGGGCCCGGCAGCTCCACCTCGGATGCCTGCTGCTGCGTGACCCGCGGGGCGGCCCGGGAAGGGGCAGCCTCTCAGCCACAGGGCTTTGGGGGCGTGGCCTCAACTGCCCTGTGGGCGAGAAGAGCCCAGGACCCTGGCTCTCGGAAACGCCCACCTCCATTGCAGACTGCTTCCCGCACGGAGCACGGACGCCGATGGAGGGCGACATGAGGGCGTGCGGAGCCACGTGTCCGTGCCCGAGGCCACGCCCAGCACCCGGGCCCACGGGAAGGGGGGAGGCGGCGGGCAGGGCTGTGGAGCCCATTACTGGCCTCTGTTCCTCTCAGCGTCTGGCTTCCCGGAGCCCCCCTGGTTTGTAAATATTAGAGTTGAGAGAGGCAGGTTGAGCCCCAAAGAACCGTTTCCATTTTCTTACGTTTGTTAGTAAAAACGCAGGATGGCGTGCGTTCGCTCAGTGTCTGGGACACTGCTGGTTCTGCCCCAAGTGCGATCGGAACCTAGACCACTAAGGAGCGGACGCTCAAGTGTCCCTCCGGGAGGCCGAAGCAGGACGCCGTCTCCTTAGGCTGTATTGTTCAGGGCCAACTGAAAAAACCCTGTAAGTAAATTTTAAGAGCAAAACTCAAACACGTTCTTTGTCTAAGTCACATGAACCGCCTACGCCAGCAGATGGCGTAGGTGTGGGAAGTAACTTGGAGACGAAGTTCTCTCTACGCTGGTTCGCACCTACCTCTCTGCTTCTACACTGAGGGTCACTGGGTGTCTTCAGGTGTGTGAGCCACTTCACCTAATTCACCGGGGAAAGTTCAACTAAGGGGTAAAACGTGAGGCCCAAACCGACTGTCTTCTACCAGACATGCACCCGTGTCGACTGCCTCGCCCACAAACACCACTGACCACCATGCACGTGCCACCTCGTTCCAAACGCCACACTGCCCCATGCTTTCCTGTGGCACCGATGCCTGCCGGGCCGGTGTCTGCCGGTTGCTCTGCACAGCCATGCTGAGGCTAACCCAGCGAGGCCGGATGCAGCCGGGACATTTGCCCCTGAAAGTGTCACCTCTGAATGTTCCATCTTGCTCACTGACACTTGCAAATAAAACGCTAATAAGTGAACACTTGCCATTTATACTACTTCAAAGAGTGTTACACACGACGAGCCCGGACCTGAAACCGCGAAGCCTGCACTCCCCCAGGATGCAGGGACGCCGTCAGGTGGGTCCCGCCCGGGCAGTGGGTCCTGGCGTTTCAGAGTCCTTCCCTGCACCTGCACTCAGGGCCCTGGTCTGGCTCCCTCCCGCAGAAGCCCCAGTACACGGAGGGTTCCGCACCTCCTCCTAGCGGCTACCACAGAAATGGGCTATTGTACAAAGATGCTCGAGTGGCTGCACGGGAAGGAGAGCCAATTACGAAAGGTCAGGGCACAGCTGCGGCCGCACAGGCTGAGACGGCCAGGCCAACCAGCCTCTTCGCAGTGGGAACCAGTCCAGAAGGCTAGCTCAGGGCTGTCGGCACCGGTGACACCCCTGTGCAGAGTGGCACGTGGTCTGTGCTCCCGAGGGGAGCAGCCCTCACCCGGTGCCCGACGTACAGCGACTCCCAGAGGGTGAAGGCTTTATTCTCGGGAGACCCTCGGCCGCCCTCACGCCGCCGCCGAGTCTCTCGAGCCTCCGCAGGGCGGAGGGGCGGGCGGCGGCTCCCGGGACTCAGCTCTTCTTGACGCGGCTCAGCAGCTCGTCCTTCTCCATCCGGTAGCCGCTCTTCTTCCACTGGTCCCGCAGCTGCTGCAGCAGCGCCCCGATCTCCTTCCCGGAGGAGACGCCCGCCTTCCGCAGGTCGTGGCCGCTGACGGGGAACGCGGGCGCGGACCACCGCTGCAGCTCCCGCAGGAGGCCGGGCTGGCCCTGGTACTTGAGCAGCTCCCAGACGCGGGCGGCGGCGTCGGGCTCCCTGGACTGAGGGCCGACAGCAGACAGGGCCACACACGTTAGAGAGCGCGCTAACGGCCCTCGCCTACAGTTACACACGTGCTCAGCGTGAAATTCAGTTAAAATACATGACGTCCACAGAAGACACTGTGGGGCCTTCGTGTTAATAAGTTAGCTTTACCCGCCCTGCGTGGCTTAGTGGTTGAGCGTTGACCTATGAACCAGAAGGTCACGGTTCAATTCCTGGTCAGGGCACATGCCCAGTGTGGGGGCGTGCAGGAGGCAGCCAATCAATGATTCTCATCACTGATCTCCCTCTTGGAAATCAATAAAAATATATTTTTTAAAAAGTTAGCTTTACTATTAGGACGGACCGCACTGACCACGACTGGCATGTACCGTATTTTTCGGACCATAAGACGCACTTTTTTTCCTCCAGAAGTGGGGGGGAAAAGTCCCTGCGTCTTATGGTCCAAATATAGCCTACACATATACTTTAAAAAAAAGTTTTTTTACTTGCCCGGCTCTGTGTGGTCTCTGTGTGCTTGCCCTGCTCTAAAATGGTTCTAAAAATGCTGCTGTTTACTTTACAGGGTTGATTACATGTGTTTATGACTGTGATGTTGGGTTTTAATGCACATAAAATATTTTAGGACACTATTTGTTTCAGAATCTTTTTTTCTTCATTCCCCTTCTCTAAAAACTGGTGCGTCTTATGGTCCGAAAAATACGGTACTTACGTCTATAATGAAGTCCTGATAGGGTTTCAGTGGTTCGGAACTATCCGAGGCTTTAGTTAAGTCATTCCTGTATTTAACTAGAAACAAACCAAGGTTTTTCTCTTCTTTTGAAATCTTCAACCTCAAATCCAATTTTGTGACATCATCCTGTACTTTGAATAACGAGGCCAAGAGTGTCATTGGCTTTGGTGAAAATCCTTCAACATTTTTACTGACTTTGTCGAATTCTCCCAAACTTGCATTCGCAGGTAAACCTGTCGGGATAGGAGCCTTTTTCACTCGTCTGTATAGCAGTGACAGTTGGTGAGCACGCACCCCCCACACGCTACACCAGCCGCTGCTTTGCTAGGCAAAAAGCCTGAGGCCAGGACTCGGTGCTGGCCCACTCTGGTGCCCTCTATCCACAGGGACTAGTGATGGCTGCTGGCCTCACCCCTCGCCCTGCACACGAGGGTGGCTGTAAAGCATTGTGTCCATTAACTGGCTGAACAGGAGGCAGAGATGGCCATCAGACCCAGGGACACGATCCAATGCAAACTCCTGGCCACTCACTGACGTGCGGCCACAGAGCACCCGCTCCTTCAGCCCTGGCGGGGCCAGCTAGTTGGACCATCATCCGTGCACCCAAAGGACACGAGTTCAATTCCTACTCGGCATGTACCGGAGACAACAGACCAGTGTTTCTCTCAAAAAACCGTAGAAACACATCACTTGAGGATTTAATAAAAGAGCATCCATCTGCTCCAACAACTGTCTGTATTCAAACTATCCCCAAGTTTCCCCACACAAGATGCACAGATGACCCTGTTCTGAGTGTAAATTATAACAGCTCCTGAACAGCTTCTATGCCTGCCACTCTTCTGAGCGCCTTGCCTGTGGTAACTCACCCAATCAGCCGATTGGAAAGAGGCTGTTACTTTCATTCCCAGGTTTAGATTCAGAAACTAAGAGGCGAGGAACCAACCCACGTCACAGAGCCAACAAGCGGCAAAGGCTCATTCCAACCCGGTCTGCCACGGGTCACTGCACCGCCAGCCTACGCCGAGTCCGAGCCGTCTGTCCCCACCTGTGACAAGACTGTCCCACCCCGTCCTCCACGTTTATGTTGAAATATTCCCCTTGTCCTTTGCGGATTCTTCATCTGAACTGAACACCTTCCCCACGGGGTGCTAAGCCGGGCGCTTCACCCCCGTAAGTGCGGGGCGTGCGGCCCGGCCTCACCTATGTAGGGAGCCACGTCGAGGTCGTAGATGAGATGAACCAAATGACTGACGTGATTTCCAACCAGAATTTTCTTCAGCTCCACCCAAATCCTCTCTCCTGAAATTCCGCCCAGGCCTTTGGCGTTTTCCGCAATTGCTTCCAAAGTCTCAGGATCGTGGTCACCAGGTGCGTCTACAATTCTCCCGTAAAACCTACAAAACAGAGTTCTCAGAGTGGATCCGTTTCCAACCTCCTGGGACCTTCCCCACCAGCCAATCACAAGCACACAATTCGGCAGGGCTGGCAGGGGACTGAAATCCTATAGACTGTCTGCCTTCTCTTTTTCTACACGAGAAACCTGAAAGCCAGTAAAACACAAGTAACTTAGTTGGCAAGAGCCAGGCCGCCACCTCGCTCACTTGCACGTCGCCTCGGGAGTTGGGAGGGGCACCCAGCACAGAGTGAAAAGGGCCTCCTGGTCCAGGTGCCCAAACGAGGTGCCTGCCTGCCACATCGGACTGAAGGACATCTCTGATGGGATCTGCCTGACCCTGGCGCTGTGCTTCAGCACCTCAGCCCTGACCTCAATCCACCCGTCCACTCATCCTTGGCTCCGCCTCCCCTGGAGAACCACATGGGATGTCACCGCTTTGTGCACTGACTACTGTGCCTGTCACAGAGTCAGAACTGTATTCTGGTAATAACTATCATTCATTTGAAAAATCCTTACCTGAAATACCTTAAAATTCTAAGGTAATCTTCTTGTATCCTCTTTTTAGCATGTCCAACAAATCTCACTTTCTTATTTTTTAAATCTTCATAACCATTAAAGTAGTCATATAAAGTACCATCGAAGCCTGTTCATTGGGAAAGGGGAGAAAAATGACAAATGGGAACTGGAAAGCCAGGTGGTAGATGTACAAATGGAATATTACGCGGCCGTGAAAAAGAACAAAACCTGCCACCAGGGATGTGGGGGCCCCGTGGGCCCCGGGCTGAGGGAGCAGGTCAGACAGAAGCTGACGGCAGAGCCCTTGCTTCACAGCTGGCGAGCGGTGGCGAACGCAGCCACCGTGCCCGCCTCTGAGGCAGCCTGGCGGGCACGGGCGCGGGCGCGGGCTGCAGAGCGGGCCAGGAACCAGGGCTCCCGAGGCGGCACGCAAGGACCGCGGTGCACACCCACCCCCACGTTACCCAGGAACATGGAGTTGACAGTGAGGTCTCGGCGCTCGGCGTCTCTCTGCCAGTCAGTCGTGAATTCTACCTCCGCGTGTCTTCCGTCCGTGACCACGTCAATCCGCAGTGTGGTGATCTCAAAATTCTCGTTATGCAGCTGCAATTACATGGTTTTTAAAAACTCGGTGTTAGAGTCACTGCATGGGCTGAAAGCAAGGTCACCCTGACGTGAGGCAGCTCTTTCTCTTCAGAGGCAGCGGATGCACACGCACCTCCACCCAGAGGCACCCACAGTATTCCCAGACGGATCCAAAGGACATTTTCCTAAAAGATGAGTCTGATACGAAAATGGCCACCGGGACAACTGATGTGACAGAGAGGAGAAGCCTTCCACTTCTTCAATTTCACACCAGGCTGCTCTCTGAAACCCTTTCTGACGGATCCAGTGTGCAGAGAGCTGAGTGTCAGTTTATAGAATGTTAACCGCTGAGCGAAGAGCTGACAGAGAGAGAAACGGGGAGCACAGCAGGCAGCTCCTGCTCCCCTAACCACCAAGGAGGTTACTGTGAGGCCTCGTCCACCTCGGCTGGAGGGACCGCCTGCAGCGGTGAAAGTCGAGGAGCTGTGACAGCGGCCGGAGCTGAGCCCTGGGAACTCAGCAGGACCTGTGCACAGACGTGAGGAGGTGGCTACAGAGCAGTGAGGAGGGGCGGACAGGGAGTGCACCTGCCACAGAGCAGACACAGCAGGGGGAGCAGCAGGGAGCACGCACGGGGCCGGGGAGCAGCGCAGGGTCTGACATGCACACGGGCATCTGGAATCTCACACAGGACCTGGAAGCCAAGCCATGTCTGTTCTAGAATTCCTCCAGCCACACACACACTGATTCTCACTCAGAGTTCCAGAACTCAGGAGGCGGAGGCACAGGGCAGCAGTGGCACAGGGCAGCGGTAAGAAAAGGGTGTGAATGTGAAGGCTGTGTGAGAACCGTCATGAACACAGGACTCCCAGGATGCGTCCCCCAAGAAGCAGGGAGCCCCCGGAAAGCCCCATTTAAGGACACACATATCTTGGGGGGCAGACAGAGAGGATTGTGGGAGCGACCCCCATGAAGAAAACAAGATGAAGTGAAGAGAGCGACCAGGACCCGCACCCCTTTCCTGTCAGCAGGCTGTTCTAATGGCGACACTGAGGGCTCCGCACACGTCCCCCAGTGACACGCCCCACGGACAGCGACAGGGCCCAGACACAAAGCTCTCCCGGTGCCACAAGCCCCAGAAGACACCCAGCACCAGGGCAGGGCCCAGGACTCCCCGCTTACGTCAAAGGACAGACAGAAACCGCGCAGAGGGAGGGACGCCAGCCTGAGGGAGTAACAGCAGGAAGCTTTCCAAAGAAATGTCCCAGGAAAGACCCTGGAAACTGGCCAAGACGGCAAGCCTTGCCCAGAGAACAAAGACAGGGCGGTGGAGTTAGGCAACCCGCGGAAAGGAAAGGTAAGGTAGGAGAATGTGAGCCAGAGGAGACAAAAGGTGAAATGGGTCAGTGCCGTCCGTGGTCCAGGCCCAGCACCTCAGGAGCTTCCGGGCGGAGACATGAACTAGGGGTGAAGCTAGGCTCGGAGGCCCCCCAGGTGTGTGCCGTCTGGTCAATGAGACGAAGGAAACGCGGGCCCGTCAGCCTGAGAGTGGAAACACCGGGAGAGAGCAGACCGGCTCCGGGGGGCCGCGCCCTCAGGTGCCAGAGGAGACACACTGGGCCGAGGCGGCGGCTGCGGGAAGAGCCCCCAGGTCCCGTCCACACTAACAAAGCACCGGAGCAGGGGGAGCGAAAAGCAGCCCTCACCCAGGCCAGCAAGGAAGAGCGCCCGGGTCCCGGAGACAGGCCGCGGGAGAGGGAGAGGCGGCGGCTCCGGGGCTGGCGCAGGGGAGCTGGGAGGCAGCGGGTGGGCGGCCCGGGCCGTCCAGGTGAGGGCCCGAAACAAGGACTGAAACTTGGCCGCTGGAGTGGACTGGGAGGACCCTGACAGTGTGACAGCCCAGGACAAATCGGGGCACACACGGAAAGCGACGTCCAAGCAAAATGCTGTTAACTGCAAGGAACAAAGTCACCTGACACCAGAAGTGTGGTCACAACACGCCTGCGATGCGGCTGTGCACAGGCCACAGGAGGACACGGACGCTGATTTAACCCAACAGCAGGGCCACAGGCCACAGGATGCTGACTTAACCCATCACCAAGGCCGATGCCCTGAGACACCGCCGCGGCTGGTGTGGCACATCCCCTCCTAGAAGGACCTCAAGTCAGCAGATCCCACGGGAACAGGGGGAAATCAACAGGAAACACACAGCAGGCAGTGAAGGTTCCGGAACCTCAGCAGAGGAGGTGCAGAGGACGGGGGGAAGGAGCGGAGGATGGTGGGAAGGAGCGGTGCTGGGAGAGGAGCGGGGAGGGGAGGCTGGCTCTCAGGAGCTGGGGGACCTGCTGGCGGTAACTAGGAAACGCGTGTAAGCTGTGAAGTCGGTGCGGGCAGCCGGTGGCTGTCGGGGCCCCTCACCCTGGCCGTGACGGTGCCGTGCTTCTCCCCCTTGTTGTTGATCATGCGGACGCCGGCCGCCTGGAACAGCCCCTTCATCTGCTCGGGCGTGGCGGTGGTGGCGAAGTCCACGTCCTGCGGCTTCACGCCGGTCAGCAGGTCCCGCACGGCGCCACCCGCTATCCGCAGCTCGTGGTTCTCTTTGGCAAACAGCTCTGATGAGAAAGGTTATTTCCAGGTTGTCTCCCCGAAGGACCCGGGGCACGTGGTTCCCAGCCTGTGGGAGCTGCTGGGACCCCGAGCGCCTCCCTCCTGTGGACGCGGAAGACAGGCCCACAGGAAGGGCGGGTCTGGGTGAACGCCCCCCCAAAGCCACTCCACTCGGGGACGCTCTCCTGATGGCCAATTCCGTGATGCCAGTCGAAGCTGCAGGACGAGGCTCTCTCTCTGCGTCCTGATCACACGAGAGGTACCCGCTCCCCACAGGAACTGTGGTGGCCGAGCTTAACAGAAAGAGGGGCTTCGTGGAGTGTATTTTTAAAAAGGTTTCTTCCTTTGGGGCAGGGTATGTGGCGGAACTGTGATGGATAAAAACCACAGACCCCAGCACAGAAGCCCACCTCCACCGGACGTAAGGCTTAGACCTGCACCAGCCAGCCGGACCCAAGCTGGCTCATCTCACCCAGCAGCCCCCTCGCCTCATCAGAGCTACACGAGGCACCTGACGCCGATCTTCTGAAAATCCTAATATTCCTGCCCTCCTCTTCCCTGAAAGCCCTGCCCCGGGGTTAACTGAGCCCCAATAAAGGAAGCAAACCCGCCGGGAGGGGCTGCAGCCTGTGGAGGAGCCGAGTATCTCCCGCTTCGCTCAAAAACTTTCTCTCGCTTTTAAAGTCCAGGCTGGCTCGAATTTGAATTCTTTTCTGCCTAAGCCAAGAACCCCAGTGGCTCATAGATCCGGGAATACCTATATCACCTCCAAATAAAAAAAAATATCTAAGCAACTTTCGGCATGCACAAATGGGCATGTTTAAGTTAGCGGCCCGACCCTGTACTACTTGGCACACAGAAAAAAAACCTTGCTTTTTCCTGGTCATGCCTTGCCTCTTGTGATTTCACTATGACTGGGAATTACCTTTCTTTCAATGGCTGAAAACAACAAAAGCGTAATGTGGCCGAAACACGAGAACCGTCTGCTCCTCTGTGAACACAGGCTTCCCTCCGTCTGCTCCTCTGTGTACACAGACTTCCAAAGCAAAGGCGCAGGCCCCTCACCTGTGAGGCTCCGCAGCCCCTCGGTGAACAGCGACTGGAACTCCGGAGACTGCACCTTCATCGTGAACAGATGGCGCTGCAGGAGGCGCAGTCCGGCCCCGCCACCGCTCAGCCACCAGGGGTGCAGGCACCTCAGCATCTGCCACACACATGCGTGCACGCAAGGACGGAATTTAAAAGTGGCGGGAAATGGGGGGGCACTGCAATTGTATTTATTAACTGAGAGACGATCGTTTCCCGTGTGGATGGGAAACTGAAGGCACCAGTGGGAGAGGCAGGTCCCAGGGACCTCCCGGAGCGGGGACCAGGCTCCCGGCGGTCCGTTCACCGTCCCAGGCCCTAGCAGGGGCCGGCCGCGGGGTGTCCTCGGTGCCTGCCAGCCCCGTCCCCGCCCCGCCTGACATTCTGGCCAGGGGACGTCCTGGGCTCCGTGAAACAGGTGAGCCCAGGGACAGCCGCCCTTTCCCCATGCCTGTCCGCCCTGATGGCCCTGTCCGCTCGCCATCAGCACAGCGGCGACCCGGAAGCGGCCGGAGAACCGCTCCGTGGGCTGGAAAGCAGGTGACCGGGCGTGCCCACCAGGAACGCGCCAGCGTCCTCCCCAGCCCGCGGCGGGACGGCGCCTCCTGCGCCTCCACCCGGAAATCCCGCGGCGCCCGGCCCTAAGGCCGCGCCCCCACAGGCCGCCGGGCTGAGCGGCTCAGCGAGACCCCGGGGTCCTGCCGCAGGGCCCGGAGACGGCCAGCAGCTCCGTGAGGCCTGGCCCCAGGTCAGGCGACCGACTAGCCACCCGGCCCGCGGGTCCCGGGGACTGGCCCCGCGGACTGGCCCCGCGCGTGAAGGTCCCATCGCCCTCTTCCCGCGACGCGCGGCCCATTCACTCACCCGGCCCGCCGCGGACTCAGCCCCGCAAGCACTTCCGGCTGGCGGTCGCGTGACGTCTCTCTCACGCGCCGATCGGTGACCAATGAAAAGTGCCATAAGATTGTGGGCGGGCTTCGGGGCAGCGTGTGGGCGGGGCCTGGGCGGGCTCCGGGGCAGCGTGTGGGCGGGGCCTGGGCGGGGCCTGGGCGGGCTCCCTGCCTGGGGCTCGCGCCCGCCAGCTCGCCTCCCGGGGACCCCGAGGACTCTGTTTCCTCTCCGCACACCTCTCGCTCGCCCCGCGGTGGCCAGACGCGCTCTGCCCCGCACACTTGTGACAAGTTTCCTCCGTGAGAAGGGACTGCTGGCCTCCCTAGGCTTCCTGCTCGGCCAGTGCTCCTTGCTGCTTTCTCCTGCTCCCCCACTCGCGCTGGACTCCTGACCATGCCGTACCCTCGCCTCCCACAGGTGGAGATCCGCTGTCAGGGTGGCCTAAGACCATCAGAAAACACAGATATTTACATTACTATTCATTAACAGTAGCAACGGAAATAGTTGTATGGTTGGGGGTCGCAGCATTAGGAAGGTTGAGGACCAGTGCAGGCTGTGCGCAGGAAGGACAGCATTTTTAATCATCGGAATGGGAGACCCGGAGTCAGGACCCAGGCGGAGTGTCTGAGCCGCACGCCCCGTGGTGAGCAGCCCTCCGGGCCGGCACCTTCCTGGGCGGCTCTGCGGTTCCCCTGGGCCTGGGCCGCCCAGGTCCTGGTCTTCGAGCTTTTGCAGCTGTCAGCGAGGAGCTGGCATCAGACGCAGCTCTGTCACTTTTTCCAAAGCGGACAGGGCAGAGGATGGTGAAGGAGGGGGGTACAGCCTAGCTCCTTGCCGTGGGAAATGGCCACGCAGTTCTCCCGAGGGATTCTACGGGTCAGCTTAACAAACACATAAACCTTCGTCTCACAGTGTCTTGTTTTAGTGTTTTAAAGTGGAGCCCTTTCAATATAACTTAATGACCCACCGTCTCCAAAAATTTCCTTAAAGTATTGTGTGCCATCATATTTCTGTTGCTTCCCATGACCAGATATGTCTTGATGGTGTTACGTATTCCGTGTTGAGAAGCACGGGACTAGCTCTCCAAGTTGCCATATAGAGATATAGCGTGGACTCAGTGCAATTTCTTAACGCAGTAACGAACCCGTGTATCCTGATATCCCAGACGGACTGACCAAGAAAAAAAAGATATAGGAGTGCCGATATTAACAGGACAAAAGGAGACATTGTGGGCAATTTTACATCCACCGATTGGACATTGTAGATGGAATGGACAAATTCTTTGAAAAATGCAACCTATCAGAACTGAAGATGAAAGTTTAAAATCTGAATAAAGCCCTTCACGATGAAAGAAATTAAATTTTGTTCAACAAAGTTCCCACAAAGATAATTCCAAGCCCAGATGGTTTCGGTGGTCAGATTTATCAACCGCGTAAGGAAGAAATAAAACCAATCTTGCACAATTTTTGTTCAGAAAATAGAAGAGGGAACACATTTCCTGTCATAACACTGATTACAATCCTAAAATATGTAATATAAAAAAAATGTATAGATCAATATCCACACAAACATAGACATGAATACTTTTAATAAAATATTAGAAAATTTGTTTCCTGTCAAGGGCCTCTGTTGCAGGCTCGGTTCCTGGCCCTGGTCTGGGCACCTATGGGGAAGCAACCCATTGATGTTTCTCTCTCCCTCTCTCCCTCTCTCTCTTCCTCTCTCCCTTTTACTCATCCTAAAAATCAATGGAAAAATATCCTCTGATCACAACAAGGAAAAAAAAAAAAAAAAAAAAATATATATATATATATATATATATATATATATATATATATATATATATATATTAGTAAATTGAGTCCACATTGACTGTCAGAAATCCTACAGGAAGTATTCTCCATGCAGACCCCAAGCCCCAAAGGAAATACCATGAACAGAGAGTCCTATGGGGGGGGCAGGGGGAGCCCCACGATCCATCCCCGAAGAGGTGGCCTCCAGGAGCTTCACATCCCAGGCCTGGCTCCGAGGGCAGAGAAATGAGCTTCATGCAAGTCCCCGCCCACCCGAGCCTGCTGCGCACACGGCTTCCTGCTGATCGGTCATTACGTGTGAGGGTGTCACGGACATTTGCATATCAGCTCTTTATTATATAGCTAAGACCTCTGACTCCAGTGTATGTATGCATCCAGGGGGCCAGAACGTGCTCCCCAAAATGGTGGGTCGTCTCTTGCTTCATCTGCGTTGGGGTTGTGTTCATTCCTGCAGACCGGGGAGAGAAGTAATGGTACCTGCGGAGCAGTATGACTGCAGCCCTGTTCCCTTCCATCAGGCGTCCTGCAGTGGCTCCTGGAGCAGGCTACTCACCGCTGCCTTCTGCTTAGAGCAGGGCCGGGCATTGTGTGAACTCTCGGGTCCTCGCCAGTGCCCCTGAGCTGTTATTCCCGTGAGGAAATGAGGGGCAGCGAGGTCGCCCACGTAGGAAGCCGCACCAGCAGAACTGAAACCCAGACATTCGGACTCAAACCACTGCCGCCGGGAGCTGAGGCTGGAGGGGAGGCAGGGACCCGCTCCTGCAGCCTGGGTGTGGCACAGGATGGCATTTGCATGTTACTAATATTTAAAAAAATATATATTTTATTCATTTCAGAGAGGACGGGAGAGAGAGAGAGAAACATCCATGGTGAGAGAGAATCATGGATGGGCTGCCTCCTGCACGCCCCACACTGGAGAGGGAGCCTGCAACCTGGGCATGTGCCCTGACGGGGATTCCAGCTGTGACCTCCTCCTGGTTCACAGGTCAAGGCTCAGCCACTGGGCCACACGGGCCGGGCGTGCATTTTATTTTAAGGGCAATGCAGAGACAGCCAAGGTTTCTGTGTGGGGTGTTCATACAGCCATTTGCGTCTCCTGCCATCGGTCTGGCGGCGGGGGTGGGGTGGGGTGGGGTGGGGTGGGGGGGGAAGCAGGGTAGGAGGGGCGAGGCGCAGGGGTTTGCCATCGCAGCGGCAGGCTCTTGGGGAAAAGCTGTTTTCTGTCTTTTCCAGCTTCTAAGCTTCCCTCCCTCCATCCTCAAAACCCCCTCCCCGCTGTGTGACCCAGCATCCTCCTCCCTCGAAGGATCCTCACCTCGCCCTCCGCCCGGAGACGTGGGCACGGGCTCCGGGAAGCTGGGGCCACGTCCCCGCTGCTGCTCCCCACCCCCGGGGGGCCTGCTTTCATGACGGGGGGAGGGGAGACAGGAGCACCGAGGAGTGTGGGCACAGAACACCCGCCAGGACCTGGGTGCATGCCCTTTCTCCATCTCCGTTCCTCTCTAAACCCCGCACCCCTGAGGGCTGCACCCCACCGCCAGGCCCTCGCTCCTGAGCCTGTGTCCTGACCGCCCTGACGGCATGGCTGCTCCCAGCAGCCCAGGCAGCTTCAAGCAGGCCCCAGACCGACAGGGGAGCCAGGCTGACAAAGATGTGGATTCGTAAGGAGGGCACAGGAGGCCCCTTGGGGGTTCAGGGGGTTACAGGGCCCGGCGTAAAAATAAAACACTCCGCCTGCCAGGGGAGGCGATGTGTAGACGAGACAGACGGAAACAGAGGCCCTCCTTGGGGTAGTCTGCAAGTCTGGGGTGGGGTGGGGGTGGGGGGCGGACAGTGTCCTCAAACCCCGCACCCACCCTGTCCCGTCCTTCGTCAGCGAGATGAGCACTCTGTTTGAAAGAACCTGTTCTTGCTGTGAAGCAACAGGAAAAGCCATTCGCCCGTCCCTGTTGTCCTCCTCAACCTTCCCGGGGTGCAGCGGTTAGGACCCCGGAGGACACCCCAGGGGTCGCCCCGGTGCCTCTCAGCAACGCAGGGCCCGTGCCCTCGGCCCTGGGGGTTCGCCGCAAACGCGATTGTCATGACGTTTCAGAGGCAAGGAAACGGCCAGAGCCACCGGAGCTCTCCTGAGGTTCCCCCGTCGCCGTTGGTTTTAAAAGATGGGGCTCCGATTATCGGAAGAGACAGAGACGGAGCACTCAGTCCCCAGGGCTGGCTTAGCAGCCCCCGCAGACGGGAACCACGAGGGCCCCAGGTCCCCATGGAGGTCCCCCCCGCCAGGGGCACCGCAGACACAGGTGCCGTGGAATTCCCCACCCGAACGGGACCTCGTTCTGTCCTGAGCCGGCACAGCCAGGCGGGGAGACATGGAGACCCGTCCTCACTCCTCCCGGGACACAGGTAAGCACGCCGTTGGTCTGATGTAAAATAAGATCCGCCGCCCGGCCGCCGGCGAGGCAGAGCGGTTGAGCACCGACCTATGAACCTGGAGGTCAAGGTTCAGTTCCAGGACAGGGCCCCTGCCCGGGTGGTGGGCTTCATCCCCAGAAGGGGACATGCGGGAGGCAGCCCCTTTCTCTCGCTCCTTCTTCCTTCCTCTGTGAACTCCATGAAAACACATTTTTAAAAATAAATAAAAATAAAACGGCCCTGGCCGGTGTGGCTCAGCGGATAGAGCATCCACCTGTGGACCGAAGGGTCCCAGGTTCGATTCCAGGCAAGGGCACGCGTACCCTGCTTGCAGGCACATCCCTAGTAAGGGGTGCGCAGGAGGCAGCTGATCGATGTTTCTAACTCTCTATCCCTCTCCCTTCCTCTCTAAAAAATCAATAAAATATATTAAAAAAAAATAAAATAAAAATAAGGCAGACAGTGAATGAGGGATGCGTGAGCGGACCTGACCCCACGCTGAGTCGGGCCAGCCACGTTCAGCCAGGCCAGCGGCCGCTCAGCCACAGGAGGAGGATAAGGCTTATCAGGGCCCCACCACGGCGCTGTGGCTGCCCGTCCTGGGGCAATAGCTGGCGAGCGCCCCGACCACGCGGAGACGGCCGCTGCTCTCTGTGGGCCGTGTGGTGAAAACGAGATGAGGAAGGCCCGGCCGGTGCGGCTCAGTGGTAGAGCATCGGCCTATGAACCTGGGTGGGGGTCGCAGTTCCATTCCAGCTCGGGGCACGTGCCTGGGTCTGCAGCCTGGATCCCCAGTAGGCTCTGTCTCTCTCTCGCTCTCCTTCCTCTCTGAAGTCAGTAAAAAAATGTGTTTTAAAAGTGAGGTTATGAAGATACCTAACATTTTCCCATCGTGGCCGGTGTTTTAAAGTTGTTGGTACACACGCCCGGCGTTACCCACACATTTAAACCTGGGAGCCATGCATTTCTCAGAAGCATTTTTATGTGAGTTTTACTCTTTTTAAAAAAAAAAAAATATATATATATATATTTTATTGATTTTCTACAGAGAAGAAGGGAGTGAGATAGAGTTAGAAACATTGATGAGAGAGAGTCATCGATCAGCTGCCCCTTGCACACCCCCTACTGGGGATGTGCCTGCAACCAAGGCACATGCCCTTGACCGGAATCGAACCCGAGACCCTTGAGTCCGAAGGTCGACGCTCTATCCACTGAGCCAAACCGGCCTTGGCATGAGTTTTACTCTTTTCACTCCCCTCCCACTCATGCACACCTGGGTCCGCCCTCACACTACTATATTTTTACTAACCTCAGAGAGGAAGAGAGAGGGAGAGAGAGAGAGAAGCATCAGTGATGAGAGAGAATGATGGATCGGCTGCCTCCTGCACGCCCCACCTTGGGGATCAAGCCTGCAACCCAGGCATGAGCCCTGACTGGGAATCGAACCCTGACCGCCTGGTTCACAGGTCCACGCTCAACCACTGAGCCACGCCGGCCGGCCGGCCGGGCCCAGGCCCCATTGCTTACCAGTGAGCTTCGCTGGCCAGTCCCCTTGGAACCCCCAGACGGAAGGCACAAAGCCAGGAAAACCCACCGAGGTTCACAGACGGACACACACCAAGGCCGGCCCGGGCCCCGGGCCCTGGAGGGCGGGTCCTGGGGTCGCAGCCCAGCCCGGCCACTGTCACCCGTGGGAGCAGGGTCCAGGCTGCGGACCCCTCCACCCGCCCGCCTGCAGCTGGACGGGGCCACCGCCCCCCACACCTGCCCCTCTGCTGCTCACGGCCAAGGAAGCTGCCGTCCCCCTGGCAGCTGCGATGATGAAACAGCAAAGAAGCCAAAACGAGCTGAGATAAGGCTCAGGGCCAGTGCCCCTGCCCGGAGGCGCCCTGCCCAGCCAGTGGGGTCCCCGCCAGCTGGACTCGGGGACCCAGAGCCTGTGTCGCCCCTGCGCCCAGACCGCCGGGCTCCCTGAATCATTTCAGGACGGGGGGAAGGGGGAGGGGGACAGGGAGCAGTCCCCTCTGATGGGTCCGGGGCGAGCTCTGAAAGCAAAAGGGGAAATAAAACCTCCCCGATGAGCCGGCAGAGCTGATGGCACAGGCGTGAGGAGCGGGCGCCCGGCGGGCGGTGGGCGCGCACGGGCGGTGTGCTCGGTGGATGGCCCGCGGCCGAGGGGTGCCAGCCCCCGCGAGGTGAGTCCCGTGGGAACAGCCCGGCCACTCGTTTGGACAGGTGTCTGCCAGGTGTTGAAAGGAGAGGGGGAGTGTAGACGTCGGGGTCGGGGTCACGGGGAGGTCACCCGCAGTCCCGGGAGCCCCAAATGGAGAAGGTGCGGCTCTGAGGGCCAGGCCACCTGGAGCCCCCTACCACCCCCCCCCCCCCCCGCCTCTGGCTCTCCCCCCTGCGAACGTGGGGCTGTATGCAAAATGCACCCCAAATTGCTGAAAGGTCTGGCTTTAAGGTGGCTAATTTAATCATTTACCCGGAGCAGCGTGCGGCTGTCCCCGCCGCGTGTGCAGGGGAGGGATGAAGTGAGGAGGAATGAGACAGAGGCGGACCGAGCAGTCCGTCTCCTGGAACCTCATCCTGGTGAGCAGGTTTGCCGTTCGATTCAATAGGTCTGTGGTCCTCAAACTGCAGCTCACGAGCCACATGCGACTCTCTGGCCCCTTGGGTGCGGCTCTTCCACAAAACGCCACGGCCTGGGCGAGTCTATGTTGAAGAAGTGGCGTTAGAAGAAGCTTAAGTTTAAAGAATGTGGCTCTCAAAAAAAAGATGTCCATCGTTGTCCTGTTGAGATTTGGCTCTGTGGACGGATGAGTTTGCCGACCACTGGGATAGGTTATCCTGCTGAAAGCTCCACGACCTGCTGCCATGCCCATGCCAGCCATGGGAAAACACGCATGTGCGCAGATCTCTATCCGTAAAAAGTCTGCCTTTTGAAACGTAAGGTTTTGCAAATCCGACCACCTCATTTGCTTTCATCCCTTGAAAGGAAGCCGGGGAACTTTTCAGGGGGGGCCAACGTGCCCATCTGCCCCCGCCCCCACGGGCCAGGCTTGCTGCCGCTCCCAGCCTGCCTTGCTCTGACCTAACGGGCCCACAGCTCCTCTCGTGGGGCTGTGGTCCGCTCGCCCCTGCCCAGGGCAGGTCTGCTGTGTCCACGCTGTGCTGGGCGCGGGCGGCCGCCACCACCGGACGCGGACATGCGGGGCGCCCGGCTGGCCCCCTGCTACTGAGCTCCTTCTCCACAGCCCCCGGACACAGGTGAGCCCGGGATGGGGCGTGGGTGCGGGTGGCGATGGGCCCGAGGACATTGAACTGGGGGGGTGAGATGACAGATGTGAGGTGGTATCTCATTGTTCAATGTTGCTCGCTCCCTGTCCGCACACACAGGGGCTCGACCTGGGGCAGCAACCGGAATCCAGGAGCTGTATTTCAGGACTGTTTTCAGAAAGCAATCAGAAGTCTAGTGATAGTAAAAAAAAACATTGCATGCATCCTACATGGTCCTTATTGTGCATTCATATTTTTGGAGCGTGCACAGTTTCTCATTTGGGGGTGAAGCAGCATGCCTAGTGGGATGCGGACATTTTACACCTTGGTTTCTGTCTTTTTTAAAAAAAAAATACAACAGTTTTATTGTTGAAAGTATTGCCTATGTCCCCCTATTCTCCCCAATGACCTCTTCTAGCCTGCCCTGACCCCGTCCCCCACCCCGGCCCTTCACCACGCTGTGTCTGTGGCACGGGTTAAGCTTTGGTTGATCTCTTCTCACCCACCCACTCTGCCCGCCTTCCCTCTGATAGTCCTCAGTCTGTTTCATGCTTCCATGTCCCTGGATTCACTTCGTTCATCAGTTTATTTTGTTCATTAGATTCCACATGTGAGAGAGATCATGTGCTACTTGTCTTTCTCTGAACGGTTTACTTCGCTTAGCATAATGCTCTCCATGTCCATCCATGCTGTTGCAAAGGGTAAAAGCTTTTTTATTATTATTATTATTTTTTTACAGCAGCCTAGTATTCCATTGTGTAGGTGTACCACAGCTTTTTATCCACTCATCTGCTGATGGCACTTAGGCTGTTTCCAAATCTTAGCTATGGCAAACTGTGCTGCTATGAACATAGGGTTGCATATGTCCTTTCTGATTGGTGTTTTTTGTTTCTTGGGATGTATTCCTAGAAGTGGGATCACTGGGTCAAATGGGAGTTCCATTTTCAGTTTTTTGAGGAAACTCCATACTGTGTTTACAGCGGCTCCACCAGCAGTGCACGAGGGTTCCTTTTTCTCCCCTTCCTCGTCAACACTTGTCGTTTGTTGATTTGTTGATGGTAGCCGTTCTGACAGGGGTGAGATGGTGCCTCATTGTTGTTTTGATTTGCACCTCTCGGATGATTAGTGTCTGAGCATTTTTTCATCTGGGTCTTGGCCTTCCTTACGTCTACTTTGGAGAAGTGTCCATTTTTTAATTGGGTTGTTTGTCTTCCTTTTGTTAAGTTGTATGAGGTCCCTATATATTTGGAAATGAACTCCTTTTTGGATGTATCATTGGCAAATGTGTTCTCCCATGCTCTCTTTTCATGTTGCTGTTGGCTTCTTTGGCTGTGCAGAAGCTTTTTATTTTGATGTAGTCCCATTTGTCTTTTTTCCCCTTAGTTTCCTTTGCCCTAGGAGATGTATCGGTAGCTTTGCTATGAGACATGTCTCATATTTTGCTGCTTATAGTTTCTTCTAAGATTTTTATGGGTTCACAAGTTACATTTAGGTCTTTTAGCCATTTTGAGTTTATTCTTGTGTATGGTGTAAATTAGTGGTCTAGTTTCATTTTTTTTTTTTTTTTTGCATATTCCTGTCCAATTTTCCCAACGCCATTTATTGAAGAGACTGTCTTTACTCCATTGTATGCTCTTGCCTCCTTTGTCAAATATTAATTGAGCGTAATGGACTGGGTCAATTTCTGGGTTCTCTGGTCAACATACCTGTTCCCTTGATCTATATGACCAGGCTGTTTTGAGCACAGTGACTTTGTAATGTAACTTGGTATCTGGTCTTGTGATCCCTCCAACTTTGTTCATCTTTCTCAAGATTGCTGTGTCTATTCAGGGTCTTTTTAGGCCCCATATAAATTTTTGGAGTGTTTGTTCTAGGTCGGTGAAATAGGGAGTGCCTTGAGTGTATAGATTGCTTTGCGTAGCACGGACATTTTAATGATGTTGATACTACCAATCCATGAACATGGTATATTCTTCCACTTGTTTATGTTTTCCTCTGTCTGTTTTTTCAACGTCCTGCAGTTTTCTGAGTGCAGGTCTTTTACCTCCTTGGTTACGTGTACTCCCAAGCATCTTAATTTTGTTGTTGCAATGGTAAATGGGATGTTTTAATTTTACTTTTTAGTTTCTCTTTCTGAGAATTCATTATTAGTGTATAAAAATGCCATCGATTTCTGGGTATACCTTGGCTTCTTTATTCTTCTAGTCCTCCCCCGCTTTTCCTTCCCCCCAAATAGGTAGGTTTTATTGCTGATTCCACTGTGAGGACGAAATGAGGAAGTTACCGTCCATGCTCACCCCCAAGGGCCTGGCGGAGCGTGAATCCTCCGAGCTGCTCTTCACCCCCTGTGCTTTGAGGTGGCATCTGGGGCTCGGGGCGACCCCGCTGACTCAGAACACCTCCGAACACGGGACTGCCAATGCAGCCCCTGTTCCAAAACAAAGACCCCGGGCTGCAGAATGAGCTGAAAAGGTGAACAAGAGGGCGCCGTACTCATGAGTCTGAACTTCGGTAGAATCTGACCAGTTCTCAGGAACGCTGGGGAACCCCATCGCCGATGGTCAAATTTTCACCCCATTTTCCAGAAACACCTACCGGGCAAGAGGCCTGCTCCTGTGTCCTCCCGAGTCTCAAAGGACACGTCTAAGCTGGCCTGCAGGGCCAGCCGCCGAGGGCACTCGAGGAATGGTTGGCTCACTGGGTGAAAGGTCGCAAGGGAGGACCTGCACCTGCTCGCCAGCCGTGCTGGGAGCCACCTGTGCCCCTGCCCTGGACGGGACCTGGGTCTTGTGTTCACAGTGCCTTGCTTTCCTGCTGGGCTGGGCGCCGGGAGAGGGAGAATGGGGTGAACCTGCTGTCCTGTTGATGGAATGTTTAAGCCAGTCATAGCGCTGTCCCCGACATTGAAATACCGTCTGGCTGACCTCTATGCCACAGGCTCACTGTGAGCCTGATGTGCGTGGGCGAGAGAGGCGGCCACAGGAACAAAGCGATCTGGGTTGTCTTCCCAGCAGGGGGGGTTGCTATGTCTGGGACCAAAACCTTTAGGGGGGCCCTGGGCCAATGCTGGGGGCTTTCCTGGGACAGAGCGGAGAGGGGACAGGGTTACAGAGGCCGGCGGCCACCTGTGGAATGTATCCATCGCCCCGGACGCGGTCATTCTTGGTAATACTTAGACTCCGATGTGAGTGTGAATTTCCTTTCAAAGGCATCATCTTTGCAGATAAAAAATATCACAGTGAGCTGACTGGCGTGGCTCTGTGGTTGAGCGTCAGCCTCCGAACCAGGAGGTCACGATTTCATTCCCAGTCAGGGCACAGGCCTGGGTTGTGGGCTTGCTCCCCAGTGTGGGGCGTGCAGGAGGCAGCCGATTCATGATTTTCTTTCGTTATTGATGTTTCTACCGTAGCTCTCTCTCCCTCCCCCTCGCGCTCTCTCTCTGGAATCAATACAAATATATATTTAAAACAAACAAACCAAAAAACCCCACAAAATATCACACTGATCAGTGGTGACAAAACAAACAAACAACCACATGAATATGGCAGTTCTGTGGCAAAACAGACTCATCATCAAAAACGCGTGAAAGGTGACATTTGAAGGAGAATGAATTCTATTTCCAGCGGCTGTGAGACCGAACGCATAACGAACACTAGGGAGGGCCGCGCTTGGTTATGTAAAAATGTAAAGCAGCCGACTGCCCCCCACGGGGGCAGTCAAGGGTTTCACTACTCGTTTCAACAATTTAATTGCGAAGGATAAAGAGCCGGTTATTGTTTTTATGAGGATGGCTGTAAGGAGCCACTTGCCCTTACAGCCAGTCAGCGGAAGTCACGAGGGAATGCCGGGTCTGCCTTTTGTGTGTTTTTTCTCTGACCTGGAATGAGATCAGCAGGAAGACAGAGCTCAGGCAGCACGGCTCCCCAAATGCCGCCCTTGGGGCCCGAAGCTCCTAGCGAGGGGGAAGCTGCCGGGCTGGGGGTGAGGGCCCTTATCGGAGCTGCTCAGGCTCAGAACGTGCGAATGCTTCCCTTTCCGAAAGGCCTCCCTGGCTGAGACTGCACCACGTTACAGTGTCTGCTTCCAGGGTCATGGTCATGGTCGCTGTGACAAGGCTTGTCCTCCCTGGCACCGGGTCCTTGGAGAGAAAGAAGAATGAAACAAACGTATTTTTGTCCAAAGGGGGCATCATTTTTATTAGCGATCCTTACACTTCTCTCTGAAAGGACTGGAGTAACGTATATGCTGTTTCTGTCTTCTGCGTTGTGACATTTTCGTAGTTTTGTTAGGACGTTAAGTAGCGGTAGTGGTGCAGTAAGTTAAGTCGTAAGTGAAGATGTAATAATGAGGAAAGAGCAGGTTGGTTTTTTTTTTTTTTTTTTTTTTTTTTTTTTTGTATTTTCTGGACGTATCCATGGAGCCAACGCCTAGCTCGGTGGTTCTCCCAGAATTATATTTGGGAAATACCAACCACTGAGAGATAATGTGAAATGAAACGAAAAACAGCAAGTCACTTAAGTGAGTCCAGGACACAGGTTTTGCTGGCGGGAGGTCCGAGATTGGGTCTGAGTCCCGTTATGTGCTGCTATTTGGTCTTTGAGGAATGACTGAGGTCAATAGGGTGATGCTCGCGCCCTGCACCCGGGCGGATTGGGGGTGGGGGGTGGGGTTGGGGGGTGGGGGAGGGGAGCTGGAGGGACCGTAGGGGGGGCTGGTCTGTAAAGGCCAGGCAGCACACACCAGGTGGAAGCCACGCGTGTGGTCTGTTCTTTAAGGCCAAGTTCATAAGGAAAATGGTTTCCAACACTTTGCACAGGAAACACTCAGGATGTGCCGTCTGCAATCCCCAAAAGACACAGCGCCCCCCTCCGGGACGCGCCAAACCAGACGCAGACAGGACACGCCCGCTTCGCACAAGGCCACGAACCCCTCTGTCCAAAGGCCTTTCTGCTGTGACTCCTGCAAGCAGGCAGAAACCGCCTGTGTTTTCTCCAGGCCGAAACCTATGCTTTCTTTCTTTTTATTTTTAAAAAAAATATATTTGTATTGATTTCAGAGAGGAAGGGAGAGGGAGAGAGAGAAAGAAGCATCCATGTCGAGAGAGAATCATGGATCCGCTGCCTCCTGCACGCCCCGCACTGGGGATGTGCCTGCCACCTGGCCTGTGCCCTGACCGGGAATCGAACCGTACCTCCTGGTTCCTAGGTTGACACTCAACCCCTGAGCCACGCCGGCCAGGAAGATCTCTGTGTTTTCAGTTCCTCTATGGCCCACTCCCCCTCGGGTGCCGTGAGAGTTGCTGGGCCCCTGCCGGGAGGGACCACCTCCTCCCCTCATCACTGCTGTATCAGATTGTAGCCTCAGCCACGTCGGTTCATCTTTGATTCTTGCTCAGGAAATTGGTGGGTTTTTTTTTTTTTTCCTTCCAATCCCCTGTGCCTGGAGCTTCTCTGTTCAAAGGCCTGCCCTGGACTCCTCCCCCGCCTCCCTCCACAACACCCTTCCTGCTCTGCCTGCGATGAGCCTTTGGGAATGAACTGGGAAGTCTCTGCGCCTGCTGTGCCCTGACACACCTCCAGGGGGCAGCTGTTAGCCTGGACGACAATGACTCTGCATTCCATCCTGCCCCAGGGGCACAGATCCATTCCTGCCTGTGCCCCTGGCACCGGACAGCCTTCACAGTGTTTGCTAATGGCCAGGCGGCGGCATTGCTCTTCGGGGAGGGAGTTGGGGGTGGGGCTGCCGGCTTCTCTTAAGAATGGCCCCCTGGTGACTCTTCTGTTTCCTGCAGGCTGGCTGGCCATGGCGCCCACACTGCTGATCCTTTGGGGGGCCGCCGTTGTCCTGGGAGCGGCCTGCCTTCCTGTTAAGAGCAGTAAGTGCCACCCATGAAAGCCAGACATGTCTCCTAACGAACGAAGCCCTTCGCAAACGTGCCAGCCCCGTTTTCTGTAAATGATCCCTCCACTCGGGAATTACACGTGGATTAAAAAAAAAAAAAAGAAAAAAAAGCGGGAGGGTATTTGTTCTCAGGGTACAAACACTCCAAACACCTGGATTTCGAGGAAGCAAATTGGCCCAAACACAAATGTGAGGCTGCCGTGGGAGGTCCGTCTGCCAGTGTGGGGGTTCGGGTCCCCCAAAAGGAAGCCCAGGGAATCAAGCTGGGGAAGGCCTTTCCCTCAAGGGATGGGTTAGGAGGCCCCACAATAAAGAATAAGGACACCCTCCCGCCCCCACGCCGCTGTGTGGGTGGGGAATGTGGGGACCGAGGGGCTGGTATGAAGTCACAGCCCCATGCCACACACACACACACACACACACACACACACACACACACCCAGTGAGTGTGCCTGGGAGAACTAACTCCCTGTGGTCACGCCAGCCAGCGACTTACCTCTGGGCTGTCCCCGCAGCGGCCACTGGCCACGGGGACCACTGAGCACCTGAAATTAAGGCTCCTGCCACTAAGGCATTGAGGGTGTGGTTACTTTTTAAAATAATTTATTTCCCTTTCTTTTCTTGATTTCAGGGAGGAAGGGAGAGGGAGAGAGAGTTAGAAACATCACCGATGAGAGAGAATCACGGACCGGCTGCCTCCTGCACGCCCCCTACTTGGGATGGAGCCGGCAACCCAGGCCTGTGCCCTGACAGGAATCAAACCGTGACCTCCCGGTTCCTAGGTCGATGCTCAACCCCTGGGCCACGCCGGCTCGGTGGATTTTGTTATTTTTAATTCATTTAGATCTAATTAGCCAGATGTGGCCGTGGTGACCATCACGCCCAGCGCAGTGTAAGGTGGAGCCCTGGGGTCTGTGTGTGTGGGGGTGGGGTGGGGGTCACGGGAGGCGTAAATATGCGCTCAGGGTCAGGGGACGCACCCTGACAGACGGCACAGCCGTGAATGGTCATTGTGGTGCGATATTGCCCTAACCTCAGACGGAACGGAAGAGGTTTGGTTAACACCTTCCTGGGGACTACTAGTCTCCGTGGTGGGATTGTAGGCAACTTAACTTTTCTTTCTCTCCCATCTGTGCTTTCAAAAATCTCTAAAACGGCCGGAACCGGTGTGGCTCAGCGGGAGAGCGTCACTCTGTGGACTGAAAGGTCCCGGGTTCGATTCCGGTCAAGGGCATGTACCTTGGCTGCGGGCACATCCCCGGTAGTGGGTGTGCAGGAGGCGGCTGGTCAATGTTTCTCATCGACAGTGCTGGCTCTCTATCTCTCTCTCTTCCTTCCTCTCTGTAAAAAAATCAATAAAATATATATTAAAAAAAATCTCTAAAACGAACAGCCATTGATTCTATAATTTAAATAAAAGCTTTTATTTTGAAAGCAAAGTTGGGGAGTGGTTTACTAAGGAAAAAACCAACACCCCCCCCCTCCCCTGCAAGAAATAGCTACGAAAGCAGTTCTGCTTATGAGTCCATTCTGACTTTGAATTATAGTATGAAATCCATTTCCATCACGTCCAGCACACACGCACACATGTAAGTGCATGTGTAATGAAGGAAGAGGCTCAGGAAATACCGCCTTCCTGTGGTCTGTGAGGCACGGAGCAACGCTTGGATGTGTTTTCTGTTCTGTTTTCTCCCCGTGTCACTAAAAAAAAACACACAAAAAAAACCCACTGGCCACAAACCAATGCATTATCCTGGCCAATTAGTGGGTAATGACCCTCCCTGTTAAGGCTAGGGTTCTTTTTAAAATATATACACCGAGTGGCCAGATGATGATGATCTCTGAAAGCATAATAATCTGGCCACTCAGTGGATATCCTATAGAATAAAAGGCTAATATGCAAATTGTCCCCTTGACCAGGACTTCGACCAGTAGGCAGGCCGGCCAACTGCCCATGTTCCCTACCCCTGGCCAGGCTGACCGGACCCACCCATGCACGATTCATGCACCGGGCCTCTAATACACACACACACACACACACACACACACACACACACACACACTCAAGTGGCCAGATTATTATGTGTTCAGAGATCATAATAATCTGGCCACTCAGTGTGTGTGTGTGTGTGTGTGTGTGTGTGTGTGTGTGTGTGTGTGTGTATAATTGATTTCGGAGAGGAAGGGAGAGGGAAAGAGAGAGATAGAGACATCAATGTCGATGAGAGAGAATCATGGATCGGTTGCCTCCTGCATGCCCCCTACCGCCCCCCGCCCTTGGGGATCCAGCCATAACCCGGGCATATGCAAATTGGACTGTGACCTTCTGGTTCATAGGTCAATGTGCAACTATTGAGCCGCCCCGGCTGGGCTGAAGCCTTGCTTCTAATAAATCACGATGCAGTAACGTATGCACAACCCATGAAAGAACTGTGGATGTTCTAGGCACACTCCTGGGCAAAGTAAAACAAAAAGAGATCGCGTTCAGAGCAGCCTTTAAGGAACTTCCTCCAGAATCACTTCTGCTTTATGCCTCCCGAGAGCCCTCGTCGGACACAGGACCTGCTGCGCACCTGCAGAGCGCGCTCCTGCGGCCTCTGACCTGCCCCTTCCTTCCACCAGGTTCCCTTCTCCCGCCCGTGAACTTCACCATCCAGGCTGCAGGGCTGGCCCAAGTGCTCTTACGCTGGGCCCCGCACCCCGATCAGGAGCAGGGGGCCATCAAGCTCGGCTACCACGTGAGGATCCACGCCCCAGAGGACGAGGAGGTGAGTGGCCGCCGGCTGGCCCTCCCCGTGAGAGTCCCCTTACTCTCCACGGCCCTTTCCTGATCCCGGGAAACCGCCATCAGACAGCACGGCCGCGGGCTCTGCGCTACGCCCCCCCCCCCCCCCCCCCAGAGCCATGGTCGGCACACCGTGGCCCGCGAGCCACCTGCGGCTCTTTGGCCCCTGGAGTGTGGCTCTTCCACAAAAACACCACGGCCTGGGCGAGTCTATGTCGAAGAAGGTTTAAGTTTAAACAATGTGGCTCTCAGGAGAAATGCCCGCCGTTGTGCTGTGGATATTTGGTTCTGCGGACGGATGAGTTTGCCGGCCAGTGGCCTAGTGCAGGGTCTCCCTTGGGGGAATGTTGGGGAGCAGGCCACGGGCCAGCCTGGGGCGCCTGAACGCTCTTTCTCCGACACAGAACGTTTAGTAACGTATGAGGCACAGTGGCGTGGATGTCGGTTCTATGTTTTTCTCTAACATAGCTCAGGAGGAGAAGAGGCTGGCTGAGTAAAATGTGGGCGGCGGGGGTGGGGAGGGGGGGGGGTGGATGACCGCACCAAAGGCCAAGTTCAACGTAGACCAGAGACTTGACCTCTCAGGCCCCAGCCGGGTTCCCTGCAGGTCGTGCCAGAGCACCTGGAACCCATAGGTGCCCCCAAATTACACAGAGGTGCCCCCTTGCCCAGCACGCCCCTCGCTCTGTCCGCGAGGATCCTAGAGTAAGGTCACCAGAGTCCCGCTTTTGGCGGGACAGTCCCGATGTTTCACAATGTGTCCCGGGTCCTTTCCAAAAAATGGGACTTTTTTTTTTTTTTTTTTTTTAAACGCTGCGGGACACGGGACACATTGTTAAACATCGGGACTGTTCCGCCAAAAGCGGGACGTCTGGTCACCTTATCCTAGAGACTTCTATGGGAAGAAGGGGCCTCTGGGGGGAAACGGAGGGAGTAGGGGTCCGAGGGCGAGGGGCCCGGGTGTCATCTTTCGCTGGTTTTTATAAGAAGAATGTGTTCGTGTGTCTTTGAGGAGATGATTACGATGTTTTCACCATGTGGCTTTTTTTTTTTTTTTTTTTTTAATATATTTTATTGATATTTTACAGAGAGGAGGAAGGGAGAGAGATAGAGAGCTAGAAACGTCGATGAGAGAGAAACATCGACCAGCTGCCTCTTGCACACCCCCCACCGGGGATGTGCCCGCAATCAATGTACATGCCCCTGACTGGAATCGAACCTGAGACCTTTCAGTCCGCAGAGCGACGTTCTATCACTCGCCATATGGGTTTTTAAAGCTGGGTATAAATGTCAGAATTGGGTAATTTATCCATTTTGCGGAAACCACTCTATGGAGGGACGGTTGCCCTGTAAACGCTGTCTGTATTGAACGGATACACTTCGCTGAGCCAGGGGTGAGGGCAGGCTCCCAGGGCGGGGTGTGTTAGCGATGGCTTTTGATGTGCCGTCGCAGCATCGAAAGAAAACGCCTGTCTGATGGAGACAGTTCCCGGGGGGCTGTCTCCCTGTGACACCAGCACCCTGGGCTTCCCTTTCAGTACGAAACCAGGAACACGGTGAGCAGCCGGGCGGCCCCCCTGCACTGGGGCTTCTCGGCCAGCGTGCGGACGGTGTCCTGGGAGGCGCCCTCCCTCCCGGCGAGCGGCTGGGTGTCGGCCGAGCTCCCAGCGCCCCCAGGTGAGGCCCCCCGAGCCCAGGGGCAGGCTGGACCCTGTCGGGGTGGGGCAGCCGGGCCGAGCAGCTCACGTTTCCTGGGTCCCAGGAGCCCCGCCCGGCCCCCTTCCCCACCCGTCACACCCCACCGAGGCGTCACCCCAGCAAGGTAGCCCTTTGCAAACGGTAGGTTCCATACTGCATGGAACAACCCCTTTTTCTTGCCGCCTCGTCTCTGTCTTTCCCGTTGGTAGTGGGGAGGAAGGTGGGAGGGAGGAGAGAGGGAGAGAAACGTGTGTGAGAGACACATACAGGGATGGGCTGCCTCCAGCACGTGCCCCCGACGGGCGCCAGGGATGTCAACCCAAGTACGTGCACGACTTGTCTGGGACTCAAACCCCCATCCCTTTGGTCGGGGAGGGGGGACTCTAACCACTGAGCAACTGGCCAGGGTGGCAATCCCTTTTTGAAGACGGATGAGCAGTTCCCGACCCCGGTGGTTTCGGGGGAAGTACAGGACTCGGGGGCCGTCCCCACAACGTCTCGTTCTTTCCCCTTGCCCCCGTCCAGGCTCCCTCGGGACCTCCGCGGCGAACCTGACCTGCTCCACACGCACCGTGGCGAGTAATGGGACGGGCGCCCGGCCCTACCACGTTTCCCTGCGCTGCGCCTGGCGGGCGGGCTCGGAGGCCCCCGAGGACACGCAGTACTCCCTCCGCTACAGGTGGGCGGCGCTGTCCCCGTGCCCGGCGCCTCCCCCGGCTCCCGCACTCACGCTGTGTGTCCCCCGCACTCACTCTGTGTGTCCCCCGCACTCACTCTGTGTGTCCCAGGCGCCTCCCCCGGCTCCCGCACTCACGCTGTGTGTCCCTGTGCCCGGGTCCTCCCCCGGCTCCTGCACTCACACTGTGTGTCCCCCGCACTCACTCTGTGTGTCCCCCGCACTCACTCTGTGTGTCCCAGGCGCCTCCCCCGGCTCCTGCACTCACACTGTGTGTCCCCCGCACTCACTCTGTGTGTCCCCCGCACTCACTCTGTGTGTCCCAGGCACCTCCCCCGGCTCCCGCACTCACTCACACTGTGTGTCCCTGTGCCCGGGTCCTCCCCCGGCTCCTGCACTCACACTGTGTGTCCCCCTCACTCACGCTGTGTGTCCCCGTGCCCGGCGCCTCCCCCGGCTCCTGCACTCACTCACGCTGTGTGTCCGGTGCAGGTACGGCCCCCGGACGGAGGAGTGCCGCCGGTACAGCCAGGACGCACAGTGGCGGCACGTGGCCTGCTGGTTCCCACGGACGGCCATCGACGGCAAAGGGCGGGACTGGCTGGCCGTGCAGGTCAGCGGCGCCAGCGCCCGTGCCGCCATCCGGCCCTACGACCGGCTGTTTGCGCTTCCCGCCATCGGTGAGCCCGACACAGACACAGACCGAGGCCCGCTGGGGAGGGGCTGTCAGCAACCCTGAGCTCGAACCCTTTCCTTCTCTTTTGTCTTGTTTTGTTTGTTAATCTTCACCCAACAACATTTTCCCCACTGAATTTTAGAGAGTGGGAGGAAGGGGTTAAGAGAGAAAGAGAGAAACATCAATGTGAGAGAGACACATTGATGGGTTGCCTCCTAACCCTAACCATAACCCTAACCCTAACCCTAACCCTAACCCTAACCCTAACCCTAACCCTCCTGCACACACCCAACCAGGCCAGGGACTGGACCTGCGACCCAGGTGCATGACCTTGACCAGGAATCGAACCCAAGACCCTTCGGTCCATGGGCTGATGCCCTCCACACCCCTGACATGTTGTGGGCCGGGCTGTGGCTTTGGGGGCCGACGGCAGCATTGGGGGGCCGGATGGTAGTGTTGGGGGGCTGGATGGTGGTGTTGGGGAGCCAGAAGGCAGTGTTGGGAGGCCGGATGGGGTGTTGGTGGCTGAATGGGGATATTGGGAGGCTCTCGTCCTCAGTGACTAGCCAGGGGTCACCCGGGGCCGGGAGGCCTGTGGCCTGGAGGTCAGTGCTGGATGTGTCAGCCCTGCTCACGGCCCTCTCCTTCTCTGACCCAGATCACGTCAACCCTCCAGGGAACGTCACGGCCAAGGTCCAGGGGAGCCGCCTGCACATCCATTGGGAGAAGCCCTTGTCCGCCTTCCCGGGCCACTGCTTCGATTACGAAGTGAGAATCCACAACGCCAGGAAGGGCTACTTCCAGGTAATTCCGCGGCTCTTCCAACACGTGTACAAAGGTCGTGGCCGGGGTCCTTGTCCCAGCATCAAGAAGGGTTCTGCGATCCGAGAAAGGCTGTGCGTGGGTGGAGAATGAGTCCAGCGATGACAGAGAGTTTTGATAGGCATTGGGGGTCAGGGGAGCTTTAGCTGAAGGAGCTACAGACATCACTCCTTGTCTCAGGACCCCTGCTTTGTATTAACACGATTTGTCCTAAGGCGAGGTGGAGATAAAGCACTTCAAAGGGAAGGGTTTCCTACGGAAGCATGGTCAGCCTGCGGAATAGCCTACAGCTGTTCAGGTGTTTGGCCAACAGGAGGCAATAATGTGTATATTGAGATGCCCTGAGTTGTCTGGCAGCAAGCAATCATCCTATTCAGGTTTGGGGGAAGTGCCTATTAGCCGTTCCCACAGGTGATTACATGTGACTCAGCCCTTGTTGAGCCCCCAAGGTTCATCAACCTTTTGATGAAACATGCTGGAATTGGCTCCCAGCAGGCCATTCCATCGAACCCAATGATTCAGGAGTCAGAGGTTAGTATTCCTGTTACCGAGGAGGAAACTGAGGCTCAGGGGGTCAAAACCTGCCCTGGAGGGAGAGCTGGGATTGAGCCTGCCCCTGAAGTCTCCCCTCTTTCTACTTCCCTGACACCCTCCAGATGCACATCAGGGATCAGCAAACTTTTTTTTTATTTTTAATTTTTAAATATATTTTATTGATTTTGTACAGAGAGGAAGGGAGAGAGAGATAGAGAGTTAGAAAAATCGATGAGAGAGAGTCATCGATCAGCTGCCTCTTGCACACCCCCTACTAGGGATATGCCCGCAACCAAGGTACATGCCCTTGAACGGAATCGAACCTGGGACCCTTCAGTCCCCAAGCTGACGCTCTATCCATTGAGCCAAACCGGTCTCTGCCAGCAAACGTTTTGGCAAAGGGCCCGTTACTGTCGCTTTGCTAGTCCCACGGTTTGGCCGCCGTTCCTCAGCATCCTGTGCAGGACAAACGCCGCCCCCGGCGGCACAGATGCCATCGGGCGTGGCGTGTGCCAGGGACACGTCACTAGCGGATCCCGGAGTTCCAGCGTCACGCCCTTGGCATGTGCCACGGACTGCTGTGCTTTCGGTAGTTTCCGGCCATTCTTAGTTCGCAGGCTCTGCAGAAGCAGGCAGCGGGCCACAGCGGCCCGGGACTGTCCTCGGCTGAAGCTACCGAGGACGGAAAGCGAGGGAGCCCTGAGCGAGGAGGGACGCGGGGGAGGGACCGAGCATGTGCTGCCAGTCACTGGGGTCCCTCAGCCTGGGGACTCGGTCGGGACCCGGATGGGCCATCTCGACCTGACGCTCGTCCGCTTCATTTATTTGGGCTTCAAGAGAGCTCCCCGCTGCAGGGCGACTGCCCGCCACACCGTCCTCCCGGACGCAGCCTGACACGCACTCACCAAGGCTCACTGGGCGGCTGGTCCCATCACCCACAGAGGACCTCTCGCCCCGATCGCGGGCATCACCGAAGTTCGTGTCTAGAGCGTTACACGAATGCCATTTTTTTTTTCTTTCCCGTGTAGACAGAGAAAATGACGACCCATGAGTTCACCACGACCGTGAACGACGTTGCTAAGTATTGCATCGACGTGAGAGCCGCGGTGAGCTCCGTGTGCCGAGAGGGCGGGCTCTGGGGCGAGTGGAGTCCAGCCATTTCTGTGGGTGAGTATCGTGCACGTGACTGCTTACGTGTTTTACTGTTTTTGTTTAAGAAACGTTCTCATTGATTTGAGAGAGAAAAGGAGTGGGAGAGAGAGAAACATGGATGAGAGAGAAACATCTACCAGCTGCCTCCTGCATGCCTCCTGCTGGGGAGCAAGCCCAAGAGCCGGGCACCTGAGCTGCTGACCAGAAATCAAAGGTGCGTAGGACGGCGCCCAACCCACTGAGCCACATGGGCCAGGGCCCTCGCATTTCCTTTGAAGCCAGCTCCTGGTTGGAGCAGAGAATCCTGGCCCACGCGCTGACTGCTGAGCCACACGGGCCAGGGCCGGAGCACGTGCATCTCTTTAACAAACAAACAACCAAAAAAAAAAAAACATGAGCAGTTTCACGTTATCAGTCCTCGGATCTCCCTCAACGGGCTTCTAGGCCTTATCGCACCGGCTCACTTCCCGCTTTCGAAGTCTTTCTGTTTTCTACGCTTGCCCAACTTCTGCATTCTGCTGTCCCCTGCTGTCCTCGCTGCCTCCTCCGGTGCACGGCCCTCTCCCGACCCCCGGCAGCCCTTCCCTCCCTGAGGCCCACCCTCTCACCCGCCCTGAGAAGCGCAGGTGCCACGCGGGAAGCCGGAGACCGTGGAGAGGGGGCGTGGTGGCCCCGCCCCGCCCGTGGGAGGGAGAGGGTGGTGGGCGCCCACCCGTGTCCACTGGCCCTTATTCCCGCCCCCGCGTCCCGGGTCAGGCTCAGTCCCTCGAGTCCTGCTCCTCGGGGACCAGGTCACCCCCAGCCCCAGGCGGTACCCCTCAAACAGGGCCTCGCCTCGGCCTCCGAGCGATCTACCGTGTTTCCCCAAAAATAAGACATCCTCCGAAAATAAGACCTAGCGCAACTTGGGGAGAAAAAAATGAATATAAGACACTGTCTTATTTTCGGGGAAACAAGGTATGTGATGCCTCAGGGGTACCAGGGACAATGCATTGGAGGGGGTTCAGGGTCAGGTGTGCAGGGGGGCGCTGCTGGGAGAGCTCCCCTCTGGCCCTGCCTCCCCCCAGCGGGCCTTCCTGCACCGGGCCCAGGGGCCCCAGCCCCCCGAACGTTTCTCCCTGTGAGGCCGGGGCGGGCAGCCTTTTCTCTGCCAAGGCCCACGTGAGTCATTATAACATCATTCAGGGGCCACACAATGGATCCACTGAAACATGGGGCCCTGGCTGGGTTGGCTCCGTGGATAGAATGTCGCCCACGGACCAAAGGGTCCCGGGTTCGATCCCGGTCAAAGGCTTGTACCTCGGTGGCAAGCTCAATCGCCGACCGTGCTGGAGGCAGCCAATCAGTGTGTCTCTCTCACAACGATGTTTCTCTCTTCCCCTCTCCGCTCTCTCTAAAAATCAGTGGAAAAAATATCCTCGGGCCAGGGTGAACAAAAGTAAATTGATAAAATGCATTCTAGGCAGTGGTCTTTGAAGAAAAAAATTATCAGCCTGCTGGACAAATGGTCAACAATCGGGACTGTCCCGCCAAAAGCGGGACGTCTGGTCACCTTCTCCTCACGCCAGATGATTTCCCAGGCATCACACATGCCCCCGGGCCAGCCTTTCCCGCCCCTGCTCAGGGCTGCGAGCCCACCGAAGTCGCCAAAGGCTGCGGTCAGCCTGGAGAAGTGAAAATGCCAATTCCCCCCTCCCGTTTAGACAGAAAAAAACGATGACCAACGGGTTCATCACGACAGTTAACATTTCTAAGTACTGCACCGAAGTGTAACTCTGGAGCCAGGAACCCAGCGTCCACGGGATTTGCCCCGTGTGGCGAAGGGGGCACAGGGACGGCAGGCGTCAGCACGGATCAAGTACTCGGCTGTGGTGACTGTGGCTATAATTAAGCACGTTGCGTCTAACGGCCTCTGAGAGTTACCCCTCTGAGCCCTGAGACCATGGAACCCCAGAACCGGCGTGGCTGTGCCCAGAGCGGGGACCGGGCCTGGGGCCGGGTGTGGTGCAGGCCCCTGTCTCCTCCCTCTCGGTGGTGGCCCTGTCTTATCCCGCTGCGCACCCCCTGCGCCCCACCCTCCTCTCTGGGTCAGACAGCAATAGCATTCTCACGAGCCGCTCCTTCTCAAGGCTGAGTGGCCGGATGTCAGAAGGGATCGAGGCCCAGGTCCTCAGAAACCAGGGCGAGGCCACGTCTGCAAAGCACAGGGATGGGGGAGCCTGGGGCGCGGACAGACCGAGGGCAGACTTCCTCTTGGCGAGCTCCCCTCTGCGGGCCGCACAGCCCGCCCACCCGTTTCCTGAAAAGAACCCTCTCTGAGTTTCTCCTTGAGTCAGAAAGCTCACCTTCTAGGGAAACACTCATTCTTAAGAAATTCTCCGAGGCCAGAGGCTCCGGAATTCAAATTCGTAGCTCTGGGGGGCGGCCCCGCTTTGACTTCGGCCTTGCAATGAAATGCCAGCCACGGCCAGCGGCCAGCGGCCAGGGAGGGACACGCTTTCGGGGGCACCTGCCTCGAACCAATGTCAGAGTGAGAGGGAACGGGCCTTCCAGTCACTTCTGTAGCTGGTGTTACTGTTTTGCATGCGTGACTAGCTGAGCAGCAGATAACCAGTCCTTTCCACGTGCTGTGAGCTCAAGAAGCTCTGGCCCTCAGTTTACCCCCCGGCTGTGAGCCCTGGACGGGGAAGCCGACCTTGGCCTGTTCTCTGGGCGGCTCAGTGCTCAGCACCGGGCACTGCGACAGCCAAGAGGGAGGCAAATCCCAGGCCTGGGAACGGCCATGCCCCCTGCCCCCCATGGCACCTCCCGGCACCGAGCCCTCTATGCAGCGGAGAAAGAAAACCAGTCATCTCTCTGCCTTTGCTAATGCAGCGAGAATCTCCGCAAACAGGGCGAGAGCTGCGTGAATAGCCAGAGGGCGGTTAACGGAAGGGCTTGCGTCGCGACAGGCCGGTCGGAGGGAACCGGCGCTTTATCAGGCCTGGGCACGCCAGGCCTCGGCGTTGCGTCACGCGGGACAGAGTGGGCCGAGGGGGGACCCTGATAGTCGGCTCCTTCCTTCTGCAGGACCCGAGCATGGCCTGTCCGTCTGACCCAGGTGCAGATGGTAGAACGTTCTAGATTGTGTGTGTGCGCACGTCTGGAGTTCACAGAGCCAATGACCTCACATTTTTCTGGGATGCATTTCTAGTGCCTTAAAAAGCCACCTCCCCTCCCCTCCCCTCCCCAAAGTTGTCCTCAAAGCCAGTAGGAGAGTCTGTTCAGATTCTTCCAAACAGACTAGAAGCAACTTTAATGAGAGACTCAGGTAGAACTTAGGGACCTTCGCCACTCCCTCAGCTTCCTGGCGGGGACGTGTCTGTATCTCTCTCACAGCAGCAGAGCCTGATGCCCTTGTCCTTTCTTTTTTAAAAAAATGCCTTTTTATTGATTTCAGAGAGGAAGAGAGAGGGAGAGAGAGAAACATTGACGATGAGAGAGAATCATTGATCGGCTGCCTCCTGCAGGCCCCACACTGGGGATCGAGCCTGCAATGCAGGCATGTGCCCTGACCGGGAATGAAGCCCTGACCTCCGGTTCACAGCGGACCCCATTCTTGCTGTGTTACTGCCTCTAACGTTCCATTTCCAACTTTGTGAAGCGTTTTGGTGGGGATGCGCTTCGGCTCCGGGGTAGCTTTTCCATCTAAAACCTCACTACCCCACCCTGGCTGGTGTGGCTCAGTAACCAGAGCACCAGCCCACACACAGAAGGGTCGCAGGTTCGATTCCCAGGGAAGGCCACGGGCCTGGCTGGGGGTTGCCTCCTGCCCCAGTGGGGGCGCAGGCAGGAGGCCACCAGTCGATGCATCTCTCCCACGTGGATGTTTCTCTCTCTCCTCCCCCCACCCCGTCTTCCCCTCCCTCCCACACTCTCTGAAAAACTGTGGGAAAATGCCCTCAGGGGAACATTGACAACAGGTAAATAAATAAAAATAAAATAAACAAACCTTACTGCCCCCAGAGCAGAAGCGCTGCAGGTGGCATCGTGGGTAAACGTACACCAGCTACCTGCTGGGTAGATGATGCTTCGGGGCGAAAGGGGGCGACCCTGCCCGAATTTCCTGTCCCCTTCTGTCCGCTCTTAGGGTGACGTGTCCCCTCTGAAGGCGGGCTCCAGGCCCTGCGGCCGCCAGTCCCCGCCCCGCCCCGGCCCCGCCGGCCCCGCCGCCCCCCTCTCTGCTCTGTCACCAATTCAGCTCCGTCTCCTTCTTTCCGTTTCCCCAGGAGACGAGGCGCGGAAGCCCTGGACCGAGTGGTACCCGATCACGCTGGTGGCGGCCGTGTGCCTGGCCTTCCTCGCCTCCCTCGCCTGCAGGACGTAGGTCTCCACGTGGGGTGCCCCGGGCTGAGGTGGCCTGGTCACCCTCCCCTGAACCCGCGGGGGCTCTCGTGAGGGGTGGCATGGGTGGGGGAGGGTATGACAGGGCCGTGATGAGAGTGAGGCGAATCGGAGGCTGAGAAGCAGCTGCCGGTGCCTTGCAGATGGGCCTCGGCACAGCGCAGCCTGAAGCCCGGGCGCCCCCCTCCCTTTTTAAATCTCCTTTCATTGACTGCAGAGAGGAAGGGGGAGGGAGAGAGATGGGAACGTTGATGATGAGAGAGGCAGTGATCAGCAGCCTCCTGCACCCCCGATGGAGCCTGCAGCCGATGCCCTGACCGGGAATCGAACCGTGACCTCCTGGTCCACAGATGGATGATCGACCCCTGGCTGGGCACCATTCTGTGTTCACCGGTGGAGGCAGAAGCCACCAGGGGCCTGCAGCCCTCCGAGGGCTCCCGCCATTACAGCCACGGAGCCGCTGGGGGGGGGGGGGGGGGCGGGTCTTGGCTGACAGATTTGAGGACACCGAGCAGCAGGCCCTGCCATCCAGGGGGTCGGAGTGGAGGCAGCACTGCAGAGCCTTATGCCCTGTCGCTCTGTTTGCAGATGTCACGCTTGGACCAAGCTGTTCCCGCCCGTCCCAGCACCCAAAAGCCACATTCAGGATTTCGCTGCCACCGTGAACTACGAGGTACGTCCCTTCGCTGTGTCCCACCTGCCGGGGTGGGTCCCCGGGGTTCCCACCTGTAAGGCGGGTCTTCCCCCGGAGCCTGGCCTGGGCTGCAGATGTCCTGCTCGGCTGACGGCTTTGCTATGGACGTTCAGTCGGTTAGACGGCTTCCAGCCACCATTTGCTTCTGCTGTGGTAACAGGGCTTCTCTGAGGCCCAGGGACCGTGGATGGTGAAGGGTGGGAGGCAGAGACCCCGTCTGTGGCAGGTTATGCACATGCACGCGTGGCAGCGCCCGGCACAGACATGGAAGGCGTTTGGCTGAATATGGCCTCTTTGGGGCGGGGTCACTTTTTATTGCAAATTTTCTAACTGATATCAGTGTTGTTATTATTATTATTATTTCTGATATCAGTGTTATTTAAAATCGCCAAAATGGACATAGCAAAAGTATCCTTGAACAGAATACGATGGAACTATTAAAAATAGTGCAGCTAGCCAAAACTGGTTCAGTCTGCGGACTGAAAGGTCCCGGGTTTGATTCAGGTCAAGGGCATGTACGTTGGTTGTGGGCACATCCCCTGGTCGATGTTTCTCTCTCATCGACGTTTCTATAATAGCTCTCTCTCTCTCTCTCTCCCTTCCTCTCTGTAAAAAATCAATAAAATATGTATTTTTTTAAAAAAATGGTGCAGCTAATAAAAAAGGAAGGATGAGGCCACGGCGGCACCATGGCTGTGAGCGCTATGGGGCGTTCCCGGGAGGAGCCCATGTGCCCGGCTGTCTATCACTGACCCCGGAGCGGCCCCGATGAGTTCCCCGCAGAGGGCAGGGCTGGGGCCTGGCTGTGCTGGGGAGGGTCTCTCTGGGCATTTACTCTTTCTTTCTTTTCTTTTTTTTAAATATATATTTTATTGATTTTTCACAGAGAGGAAGAGAGAGGGATAGAGAGTTAGAAACATCGATGAGAGAGAATCATCGATCAGCTGCCTCTTGCACACCCCCTGTCGGGGATGTGCCCGCAACCAAGGTACATGCCCTTGACCGGAATCGAACCCGGGACCTTTCAGTCCGCAGGCCGACGCTCTATCCACTGAGCCAAACCGGTCCCGGCTACTCTTTCTTTTCTACCTGATTTGCCACGTTGTCGCCCTGAACATTCACTGTTTTGAGAAGCGAAACGGGCTTGTGCGTGACCTCGGTCCGGAGGCCGGAGGAGAGCGGAGCGGCTTTGTTTTGCAGAAGACGGGGTCGCGGGAGACGGAGAGCGAAGTCATCAGCTATGTGGAGGAGCCCGAGGCGCTGGAGGACTTGGTGTTCTGAGGGCGCTGGCGCCGGCCGCGCGGGAAGGGCGAGGGCGCGTCCGGCTCCGAGGCTGCCGGGGACCCGCCGCCCCTGCGCCGGGCAGGCCCCCGGGTGCCCTCTCTCCTGTCCGTCCCGCACACGCTGCCCCGAGGCCGGGAGATGCCGCGGGCCGCCCTGCGCCCGGAGCTGGACGTGGCGGCAGGTGGCCAGGCCGAGGCCGCGTGATGCCTGGGAGGAGGCGGCGTTCCTAAGGCTGTGACGGGACAGGAGCTGCAGGGCCACGTGGGCCTGGAATTTGGCCTCCCCCGGCCCTGCTCTTCCTGCTGACGTTGTGGCTCAGCGTGTTGCGTGCAGGACTGAGAGGAGCTGGGCCCTGGGAGAAAGTTCACCATTTTTTGTGTTTTTTAAAAAAATATATTTTTGTTCATTTTAGTGAGGAAGAGAGAGGAAGAGAGTGAGAGAAATATCCACGATGAGAGAGAAGTGTGGATGGACTGCCTCCTGCACGCCCCACACTGGGAACTGAACCCATAACCCCGGGCATGTGGCCTGACCGGGATTGAACCCTGACCTCCTGGTTCATAGGTAGATGCTCAACCGCTGAGCCATGCCAGCTGGGCAGAAAGTGGCGAGTTCTGAGTGGCCACTGGCCCTGTCCTGGCCGGAGAGAGTGGACATTCACATAACAGTAAATGTCCTCGTCGGCAAGTGGATTAGACACTGGCCCAGCCTCCCACCAGGGCAGGTGGGCAGGCATTCCTGCCCAGAGCCTGGGTCACGGACCAGAACACACAGGCCCCCCCCCCCCAGGGCTGAGACCCCCTCTTATCCCCCCCCCCCCTCTTTCTCTCTCTCTCTCTCTCTCCTCTCTCTCTCTCTCTCTCTCTCTCTCTCTCTCTCTCTCTCTCTCTCGCTGTTGGGATTCTCTGGTGCTTCATGGGGGTGGGGCTGGAAGGTTCAGTTTGCCGAAAGCTCCCCCATCGCCCACCTGAGCCTCCTAGCAAAGCCGGGGGCCCAGGCTGTTTGCCCGGGGTCGGGGGTCGGGGGTCGGGGGTCGGGGGGTGGAGCGGGGAGGGGTGGTGGAGCAGTCCAGCTCGCAGAGAACTCTGGTTAAACACCCAAACTTTTCCCCTGCGGTGAGACTCCTACGTGTCAGGACCATCTGCCATGGCACTAACAGAGCGGAGGTGCTAATTGGCTGGGAGAAGCCGCCCCTTGCCGGAGTGAGAACAGAGCCCAGGGCTCCTGACGGCGGGGCCGGGAGAGACCTCATTAGATTGGGGCCCGGGCTGCGCCCAGAGCCTCGGCGACCGCGACATCGCAGCGACAGAGCCGCTATTCCTGTCCCACCTGCACGCCAGGGTCCCGGCACAGACTTCCTGAAAGCCATCGTGCTTTCGAAATTATTCTATTTTACCCAAAGACAGTCTCCAAACCCCCCCCCCCCATGCACGCCGTGTTAGAAACAGACGTTGCGTGTATACCCAGCTCAGAAGGAGAAATGCCAGCATACGTGAGGGCGGATTGTCTGAGCCGACAAACTGGACGGAGGTGCCTCCCGTCCCCGGGACCCCCGGCCCCACGACCGCTCCGTCTCCCCAGGACCCAGCAGCGGCCCCGGAGCCCTTCCCGCCCATTTCCTTCCCCAAAGGATGTGTGCCATCCGCGGTGTCACCCCGTCCACAGCCCCCACGACCCGTCACCTTCCCAGCAAAGCCCCCTGTGACCAGCGGGTCAGGCCTGCAGCCCACCCCCGGGACAGCTGAGCGATCTGTCGCCGTCCGCTCTCCACCCTCAGCCTCCGCCCCCCGTACTCGGGAAAAGCCTTTCCGCCTGTCTCCTCTCGCTGACATTTATCTGGGAGACTGGGCCTTGGTCCCAGGAAGTCTCCCTCCGCCTGCCGGTCCCTTCGGGTGAGTGGATGGCCGATTCGGACACTTACCCGGCAGTTCCACAGCCGCCTCCTCTCTCACGGGACGCAGGGACACTGAGCGGGGAGGACCAAGTCCTGTGGCCCGTGTGGGGGGACCCCCGGGCGGGACCGGCTGAGCTGCTCCGGACACGAACACAGGCGTGTTCGGTAAACAGACCAGGAAGGCGCCAGGCCTGGCCGATCTGCGCTAATGAGCAGAGATGGAAATCACCTGCTGCACCGCCTCTGGCCTGCAGGGGGCGTGGCGCTGAGAGCGCGTCACGCGTGTCTCTGTCCCTTTAGTGGCTCCGCATGCTTTGGGAGGAGGGCAGGGGACACCCTGGGGAGAGGTTCATCGGGGCTGGACGTTCTTCCCCATGTAAACAACCCGCGTTTCACGGTAAGAGAAACCGGTCATTCTGCCGTGGTCGGCAAACTGCGGCTCTGCGAGCCACATGCGGCTCTTCGGCCCCTTGAGTGTGGCTCTTCCACAAAATACCACGGCCTGGACGCGTCTATTGTGAACAAGTGGCGTTAGAAGAAGTTTAAGTTTAAAACATGTGGCTCTCGAGCCTAACCAGTGGTCAAGGACAATAGAGGGAGTGGGGGCATGAGTGGGGTGGGGGTGGGGGATTGGGATGGGGGGTTGAGGACAAATATGGGATACCTTAATCAATAAAGAAATTAATAAAAAAATAAAAATAAAAAAATGGCATGAACAGAAATACCACAAAAGCAGAAGCCAACCCTAAGGTCTCCCAGAACTAGTGACATTGGAACTAGAATGTTCAGAGTTCTCCCCACAGAAGGGAAGAATGGAAAGCAATCATTATTTAAGAACTAAAACTCTTACAATCTAATGAGCTATTGCAATAACCAATGAACATTAGCATAGAAATCCAAGGGATAAAGGACCATGGATGTGTGCTGGCTTTGTTCTAGACACCTGAACATCTATTTGTTGTTGTTGTATTTTCTCAAGATGCCTAATGTGCTGCTCCATAAATACATTCATTTGCTTTTCATGATCATAAAAAAAAAATGTGGCTAGAGCGTCGGTCTGCGGACTAAAGTGTCCCAGGTTCGATTCCGGTCAAGGGCATGTACCTTGGTTGCGGGCACATCCCCAGTAGGGGGTGTGCAGGAGGCAGCTGGTCGATGTTTCTCTCTCATCAATGTTTCTGGCTTCTATCTCTCTCTCTTCCTCTCTGTAAAAAAATCAATAAAATATTTTTAAAAACGGTGGCTCTCAAAAGAAATGTCAGTCGTTTTGCTGTTGGTATTTGGCTCTGTGGACTAAAGAGTTTGCCGACCACAAAAGCCCATGGCAGTTCCCGCATCCGGGCTGAATGAGTCCCGAGCTCACCTGGGAGACCCCCGAGCTCCCCTGGACACGAGAGGATCCCACGCCGTCGGCTCCCACGAAGGAGCCGGGCTGCCAGAGGCTCCGTGAGGCAGGACATGCAGAGGATCCCGTCACCTGGCAAAACAGGATTTCCTCGGACACGGTTACTTCCACGGGATCTCACACCAAGCCAGAGGCTCAGGGGAAGCCCTCGAGAAGGCTAACTAGCTGGCCGGCGTTGATGATTCTCCTCATTGATGTTTCTCTCCTTTCCTCTCTGAAATCAATAAGATGTTAAAAAACAAATAAACTGGAAAAAGAGCTGATTTATCCCAACAGGACCCCAAAGAATTTCCAGTGTCCCCGTGGCTCTGTGGTTGAGCATCGATCTTTGAACCAGGAAGCCATTCCGGCCGGGGCACATGGCCGGGTTGCGGGTTCGATCCCCAGGGTGGGGCGTGCAGGAGGCAGCAGATCCATGATTCTCTCTCCTCATTGGTATCTCTCTCTCTCCCTCTCTGAAATCAATAAAGATAAATATATTTTAGGAAAAAAGAGAAAAGGCTAATTAAGCAAAGGAACCCTCTCCCCGTGCCCCCTCAGTGCCACTGGCCATGATCCCAATGACGGGACCCCCGCCCGGCATGTTGGCGGGGCCTCGGGCCTGGGACGTCCCCCGGGACAGCCGGGCCCAGAAAGTGAGACCTTCCCAGCATCCCTTCTCCCATCCTCCTCAAACGTCACCCGTTTCCCTGAGGGAACCACCCTCGGGGGGTGTGCAGGCCCGGCGTGGCCAGGAGCTCCGGCCGGGCGTCACCACGGGACTGGCCAGCCTCTCCCAGGAAGGCGGACCCCGAGCAGAGTGGCGTCAATATTGGGAAAAAGAGCCGGCCGGCGTGGCTCCGGGGTGGAGCACTGACCCACGAACCAGGAGGTCAGGGTTCGATTCCGGGTCGGGCACAGCGATCCCCAGGAGGGCGCGTGCAGCAGGCTGCTGGTGGATGATTCTCTCTCCTCATCCATGTCTTTCTCCTTTCCTCTCTGAAATCAATAAAATGTAAAAAAAACAAACAAGACCGGTTTGGCTCAATGGATAGAGCGTTGGCTTGGGGACTGAAGGGTCCCGGGTTCGATTCCGGTCAAGGGCATGTACCTTGGTTGCGGGCATATCCCCAGTAGGGGGTGTGCAAGAGGCAGCTGATCGATGACTCTCTCTCATTGATGTTTCTAACTCTCTATCTCTCTCCCTTCCTCTCTGTATAAAATCAATGAAATATATTAAAAAAAAAAACACAAACAAAAAACCCCCCCAATAAATTGGAAAAAGAACTGATTTATCCCTCTGTGGCCGGGATCCCTGGGGGCCTGGGCCGAATTCTCACCACGGCGGCTGCTCAGCACTTCCCTGGCTGCCTCCTCCGTGCTCCCATGACCTCACCATGTCCTCCTCCATGCTCCCGGAGTCACCAGGGAGCCGGCCGGCGGCCGTGTGAGCCGCCCGCAGACGCGCTGGTGCGGGCGCCTCTGAGGCCCCTCCTAGGGCATTCTCAGCCCCATCAGGCTCAGCGGACTCGGGCCCGGCTCCTCGGACCCGGCTCCTCGGACCCTGGGGCTGAGAGATGGAAGGACTTTCCAGGCCCAGCGTTAGAGGCCGGGCCCTCTAGCGCTTTCTGCCACTCTTGGGGAGGCGGTGACGGTCTTCCCGGGGGGAGGGGTTGGTGCCCTGAGCCGAGGCAAAATGCTACTTCCTGAGTCCTTCATCAAGGATTGTTTATTGCAAGGCACGGTGCTGGGCACGACGGGGTACACGGAAGAGAGGCCAGCGCCTGCCCCCAAGGAGCTCACAGTCTGGGAGGGAGAGGGACAGGCGTACACACAAGGACGGCTGGGCCACACAAGGAGGGCAGAGACAGCCAGGCACAGTCACAGTTCCCCGGGGCCGGGCTGGCCCACCGAGCGGGCCCTCCCCGGCCTGCAGCTCCCCCGAGGACGTCTCGAAGGACCGACGCGGGTGGGACCCTCGGGACCTGGGGACAGGGGCCTGGGGCGTCTGGGGGAGCGGGGAGCGGGAAGGTTATTGCAGGAAGGGGCGGCCGTGTGACCCAAAGGCACCGAGGTGAGGCCGGAAGCGAGGGAGGGCTGGGGTCGGAGGTTAAAGGTTAGAGGATGGAAAGGGCCCTGGATGCTCATAGTTAGAGCTTATGCTTTTTAACAGGGGGACGGGGAGAGAGCTTTAGACACACATCTCCCGACGTGAGCGATACACTGGGCGCCGCTAACGGAGAGGAAGGGTCGGAGTTGGCCCTTCGGGATGTTTATCTGGGGTTTCGACCCCCTTCACCTGCCCACGGGGCGTGTCTGCGGGGCCGTCCTGTGGGGGCCTCTGGCGATGGGTCCTGCAGGAGACGGGGAGCCCCGCTGTGACCTCAGCTATCCCGCTTCCCTCGGGCAGGCAGGAAGAAGGCTCCCGGAAGACGAGCATCTTTACAAACGACAGAATATTTATTAACAATCGCCTTAGAAAAAGAGTACATTTGCTGCTGGGTCACTGGGAAGTACCATCGACATGGGGGTGGGGACTACCTGGGTGGCTTCTTTTTTTTTTCATTCATTTTATCATTTTGTTGTTTTTTTTTTGTGTGTGTGTGTGTGTGGTGTGTAGTGTGTGGTTTGAAATTTTATTTCGAACAGAGAAGTAACCATATCCAACCAAGGAAGGAACACAGCTCGAAACACGGAACAGTATTTTTTTCCTGTCGCCACCCTAGTTGTCACACAAGTGGGATCCTGACCAGGACTGCCGGAGAAGTAGAGCGAGAAGGCTGAAGAGTCCACGCCCGCTACCCGCCAAGCAGAAAGGGACAGACGGCAGGCAGACCTGAGCTCTCTGAGGGGGACACGCGTTCCGATGCGCTGGCCCACCCGAGTCCGTACAAAACCTCCCGAGAGCACAAACAGGTCTCCACCGGAAGACGGTTGCTATTGCCATGTTCTGATGTGGGATTGTAAGACGTGGGAGGCAGAGTGGAGAAAGCAACCAGGCCACGGGCTGCACACGGGGAGCTCCGGAGAGCTGCCGCCCGGCGCCCCTGCTGCCTCCGGCAGAGCCGCGGGGCGGCCGCCGCGGCTGCTGTGGCTTAAAGACGTGGCTCTGACTGGAAAAGACAGGCGTGTATTCTATGTAGGAGATTCTGGAAAGAGATCGTGAATCTGTGACCAGAGAGTTACCTTCGTTTAAAAAAACGTACATTCAAACAGGTACATGGAGAGATATCGATAGTAAACGCATCTCTTAGCCTCTGAAAGACGGGGCGGGCGACTTGGTAACTTTTGGTCTCGCCCAGTGGTCGGCAAACTCATTCGTCCACAGAGCCAAATACCAACAGGACAACGACTGACATTTCTTTGGAGAGCCACATTTTTTTTTTTTTTTTTTTTTTTTTTTTTTTTACACTTAAACTTCTTCTAACGCCAATTCTTCAACATAGACTCGCCCAGACCGTGGTATTTTGTGGAAGAGCCACACTCCAGGGGCCCAAGAGCCTCGGTTTGCCGACCACGGGTCTAGATTCCTACAGGAGATGCGACTTCAAATGCAACGCCTACGGTAAGGCTGCTACAGAGACGGTGCTACCGGCGGCGAGTGGGAGGGTCTCGGGTCCATGCCAAGTTCAGGGTGAGTATTGCACGTGGGACCTCTCAGGAGGGAGCGCGGGCGTTCAAATCGCAGCCTCTCCTGAAACCATCCTCGAGGAAGCGCGCACAGGGCGAGGGCCACCCTGTACATGTATGTCAGAGGCCCCAGGCGGCCTGCCTGCACGGAGGGGCTGACCACGTGGCCCGCAGCTGCCTGGAGCCACTCACCCGCCTCCGGCCGCTGGCCACGCCGTCCTGGTCCATCGATCGGCCATTTGCCATCGATCGATCGGCCAAGGTGGGCTCCACACTCTGTCTTTCAAAGGAAGCGTTTTCAAACAATAGCTGCGCGAGTGTGACGCCCACCGCCTTTTATAGCCGAGGGGGGAAAAAGTAATATCTACATCTCATGTTAACTTTAAAAAATTCTATAAAACACTAAATATATAATAAAAAATATGCATATAAGGACATATGTAAACTGCTTTGGTAACATCGCATTACGGATGTCTTCAGTGCACTGCGGGGTCCCCGGGGGAGCCGCGGACAGAGCGAGGCTCGCTTTGTGGAAGTCCGGTGTGGAACGCCGCTCCCAGAGAAGCGAAGGACATGTTTTCTCTCCAGTAATAAGATGCACTCGCACAACAAGGGTGCTTAGTACTGGGTGTCTTAGTACTGGGTGACGACACGCTCACGGCGGCTGAGGTCACGGACGGCGAGTCCTGCGGGGGCAGTCGTCATAAGCTGGACCTGGCCGTGAGCGAGAGCATGAGCGTGCTGAGCGCCGACAGCGTGCAGGCGTTGGAGGTGGAGGGCCCTGCGCCCCCGCCCCGGGCGTAGGCGTCTGCGGAGAGAGGACGTGGTCACTGAACGGCACCGTCCGGACTGCCACGGGGAGCGGGGCCACGGGGAGCGAGGCCACGGGGAGCGGGGCCACGGGGAGCGGGGCCACGGGAAGTGAGGCCACGGGGAGCGGGGCCACGGGAAGTGAGGCCACAGGGAGCGGGGCCACGGGGAGCGGGGGCCACGGGAGGTGAGGCCACGGGAGGTGAGGTCACGGGAAGGAGGGGCACGTGGCTCAGGGCACCAGAGAACCTCTGATTCTACTGCAAAGGACCCGGCCTGGTGACTACCATCAGCTCTGTGACTGTCCAGCTATGAACCTGGGGCCGGCTCTGGGACATTTCTGGACCTCCATTTAAGTTTGTAAAGTAGAGGCTGCCTGCCTCAGAGAGGAGAGGAAACTTCGCAGTCCCAGCACTATGCCTGATCGTTAGGGCATGCCAGGCATGCAGCCAAACAAACATCTCTGCTTCTTTCTTTTCTTTTCTTTTTTTTCTTTCTTTTATTTATTTATTTATTTTAATATTTTTATTGATTTCAAAGGGGAAAGGAGAGGGAGAGAGAGAGCTAGAAACATCAGTGATGAGAGAGAATCATTGACTGGCCACTTCCTGCACACTCCACACTGAGGGGATTGGGGGGGTGGAGCCTGCAACACATGCGAGTGCCCTGACAAGGAATTGAACAGTGACCTCCTGGTTCATAGGTCAACACTCAACCACTGAGCCACACTGTCCGGGTGCTGTTTTCCTTTGAACACTGCCTTCCTGCTGGCACACAGCACTCTGAGAATTTTTACAGAAAAGTTCCCAGGAGCCCCCGGGAGAGCTATTACACATCTAACAGGCGCAGACACGGGCCCGGGACGTAAGGTAACTAACTGGTCTGAGATCAAGGTCAGGCTCAATGTTTGAACACCGACCTCTGAACCAGGAGGTCACAGTTCCGTTCCCGGTCAGGTGCATGCCTGGGTTTTAGGCTCGATGCCCAGTGTGGGATGTGCAGTTGTTCATATGGAAAATAATATCATAGTTAATAAATAATAATTCAAGAATAAATTGTGACAATAGCTAAGATCTGGAAACAGCCAAGGGCCCATCAGTAGATGAACGGATAAAAAAGCCGTGGGACATTTGCACTACGGAACACTATGAAGCTGTGAAAAAAGGATCCTCACTCTATGGGGGTGAGGAGGGACCAGGAGAAGATTATGCTGACTGAGATACGCCAAACTAAGAAAGACAAGTATCACGTGATCTCACTTCTTTGTGGGATCGAATGAACAAAATGAACTGAGCAACAAAGTAAGACCTGAAGCAGGAGGCATGGGACAGGCTGACACACCGCCATGTGGGGGTGCGGAGACGAGAAGAGATAAACCACAGAAGTTACGGGCAATGGGGTCCTGAAGACCTGGGGGGGAGGGGCTTGGAGGAAGGGGTGAAGAGGGGATGGGAGACATCTGTAATACGATCAACAATTAAACATTAAAAATGAGGGGGGAGAAGAACAGACTGTGTGGGCAAACCCACGTGTGCACGCCCTGCATTTTCACACTCTTCCTCACTCTTTGCACACAAAGCGACCTTACTCTGTACAGACTCGTGTGTTTACGTTCGTATGTTACACGCACATATCAGCGTGAACTGTGCCAGGTTCCGTATTTCCGCCAGACCCGGCCCCACACTGCGCCCCTGGGACATGCGGCTCCGGGAACCCTCTGCTGGTTCTTCCGACCGAGTCCGGCTTCTAACTGTCCTGGGTGGGGAACGTCCGGCACGTGGGCCACATAAGCCCCAGGAACTCACGTGGTCTGGCCCTGCCAAGGCATGCGGGGTGAGTGAATTACATGTCTGACCGAACAGAGCAGGCTCATTTTCGTGCAGGTAGTTTTGTATGGCCCTCGAATGATGTCATAAATATGCAAATGGCTCTCGGCCACCCTGGCCTGAGCTAAGCTCTGGGGCTACTGCTGATGCAACCTGACGGGGCCCTGTGTGACCAACCGGTGTAGGCAGCTTTACTCTGATTTGCTGATTGGCTGTGGATTAAATCCATCAAAACGAGCCGTGTCCTTTGCATGAAGCTGCCTGAGGCCAGCAGACCTCAGCGGTCAGGCGGGTGCTTCTGCCACCTGTCTTCCTTCGGGGCTGCTCCCGCTGAGGCCCCACCTCCCTGTGCAGGTCTGGGGAGCAGGCAGGCAGGTGGGGGGGGGGCAGGTGGGGGGCAGGCAGGTGGGGGCAGGCAGGTGGGGGGGGCAGGTGGGGGGCAGGCAGGTGGGGGCAGGCAGGTGGGGGGGGCAGGTGGGGGGCAGGCAGGGGGGGGCAGGCAGGTGGGGAGAGGCAGGTGGGGGGGCAGGTGGGGGCAGGCAGGGGGGGCAGGCAGGTGGGAAGAGGCAGGTGGGGGGCAGGCAGGTGGGAAGAGGCAGGTGGGGGGCAGGCAGGTGGGGAGAGGCAGGTGGGGGGCAGGCAGGTGGGGGCAGGCAGGTGGGGGCAGGCAGGTGGGGGCAGGCAGGTGGGGAGAGCAGGTGGGGGGCAGGCAGGCGGGGGGCAAGCAGGCGGGGGCAGGCAGGTGGGGGGCAGGCAGGTGGGAGGCAGGCAGGTGGGGGCAGGCAGGTGGGGAGAGGCAGGTGGGGGGCAGGCAGGTGGGGAGAGGCAGGCGGGGGGCAGGCAGGTGGGGGGCAGACAGGTGGGGGGCAGGCAGGCGGGGGGCAGGCAGGTGGGGAGAGCAGGTGGGGGGCAGGCAGGCGGGGGGCAGGCAGGTGGGGGGCAGGCAGGTGGGAGGCAGGCAAGTGGGGGCAGGCAGGTGGGGAGAGGCAGGTGGGGGGCAGGCAGGTGGGGGGCAGGCAGGGGGGGGCAGGCAGGTGGGGAGAGGCAGGTGGGGGGCAGGCAGGTGGGGGGCAGGCAGGTGGGGGCAGGCAGGCCTGGGGAGAGGCAGGTGGGGAGAGGCAGGTGGGAGAGGCAGGTGGGGGCAGGCAGGTGGGGGGCAGGCAGGTGGGAGAGGCAGGTGGGGGGCAGGCAGGTGGGGGGCAGGCAGGGGGGGCAGGCAGGTGGGGGCAGGCAGGCCTGGGGAGAGCAGGTGGGAAGAGGGGCATGCGTGCTCACTTGTCATCTTCGGGATGCGGATCTGCTGGCTGGCGCTGCCGTCCCCGCCGTCGCTGACGGGCTTGATCTCTATGATGTAATCTTCGTCCAGAGGCAAGGAGAGCTCCACTGACGTCTGGTTTGTCTCGATGACAGACGTGCGGCTCTGCCGGCTCCAGCGGTACAGGACCTGCCGAGCAGAAGGACCGGCGTCGCCCGCTGCCTCACCGGGCTGCCGGCCACGGGGAGCACCGTGACGTCTGGGACTCCTGGAGGCGCATTGCAGACGGCCCCCTGCCGCTGCCCTGACTGTGGGGAGAGTTTACAGGAGGCCGTGGTGTGTGTGAGTGTGTGTGTGTGTGTGTGTGTGTGTGAGAGTGTGTCTCTCTGTGTGTGTGTGTGTGTGTGTGTGTGTGTATGTGTCTGTCTGTGTGAGTGTGTGTCTGTGTGTTTGAGTGTGTGTGTGTATATCTGTGTCTGTGTGTGTCTGTGTGTGTGTATATGTGTTTCTCTCTGTGTGTATGTGTCTCTCTGTGTGTATGTGCCTCTGTGTGTGTATGTGTCTGTATGTCTGTGTGTATGTGTCTCTGTGTATGTGTCTCTCTGTGTATGTGTGCATGTATGTATGTGTGTCTCTCTCTCTGTGTATGTGTGTGTGTTTGTATGTGTCTCTCTGTGTGTATGTGCCTCTGTGTGTGTGTCTGTGTGTCTGTGTGTGTATGTGTCTCTCTGTGTGTATGTGTCTCCGTGTGTATGTGTGTGTCTTTCTGTGTGTGTGTGTGTATGTGTCTCTGTGTGTGTGTGTGTGTATGTGTCTCTCTCTCTGTGTGTATATGTGTCTGTGTGTGTCTGTGTGTGTATGTGTCTGTGTGTGTGTGTAACAGATGAGCATAAGTGCATGTGCCTACAGAGCCTAGGCCGTCTCTGTTCACAAAGAGCCAGGATCCTGTGTGAGAGCGCAGGGCGGGGCAAACATGGGTTTGTGGTGGTGGGCACAGGACACACAGTCCGTTCTGTGTCGCTATGTATTAGTGGTGTGCTGTTTGTCTGTGCACACAGGGAGAGGCAGGCAGAGGGCGGGCGCCCAGGCAGGTGCGAGTGGACCGAGGGGCCGGAGGGAGCAGGCGTGGGGCTGTGCTCGGCAGAGGGTGACGCAGGGGCGGGCATGGCGTGATTGGCACCAGGAATTCCTGGGACACAGGGCAGCACCGGAACGGGGTCTCTGAAAGGCCAGGCCACACCCCCTTTCCTCCATGGGGCCCCTTTCCGAGCTGCAGAGAAAAGAGGGGCGTCGGGGCAGTCCCGGTCCCGGTCCCGCCGGAAGTGCCTGGGGCTTGCAGCCGCCCCTGGTGAGTCTGGCTCTCCCCCGCCCTCCGGGGTGCGTGTGAGTCTGGGCAGGCGGCTCATGCGAGGAGGCAGCGGCAGGGACGACCGGGCACCCAGCTCTCCTGGAAGCCCGCCCCGCCGGGCGCTGCCTGCTCGGCCCGGTTGCCACGGCCTGTTTACCAAACTCAGACCAAAGCACAGGGGCAGAGATTTCTAGCGTCCGGGAGAGCATGTCAGGGATGTGGTCAGGGACATGCCCCCTCCCCCCCCCCCCGCCCCCGCCCCGGTGCCTCATGGGACAAGCCCACCCCCACGCACCACCCACCTTGTAGCCTCTCACGTCGGACTCGTTCTCCAGCGCCTTCACCTGGTCCCAGTTCAGCACGATCTTGGAGTCGGAGGAATTCCACACCACGTTCCCGGGGGCCTGGCTGGGCGCTGGGAAGAGATGAAGGGAGATGCGGTCAGACTGTTCGGTCCCTGTGGATGCTGAGGGTTCGAGAGCAGAGGCATCTAAAGGGCTGTTGCACTATAACATGTGTCTTCAAGTTCCCCCAAACCCGAGGAGACACAGCAACACGAATGGAAAAAGATGCAGGTGGGCCCTGGCCGGTGTTGCCCAGTGGATAGAGCATGGGCCTGGGGACTGAAGGGTCCCGGGTTCCATTCCAGTCCAGAGCACGTGCCAGGATTGCGGGCTTGATCCCCAGTAGGGGGCGTGCAGGAGGCAGCTAATCCACGATTCTCTCTCATCATTGATGTTTCTATCTCTCTCCCTCTCTGAAATCAATAAAAAAAAAAATAATAAAGGAGCCGAAACCAGTTTGGCTCATTGAAGAGAGGGATCGAACCTGGGACCTTAGAGCATTGGCCTGGAGACTGAAAGGTCCCGGGTTCGATTCCGGTCAAGGGCATGTATCTAGGTTGCAGGCATGTCCCCAGTAAGAGGTGTGCAGGAGGCAGCTGACCGATGATTCTCTCTCGTCGATGTTTCTAACTCTCTATCCCTCTCCTTTCCTCTCTGTAAAAAAATTCAATAAAATATATTAAAAAAAAACAAAAACAAAGGAGATGGCTAAGAAGGCTATAAAAAGGAAAAAGAAAAGAGATCCACGAAGAGCTCAAAGCAGCGGCCTTCCCCGCGCGGAGGGAAGCACGCCTCTCGCCCTCCGAGTGCTGCCCCGTGCCCGGTGGGCCCCTCACATGCTAGGGGGCCCGGCCCTCGCGGTGAGGCGGTCGGCGTGCGGACGGTCGCTGGGGGCGGGGAGGGGCGTGGACGTGGGGGGCCTGCGAGGCCCGGCTCTGAGCTCACGGGGCTTCCTGGTGGTCACGTTGACGGTGGCGCTGGGGGGGCCGGTCCCGGCCGTGTTGTAGGCCTTGACCGCGAGGTGGTACAGCGCGCTGCCCTGCAGGTTGGTGATCCTCGCGGACGTCTGGTTTCCCGACGTGCGGACCTTCCTGGCGTCCTCTTCCTTGTCCTCGTGCCGCCAGTACTTAACCTGAGCGAACGGGAGGGAGACCATGTGTGTCACCGCGGGGGGAAGTTCCCGTCGCCGTCGGGCTCTGTGTAGTCAGAGGGCGGTTCATCATGTCCGGTGATGAGCTCCTCCACAAGAACATGTCTAGCTGAAACCGGTTTGGCTCAGTGGATAGAGCGTCGGCCTGCGGACTGAAGGGTCCCGGGTTCGATTCTGGTCAAGGGCATGTACCTTGGTTGCTGGCTCATCCCAGTGGGGGGGTGTGCAAGAGGCAGCTGGTCGATGATGCTCTCTCACCGATGTTTCTAACTCTCTCTTCCTCTCTCTTCCTCTCTGTAGAAAGTCACATTCTTTATTTAAAAAAGAATATGTCTATTGTAGCCTCACCCAAGGATGTATGTATTGACTTAGCGGGGGTGGGGAATGTCCGGTCCGTGGGCCGTATGAGGCCCTCGAGACCATTGGGCCTGACCCTGCCCAGGCGTCGGCGGTGAGTTAATGAAATGTCTGGCCACACAGAGCGCGCTGAGTTTTCTGTTGGTGATTCTGTAGGGCCCACGAATGAGGCTATAAATGTCCAAATGGCCCTTGGCAGGAAAAAGGCCCCCCGTGTCTGAAGAGAGAGGAAGAGGGGGAGGGGGGAGAGACAGGGGGACATCCATGCGGGAGAGAAACAGCCTGCACCTGCCCCACCTGGGCTTTGAGCCCGCAGCCTTTCGGTGTATGGGACCGAGCCTCCCGAATGGGGTGCCAGGCACTGTGCTTTGTAACACAGGCTCTCACGGCGGAGCGGGTTTTCCGGAAGGACCCACAGCAGTGCTCCCGGCACCGAGGGCTCTGAGCCTGGGGACTCCCCGTGGCAGGACGGGCCCCCCCTTTTGCTCCCAAGCTGGCGGTGAGATGGCGAATGGGAACAACCACGCCTTCTCCCTTTCCCTCTCCCTTGGCTTTGAGCCCCAGGGACATCGCAAGTCCCAGCTCCTCTCTCGGAGCATAGCTGCCCGGCCTGCGTGGGTCAGAGACAGCCTCCGAGTGCTCCCGGGAGCGCCCCCCACCCCCTCGGATGCTCCGTGAGAAGCCAGGCCCGGGACGAAGCCTCTGCGTGGGAGCGGGCTTCGGGGGCTCGCTGGAGGGGGGTCTCTCTCCCAGACCCGAGCCCCCATCCCTGCTGACCTCGTAGCCCTGTATCCGGCCCCGGTTCCTCTCCTGGGGGGAGGCCCAGACCACCTCCACGTCAGTGGCGGACAGGCTCCGGGCGGAGATGCTGGCGGGCGGCCGTGTGGGCTCTGCGATGAGACGGGAAGAGGATTCACCATGGGGACCGGCTTCCTGACATGGCAGGACCGGGTGCCAGGAAGCCATGGCTGCAGAGCCCGGAGCGGGCGGGACCCACACCCTCCTCCTGGAGCCCAGAGTGACAGGGGGTGGGGGTGGGGGTGGCGGGGGGTGGGGGTGGGGAGAGAAGGTCCTGCACAGCCAGCCCGCTTTTCACATCACTGTCCTCGGATCAGGACAGGCCTCTGAAGGGCCGTGCCCCAGGGGTTGGGTGTCCCTCCTAGCCCCCCGGCATGAAGACCGCCCCATCCGGCCGTGAGGCCTTACCTTCCTCTGCCGAGTACACCACGGTGATGGGGCTGAAGGGGCCCTCCCCCTTGTTGTTGTAGACGCCCACCCGGACCTCGAAGGGGGAGAAGGGGCGCACGCTCTCGTTCCGGAACACGTATCTGCAGGCGTCGGCCGAGGCCAGCACGGTGAGCATCCAGATGACCGTGCCGTACGGCCGGAAGGCCACCACGTAGCCGAAGCCCCGGCCGTTCTGCAGCTCCTCGGGCACCGTCTGGGGGGCGGGGGGAAGGAGGGGAGAGGGCGCGTCAGGAAGAGACTCCGGAGGCACAGGGATCCCATCTGGATGCTGAAGTTTCTGCTGCCCCCGCCCAGCCCTCCTATCTGCGTCCCAACCCCCTGACTGACTTTGGGCTCCGTCAGGAGTCTGAGGCCGAGGCCTGCGGCCAGCCTGCCTGAGGGGTCCGTGAGGACGGAGCAGGTGGAAAAATACTCATCAAGAATCTGCAGCGCAGCCAAAACCGGTGCGGCTCAGTGGATAGAGCGTCAGCCTGTGGACTGAAAGGTCCCAGGTTTGATTCCGGTCATGGGCATGTACCTTGGTTGTGGGCACATCCCCAGTGGGGGGTGTGCAGGAGGCAGCTGATCGATGATTCTCTCTCATCGATGTTTCTAGCTCTCTATCCCTCTCTTTCTATCTGTGAAAAAATCAATAAAATATATTAAAAAAAAAAAAAAAAAAAAAAAAAAAAGAATCTGCAGTGCAGCCCGGCCCGCATGGCTCAGGGGCTGAGCATTGACCTATGAACCAGGAGGTCACGGTTCGATTCCCGCTCAGGGCACAGGCCCGGGTTGCAGGCTCCATCCAGTGTGGGGCATGAAGGAGGCAGCCGATCAGTGCTTCTCTGTCATCACGGATGTTTCTGTCTCTCTCTCCCTTCCTCTCCAAAATCAAGAAAAAATAAATTAAAATATGTAACGCACAGCTGATGAGGGAGGTTTGCACACAATGGGTTTCAGCCGTGAAAACCCTTCCTTCCCTGGGACTGAGGAGAGAACAGCGGCCCAGCCACCGCGCGCCCCTCCGTGCGGCTCGCTCACCTCCCAGGTAATAACCAGCTCGGACTTGCTGCCTCCACCGCCGCTGACGTTGGCTGGGGTGACCTCGGGGACTGCAGGGGACAAGACACAGGTCACCTCAGGGGGCGAAGGGCAGACGAGGGCCAGGGAGCTGCCTGGCCAGGGGACTCCCTGCCAACAGGCACCGGAGGCCACGCCTGTCTCTGAGGTCAGCGGCCTGTGCCAGGGGCCGGAGCATCCCCCGGAGGAGGCGAAACACACCCGGGAAGCTGCTGCTCGGCGCCTGCTTCCCATCAGGCAGGTGTGTGACGGGCCCCCCGGCCGGCCCCTCTGGGCTCCGCTGGACGGGGAAGGACTGAGGGCCGGTTCAGGCGCGGGTGGCGTTCATTAACCTTGGGGCGGTGCACGCGGTGGCGGTGGTGGGGGGATAGAGGGCGCATGCATGGGTCTGCAGAGGGCTGCTCGGAGCCCGGCCAGGCGAGGGTGAGGGTGGGGCTGGGGCGGAGGCACCCCCTGGCTCTCGTGCTCCGCCTCTTTGAGCCCCGTTTTCTCTGTGAAGGAGGGAGGGGACACGGTGCGAGTGCCCTCCTTGGGACGCGGGGAGGGGAGGCCGGGATTAGCTTGTCACCCACAGGCAGGGAGAGACGCGGACAGGCTGTGAGGGTGTCTGGCTGGGGTGTAGCCGGTGACTGGGACTTGTTTATGGCAATGACATCCATTGAATGGACTTGGTCCAAGTGTGGGGTCCGAGTTCCCCTTTATTTAGGGTTTCTGCTATCCCTTCAACAAGTGGGGGGGGTTTCATCTCAGCGGGGACCCCCATAGACCAGGCCAGGAAGTTAAGGGACAAGTGACCCAGATGAAGTCACGTCCCTCCCTCCCTGTGGTCACGGAAGCTGCAGACATGAGGTGTGTGTGTGTGTGTGTGTGTGGGTGTGGGGGGGAGGGCATCGGGGGAAGAGGCAGGTGAAACTGCCAACTGGGCCCTGGGAGTCACGAGACCCAGCCCTGGGTGGCTTATGGCCCAAGGGAATGGGCCTGGGCTTCTGTGAACAGCTCCCTCGTTGCCACGGGTGATTTCTGAGTTGAGTCATTTACAACGTGAGATGCGCCTTAAAAAGACAGCTCCTGGCCCAGCCGGCGTGGCTCAGTGGCTGAGCATGGGCCTATGAACCAGGAGGTCAGGGTTCGATTCCCCGTCAGGGCACACGCCTGGGTTGTGGGCTCCATCCCCCGTGTGAGGCATGTGAGCCAATCAGCGACTCTCTCTCATCGTGGATGTTTCTCTCTCTCTCCTGAAGTAAATAAAAATATATTTTAAAAAAGAAGACAGCTCCTGGCAGGCGGGGCTGGGTGACAGGCGGGCCGATGAGAAAGAGCTGGCCTTGAGGGGCTCAGCACAGCGTACCCCCCTGGGGGGGCGGGTGAGGGGGGCTGAGCTCCTGGTTGAAGCCGCTGGGGCAGCTGGGGCAGGGATGCTGGCCGAGGTCCTGACGCGGGGGAGGGTGTGCTCAGGGGCTCCGGGGCTGGTGCTGGGGAGCGGGGCCTGAGGGGCCGCGGTGTCGGGGTCACTCACGGGCCTCCTCCGTCCTCCGCTTCTCCGAGGGGGCGCTGGGCTCCCCGATCCCGATGGCGTTGGCGGCCACCGTGCGGAACTCATATTCCACCCACGGGTTCAGACCCACCACGGTCGCCGTGAACGTCCTCCCGTCGATGACATCGGGCACTGGAAGACAGCAGGGGGCACCCATGCTGGGCAGGAGGCACCCCTTCCTCCCCCACCGAATGGTGCTCAGGGCTGTGAGGGTCTGAGGGCGCTGTGGGGGGGGGGGGGCTGAGGGCACTGGATAGGGATCTGAGGGAGCTGTGGGGGGTCTGAGGGCACTGTGGGGGGTCTGAGGGTACTGTGGGGGGTCTCAGTGCACTGTGGGGGGCCTGAGAGCACTGGGGGGGGGTCTGAGGGCACCGTGGGGGGTCTGAGGCCTTGTTTTCCTCACCACACAATAAGGCTAATAACAGCATCTATCCCAGCACACTGAGAGAACCCATGAGGAGCCACTACAGAGCATGTGGCATGTACTAAGTTCTCAGCAAATCCCCGTTGTGTTGAATGCACCATCCTCAGCACACCCCCCCCCCCACCTCTCCCGCCTCCTCTCTGCATCACGTTTCTGCAGCACTTCCTGTCGGAAACCAATGTCACAACCCTCTCCTCTGCCTGTAAACAGCTCCTGCCACGCCCACCGTGGAGAGAACAGAGGCTGGGAGGGCTGCTGGCCAGCGGCCGGGCCACCGTTCAGTGCTAACGCCGCTCCCAGCTCCCTTCCTGAGCCGCCTGGGGCTCAGGACCGCCATGCAAGGCACACACAGAATCCCACTTCGAAGCTGGAGGAGTGACGTGAAAGCCAAGGGGGCTGTGAAAGTCACATGACTCCTCCGAACTGCAGGAACCTGGGCACAGGCTCCGTCATTCCTCCTGCCAGCATCCAGGCCCCACAGCCGGCCTCGGGCGAGGGGGGTGGGTGGCTTGCTCCCATTAACTACTGGCTTGTCCCTCTCCGTCCACCCCCCACAATGAAGCTGAAATGAAATAACACACAGGTCAACCTGGAGGTCCTGACAGGTCAGCGAGGGCACGACCAACTCACGCGTTTTTAATATAACCACACCGCAGGGGCTCCGGTTTGATTCCAGGTCAAGGGTCAAGGCCATGTACCTGGGATGCAGGTTCCATCCCCAACCCCGGTCAGGGCTCAAGCGTCTCTCTCACATCAATGTTTCTCTCCCTCTCTGTCTCTCCCCCCCCTCCCTCCCACTCTCTCTAAAAAGCAATGAAAGAAATACCCTCGGGTGAGGATTCAAAAAGAAGAAAGAAACAACATTAAGTAAAGGATAGCACAGCTCGCTGAGACCTGGGGAACACGGCCACAGCTGTCATCGAGCCGTGTCTGCGCGCCCCCGGCCTCTGCTGCAGGTGATTCCCGGGGACGCCGAGCGCCGGGCGGCCTGGGGGACCCCGCCCGGCCCGGCCCGGCCCGGCCCGGCGGTACCTGTGCTGACGGCCTGCCAGCCCACGGAGAACGGCGTCCGGGCCTGCACGACGTACAGGGTGACGGGGCTGTGGTTGTCGGGCCCGGGGCGCCAGGAGAGCTGGGCGGTGGTGTCGGTGATCTCGTCGATGGTCACGGCCTCGGGGGGTCCCGGGGGACCTGCCGGAGAGGGAGGCCCTCAGAAGTGCCCAGTGTGTCCACACATCCGAGAAAGGGGTCGCGTGACAGGGCGGGGCCTGGCGCGTCCACCGTTCATCCCCCTGCCCCGCGTCCGTTCCTTACGGAGCACCACCAGGCGCCCCGGGGCGTTCCTCGGGGCCAAAACCAGACCCGAAGGAGACACGGCTGCCCCCTCCGGGGCTCACAGTACAACAGGGAAGACTCATGGGGCCTCAGCGTTGCCCGCCCCCGCCCACCTGCCCCTAAGCAAGAGCAAACACACGCCTGTGCGTGTGCGCGCAGCTGGGAAGGCCCCAGTGCTGCTCTCAGGCTGGGCTTTGCCAGAGCACTGTCAGCTGGGGCTGCAGTCCCTGTCCCTGCAGCCTGTCCCTGTCCCTGCAGCCTGTCCCTGTCCCTGCCGCCTGGGGCCAGTCCCTGCCGCCTGGGGCCCTGTCCCTGCAGCCTGGGGCCTGTCCCTGCAGCCTGTCCCTGTCCCTGCAGCCTGTCCCTGTCCCTGCCGCCTGTCCCTGTCCCTGCAGCCTGTCCCTGTCTCTGCAGCCTGTCCCTGTCCCTGCAGACTGTCCCTGTCCCTGCCGCCTGTCCCTGTCCCTGCAGCCTGGGCCCTGTCCCTGCAGCCTGTCCCTGTCCCTGCAGCCTGTCCCTGTCCCTGCCGCCTGTCCCTGTCCCTGCAGCCTGTCCCTGTCCCTGCAGCCTGTCCCTGTCCCTGCAGCCTGTCCCTGCAGCCTGGGGCCTGTCCCTGCAGCCTGGCCCTGTCCCTGCAGCCTGTCCCTGCAGCCTGTCCCTGTCCCTGCAGCCTGTCCCTGTCCCTGCAGCCTGTCCCTGTCCCTGCAGCCTGTTCCCTGCAGCCTGTCCCTGTCCCTGCAGCCTGGGCCCTGTCCCTGCAGCCTGGGGCCTGTCCCTGCCGCCTGGGCCCTGTCCCTGCAGCCTGTCCCTGTCCCTGCAGCCTGTCCCTGCAGCCTGGGGCCTGTCCCTGCAGCCTGTCCCTGTCCCTGCAGCCTGGGCCCTGTCCCTGCAGCCTGTCCCTGTCCCTGCAGCCTGGGGCCTGTCCCTGCAGCCTGGGCCCTGTCCCTGCAGCCTGGGCCCTGTCCCTGCAGCCTGGGGCCTGTCCCTGCAGCCTGTCCCTGTCCCTGCAGCCTGGGCCCTGTCCCTGCAGCCTGTCCCTGTCCCTGCAGCCTGTCCCTGCAGCCTGGGGCCTGTCCCTGCAGCCTGTCCCTGTCCCTGCCGCCTGGGCCCTGTCCCTGCAGCCTGTCCCTGTCCCTGCAGCCTGGGCCCTGTCCCTGCAGCCTGTCCCTGTCCCTGCAGCCTGGGGCCTGTCCCTGCCGCCTGGGGCCTGTCCCTGCAGCCTGTCCCTGTCCCTGCAGCCTGGGCCCTGTCCCTGCCGCCTGGGCCCTGTCCCTGCAGCCTGTCCCTGTCCCTGCAGCCTGTCCCTGCAGCCTGTCCCTGTCCCTGCAGCCTGTCCCTGTCCCTGCAGCCTGTCCCTGCAGCCTGGGGCCTGTCCCTGCAGCCTGTCCCTGTCCCTGCAGCCTGGGCCCTGTCCCTGCAGCCTGTCCCTGTCCCTGCAGCCTGTCCCTGTCCCTGCAGCCTGGGCCCTGTCCCTGCAGCCTGGGGCCTGTCCCTGCAGCCTGTCCCTGTCCCTGCAGCCTGGGGCCTGTCCCTGCAGCCTGTCCGTGTCCCTGCAGCCTGTCCCTGCAGCCTGTCCCTGCAGCCTGTCCCTGTCCCTGCCGCCTGGGGCCTGTCCCTGCAGCCTGTCCCTGTCCCTGCAGCCTGGGCCCTGTCCCTGCAGCCTGTCCCTGTCCCTGCAGCCTGGGCCCTGTCCCTGCAGCCTGGGCCCTGTCCCTGCAGCCTGGGCCCTGTCCCTGCAGCCTGGGGCCTGTCCCTGCAGCCTGTCCCTGTCCCTGCAGCCTGGGGCCTGTCCCTGCAGCCTGTCCCTGTCCCTGCAGCCTGTCCCTGCAGCCTGGGGCCTGTCCCTGCAGCCTGTCCCTGTCCCTGCCGCCTGGGCCCTGTCCCTGCAGCCTGTCCCTGTCCCTGCAGCCTGGGCCCTGTCCCTGCAGCCTGTCCCTGTCCCTGCAGCCTGGGGCCTGTCCCTGCCGCCTGGGGCCTGTCCCTGCAGCCTGTCCCTGTCCCTGCAGCCTGGGCCCTGTCCCTGCTGCCTGGGCCCTGTCCCTGCAGCCTGTCCCTGTCCCTGCAGCCTGTCCCTGCAGCCTGTCCCTGTCCCTGCAGCCTGTCCCTGTCCCTGCAGCCTGTCCCTGCAGCCTGGGGCCTGTCCCTGCAGCCTGTCCCTGTCCCTGCAGCCTGGGCCCTGTCCCTGCAGCCTGTCCCTGTCCCTGCAGCCTGTCCCTGTCCCTGCAGCCTGGGCCCTGTCCCTGCAGCCTGGGGCCTGTCCCTGCAGCCTGTCCCTGTCCCTGCAGCCTGGGGCCTGTCCCTGCAGCCTGTCCGTGTCCCTGCAGCCTGTCCCTGCAGCCTGTCCCTGCAGCCTGTCCCTGTCCCTGCCGCCTGGGGCCTGTCCCTGCAGCCTGTCCCTGTCCCTGCAGCCTGGGCCCTGTCCCTGCAGCCCCGGGCTCCGCCTGTGCAGCGAACTCCCTGCTCCCCTCTCTGATGGACACTGGGTCTGCCCGTGTGTATAAATCACGGACACAGCCAGGACCGGTTTGGCTCAATGGATAGAGCCTCGGCTTGGGGACTGAAGGGTCCCGGGTTCGATTCCGGTCAAGGGCATGTACATGGGTTGCGGGCATGTCCCCGGTGGGGGGTGTGCAAGAGGCAGCCGATCGATGACTCTCTCTCATCGATGTTTCTAACTCTCTATCTCTCTCTCTTCCTCTCTGTAAAAAATCAATAAAATATATTAAAAAAAAAAAATCACGGACACAGAGGGAGGGGCTGGGAATCTGGGCGCTGGAGTGACTGGTTTTCCACGGTGACATGTCAGCCTGTCCGTCCAATGCCGCCTCCACAGAACCCCGGCCACCTTTGTCCCTGGGGCCTTATGAACCAGATAAAGCCCAGGCGACGGCAGGGTCTTTTCCTCGCCGGCCTTCGCATCTTGACCTCCCCCTCCCCCTCCCCCTCCCCCTCCCCAACGAGGCTCCTTCGACGCCTTCACGATCAGAGCCCGGGAGGCAGACAGAGTCCCCCAAACCCCTGGAGCACAGAGCCACAGGCTGGACCTGAGCCCGCAGGCAGGCAGGCTGAGGCTGAGAAGGAAGCGCAGGGTGGCGTGACCTTGGCCGCTGGAGATAAGACAGGACCTTCAGGCTCTTTGAGTCACAAACCCCCCACCCCACCCCTTCCCATCGCCCCACGTAGCTACGGGGTTATGTAACGCTGGCCAGCTTTGTTGTGGGGAAGTGGGGCCGTTCTTTCAAAACCACGCCATGAGCCAACGCGGGTCCTCGGAACAGCGAGTTCCTGTGGTCAGGGCTCGTCACGTTCGCCGCTGCTGGCCCCACAGAGGGGACGCTGCGTGATGCCCGCGGCCCTGGGCCCTCCCCTGGGCCCTCCCGGGAGGGATCGCCGTCGGTGGTGACAGAGTAACTCAGGTGATGCCTGTCGGACCTAGGGTGTCCGAGCCGGACTCACAGCCCGATGGGGTCACACCAAACCCTCCCGGGGGCGGGGCGGGGGCGCCTGGGCCGCCCCCGGGACCCGCAGGAGGCCCGGCCCGGCGGAGCAGACGGAGCGGGGGGGGGGCTGCGGCCTAGAGGGGCGCGCTCCCCCGGTGGCCCCGGGAACTGATTAGACCGGCTTTCCTTTCAGGCTGCGTTGGCGAATTTCTCCTGACGCTTAATGTTATTTTCTGTGAAATGAAGTATACAATATCATTTAAGGACTTCAAGTCTCGCCGATTTAAATTTTTATTAGTGTAATTTATTGGCTTTTAAACTGCTGATGTGAACATTACCCTAATTAAATAGAGGATAAATTCTCAGCCACCGAATTCTTTTGTCCCCAGGGGGAGAGCAGGCAGGCCGGCGTGGGTGATGTTCAAGTGGAAATAAACACGTTCCCGTGAGTGATGCTGAGGCTGGCTACGCCCCCGGCCGGAAGTGTTTTTCCCTCATCGCCCCTCATCGGCGCCATCACTGAGCGGGTTTGAAAGGCCGTTGAAAGGGGAACCAAAGCGGACAGTTAACTTCTCTTGACAGTTTGAGTTGGTAAATCCCTCTCATCCCCCTGACGTCTGGCCTGGAGAGAGAGAAGCTTGCTGTGGCTCAGGAATCCGGGGCTGCGTGCCGAGGCTCACGGCCTGCACACCTCACAGCCCCGGTCCCACTCCCTGCAGCCCCAGTGCTGCTGGCCCAGGAGGCCTCCCCCGAGCCCCCAGGCAAGGCCCAGGTAGAAGAGATGCTGGTGGGATCTCCGTTTGATGCTCTGAAAGGCTTCCCTCTGCCTGGGCTAGAAAACCACCTGGCACGCTGGTGCGAACACCAGTTCAGGAAGATTTTACGTTGAATTTAAACGTATTTTTTTTTAATATGTATATATTTTTTATTGATTTTTTACAGAGAGAAAGAGAGAGGGAATAGAGAGTTAGAAACATCGATGAGAGAGACTCATCGGTCAGCTGCCTCTTGCACACCCCCTACTGGGGATGTGCCCACAACTGAGGTACACGCCCTTGACCGGAATGGAACCCGGGACCTTTTAGTCTGCAGGCTGACGCTCTATCCACTGAGCCAAACATATTTCTTAAAGGTCCATGCACTTGTTCCCTTACAGAATGGTTGGTGGGGCTTGGCATGGAGTCCGTCAGTGTGGCTCAGCAGGGGGATGTGAGGGAATTACCAACTTGAACTGCCAAGAGAAGTTAACTGACCCAGCGGCTGCGGTCAGGCCACGGAATCCCCACCACTGTGCTTGCACATGAACTCCCAGCTAAATGACAACCCTGGCGTCAGCAGGTGCGCCCGGGCCACAACTGCTCACCGCACTGAGGGAGGAAACCGGGGGAGCTGGGGACAGGTCACACGGCCACTCCGCCAGCCCTGGCCTCAGACACGAAGCGGGGTTGGCTCCGATGAAACGTAAGAAAGCACAGTGCGAGCCCCCGTAAGCCGCCAGCTTTCTTCCCTCTGAAGTCATCCTGGGTCCCCCTGGCGGCGGCGGCCACGCCCAGGAGTGACCTTTGACACCAAGTGGCCATTGGCTCATCTCCTGTGAGATACAGATGAGCAGAACCTGGGGAGACTGCCCGCCCCTCGCTCCCTGTGTCGCTTCTGACTTTCATTGTGAACCGCAAGAGGCTGTAGAAGTCTGTGCCGGAGAAGATGCCACAGAACTATTTTAAAAGGCTGGAAGCCAGCCCCGCTCCCCCACCATACCTCTGACGATGAGGTCGGCGGCCGCGGACAGCTGGTCCACGCTGGTCTGGACCGTGCAGACGTATTTCCCAGCATGCTTCAGCTGGATGTTCCGGATCATCAAATCCCCAGCTGAATCCTGCTGATAAAGGAGTGGCCACAATTAGTCCTTAATGAGTTCTAAATACCGTTATCACAGAGGACACTGCGGCCAGCGGGCTTACTTCCCCCTGGCGGACGGGCACATGAGGGATGCCAGCTGCAGCCGACTGAAAACGGGGTGGCGGTCCGGCTTGTGCGGACACACGGGGGACCGGACTGCAGGGGTCTGGCTTCTGTGAGCCTCACTTGCCACCGGGGTTCGAAGCACGTGGGTTATGGAGAATGGGAGGAAGAATGCTCAGGCCCATCCACTCCGGCTGGGGCACAGCTCATTGGAAGTGACAAATGGGCCGCAAATTTGGGGGCTTCTATAGTTAATCTCGGCGACATCGATCACGGTGGCTTTGAAGGTAATTAAAAGCATACAATTTGGTACTTGACTTCTGTTTTAAAAAGTGCACGGAAGAGCCCAGCCGGTGTGGCTCAGTGGCTGAGCCTCAACCTATGAACCAGGAGGTTAGGGTTCGATTCCCAGTCAGGGGGGGGATGCCCGGGTTGAGGGCTTGATCCCCAGTGTGGGGCGTGCAGGAGGCAGCCAATCCATGATTCTCTCTCATCACTGATGTTTCTCTCTCTCCCTCTCCCTTCCTCTCTGAAATCAATAAGAACATATTAAGGGAAATAAAAGAAAAAGACTCACTTTGCGTTTCTTTTCCAGGGAGGGTCCTGTGGACAGTGTGGCCTCAACACTTACCCCTCCGACCCGCTCGAAGTGGTCCCCGTCCCGGTCGAAGTCTATCCGGTGGCCGTTGAACGACCAGGTGAACACAATGTCCAGCGAGTGGTCCTGTCTCACTTGGCAGGTGAGGACGATGCTTTCCCCCACGGTGACGTCCATGCTGGCGGGGGGCGCCGTCACCCTGGTGGGGTCTGCAGAGTGAAGGCAAGGGAGAGGACACAGGCTGGGGCGCGGGCAGGAACACGCTGATTCCGGAGCCTCATGCTATCGTTTCTCAGGCTGTGACCCCAACCCATCAAGTACCAAACTGTATGCTTTTAATTACCTTCAAAGCCACCGTGATCGATGTCGTTGGGGTCAGGAGGTCATAAAAAAAATAATTTTATTAACTTCAAGGAGGAACGGAGAGGGAGAGAGAGAGAAACATCAATGATGAGAGAGAATCATGGGTCAGCTGCCTCCTGCACGCCCCACACTGGGGATCGAGCCTGCAGCCCAGGCCTGTGCCCTGGCTGTGACTCAAACCATGACCTCCTGGTTCATAGATTGATGCTCCACCACTGAGCCACGCTGATCGGGCTGGATATTTTTCATTCTTAGTGAGGAAAGGAGTGGAGAGCAAATCACCTTAGGATGATTCTAAGCAAAAGTCTAGGAATCCCTCCCTTTTGACAGAACATGTCCCGGATCATTTTTGAATTTAAAATTTTCCTCACCCATCAATGAATAATTCCTAGCTACAATTATACTAGGCACACCAGTTAATAATGGCTGATTTTGTCATCAAAGAAAACACGATAATTTCAAGAGAAACATTAAAAGTGCTTTATTCAAAGTGATGTCCATCGCTAGCTACACATTTCCCCATCTTTCAGGTAATTGATGGATACCGTCCCAATCGAACTTTTCTTGTTTTGAAGCAGACCATTCAGAGACCCAATTTTCCACTTCTTCGTACATGAAAGTGCTCAGAAAGTGCTTGCGCCATTGATCAGAACAAGCGGTCATCTGAAGGAGCAAGGTCTGGTGAATATGGAGGGTGGGTTCATACTTCCCAGCAAGATCTTTTAACGTGTCTTTAACTGGTTTTGAAGTGTGTGATGATGCATCATCATGAAGCAAAATTATTTTGCCGTGTCTTCTGGCCCATTCTGGTCGTTTCACAATAAAGTGTGGTTCCAATTGATTATTTGTTGTCCATAGTGATCAGTATTAATGGTTTCACCTGGTTGTAGAAGCTCATAATACATCACACCTTCCTGATCCCACCAAACGCGAGCATTGTGTTCCTTCTGAAGCGATTTGGTCTTGGCCTGGATCAACCCATGACTTTGTGTGTCTGGGATTCTCAAAATAAATCCACTTTTCATCGCCAGTCACAATTCGATGCAAAAAAGACTTTCTTTCGTGCCGTTGAAGCAACATTTTACTGACGACTTTTCGATTTTCCATTTGTCTTTTGTTCAATTGATGTGGCACCCATTTTCCTTCCTTTAAATCTTTCCCATTGCTTGTAAACGATCAGAAATTGTTTGCTGAGCAACGTTTAATCTTTCTGCAAGTTGTTTTTGAGTTTGACATGTACCTTCATCCAATAATGCTTGTCATTGTTGGTCTTCAAAAATTTTTTTTTTTTTGGTTGACCTGGATGTTCTTTGTCTTTCACATCGAAATCATCACTTTAAAAGCATTTAAACCAGCGTTCACAAGTATCTTGAGATGCAGCATGTTCACCATAAGCTTCTCGAAGTATACGATAACATTTTCTTCAAAATAAAGTAATGAATTAAAACTTCCCGCAAATGTTCTTTTTTTTTTGGCACAAAATTTGACATTTTTAAGCGTAAAAATATCTATGATGTTGACACCGTCAGCAAATTTGACATAGGAAAATTTTGAAGCTTGTTGTCAATACAACAAAAAAGCATACATATCAGATCACATATATATCAACATACATGTAACTCCACCTATTGGAAAAAATCCACATTAGTAACAGGTGCACCTTGTATGTGTCTGTGGTTTCCTTTTGGCGACATGCTGCCCAAGTCTGCTTTACCCAGCTGTCCACTGGTGCTGCAGGGCAGGTGCCACTCATTGGCAGGCGAACCCACCAAGGGTGCCTTGTGTGTGGCAGCCCAGCACCGAGTTGCGTGCTTCACAAGGACTGTTTCATGTATTCTTAAAAAAATATATTTTATTGATTTTTTTATAGAGAGGAAGGGAGAGGGATAGAGAGTTAGAAACATCTATGAGAGAGAATCATCGATCAGCTGCCTCTTGCACACCCCCTACTGGGGATATGCCCACAACCAAGGTACATGCCCTTGACCGGAATTGAAACCGGGACCTTTCAGTCTGCAGGCCGACGCTCTATCCACTGAGCCACACCGGTTTCAGCTGTTTCATGTATTCTTAACAAGCGGGCACGTTTATCGTCCCCCCTTCACTGATGAGGTAGTGTGTCCAAGAGGGGTCAAGGCGCCCGCCAGGGAGTCCCTGGGCGAAAGGATCCCACAGAAGCCCCGCCCGTGTCTGTGAGATCAAATCCCACCTCGGGCAGCGGGTAGGGAAGGCGCAGCAGGGCCTTGTTGGTGAAGGGAGCTCACCTGGCGGGCAGTCGACAGTGTCCACGGAGACAGAGTGAGGGATGATCTCCCCAAAACACAAAAGCAATGGCCTGCGCCCCTTGAGGCAAGGACGGGGTGCCACAGATGGTGCCTTCCTTGGTCACGGCCACAGGCAGGTGACAGCCAGCCCGGGGCCGGCCTGCCTGTGGCCATGCAGAACCCGGGAAGAACCGCGTCTGGCCAGCAGGTGGCGCTGCTGCCACAGCAGAAGGAGCAGCCTTCCTCTCTGCTGGTTCTCAGATTCCTCCTCCCGGGGAGTCAGCATCTGGGAAACAGGCACTAATGCTCATTCTCTTCTTAAAAAACACGTTTTTATTGGTTTCAGAGAGAGGAAGGGAGAGGGAAAGGGAGAAAGAGACATCAATGGTAAGAGAGAATCATGGGTCGGCTGGCTGCCTCCTGCAGCCCCTACTGGGCATGAGCCCTGACGGGGAACGGAACCTCTGGGTCGATGCCCAGCCAGGGAGCCACACAGGCCGGGCACTAACGCTCAGGTTCCAAAGTGGTATTTCTTCGTTGGCTTGTGGATTCGAGGAAAAGTTACTGAGCAGCAGGTGTAGCTTAGACAGAGGGGCTTCCTACCTGGCGGATGCTCTCTGCTACCCTGTCCCTGCCGAATGCATACAGCTTTTTGCAGAACAAAATCCAGCAACACCCCCCCCCCCCCCCCCCCAGTCTGGGCCACTCCTGTCTGGCTTGTGGTGGTCAGTCATTCCCAGTGCACTTTTTTTTTTTTCTGGAAACCCTCCAGGATGGACTCGATGAACAGCCCCTGGGCCCTGCCGGATGCCCCGTGGGCGGCATGGAGGGTGAGGCGTGAGCTCGCTGCCAGAGAGATTGCTCCGATGGGATCGCTCGGCCCAGCGCCTGACCTGGTACAGTCAACGCGGTCCAAGGAGGAGCGTGAACGGAGGAGTTGCTCTCCACGCCGGGTCTGTGCCTGCTCCTCGTTTTGAGGACGAGAGTGAAAGAGGCAGGCGGCACCCTGCTGCCGGGAAGAACTGCCGTTGGGGCGGGCGTGGGGGTCCCCGCATTCTCTGGGCCCACCCCAGCCCCGGGAGCCTGCTCCTCCACCGGGAGCTGCCCGTCCAGAGAGAGCAGGGAGTCGGCGGAGGGCCAGGGGGGCAGGGAGAAGCTTAAATTAGTTTGTGTTCAGAGAGATGGTTATGGCTCTCCCTGCCTTTGAAGTTCGGCCCAGGGGACAGAAATCTGAAGTCACATCAGATTGTCTGAAACCTGCATGTCCTCCGTGCAGAGGACGGCGGAGTGAGGGAGGGTGGGAGCGGGGAGCAGAGGGAAGAGACGGAGACGCAGAGAAACGGAGACGCGGCAGGGGGCAGAGCCTGGCACACCCCACAGCCCAGGCTCAGCTCTGAGGCCCAGTCTGTGCACAGTGCCGCTGGCTCCCTCGCGTTGGCATGAAGAACCACACAGCAGCCTACGGACGCTCCCTCCCTGCCCCCTCTGGCATCGGGCCCGGCCCATTTCACGGCTGCCTCTGTCCCATGTCAACCCCTGTGCTCCGGCCGGCCTGCGCGGGGGGCGGGTTCTCACCCCTCGGTGTCCCCTCTTCCGGGCAGCACGCGAGCATCCGTCCCCCTGACCCCCCCGCTGTCCTGCAAACTGTGTCCGGATGGAACCGGGGATCCTTCGGGCCGGACGCCGCCGATCACCGCGGGCCGGGGCCCCCTCCGGAGGAGGCTATGGATTCAGAGCGGCGGACACCGTCCTCCCGGCACAGAGGGCCCCGCAGGCAGCGCAGGGCTGACGGCCATCTCGCCAGAAGGTCAGTCCGGTACCTGGGAGCCCGGCGCCGCCCCGGATAGAGCAGGTCGCCCCGGGATCGAGCGCAGGCCCGGCCGCCACGCCGCGGCCTCGGACCACGGAACGGCCACGGGGCCAGATGGCCAGGGGGCCGGCTGGGGCCGGCGCCGCGGAGAGCGCTGATTTGTGGCTGTTGTAATCCATGCACGGGGGGTAAACACCATAAATATAAGAAGCGGATATAAAGCCGTGATTTACTGGTTCTGAGGACCAGCCACTAATCTCTCAGGCCTCGGCGGCTCGGAAAGCACGGCCCGGCTGGAGGCAGGTCTTTAGGGGCCGGAGCGGGACGCAAAGGGAGGCGCTGTGAGGGCCGCGCTCGGTCACTGGTGGGGGCGGAGGGGGGGTGGGGGACAGCGGGAGGTGTGGGCGCAGTGACGTTGACTCTCATTGACAGACCCCTGGGAAATGCTGTGCACAGACTCCCCTCGCTCGTTTGCCGGGCCGCGCACCCATCTACGGACGACCCCAGGGTGGCTTGCCCACACGGATTGTGGGAGCGCTGGAGGCACGTCAGAGGCCACGGCGAAGGCCACGGTGCTGGCGTTTCCTCTCCCACCTCCAGGCATCCACCTTGAGCTCTTCAAATGGCTGCAGAAGAGAGACGACCATCCGCCCTGCCGGTGTGGCTCAGTGGATAGAGCATCGGCCTGTGTATGGAAGGATCTCAGGTTCGATTCCACTCAAGGGCATGTACCTTGGTTGCAGGCTCAGTCCCTGGCAGGCCTGGTTGTGGGAGGCAACCCATCGATGCATCTCTCGCACATCGATGTTTCTCTGTCTCTCCGCCTCCCTCCCACTCTCTCTTAAAAAAAAAAAAAATCAATGGAAAAATGTCCTCTGGTTGAGGAGTAACAACCGTAAAAAAGACACCCATCCTCACCTTTCAGAAAGGACCTCGCTGGAGTCCATCAGGGAGCGATGATGGAGATGCCAATTAACTCGCTCTCATCCTGCTCAGATTCGGTATTTAACCCAGAGGCCCTGGGTCTTTGGGGCGGTTTGCTCAGATGTGATTGCCTTTGACAACCAGAAAAATGGAATCACGGCGTGGTGCGCTACCCCGCCTGCCTCTGGCACCGGGAACAGATATCAGCAGAGGAAGGGGAGAATCGCTCATGAATTATTCTCACACGTGTCTTCTCTGGCTCAGGGTTTGTGAGAGATAAAACTATATTTTTTTCCCTTAAAAAATGTTTTTATTGACTTTTAGATAGAGAAGAAGGGAGGGTGGTAGGGAAGGAGAAAGGGAGGGGGGGAGAGAGACAGAGAGAGAGAGAGAAGAGAGAGAATCATCAATGATGAGAGAGAATCATGGATCGGCTGCCTCCTGCACGCCCCCTACTGGGAATGGAGTCTGCAACCCCGGCGTGCGCCCTGACCGGGAATCGAACCGTGACCTCCTGGTTCACAGGTTGATGCTCCACCACTGAACCCCAGTATTCTTTACAGAGTTGGGACCAAGTGCTGGCTTCCCTATAGGATCACCTTGAAATTCAGACAGATGATCACACACACACACACACACACACACACACTCACCTCTGCTTCTAGAGGGCATGTGCTCATGAAACCCTTCTGTATGACCGAGCTGTGCTCTCAAACCACAGGAAGTGCGGGTAGGAAGGCACAGAGGACAAAAGGGCTTCATTTTACTTCCTTTTGTCAATTGATCACACAGTTAGCCATTCAAACCCACCTCGGCTGTGGAATTTACAAAACAAAACCAAACTAAACAAAACACAGCCTCGCTGGAAACAAACTGTATTGCCAGCGTTTTGTGGACAGATCACAGCCACAGCCACAGCCACGTCGTCCTGACTGGGAGACGGTGATGAGATGAGCACGGCCCATGATGCCCAGTGGGCAGCGCGGCCCGCGGTGCCGGGAGGCGGGTATGTCCCATGAGCTGCTCTTTGGCCACTGGTGGTGACCGTCCAATTCAGCAGAGTCAGCACCGGAAGAGGACGCCATGCGGGCCTCATGCTCTATGAAGTGGCCTCATCTTCCGTGTGCCTGGTTTGTTTTGTTGATTTCAATGGGTAAGCACTCCTTAGGAAATAAGCCATCAGCTTCATTCTACAACGGAGTGTTCTCCTTAAAGGGAAGCGTTGGGATTAAGGAGTTCGGTAGCACCGCTGGTGAGGTTTTATCTGTCCTACAGCGTCTGGGAGAGAAGCCGGGACGCAGACCCCCGTGCGGGTGATGTTGGCTGTGGTATCTGACCCTGTGGAAGGAGCCCCACTCGGGTCTTCTTTTAAATTCGGGGTTGTACAGATATAAAATGACAACATTTTTTTTAAACCAATACTTGTGTTCTCATTTCTACAATTAATGGTCTTCAAAAATTTTTGAAAAGATTTTTAAATTGATTTTTAGAAGAGAGGAAGAGAGAGGGAGAGAGAAATATGGATGCGAGAGGAAACATCCATCTGCTGCCTCCTGCACACCCCCCACCAGGGACTGAGCCCACAACGGGCTCAGCGTGACAGCTCAGATGCCCATGTCCTGGCTGGTCATTGGGCCCCTCTTCCTGGCTGAGGGCTGCCCAGGTCCTGACTGGTCACTGGGCCCCTCTTCCTGGCTGAGGGCTGCCCAGGTCCTGGCTGGTCACTCCCCCTTCCTGGCTGAGGTCACAGACATTAGCAAAAGGCTCTGCTGGAGTGTGTTTTCCCAGCGCCCTCTACGCCTGCCCCTTTGCCCCGTGAGCAGAGAGAACATGCAGTCAGAGTCGCCGGTGCCAGGGCCCCGAGTGGATAATTAATAGACTGAGATCACGGATGTCATTCTAAACACAGACCCACTTCTGGCTCCGGGCTTCCCAGTTTTTGCCGGCGCGCGCGCACACACACACACACACACACACACACACACACGTGCGCGCGTTTCGAATTAAAAGGCTTCCGCAGGTGATCAGGCTTCTCCACCTTCCCACGTGACCCCGGAATACGTAATCAGCTGATTCCTAAGGTTCCTCCGGAAACCAGCATTGAGGCCAACATCCTTTCTGAACATGTTATTCGCCGGAGGCCCTCTCCCTTCCCACAGGGGCCACGCGGGGGCAGGAAGGAAGTGATCGCAGGCGGCCCGGGCACAGCTCTTCTGGAGAAACAGAAACACGAGTGAGAGAACCCTGGCGCGGCAGAGAGAACCTACGGACACACGGACCAGGATTCCCAGGTTCACGTCCCTTCTGCTTCTCGTAGAGTCCCCCCCTCTTGCTCCCCTCTTGAGCGCCACGTTCCTCCATCAGAGCATCACCAAGATGCCTTCAACTCAGACATCCTAGAGGAGGCGTGTGGTAAAGCGGCAGACATCAGGTGACACGGCTGTGAGAACCGCGCCCCCACAGCTCCCTCTCGGGGCTCCGCCCAGCCCGCCAGCCGGTGTGGTGCTGGGAGCCTGGGGGACCCCCAGGTGCGTGGGAACCTCTGTTCCCTCAAAACGGGCTGGGGGGTGGGTGGGCGGGGTGACGGCCGAGCAGCCCAGAGGAGGCCGTTAGTAGATTGACCCACAGCCCCGGCCCCTCAGCCCCTCAGCCCCGGAGGCACCCTCCCGGATCGCCGACGTGGCTGCCGAAACTGCATCGGCTGCAAACAGCCTTCGAGCCGTGGGTCCTCAGTGTGCTGGCTCTGTGTCCCTGGGCACGCGTGTGGAATCTACAGTAAGGTGACCAGACATCCTGATTTTTAACAATTTGTCTCGCGTCCCGAGGATTTTTCAAAAGTCGGGACTTTTTTTTAAAACGCCTCGGGACGCGGGACAAATGTTAAAAATCGGGACTGTCCCACCAAAAGCTGGACGTCCGGTCACCTTAACGGGGACTTGAGATTTAACGGAAGGACTGGTGATGCTGTTAATCACAGCTCCCGCCTGGACGCAGGGCTGTGGCCTCAGAGCTGTGCGGGGGGATTCTGAGACGAGGGAGCCTTTCTGTCACGTCCATCCCCAGCACGCCCGTCGGGACAGTCCGTGGCCACGTGTCTGCCAGGACGGGCTGATTCAGAAGCGGCGGCTTGGGCACAGAGGGCGCTGAGCGATGCCCGGTGCAGACCTCGTTGGACACGAGAACCTGTGTCCCGTCGGCGACCTCAGGGCCTTACCCTTCACCACGAGGCTCCCTGTGCTGCTCGCCGTCCCGAAGTGGTTGGTGGCCACGCAGGTGTAGCTGCCGGCGTCCGCTTTCGTCACGTTGACGATCCGGAGGCTCCCGTCTTCAGAGATGGTGATCCTGAAATCAGAGGGATGAACCCCGTGGTGAGCTTACCTCGCGGGACCAACCGGCGGTGATTTCTGTCGTCTTTCACAGGATCAATCACGGCTGCATCACTGGACAGTTTCCTCTTTATTTTTTTTTAAGTTTTAATTTAAGAAAAAGGTTTTAACTTTTTACATATGTCTTCCTTGATTTTAGAGAAAGGGAGAGGGACAGAGAAATAGAAACATCGACGAGAGAGAAACATCGACGAGAGAGAAGCATGCCTCCCACATGCCCAGAATTGAATGGGTGACGACTTGGTTCATGGGTTGACGCTCAACCACTGAGCCATGCCCACTAGGGATGATCTCATCTTTATTTAGGATATTTGCCCATGTTCACGTGAACATATACATATATGTTCACAACGCATGTAAGTAGGACATGTGACTCACTGTAGTCACCATTCCATTTGTCTGAAAGCTGCCAGTGAGGAGGGAGGGGCAATCCCTGGATGGCTGACTTTCTGCATTTTTGTTGAAAGTGTTTTCTTGCGGACGAGCAGCGTCAGTGAAAGGAGATGTGAATAAGCAAACATGTCTGAAATATGTCTGACAATGGATGCATTTATAGAAAGAAGCAGGAACTGAGCTAAACACAACTGAAACCATCCCACCACATGGTGTGAGTCTGGCAGAGGGGTTGGCAAACTTATCCGTCCACAGAGCCAAACATCAACAGTACAATGATTGACATTTGAGAGCCACATTTTTTAAACAACTTCTAACGCCACTTCTTCAACATAGATGCGCCCAGGCCGTGCTATTTTGTGGAAGAGCCGCACTCAAGGGGCCAGAGAGCCGCATGTGGCTCGAGAGCCGCAGTTTGCCGACGACCACGGCTCTGGCAGACGGGCCAGCGTGGACAGTGCATCCCAGACCCCCTGATGAGGGCAGACGTCGATCACCTGGCGGGAGGGTGATGCTCCCGATAGACACCGGGGCCAGGGAGGCTTCTAGAGAAGCCAGTTTGCAGCGACCCTGCAGGAGAGGGAGAGGCAGAGACGCCGACAGCCGGGCTCAGGCCGGTCGGAGGAAGGACGAAGCCCATGGGGAGCTCGCTTAGGGCCAGCGTCTGCCGTAGCTGCTTCCCTCCGTGTCCCTGCCGCCTCCTTCTTATGGGCCTCCCACGAGATCTGCCCATTTCTTCTCTGGCTCCTCGCAATGCCTTCCTCAGCCAGTGGCCAGATAATATCTTATTTTTATTAAAATATATTTTTATTGATTTCAGAGAGGAAGGGAGAGGGGGAGAGAGGGGGAAACATCAATGAGAGAGAACCATGGATCAGCAGCCTCCTGCACGCCCCCTACTGGGGATCCAGCCTGCGACCTGGGCCTGTGCCCTGACCGGGAATCAAACTGTGACCTCCTGGTTCATAGGTGGACGCTCAACCACTGAGCCACGCTGGCAGGGCCGGATAATCTTTTAAAACACAAATTGGATTACTGGATTGCACACCCCCCCCCCCCCCCCCAGACTCTAACCACTTAGCGCACCAGCCAGGGCCATGTTTGTTTCTAGATGTGGTTTTAAAGTTTCCATTTCATGTTAGTTTCCCTACCTTGGCCTATTGGCCAATGCAGGGAGCCACTGTAGGGTCAAGCCTCCGGCTGAGCTGTGGCAGGGCCTCAGCCTGGAGGGCAGAGCTCTCTGAGCACAATTAAGCCTGACCTTGTGGCTCCCCTAACTCCAATTCCTTCCTAAGTAGCTAATGGGCTGTGGGAGGTGCAACAAGTGTTGCCAATACAAGAGCACCTGTATGCATGCTAATCTACCCTTAGACCACATGTGTCAAACACAAGGCCCGCGGGCCAAATCCGTCCCGCCAGGCCTTGCAATGTGGCCCGCACCGCGCTGTCATCACTGCACTCTGCTGCGTTTCCATCACAATGACAGTTTATGACTGTTCAGTAAACCATTCAGCCCGCGATTTAGGCTGGATTTTAGATTTTGGCCCCTTCTCTGATTGAGTTCGACACCCCTAATATAGACTATACAATACAGCATCGGCTCGCAGGCTGGGTCGTCTGTGTCCTCATCCAGGCACAGAGATCCACCCGGCCCCAGCCGTATTCTCTTGTCTGTTATGTCTGTCTTCTCTCCAGCCCTTCACCGCCCCTCCTCAGGCTCACCCTGGGCCATGCTGGCCCCGCACAGGCTGACCGGCAGCGATTAGCTTGATATTGAACTTGGTGCTCCTCCGAATACTCGTGAACAGTGACGGAAGGAGATAAAAGGAACTGGGAATGTAAATCCGCTCCTGGCTCAGAGCAGGTGGGTCTCTTTTGAAATCATTGACGGTGTCAGAGAAAAGTAAAACGTGACAAAGCAGAGAGGAATAAAAATAAGAGCGGGACCCGGGACTCCATTTTCCCCAGGGCATCGGACTCACCATACGGCACATCACCTCCTGCGGGGAGAAGCGACTGTCCGTCCTCCCTCCCCTTTCCCCGTCCCCCGGGGATTCCGGACCCAGAGAGGATGGGCAGATCTGGAATTCTGCCATAAATCGAATCTCTCTCACTTCGTCCGAGGCTCTGGGCTACAGACACCGAGGAGCTGGCCTTGTCAGTCCCATAAATCACAGCTGGCCGGTGGACACTGGAGCTTTAAAAATGCTGACCTTTGCTTTTGGGGCCCCAGTGACAGGTGACAGGGGCTGCCACGGGCACAATAACCCACCACCTGTGGAGGGTCCTCCCCAAACGGGGACGGGGTTTTCTGAGCCGTTCTGCACGGAAGCCACAGAGACGCCTGCCTCCGGGTCACAGGGGACCCTTGTCAGCGAGTCCCTGTGACGCACAACATAGAGGGAATGATGGGTTCCTGTCTCCCTCTCAACAGGCAACCAAGGGCTGGGTCCCCTGGCCCGGCCAGCGTGGCTCAGCGGTTGAGTGCCGACCTATGAACCAGGAGGTCCTGGTTTGATTCCTGGTCAGGGCAGTGCCCAGGTTTCAGGCTGGCTTCATCCCCAGCGAGGGGTGCGCAGGAGACAGCCAGTCAACGATTCTCTCTCATCATTGATATTTATCTCTCTCTCCCTTCATCTCTGAAATCAATAAAAAAATAATTAAAACAAATACGTGTCTGGCCCAGGGGCAGAGGTAGTAGCTCAGGTATGTCAGTGACCAGGGAAGTTTGACAAGAATGAGGGGTGGGGGGTGTGAGGGTTAAAAAGAACAGATCGCTGTGAATCCGACCCAGTTACAGCAAAGCATAGGATAATATGGGACCGTGTGTGCACTGCCTGTGTGTGCACTGCCTGTGTGTGATGCCTGTGTGTACTGCCTGTGTGTGCACTGCCTGTGTGTGCGACGCCTGTGTGTGCACCGCCTGTGTGTGATGCCTGTGTGTGCACCACCTGTGTGTGCACCACCTGTGTGTGCACCACCTGTGTGGGCACTGCCTGTGTGTGCCACCTGTGTGTGCACCACCTGTGTGTGCACCACCTGTGTGCGCACTGCCTGTGTGTGATGCCTGTGTGTGCACTACCTGTGTGTGCACCGCCTGTGTGTGCGATGCCTGTACGCGCACCGCCTGTGTGTGCCACCTGTGTGTGCACTACCTGTGTGTGCACCGCCCGTGTGTGCAGGGCTTTCCGCACACCTTTCTCTAAGAATCGGCACACCACATTTCTAAAAAATCTTCGTGGGAAGGTGGGACTCGGAAGGATGATGAAAAGAACGTAGTTAGGAATCCTGAGAGCACGGGGTAACCTGGAGCAACACAGCAAATGCTCAGCAATCCTTTTCAAAGCAGGCAGCGCGGTGCATTATTGGGATAACGCTGATCATAGCAAAGGGAGACTGGCGGTATCAGCCCAGCAAAGCGTGCGTCTGTCGCTTGATCTGTGCCCAATAGCGCAGGTCAGGGGACAGGACAGTGAGGCGGGGTTGCCTGGGCCGGGGGTCAGAGTGAACTAGGGAACAGAATAGAAATGTTCTTTCTCGCGCACAAGAGTTAGGACCACAAAGTCCAAAACCAAGAAACAGAACGACCATAGACATGTATGAGGACAGCGCGGGATGAAAAACTCCGACATAGACAGAAGTTCAGCTCTTAACAACGATGCGGGAGACTCACTTGTTAGCAGTCAAACAGCCCAGGGGAAGCAGGTGAGAGGAATGGAAGCCACAGGAGGTCTGCCTAACGAGCCAGCGCCATGCATTAGAGCTGCCATTAGACCCCTCGCTCCGCTCCAAACGAACAGGAACCCGGGCTTTTTCTGAAGCAAAGCCCCAGGGGCTTCCGCACGGGCCTCCAGGATAACGCAGAGAGGAGAGCCGGCCTCCAGGATAACGCAGAGAGGAGAGCCGGCCTCCAGGAAAACGCAGAGAGGAGAGGGACCTCCAGGAAAACGCAGAGAGGAGAGGGGCCTCCAGGATAACGCAGAGGAGAGCCGGCCTCCAGGATAACGCAGAGAGGAGAGGGGCCTCCAGGACAGGACGGCCTCTAGCCAGTCTCCTCCTCCTGCTGCTTACCACCCAGTTTGCAAGTTTTTACAGTTGTTGTCTTTCCCTGTTGTTAATCCTCACCTGGGGATATCTTCCCATTGATTTTTAGAGAGAGTGGAAGGGAGGGGGAGAGACACAGAGAGATACCTTGACTGGTTGCCTCCAGCATGAGCTCTAAGCAGGGCGGGGGATCCGTGCCCTTCACTGGAATTGAACCCGGAACCCTTCTGTTCACAGGCCAATGCTCTATCCACTGAGCCACATGGGCCAGGCTTCACAGCATCTTGGTCCCACTGTGGTGGGAATGTCCAGCCATCCCCCAAGTCCCCGTGGAGGAAGAAACCCCTAAAAGTTACTGAGAAGGAAAGTTCCCAGGGACGAGGAACCATTTGCCTTTTATGAAACGAAGTGTTAAATTTACTTTTAGAATGCACTTTCCCACGGGGTCTGTCTTCCCCCAGGCGACGCGCTCCAGGGCCACCCTGCCTACCAGACGACGTATTCCTGGCCCCCAGAATCACACGCTGTCCTTACGTTACGCGTACCAGCTGGCCTGGTCTGGAAAACGTTTGGCGAGTGCACACTATGGTGCGCTGGGCTCCCGGCCAGCTCCTGTGATAGCACCGGATCACTTCCAGGTCGTTCAGGAGGGTCACCGGCAGAGGACAGGGAGTGAAGAAAGGCCAAGGACAGCCGTGTGCATTTGTGTGAAAAGCCCGCCTGGGAAGGGGCGGTTGCCACAGGCCTTTGAGTTTCTCTGTCCAGCGAGCCCTTCCGGGGCCATCCTGGGCCCACGGGGCCCTGGGCTCCTCAGAATGCACCCGGGGTCACTCGCTGGGAAGAGATGGTCTTCTTCCTCATTTCTGTAGCCTCTCCGATGATGAGACGAGGGAACCCCAAGTCCTCTGGGCTGGTCTGCTCCCTGGAGCCCGGGCGGCACAGGGCCACAGGTGTGCCCAGGCACCAGCGTCTGAGAGGCTCCTCGGAGGTGGGAGGAGAGCAGCGCGCTCTGGTCACCGGGGCCCGGGCCGATGTGGCTGGTGCACCTGACAAATGGATGCGCCAGGGAGGTGACCTGCACCCGGGTGGAGGTGGGGCCATCACTGATTGAGGGGGCGAGGGACCCCAAATTAAACTCTTAACTGTGTCACAAATGAGTGTAGAATGAAGGAGACGTTTTAAGCTTTCTAAACCTTGGTTTCCTCACCAACAAATGAAGCATGGGGCCTGGCCGGCCGAAGCACAGCGGCTGAGCGTTGACCTGGGAACAAGGAGGTCCCGGTCCGATTACAAGTCAGGGCTCATGCCTGAGTTGTCGGCTCAAGCCCCAGTAGGGGTCCTGCAGGAGGCAGCTGGTGGATGATTCTCTCTCATCCCCGATGTTTCTCGCTCTCACTCTCCCTTCCTCTCTGAAATAATAAAAATATATTAAAAAAAAAAAAAAAAAAGCAAATGAAGCACTGCGTCACTTAGGGACTTAACGAGCTTAACGGACAAGCAGGTGCTGAGAGCACTGAGCGTGCCGGGCGTGCCCAGGCTGCGTCCCCGTGAGGAGCCCGGGATATCTGGGTCTTGAAAACTAGTTTTCAAGACTAGTTTTCAGATAATGAATTTTACTGGCTCACTGATTTCCCTTTTGGCTTGCGACAGTAGGAAGCTCAAAATATTAATATGTATTTTGTTAAATAATTATTAATGTATTAAGGGCCCGGTGCACAAAATTTGTGCACTTGAGGTGTGGGGGTCCCTCAGTTCGGCCTTCACCCTCTTGCAGTCTGGGAGCCCTCAGGGGACGTCTGGCTGATGGCTTAGCTCTGCCGTGGAGGTGGGAAAGGCTCCCACCACTGCCACTGTGCTCGCCAGCCCTGAGCCCAACTCCTGGCTTGGGAGTGCATTGACCACCAGGGGGCAGCTCCTGCGTTGAGTGTCTGCCCTCTGGTGGTCAGTGCGCATCATAGTGATGGGTCGTTCTGCTGTTTGGTCAATTTGCATATTAGCCTTTTATGTAGGATGCTTTCCTCTTTTCTACATGGTCTAAATGTTCTACTTTAATAGTCTGGTTGTATATATCTTGCATTTTAAGCTGCCTCGTGTATGTTTTGTTCTTGTTTTTGAGAGAGACAGATGAGCAAAACATACTTATACGTATTTAAGGTTAAGAGAGAGAGGTTCTGAGTTTTAAAGGGCCATCGGTCCTTATTATAAACGACATTCTCCAAGCTCCACCGTGAACCAAAGTGACAAGTGTATGCCTCTGCCCGTTTTTTCAAGGAATTATCTCAAACCAATTTCCTCTTGGGATGGAGCCTTGAACAACCTCCACAGGTTCAAACAGAGAAACCTTTTATAATTCAGAGCCCACACCTCCGAAGGTGACAGATGCAAAGAAAATTCGGCTGAAATGGAAGCTCTTCGTTTCATTTCGGAATATCTTCTTCCGAGGGTATCAGGAGACACATTTCAAAGGCCTTTGAAGACAGAGCCACAGAGGTGCGCGACCGGGGCCGGGCCTCGGTGCCGGAGCCTGGGCTGCTGCTTTTGAAACGCTCGAAGCATTTTCACGGAAGTTGTTCCAAAATTAAATAGAGCCAGAAAGTTAATTAAGCTGGTTTAACATTTTCCCTTCTATTTCCTCTCCACGGACAGCGAACTCTCAAAGCTGGCGAGAGAAAAGAATTCACAGGTGGGAGGTGTCTCTGGGGGGAATTTCCCTCGGGGAGAAGCCAGAGGATTTGCACAGGCCCCAAGTATTCCTGATGAGCCCAAGATCTCTTTTTGATGATTCAGTCACTCAGAAATAAACAGGACGATCTGAGGATAAAGGACCAGTGCGTCCCATGATCTCCAGTCCTGATACCACGGAGGCCACAGCGAGCTGCTCCACCGCTACATCTTGCACGTCCCCTACTGGGGGTGGAGCCCGCAACCCGGGCATGTGCCGTGACAGGGGAACCGAACCAGCGACCTCTTGGTTCCTGGTGGACCCTCAACCACGGAGCCGCGCCGGCGGACACTGCCTGACCCTGAGCGGCCCTGCCCTGCGCGTCCCTCGTGCTGCCCCATGCGTCCGCGTGGACTGGCTGGCCTTTGTCCATGTGCGCAAACATGTAGCAACAGCGGGGCTGATAGAACCCCAGCAAGGAGGTCATGTGGTTTCCATCTCCTCTCTCCTCCTCTGACTGCACGAAGCAGTCTGTATTTCCCACCACCATCAAACTAAAACGGACCCTGCGTACACCGGGGTCACTCCTGTTTTGCTGGCTTCGCAGCATCTGGGGGGAGAAGCTGCCTTTAGATCGGGGAGGTACTCAAACCTGCGTGCAAACTCTCAGCGCCCTCCCCTGCAGGCCCCTGCCCAGCCCCTGCCCAGCCCCGGCCCAGCCCCTGCCCAGCCCCCGGGAGAGGACAGGTGGGTCCTCCTGCCTGAGTCTGGCCGCTGCATTAGCCTGACTATTACCCTCCACACAGCGGCGGGCAGGGTGGGGGCTGCGGGGAGAGGCCTGGGGCTGCGCATCCTGACAGACATTTGGACACAAACCGCTCTGGGCCCTTCTGCACCTGCCTTGCGGGACCTTACAGCCATCCCTCCCATCCAGGGCTGGGGGACAGACAGACGGAGGTCGGAGGCCGAGCAGGGGAGCTCCAGGCTGTGTCTGGAGAGCAGGGAGGCTGTGTCTGTGTCCCCGCATGCAGGCGCACAGGTAAAATGGCACAGCGCTCCCAGGACGCCGCCAGGTTCCCTGAGCAGGATGCGCGCTGCTCGCATGTCCTTGTGCCTCTGAGGCGGGATTGCCATGACGATGGAGAAGAACAGCCTCTAATGATTGCAACAGCATCCCTGCTCCCGGGGCAGGTTCCTGACGAGAGAGCCGTGGGGCTGCGCGGGGATGCTGAGGGCAGTTCCCGGCAGGAGCACAGACAGGCCGGGCTGCAGGCGGGAAGCCAGCGCTGGAAGCGGGAACTCCTTGCGGGCTGAGCTCCGAGGGCCTCAGGCAAATAGCTGCATGGCGCCCCCCCGCCGGGTTTCCCCCCTGGAACTCGCCTCGGGCTCGGGAGCCCTGCGCTGGGATTTCCCTCCTTGTACTACACGAATGTCAGCCCCTGCGAAGGCCCCGGGGACGGCAGGCAATCACAGCCACGGTGTGATTTCAGTTTAATTTCACTGCCTCCGGATGGGACACCGAAGGTCACTCCTGTTCAGGGGAATATCTGCGCGCACTGAGAGGCGATCTGAGGGTGCTGTGGGGACGGGGAGAGCCTGGGCACTGGTCCCACCTGGGAGAGAGAACCTCACGGCGCCTGGACAGTGCCCCAGCGGCCTGGAGCGCTCGGGTCAAGGTTCCCTCGGCTGTTTGGCCAGGGAGCACCGGCGCTGGCTCCTCCCGGACCCCCTGCTCCTGGCACCCTGGGGTGCCTCCCACTTGGTCCTGGTGTGGAAATCTCTCCACACTTTTTCGGATTCGATCTGCTCATGTTTTGTTGAGGATTTTTGCATCGAGATTCTTTTATTCTTATTTTTAAAAAAAATATATTTTTTATTGATTTTAGAGAGGAAGAGAGAGATAGAAACATCAAATGATGAAAGAGAATCATTGATTAGCTGCTTCCTGCATGCCCCCTACTGGGGGTCGAACCAACAACCCCAAGCATGTGCCCTTGGCCGGAATCGAACCTGGGACCCTTCAGTCCTCAGGCTGACGCTCTATCCACTGAGCCACACTGGCTAGGGCGCCTCGAGGTTCTTTTAGAGCAGGTGAGGGGCCTTCCATCTGCCGAGGGCCACGTGGGTACACGTATCATTCATGGGCCACACAAAGTTACCCACTTAAAAGTCAGCTCGCTGTAGCTGGTCAACATTTCGTTCACTGCTCCCCCCTCTCCCCACCCTTTTGCTGTACAGGACGATGCTCCACCTGACAGTCAAGCAACCGGACTGTGTGGGCTCTAAACGTGACCACCATGCCTGTCTGTAACGATCTGTTCTATACTGTTTTCTTGACATCACACAAGTCAGAAGGGATGTATATTATGAACTTAAAAAAATGTGTGTGGATACACCATCTATAAACCGTATCAGGTATGTTTGCAAAATCATTAATAAGGATCACATCGCCAGGGCAATGATCTAATTTGCATATGCAAATCTAAAGGTGCCCAGGTGGAAAGGGTAGATGCACTCAACGTTTTACAGGCTTCCCCATTGCATCCTCGAGTACCTGACCTTTAGCATCAATTAAAAGCATTACGGATGCAGCTGGTAAATGTTAGCTTGTGGGTAACGCATGATTACCACCATTTTCCAACAGACTGAGCAGATTTCGGAAAGGGGAGGTACATTTTATAGGGATAACAGCTAAGGAAATGTCTTAGAGACGCCTGCCATTTGCTGATATGGATAATTGACCTCTGACCTGAAACCTCAAACTATATATATAAACGGTATATTATAAGCGACATTCATTCTAAATGTAGTTCAAGCATAAGAAACACACAGATGAGGAGTTTAGAAATCAGTTGAAACCCTGTTGTTTCAAAAAGATGTGATTAAAATAATCGAAACCATGTTATCTGCAGAATATGTTTTGGGATTAGAGACATTTACCTTCAGAAAAGGAGAGGCTAACAAGAGACATAATAGCCGCGGCCAAATATTTGAGAGGACGTGGTAGCAAAGAATAACTGCATTAACTCGTTCATGCAAAAGGAAGAAGGATGGAGAAAGCTGGAAAATTCTACCAAAAAATAAAAAAGTTTAGGCTAAAATTCAGAGAGGAATCTGGGCTGCTCCTCTCTGGACATCCCATGCTGTCTCTCCACGCGGGAAGGCTTTGCAGATTTTGTGTGTGTGTTTTTAACCCTCACCCAAGGATATTTTTTCCCATTGACTTTTAGAGAGAAAAGACAGGAGGAAGGAAGCAGGTGGGGAGAGAGAGAGTGAGAGAAAACTCAGTGTGAGAGAGATGCATCCATTAGTTGCCTTGCCACACCTACCCCAACTGGGGCTGGGCATGGATCCTGCAACTCAAGTACGTGCCCTGATCAGGAATGAGACCTATGATCCCTCCGACACTAACCTCCGAGCCACATTGGCCAGGGAGTGGACTGTGGACATCAAGAAGGATGATAAAGCCAAAACCGGTTTGGCTCAGTGGTAGAGCGTCAGTCTGTACACTGAAAGGTCCCAGGTTTGATTCCGGTCAAGGGCATGTACATTGGTTGCGGGCACATTTCCGGTGGGGGGTGCGCAAGAGGCAGCTGGTCGATGTTTCTCTTTCATCGACGTTTCTAGCTCTCTATCTCTCTCCCTTCCTCTCTGTAAAAAAATCAATAAAATATATTTTAAAAAAAGGATGATAAAGACCACCCTCTCCAAGCTTCAGTTCTCTGCCTATCACTTAGTCTATCCACACCAGACAGCGAATGCCCACTTCTAGAAAAATAATAGGGGCCCAAAACATGCCGACAGGCCAATCAAATGTCAAACATATGTCAGGACGGTACCTCTCGTTTTTTCTTAGCACGTCCCGGCCTTTCCTCCAGGTGTAGACGGGCTTGGGAGAGGCTTCGGGCTTGCACTCAATGACCACGGCGCCGCCCACTCTGACAAGGGTGACCCTCTTCAGCAGGGCTCGTGAGAAATCCGGGCCTGCAGCTGGGAGGGAAGACAGCCAACACTTCTTTTTAGAAATACGTCTGTATTGATTTTTGAGAGGAAGGGAGAGGGAGCGAGAGAGAGGAAAATCAACGATGAAAGAGTATCATGGATCAGCTACCTCCTGAATGCCCCCCACTGGGGATCCAGCACACGACCTGGGCATGTGTCCCGACTGGGAATTGAACCATGACCTCCTGGTTCATAAGTCAACACTCAACCACTGAGCCACGCTGGCCGGGCTCATTCTCATCTCAGTAAACACCTGAATTGACATAATAACGTAAAAAAATTAAGTCTCTAGAAGTTTAAAAAAAAAAAGGGTATTTTGCGGAATAGAGTTACAATAAACTCCCTTCTTAAAACTCTATTTCTCGACACATGCTTAGTTTCATGGCTGTAGGCCGACACTGCTCATCTGTTCCGGAGGAATTCTGCCGTGGATTCCGAAATGAGTTTACATAAATCACACTGCGCACAACAACACGGGTGTGTGTGTGTGTGTGTGTGTGTGTGTGTGTCTGTCCAAAGACAATATTCTGCTTTCATGGGATTTGAAATAGGATTGTACCAGCCACCCCGGGGGCGGAGGGCACGTGTGCCCATTCCCAAAGCTTCCGCACTGCACTGTGGGAGCGGCCGCCATCCCGAGGACGTGTGCCGAGAGACAAGGCCGGCCTTGAGTGTCTGGTGCTAATAAAAACGGAATCCTAAAGCCAAACCTTTCCCCTTTGCCCCTTTGCTTTCCTGATCTGCTTCTGCTTCCGTCACCTTTTTATTTATTTATTTATTTATTTATTTATTTATAAATATATTTTATTGATTTTTTTTTTTTTTTTTTTTTTTTTTTTTACAGAGAGGAGGGGAGAGGGATAGAGAATTAGAAATAGCAATGAGAGAGAAACATTGATCATCTGCCTCCTGTACAACCCCTACTGGTGTTGTGCCTGCAACCAAGGCTCATGCCTTTGACCGGAATAGGACCGGGACCTTTCAGTCCGCAGGCCGACGCTCTATCCAATGAGTCAAACCGGTTTCGGCTGCTTCTGTCACTTCTGGTGTGACTGAACCCTGCCCATCTCCCGGGAGAAATGGTCGGGCCAGTGTTGGATGCTTGGCCATGGATGTCTCCTCACACCCGCAGGCTGGTGACCCTGCGTGTGCGCCCGAGAGGTCCGTAAGCTCCCGGGGTGACACTGTCTGCCTGGACCCTGTACTGGTTCTGATTCCCAGACACGGACCCGAGAGGCCGGGAGGAACAGCAGAGGGAGCCTGCTTGTTCCGTGGGACGGTCTCCGAGGAGGAGGCATGAGCGATACGGGAAGGTCCCAGCAGGACCGTCAGAACCCAGCCTGGCTGGCCCTTAAGCATGACCGCACCTGCCCTGCCGCAGGGGCTCAGGGAAGTCCCGGCTCGATTCCCCGGCAGGGCACAGCCCGGGGTTCGGCTGCACCCCAGTGTGCGGAGCACATCGGATTCCCCTGCTAATGGCTCAGGGGGCGAGGGATCCGGCGGAGACACAGCCGAGCACCGGAGAGAGTCCCTGTGAGGGAACTCAGCTCAGCCTTCACGTTTTCCTCATTGGGAGCCGATCCTCTGGGTAAAAGCCCGATTGCTCAGATAATTGCTCAAGCCCGGGCCTCCGTGGAACTGGCCGTGGCTGTACTCCAGCTCCCTGCCAGCGTGACGTTCCTCCCGCCCGCTCCGCCCGCCATGGAGAGTCCCCAGACGCTGACCCCGGAGACAGGAACCCCTCAGGGCACAGCTACCCGGGCTCCCTCGCACGGTTCTGGCAAAGGCAGGTCACGGCCACGGGGCCACGGGAAAGGCACCCCCTGCAATCAGGGACGGCTCCTCCCTGGTCGAATTCAGGTGCCTGTATGACCAGGTCAGCTGGACCAAGCGGACAAGCATCCTGGTGCAGCTCAGCCGCTGTCCTCCGGAGAGAGCCCTGGTGGGGCATCCTGTCACCCCACCCCCTCCACCCCCACCCCACCTACACCTCCCCACAGTCATCTCCTAAAATATATTCTTATTGATTTCAGAGAGGAGAAGAGATGGAGAGAGGGATAGAAACATCAATGATGAGAGAGAACCATTGATTGGCCGCCTCCTGCAACGCCCCCTCCTGGGAGATCAAGCCCGAAACTTGGGCATGTGCCCTGACTGGAATCGAACCCAGGATCCTTCAGTCTACAGGCTGACGCTCTATTTACTGAGCTGCACCAGCGAGGGCTCCTCTGGGAGTTTGTAGAACGTGTTCCTGTTCCTCCAGGGCCATCGTCTCTCTCAAGCCCCCTCGGCCCCTGTGTTTGCACGGAACATTTGGTCCGGCAGAGCCCGGGTTCACTCTGGGACTTACCGGGTTCTGTTTATCTCTCCTGCCCCGCGCGAGGACTCACCGATGACGCTCAGCTCGGCGCTGGAGAAGACTGCGCCGTGCCTATTCTCGGCTACACACTGGTACATGCCGGCGTCCGCCAGGCTCACCCGCGTGATGTTGAGCCAGCCCTGCTCGATGTGAACTCTGTCCTGCGGAAGGCAAGAGGGAGGCGGACGGTGACCTTCCCCAGCGGGACCCTGAGGCCATCGGGCTGCACGTGACATCACAGGGCCCGGCCGGGAAGAAAAGAGCCACCGTCCCAGAGGCTTTCATAACGCGAAGCATGGATCTGGCGGCTACACGTGGGGCAGGCCAGAGGGTGAACCAGCAGCCTGTACATCGGCCGGAAGACGGGGGTCAAATGGCGGGCCCCTCTGGGGTCCTCAGCGATTGCACAGCGAACGCATTCAGATGAATATGTCTGCCGAAGAGATTCACTTAACGTTTGAAGTGCATTTCCAAAAATACAAGTTTATTGATTTCAGAGAAGAAGGGAGAGGGATAAAGAGACAGAAACATCAAGGATGAGAGATCGGCTGCCTCCTGCACATCCTCTACTGGAGACCGAGCTCACAACCCTGGCAGGAGCCCTGACCAAGATTCAAAGCCTGACTTCCTGGTTCATAGGTCGGAGGTCAACTACTGAGCCACACTGTCCAGCCGATCTGCTTATGTTTTCAAAATATCTTGTTTGTTATGTCCGTGACTCCTTCATGTATCTCTTTGAGCATTACACCTGGACATTCCTATTTCTTTGTTGGACTCTTAGGTCTGTTACCTTTCTAAAAAATAAACTTTGCATGTGATTTGGAATACTGGTTTGCAGGCTTGTTCTTAAAAGGCGTTGTTTTGGTTTGTTTGGATTTTCCCTCAAGTAGCTATTTTGTGGCTGTTATGACTTCTCTGAGCCCTGACCTGCAGGGACACGGGGGCTATTGCAGCTCCTATCCCAGGGCTGGGGGTGGGGTGGCCCGCCCCTCCTTCTGGCTACAGACCACAATTCCCAGAATCCCCTGCAGCTAGAGGTAACCATATATTTAAGAGTCCCACTAAGCCAGGCAGCAGACTGGCTGCCTGTGCCACGGGGTGGCAGTAGGTGTGTGGGGGTGTCTACACCCCAAGCCTTAGCTCTAAAATTATTGTCTCCAGAGGGGCATTTTTACACCGGAGCTCCCAGATCCCACTGCCTGCTCCCAGGCCTGCAGGCTGCTGCCTCAGTCCGCCATCACTTGCAGAGCTTGCTCCACGTAGCACGAAAGGTGCTGAGCTCGAGTTTAATTTGCTCCTTTTTGCATGCTGGAGGCAGAGGGGGCCGTCTGTCTGGTGAGCCCACTGCACCCCGCTGTCCAGAAGTCTCCCAGTAGAGGGGTGACGGGACGGCACTGACAGGGCATCAGGATACCTGGGCCAGCTCACCGCGCCCACACCCGGATCTCTCTCTCGGCACACATTCGCCTTCTGGGCCCTCTGCATGGCGTCCAGTCCCAGAGCCAGGGACCTGAGAGGACCGACGAGCCGGCCGCCAGGGTCTGCTTAACCAGGTGCCTTCACCTGCACGTGTTTCACTGTTAGTGGCAACCGGCTGCATCTTATTTTGGAAACGACTCATCCTTTCCCCGTTTCCATAGCAACAGGGCCACCTTAGACATGACAGTGGGCACCGAGTGCGGCCGCCGCCGCCGCCGCCGCTTGCTTACCTGGGCGAGCAGCGGCTCCCCGTTCTTCAGCCACCGGTACGTGGGCCGGGGCCTCCCGCTGGCCCTGCACTCCCAGGAGATGCTCTCCTCCATGGCCACCTGGATGTCGCTGATTTTTTGAATCCAATTGGGTTGAGCTGCAGCCGGTTAGAAAGCAAAGGTGGGCATCAGTGTCTGCTGAACGTATTTAATTAAAAAAAAATGTTTTTATTTATTTTTAGAAAGAAAGGGAAGGAGAGGGATAGAGATAGAGAGATGGAAACATCGATCGGGGGCCTCCTACTGGGGATGGAGCCCGACACCTGGGCTGACCAGGAATCGAGCCGTGACTCCCTGGTTCATATGTCGATGCTCAACCACGGAGCCACGCCAGGACGAATTGCATCTTACTTGCTTGATAATAAACAAAATCGGGAGGCCACAGGACACGTCCCTCAGCCAGCAGCCGTGCCCGGGGGCCTGTGCATGCCCTCTCCCTTTGCCACCGAGAAGCAGTCTCGTGGTTTCCGGAGAGGAGAGCAGTTTTCAAAGAGGAGAGTGCAGTTCCAGCAATCCTCTGCTGACGGAGCCGTGCTGCCTGGCAGGCGAGGCCGGGAGGGTTCACCCTCACAGACAGGGTGACACCAACCCCACCGACGGGAACGCAGGTCCGCGCCCTCCCTCCCTGTAGGAGCCCCGCACCACTGCCTTCTCAGCTCTGCTGGGAGCACGAGGCCAGGCGATGGGCTCATGGCTACCTGTTGGACGCTGACCCCCCACAGAGCCCAGGAAAGCCAAGCAATGGAGAAAGTTCTAGAAAGCTGTGTGGACTATTAACAACAAAGCCAGGCTTTTCCCAGAGAGTGAGGAGGGAGTAAATGTAACGTATGCAGCAATGGCAAGTCGAAGCTCAAAAAGCAAACGTGGAGACCATGTGCAGAGACAGGGATTTCGTTGCTTTCTTTCAAAACACAGAGCACTGGGGGCCAAACCTGGCCATCCGAGGAGGGGAGTGGGCCGGGGAGGGAGGAGTCAGGGTTTTGCAAAGACCGTACAAAGTTCTCACTCCTTGAACCCTCTGAGGGCGGGCCCCGCCCGCTCTAACGGGTCACAGAGGTCAAGGGGCATGGCAGGAGTGCTCAGTGGTCACCCCTGCAGGCGGAGGAGGGGGGCAGCCAACAACCAAGTCAGCCTTTGCGACACATCCTCAGGCTCTTCCTCTGTCCTGGAAGTGCACTGAGCTCACAGGAGCCCGATCTGCGATGACAGGAAATTGTCCCTCAGAAGGCCACGTCCGGTCACGGGCCCGGGAGATGGCAATGGAACAGCCTCTTACATAAGCGGCAAAGAATGAGACGATCCTCCTTGGAACACGCCGAGGGGAGTGCAGAGTGCCCACGGGGGCTAAGGCCCACGCGGCTGCTGCCGGCTCAGAGCGGATGAGTCACATCTCCGCGGGGAGTTTTCGGAGCTCAAGTCCTGGGCTGACGACGGGAATCTTTCCTCCCTCTCTCTCAGGCCTCCGGGCCACCCCGTTCCGAGTCCATTTCAGTGCCGGGCAGAAAGCATGGCTTGCTTTCCTTTTTATAAGGCGCGTGGGCCCACGGTGTTCATTCCTGATGGTCTAGACCAGTGGTTTTCAACCTTCCTAGTGCCGCCACCCTTTCGGACAGCTCCTCATGTGGTGGTGACCTCCAAGCCAAACATTATTCTCGTTGCTGCTTCATACCTGTCATGTTGCTACTGCGATGAGTCGTAATGCAAACATCTGTGTTTTACGATGGTTGAGAATCGCTGCTGTAGAGTCTACACAGCCCGCAGCTTCCTGGCTAAGCGACCGGCCCCGCCCACTCCTGTGATCCGTGCGTGACTTCACCTGTAATAACTCATCCAGGTGGCGACCGAGCAGCTGGCTGTCAGGAGCCCGCCCCTGGGAAAGCCAACGGGGACCAAAAAGCCGCAGAAAACGGCAGCCCGCGCTTCTGTTTAATTAAGGTCCCCGCGACAGGGGAGCCAGCTCCGCAGTTCCTGGCTCACGGATGTGCTCGCTGAGGAGACAGAACCACAGAGGCAGCGGCCCAGCCCCATGGACGTCCCGATCCGACGAGCTCCTGCTGTCAGGGTGGCTGACGGCTGAGGGAGACGGGGTCGCCGCCAGCACCGCCCTCCGCGCACTGATGCCATGGTTTCTCGGAAAAGGGAGGCGTGACGCCTGGTTCTCAGCTCCAGTCGGGCCCCTGGGAGAGCACCTGCCTGCACAGGCAGGGCCGGGGGGCAGGTGATCTCTACATTCCTTCCAACGCCCGGACAGACAAGCTCAGGTGCATTCCCATTGGGCAGAACTCGATGCCCCGCCGAGGGAAACCCTTTCTGGATCCCAAACAGATCCCCTCACAGGGTTCCGCGTGGGCTGCACTGACGACCCCGTGGGGGAGGTTCTACGTTCATGGAACAGCCGGGTCCGTGCGGATGGCCTGAGTGGACAGGAGAAGCTCACGCAGGTCATGTCCGGGGTGAGAGCTCTGTCCCACTCCACTCAGACCGGCCGCACTGGGGCCGAGGCGTTCCCCAACGTTCCCGAAATCGCCACCAAAGAGGAGGAGGGACCAAGCTTCACACGAGCCCCAAACCAAGATCCGAATGAAGAGAAGCATCGAGATTTAAAAAGTAATAAACAACAAAATAAACCGGGAGGAGGAGTGACACGTGTCCGGTGTCAGGTGTCCAGCTGACGGTGGGAGGGAAAGCAACCCCTTTGGGATGTGGTCGCAGCAGCCTCGCCCCAACACAGCGGCCTGATTCCTTCCTCGGCTTCGTCACATCCTCCCCTCGCCCCTCCCCACACCCAGGACTGCGTAGGCGGGGAGGGAGGTGCGGAGGGAGGGGGGCAGGGGGAGGAGGGGTGCGGGTTCAGCAGCAAGCCGAGGTCTTGCACGGCCCTTCCCCAAAGGCCACGCCGGCCCAGCTCACGCCCTGAGTGGCGAGGTCCACTCGGGCTCCGCCCCCGGGACTCACCGTAGAAAGTCAGCTGCCCCCGCGCGACGTTCTTGCCTCGGGAGTTCTCGGCCACGCACTCGTACGGGCCCGCGTCCTCCTGCTGGAAGTTGGGGATCTCCAGGATGCCGTCCGACTGGTGTCTCCTGGCTTTCCTGGCGATGGGCTTCCCGTCCGCCCGTCGCCAGACGATCGTGGGCACCGGGCTGGAGGAGGGAACAGAAAGCGGCGAGTGAGCTGAGCGAAAGCAGGAGCGTCCGTGGCATCCTGAGCCCCCAGCCGCCGCTTCCTGCTTGGGCCTAAACCAAGGAGCCTGCCCCCGAGAGCGCCCCTTCCTCTCCCCGACATCACACACAAGCAGGCATCGCTGTTACGACCTTACCCATCGCCACGTCGCTAGTGTTACCAGAGACGTGGTGTTCCTATTACAATAGAATAAAGCATGTTTCTCAGCCCGGCCGGCGTGGCTCAGTGGAAGAGCACTGACCTATGAACCAGGAGGTCCCGGTTCGATTCCCGGGTCAGGGCACAGGCCCTGGTTGGGGGCTCAATTCCCAGTATCGGGTGTGCAGGAGGCAGCTGATCCATGATTCTCTCTCATCCTTATGTTTCATCCCTCTCCCTCTCCCTCTCCCTTCCTCTCTGAAGCCAGTAAAAAAGGAACAGAATGGTCACGGCACTGCGCTGTAGCAAAGGCGAGGCACCGCTGTAGCGGGTGCTGTCATGACTGAGAAACACGGGCACGGAAAGAACCTTCCGTGGGACCTGGAACTGAAGCTGCAAAGTGCACTACTTCCTCCATGGCGTCTGGAGACGCGCTGCCCGAGAATGGAGACTGCGTGCGGACCCGAGGGGTCAGGTCAGGGTCGCCTCAGCTACGTCTGGGCACAAGGGAGCTGGGGGGCGGTGAGCCCTGGCTTCGCCGGGCCGGGGGAGAGGGGGGAGAGGTGCACACGCATCGTTAACATGCAGAGACGGCCTGAGGCTCCATGTCAGATGGCAGTTCTGGTCGCTCATGGCAAGCCTGGCCTGTAGGGCTGCTGGCAACGTGGTGCCACCCTCCCTGGCCCACGCCCTCAGACATAACCGCTTGGGCCGCTCCCTGGTCCCCGTGCTGCTGAGCCAGGGCTGCTCGGCAGGCCCTGGGAAAGGTGAGTCATTTCTAGAAAGCTCTGGGCAATAGAGTCTCCTAGGGCTGTGGTCGGCAAACTGCGGCTCGCAAGCCACATGCGGCTCTTGGGCCCCTTGAGTGTGGCTCTTCCACAAAACACCACGGCCTGGGCGAGTCTGTTTTGAAGAAGTGGCATCAGAAGTTTAAGTCTAAAAAATGTGGCTCTGAAAAGAAATTTCAGTCGTAGTCCTGTTGACAGGTGGCTCTGTTGGCTAGTGAGTTTGCCGACCGCTGTCCTAGAGCGATCGGTCTCCTCTGTCTGTATCCGAGGCCGGCGGCCTAAAGGGGAATTCCAGGGAAGTGCGGTGCCTCCTCGGGGACCTGGGGCCGGGCCTGAGTCTCTAGGTTCAGCCTCCGGGGGAGGCCTGTGTCGCCATCACTCAGGTCTCAATGTGGGGCAGCTCCCCTTTCGGAACTGCCCTTCCCCTCCTCCTGGCCCCGTCAGGATGGCACCCCAGGACCCTCTCTGCGGTGAGGGGGTGCATTTGCCGAATGACAGCCCCCCCTGCCCCGGGCGAGGCGCCTCCAGGAGCCCGGAGGCCGGAGGCCGGGAGGGACCAGGACTCACTTGCCCAGCGCGAAGCACTCCAGCCTGGCCGTGCCTCCTTTGGCCGTGGGCACCGTGTCCGGGAACTGCACCTCAATCTTGGGCTCGTACTCGCCCATCACCCCTGCGGACAGAGACCGGGCGCTGAGTCTCAGGGGCACTGAGAACGCACGGGCGTGTTTCCCGTGTACCGTCCGCAGCTCCCACAGCGGGCGCCCCTGGCACAGCTGGCCCCTCACCGGAGGCAGGGCCATCGCCAGCCGGCAGGGGTGGCTCCGGGCTCCGAGACGCAACAGAGAACGCGTCACGGTGCCCATCGTCTGCCAGGACTCGGTTCTCGGAGATTCCCACGTCACTCCCAGAAACAGTTACTGTTATTGTTTTTTTCAGTCATTAAAAAAAAAAAAAAAATACAGAGGAAAGGGACCGTCTTAGTCCCGGGAACATCAAAGGCATTTTTGGGAAACACGTGGCAGGAAATTTTAAATACTGAACAAAGCACCCCCTCTGGATTATATCTATGAGCAAAACCATCTGAGCAACCAATCTGCGGCCACCCATCATTTTCTCTTTCATGCCCAAGCTAATCTGAGTCAATCCTAAATCACTCCAGGCAAGGTAGTGAGTGCCTCGGACCCCAGGGCTTTTATTCTGGAACAGTGTAAAAAGAAGAATAGTGCCCGGCTGGCGTGGCTCCGGGGTGGAGCGGCTCCGGGGTGGAGCACTGACCTATGAACCAGAAGGTCACGGTTTGATTCCCAGTCAGGGCACAGGCCCGGGTGGTGGGCTCCATCCCTAGTGTGGGTGGTGCAGGAGGCAGCTGATCCATAATTCTCTTTCATCATTGATATATATATATATATATATATATATATATATATATATATATATATATATGTGTGTGTGTGTGTGTGTGTGTGTGTGTGTGTGTGTGTGATAGAATCATCCATGATGAGAGAGAATCATTGATCAACTGCCTCCTGCACGTCCCACCCTGGGGATCGAGCCAATAACCGGGGCCTGGGCCCTGACGGGAAACTGAACCATGACCTCCTGGTTCATAGGTCGATGCTCAGCCCCCGAGCCACGCCGGCCGGCCAGCCCAGGACAGTCATCAGGCGGACGATGATGTCCCCGAGCACACAGAGTGCAGCAAGATCACTGACTGCGTCTCCGCCCGCGAGGGAGACATCGGCCACGCACCGCTTGTTTCACTGCCGTTGGCAGAGCGCTGTGTTGGCGGAGTCGTGCGCCATACGGTTTGGCCAACACCTGCCGCAGCCAGGATCTGTGGGTTTGCTACATTACACCACCAGAAGGGACTGTTACCCCAGAGTGGGATTATCTGTTGAAAAAACAGAAATTGCAAAAATTGTCTTCTGAGACGTTTCCACACGGGCTTTCTTGGGAAATGGGGTGTGTGGGCCTTTAATACAAAACGTTTGGAAACAGCGGATTAGTCACTCCGACGCCCTGGCTGAGTCCATCGCTTTGCCCCTTTGGGAAGGACCTGAGCCCTGGTTGGAAGGGGCCATCGTGGGGTCGAAGGACTGACTGTCCAAGGACCCTCTGCCGCTGCTGCCCGCCGTCCCTGCGGTTACATCCGTGGAACTTGAGGCCACAGTTGTCCAAGCAAGCACCTCCCCAGCTGGAGAGGAGACGAGTGAGCAGCTGGTCGATGTTTCTCTCTCATTGGCGTTTCTAGCTCTCTATCTCTCTCCCTTCCTCCTCTCTGTGAAATACCAATAAAATGTATTAAAAAACCCCCAAAACAACAACAACAACAAAAATCAGTGCACCCCATGATGGGAGCTCAGCCCAACCAGCATCCTGTTCCCTCCTCGACAGGGCACAGAGCGCTCCGGAGCCGCTCCAGAGGCCTCTCCTGTGCAGGTGGAGAGCAGGGGCAGGAGGGAAGCCCTGGGTCATTTGCTGATGATGCCAGTTTGAACTATTCATGCAGCGGGCACCTACTTCTAGGAAAAAGGAAGCGGACTGTGAGGAAGCGCTTTTATATTCCTTCTACCAAACAGCTCTTCCCTGTGTGCTGGGCTCAACGCTCTCTCCCTCCCTCCACCTTGCCCATGTTGGTCCCAGTCCACGTTGCTGGAGCCACAGAGACCAAGTCTTGATGGATGGTCTTCAGACATTTAAGGCGTTATATTTCAGGGACCGGCAGGGGTGTTCTGGAAAGGGACAGAGATGGACGGTTTGGGTTTTGTGAGCCATGCCTTCACTCTCTGTTAAGATTCAACTCTGGCCGGCGTGCTCAGTGGCTGATGGTTCGATTTCTGCTCAAGGCACATTCCCAAGCTGCGCGCTCCATCCCCAGAAGGGGTGTGCAGGAGGCAGCAGATCAATGATTCTCTCTCATCACTGATGTTTCTATTTGTTTCTGCCTTTCCCTTCCTCTCAAACATAAATAAATACATATTAAAAAACAGACTCAACTGTCATTGGAGCTGGAAAAAGACAACATGAAAAAAAAGGCTCTATTCCAATAAAACTTTATTTATAAAAACAATGGTGGGCTGTGTTTGGCCCATGAGCCCGAGCTGGCCCAGCCCTGGCTTGGAGGAAATGGTGAAGACAGAAAGGTTTGGGAGCATGAGTAGAATCACAGACTGACTCTGAGAACAAACGAACACATTTCAGCAAGCTTGCCAGATGTTGAATCACAAAAATAACGGCATTTCCATACATCAGCACTAGCTAATCAGAGAATGTGATTAAAAACAAGCTACCATTTACAACAGCGGCAAAGAGGATAGAGAATCCAGGAATTATCCCCAAGGACTCAACATTTCTATGCAGAAACATTTGAAACTTTCTTTACCAAAACAACAGGCCACGGGGAGGGCTGGCCTGCAGGAGGCGCTGGACAACCCTGGTTTAAACAAACACTGCGCCTGCTGCCTGGAACCCCTTTCCTCTCGGAGGCTGGACACGCCTTCATGGGAAAGGCCTTTCACCCCTTGGTTGGGGAGAGCAGTGACAGCTTTTGACGATCGGTCCCCTGCCTACCTCACTGATGAGCTTCCTTTTTTGCTTCATAGAATTCAGCTTCCTGCGACACGAATTTAGCATCGGCCCACGTGGCCAGCACTGGCGCTGGGGCAGGGTTGGACGGAGGCCCTGCTCAGTCCTGGACCACGCGGGCCGCCCACCGTGGCAGAGGCGTGGGGCAGGGGGCGCCGGCAGGGACAACACACCCACCGCCGAACCTGTGCTGCAGAGACGGCCCTCCTGCCACGGGAGAAGCCACGCTGCTGGCTCCACAAATAACGGCTGAGAAAATGTTTTCGATTTCATCCTTACAACCTGCTAAGCAAAAGCATTCCGTGGACGGCACTCCCAGCAACCCTGCTGCTGCTCCAGAAACCTGTGTGTCATCTCGTTTCCCTCCCACCTGCTCCCACTCGGTGAGTCATTGCTCCTGGCGGCAGGGCCTGCGAACCGGCTCCTGGCTCCGAGCTTCCCGCCTCCCCCTTCCCGCTGCCACCAGCTCCACCCAGTGCCCACGACCGGCTCCTCGCTGGGCTCCCCTCGTTTGCTCCCGCAGAGCAAAAAGGTCTTTTTAAAAAAATGCCCGTCCCTCTCTGCATTAATCCCCCCTGGGTTCCGCACGGCACCTGCATAAAAGCCAGTCTTCTCTCTCTCCACGGCCCGTGGCTGGCTGATTCCCCTCCAGCCTCAGCTCAGACCCACCTCCACCCGAGCAGTGTGCTCCACCCAGGCTCACGCTCCGGAGCTCCCAGAAGCAGCCACGGGCTCATGCGGGCCCCAGGGCCTTTGCACGTGATGTGGACTCAGCCTCCGGCTCCTCCCTCTGGCCTTCTGGGCTGGACTTTCAGGACTCAGGCACGGCACGTATGATACTGTCCTCAGTGTCCTACATCTGGGCCTAGTTTGGATCATTATTACCTTCTCTCTGTTATCGACATGGATTCCTGGAGTTAAAGGAGACACGCCGCCGCGCAGCGCCTCCGGGTGGCCGTACGGATTTATCCGTCGCTCCCTGACACCATCAGCGTTACGGTGGCCCCTGACTGCTGTCACCTGTGTCCTCTAGAAAAATCTTCCAAGTGCCACGCGACAGGGGCCTTCCTTCCTCGTCACTGGGGCCGGGGTAGGCCTGTCATGTGGCCATTGCTGCATGTGCTACCTGAGCACGTCCAGTGCGAGAATGAACGGACGAATGACTGCAATCTACATTGTTTGCTCTAACATTTCCCAGGCGGCCAGCGCTGTGGAGATGCTCTGACCTTCTCTGCAGAGGCAGTTTGTTGGCAAAATACCTTCGTGCTGGGGGTTGCAGTTCACAGTCCTCCCTGCGGGGACGCCCCTCGTCCCCTCCCACCTCCTTCATCACCTCCCCCTCCCCTGCCCATCCCCAGTAGAGTTCCTTCAGCAGCACAGGGGGCAAGAGAACAAATGTGGAGACAAGCCCTGGCCGGTGTGCCCAGTGGGTAGAGCGCCGGCCTGCACTCAGCAGGGTCTCAGGTTCCATTCCCACTGGAGGGCACATGGTGCCTCAGTTGCAGGCTCGAACCCCACCCCTCTGTGGGGCCTGTGCGGGAGGCAGCCTCATATGGTCGTCAGTATCTCACATCTGGACCCTGTTTGGATCGTTATCAACTTCTCCCGACACTGAAGACTCAATTACGGGGACCTGACTAACGGCCTCCTTGCTCAACCCCCCATTCCACGCTGCCTGGACGCGTGGTTTCAGTGGGAAGGAAAGGAGCAACAGATCCCTTTGCTATTGACATTCACCCGAACCACCCTCCCGCCCTGCTGAGACGCGCCATTAGCGTGCTAATTCGTTTTCCCACATGGATTCCTGGGTTATTCCTTCCCCAAGCGGAGAACACGGCACTGAGTGTGGAGAGCCTTCAGCTTCCCTCCCATCTAACCCGGACAGTCAGTGTGCGCGTAGGCATCGCCGCCCTGCGCCCCCGCCCGCACTCACCGTCGTTCCGCAGCGTCAGCGGCGTGGGCGGCCCCAGCACCTTGTGGCCGGTCACCGTGTTGGTGACCACGCAGGTGTAGTTGCCCACGTCCGACTTCTCCACCTTCGCGATGTACAGGTTCCCGGTCTCCTGGGAGACAAAGCGGCGGTTGTCCTGGTAGGAGGGGTATTCGTTGAAGATCCAGGCGTAGCTCAGCTCTGGAAGCCAAGGAGAGAGCGTCACCAGCACGGCCCTGCCTCCAGGCATCACCGCGCTCTGAGAACGGTGAGGGAGACGTGCACACGGAGAGCACGCGCAGTCCCCGTCCTCCCGGCTCAGGCACAGAGGCCTATTCCAGCCCAGTGGTCAACAACTCATTGGTCCACAGAGTCACATAGCAACAGGACAACGACTGACATTTCAAGAGCCACATTTTTTAAACTTAAACTTCTTCTAACGCCACGTCTTCAGAATAGACTCGCCCAGGCCGTGGTGTTTTGTGGAAGAGCCACACTCAAGGGGCCAAAGAGCCGCATGTGATTGTAAGAGATTTTTACCACGCCATAAGGGATCTTGAGATTCACTGGCAGGTGCTTAAGCCCCCAAACGTACTAGGTGACAGAGTTCTCTTGCCCTGCCCTCTTTCCACACACACTGCTTCCCTCAAACATTCATTAACGGGCGGATCCTTAGGTATCATGAAACACCAGCAAACAACAAAATAGTCAGCTGACCAATGCGCTCCTCAAACTGTGGTCATACCCTGGCCCAGCGGCCATTGCCATGGCGATGCAGGGGCACTAGGACGCTGCCAAGGAGTCGCCAGCGGATGGTGCTGAGGACGGACACTGGCACCCGTTGGACACTGGACCCTTGTCAATACCGGGTCTTGGCAAAAGTCAGCCAAGACCTCCTCACTCTATTACTTTGGTTTGGGGGAGGATCATTGGCTGGAGCCCCGGGGGGTCACATGGCACTGAATCCCAAGGCTAAGTCTCTTGTTGTCGGAGCCAAGCATCCCTGCAACGGGCCTCGCCCCATGCTGTCAGCATCCCAACCACAGCCACGGACGCACGCAGACAGGTGCTGGGCCTGCCCACAGAGACCCAGTGACATGCTAGTCACCCACAGGTAGTGATTGGCAAGGTCGAGGACTGGCACTTTTATACACACACATGCACACACACACATGTTACACATACTGAAGTCAAGCTATGTTATTGGTGAAAAGATAACATCGCTAATAGTAAGGAGACTTGGATTTTAGTCCTGAATTGCAAGCCATTTTGCAGTGATGGATTATTTCAAGGGCGTGAGAGGGCGGCCGTGCCTGCAGGTGCCCTGCTTGTGCTGTGAGGCTGATGTTAAGCTGATGTGCGGCTACGCAAGCAGATGTGGGAACACGTGCTCGGAGTGACCTGCCGACGGAATGGGGCGTGTGAACGCATTGGTTGTTTATCTGCTGCCCAGTATCAGCTCACGCTCTTTACCACTCGACGTGGCGGTGGTGGTGGGGGAAGAGGGGGGTAAAGGGGGTACTTTCACTGCTTTTGGGTCCAGCTTCCAATCGCCCCTGTATGGCTCACTTCTGGTTTCCTTGCTTCTATTTTATTGGAGCAGCTGGGGGTGGGGTGGGGGGTAAACCTTTCCATCTGCCTGTCATTTGCCCGAGGATGTCCTGTCATGCTGTCACCTCCAGGCTCCCTGTGGCTCCAGGGCAACCCACGGCCACTGCCAGTCAGGACTGCGAAGGGCAGCTCTGACTCACTCTCCTTCCCACGCAGCCCTCCCCGAGCCCCACTGCCTCCTACACGGAGTAAAATGCTTCTAGCCGGCAGCCAAGTCCTTCCAAAGGAGCTGGCCTCAGCGTTCCACCTGCTCCCCAGGTAACTCCATGTTCTGGGCAGTGTTCCCCATGCCAGGCCTGCAGAACCGTCGGGCACCGCAGACCTGATGGATTTATTCACACAACACACACTTACTCCCTCGGGTCACCTTGAGATGCAAAGAGAAGGCACCCTGGCCAGGCTCTGCCCACCTTGTCATGGCTTTGAGAAGAGGGCTCAGTTTTTACATTTTGTGTGTGTGTGTGTGTATGATTGGCATGTCTCAGCAAAACTGTATTTTAAGGAAGGTTCATAATGCGAAGCAGGGTACCTTAATGTGGAGCAGGAAAAACAGGATTATGATCTACAAAATTCCATGAGAAAATTCTGAAAAGGAAAGTTCATAGCAAAACAAACCTGCCTGAAGAAACAAGAAAAAAACTCAGATAATCTGACTTTCAACCTAAAGGAACTAGAAAGAGAAGAACAAGCAAACCCAAAGTCAGTAAGAGGAAGAAAATGATAAAGATTACAGTGGAAATAAACGAAATAGACACTGAGAAGACAATACACATTTTAAGGAAACTAAGAGCTGGTTCTTTGAAAAGGCAAGGAAAATGGACAAACTGGTAGCTAGACTCACTAAGAAAAGCGAGAGAGAAAGGGCTCAAAACCCACAACAAAATAAAAAATTAAAAGAGAAGAAGTTACAATGGATACAACAGAAATACAAATCGTGAGAGAGGGCCAATTAGCTCAGGAGAAGTGGGCCGAATCCAAGATACATACAGTCTTCCAAGAGTGAAAAGTGAAAACACACATACACACACACACACACACACACACACACAGAACATCTGAGCAGACACGAATGACTGGAAGTGAAGTTAACTCATTAAAGAAACACCTCCCAACACACCAGCATCCAGGACCAGATGGCTTCACAGGCGAATTCTACAAACGATCCAAGGCGAAATGCCTCTTCTGCTCGGACGCTTCCAAAGACCTGACGAGAAGGGAAAGCTTCCAGACTCATAGTACAGCCCTGTGCTACCCTGATACCAAAGCCAGACAAGGATGCCACAGAAAAATGAAAATCACAGGCTGAGTTTGGGATACAAGTAGATGCACAAGGACTACACCCCACCGTCAGTTATAAAGTCGGTCACGGGATGTACCGTGCAGCCTGGGGACCATGGCCCGTGGCCGGGCCTGGTGGCAGATGGCCACTGGCCGTAGTGGGCGATTATCCTGCAATGTCTACACATGCTGAATCGCCATAGTGTGCATCGGAAGCTAATATAATGTTGTGCGCCAGCAAATCGTCATTAATTTCTGCTTTTCACAGCCTCATCAACATCTCTCTTATTACTTCCAGAGTGGCAATTTCTGGGCAACAAGAGCATAAAAAGAAATATTCAGCTGGAGTGCATTCACAGGAATGATGATAAATTTTGAGTAAATGGTAGAAAATGCCAATGAAACTATAATTATTTATATTTTGAAAAGACTGAAGCAGCCACTGAGCAAGCTTTTTTTTATTTTTATTTAATATTTTATTGATTTTTCACTGAGAGGAAGGGAGAGGGATAGAGAGCTAGAAACATCGATGAGAGAGAAACATCGACCAGCTGCCTCCTGTACACCCCCTACTGGGGATGTGCCTGCAACCAATGTACATGCCCTTGACCGGAATCGAACCTGGGACCTTTCAGTCCGAAGACTGATGCTCTATCACCAGAGCCAAACCGGTTTCAGCTGAGCAAGCTTTTGAGCAATCGTGCCTGTGCCCACAGAAGGCACCAATACACAGCCTCTTCCCAGGCTACTAAACAACGCGACACCCTCTTCACTGAGAGATGTGACCAAAGCTCACACACCTACATTCGGCGCACGAATTAACCCTCAATCAAATGTGCCAAGAAATGAGAAGTCTCTATTGTAATAATGCAAGGCGTCTTTTCCCGTGTCTGCCCTGCCGTGGTGGCACCAATGCAGAGAGAAACAAGTCACAAAAGCTGGGCTTGGGGGTCTATCAGAAAGAGGTTTGTCTTGCTCAGCCAGTGTTGCTCAGTAGTTGAGCATCAACCTCTGAACCAGGAAGTCACAGTTCGATTCCCGGTCAGGGCACATGCCTGGGTGGCGGGCCAATCCCCAGCAGGGGGCGTGCAGGAGGCAGCCGATCCATGATTCTCTCTCATCATTGATGTTTCTATCTTTCCCTCTCCCTTCATCTCTGAAATCAATTAAAATATATTAATAACAACAGCAACAACAAAAGATAAAAAGAAACGAAAAGAAAGAAAGGGACCTGTCTTTCCCCAAAGAGAAGTACTTTGCCTTCTTACTCGGACATTTAAAGACGGAAGCTGTGCACTGACTGCAGCGGCCAAGCTGTGCTGTGGCTGACGGGACCGGATGGAAGCTTCGTCCTCCCGAGTCTGTCCTCTGGGCTCCCGTCTCAGCGCTACTTCTTCAGTCCGTTTTCACGGGAACCGGTCCTGTTCTAAGGGCTGCACAGGGGGTGGGGCGGAGTCCCAAGGAGACCACGCCTGTTACCCACCTCCCAAGGGGGATCTGGGGCGGCATTAAATACCGTCCTGGTGCTTTGTTTTGTTTCTGTTTGTTTTCCTTGGTGTTTTGTTTTACTGTATTTATTTATTTCTTTATCTCTCTCTCTCTCTCTCTCTCTCTCTTTTCTTTACTTAAATATATATTTTATTGATTTTTTACAGAGAGGAAGAGAGAGGGACAGAGAGCTAGAAATATCAATGAGAGAGAAACACTCATCAGCTGCCTCCTGCACACCCCCTACTGGGGATGTGCCAGCAACCAAGGTACATGCCCTTGACCTGAATTGAACCTGGGACCTTTCAGTCCACAGGCCGATGCTCTATCCACTGAGCCAAACCGGTTTCGGCTTGTTTTACTGCATTTAGTGCTGGCGGGGCAGGGTGGAGGAGGGGTCCTCCCGGGCGCTTTGCGATCTTGGCCAAATCAACCAACAGAAAACCCTCGGTTCCCTCACACGTAAGGAAGGGCCGACCCTCTCCTTGGCTGAGGCCCGATGGCCAATGAAGAACGTGCTCGTGAGAACGATGTGCCAAGTGTCAGGGGGTCAGAGGTCATCCTGGGACAATGGCAGCAAAGGCGTCAACTTGACCGGGGCGCTGCCGAACGGGCTCCGCCTGCAGAGGGCTGGGCTGGGCTGCGGGCGCCCCGGGCGGGCCTCGGAGCCGAAGGGGCCCTATGTGCTGTGGGGCGACTGTCGAGGCACCAGCCTGAGTGCTGAGACCCACCCGTGGCAGACGGCAGGGTGCTCCCCCGCACGGGGGGGCTGGGACGGGCGAGGAGAGAACCCCCGGACACGCATGGATGCGAAGGCCTCGCTCCCCACCGCGCTCCGGCAAAATGAATATTCCTTTGCCTTGTTCCGAGTGTTGTCGTGAAGACTAAATTAAATAATGCGCTCGAGAAATCACAGGGCCGCATCCTGCAGAGGGGATTAATGTTGTTACGGGATAGAAATTACACGCGCAGCCATGCCTCACCCGGCACGGCCTCCTTCACGCGGGGGGAGTGGAGCTAATGGCCTCCCAGGGTGGCGCCGAGACCAGACAGCACCGAGCTCTGAAGGGGTGTCCACGGCGGGCACGCACCCACCGGCGCTGCCGCGCGGCGCCTGTCGCTCTCCATCGACGACGCGTCGGACAGATGTTCAATAATTGACGCGGCTTATCTGCCTCTCGCAGGCTCCCTGCCCACCGCGTGCCAACATTTCCAGTCGCTATAGCAACTGTAAACATTCATGATTATTCTAACATGCCAGGGGGATTTAAACACATTCTTAACTTAAGAAAAAAGAATCCCTGGGGGGAGGGGGTGGGGGGTGGGAATCTATCCATCTCCGGGAAGATGGAGAAATATTTACATTTCCTAGTGAAGGCCTCAGTTATTGCGTTTACTAGAGCTAAATACACAGACCCATTTCTTCAGTTTCACGGAGGCAGTTGTGGGTTGAGGGCTCAGTCCCCAGTGTGGGGCATGCAGGAGGCAGCTGATCAATGATTCTCTCTCATCATTGATGTCTCTATCTCTCTCTCCTTCTCCCTTCCTCCCTGAAATCAATAAAAATATTAAACAGAAACCCAAAACCCCCAAACCCCCAGATGGTTCCCCTGGCCCTTGCCCGGCCCTGCAGCAGCCCCGCCACGCCCTGGGCATCTGCTTCGCTGCTTCTTCCTCGGGTGCCTACCAGCCTCAGTCCGACTGAGAGCACTAAGACTTGCCTGCCGTTGGCTGTGTGACTTGGGCAAGTCACCCCATCTCTCTGGGCTGTTTAGAGTTAACTCTGCCTGTGGGAGTGGGGGGTCAGGTGGGGTGGTACTCCCTGGGGGCGGCTCTGCAGCTGGTTCCTGCTGATGGAGGTGCGGGGGTTCGGGAGAGAGGCTGAGAGGGAAGAAGGAAGGTCCCTCTGAACAGGCTCTGGGCCCAGCGTCGCTCTCACCGCAGCCGCTCGGCGCCGGGTGCCAGCACGCTGTGAGCTCGCACGCACAGACACAGTGAGAGGGAGCCGCCAAGAGCCTGGCTATGCTGTTAGGAAGGCATGGGGGGCAGGGCCAGGGCGAAGGCCCGCTCGGCACTGTCTCCGCCAGCTCCTCACACAGACGGGCCCCTCCGGAAGGGCCACCTCTGCCCCCAGGGACCGGCAGACACAGGTCCCGGATTGCCGGGTGAACACTGATGAGCTGACCCTGTTTGATGACGCTCGACCCCACCTGCCCTGCTCCGCCTGGGGCCGGGGTTCGGACCTTCTCCGCTCTCCATCCGCGTCCGACCTGAGCCCTGGAGCCCCGCTGGCCTCGCTCCTCAGCTGACGGTGCTCGGGGCTAATTGCACAGGCCCTGGCTGATCTTCAACGGGACGAGTGCCGAGGCCACGGGTCAGCCGTCTGAAGGCACCGACACGCTTATGATCTCTCAGATGCCTGCCTTTTCTCTCCGGAATGCGACACGGAGCTGAGAAAAGGCAGGGCTCAGCGTAAGGTGGAGGGCAGAGGACAAGGGCGGGCAGAGCACCCAGGGCCGCGGCCACCACCTAAGTGTCTCCGGTTGGACCACTGCTGCCTCTTTCTCGGTCTCTCCTGCTGGGCTGCAGGCTCCTCAAAGACATCTTTTCCGCTATGCACAGAATCACCTGCAACCTGTAACGGCTTATGTTAACGAACAGGCCCCTGAGGACGGCCTTCGCAGCGCTCGGTCAGAAGGTGAAGGTGTTGGATGAAGTCTCAATACTTCCCCTTCACTAAGATGTTCTAGGGGAAGTAGGGGTGGGGAGCTAGGGTCTGTATTTTGTTGTCATTGTTACTGTTTCCGTTGAATAAAAAAAAGCCCCTCTGTGTTTCCATCGGCTATTTCAAGGTGACCGGTTAACCCTTCAGCTGTGCACACCTCTGCTCAGCGGCCTTCTGGCCACAGGACAGATCTGCTCCCTGGACTCCCCTCTGCAGGACGTTTCCTCCGTGGGACATTTAACACTGTGGCCATGGAGGGGAATGGAATCACCAAGAGGCAGCATGTCCCGTGACCTCCGGGCCAGCCAGGCTCCTCCCCTTCCCCTCCGTCCCTCACAGACTCACTTTCCCTACAACCCAGAGCCCCTGACCCGCAAAAAAAGGGGGAAAGATTTCTTCCCAAAGGACCGAGCAGATACCAGATCTCTGGGCTACTGGACAAGGGCAGACTCGATGCTGGAGCCAGCCTGGGCGGGGATGAGTCCCGTTCTTCATTGCTGGCTTCCGGACGGGCCCTTGGACTTGGCCTCGATAAGACTCTTTCTTCAGGCATTGTTCAGCTCCACCATCAGATGTTCCTAATCATCATTTGCATTATTCCACTTTCTTTCCTGTTTCCGGTTCCCTTGGATTGTGAGTGCCTTGGTAACTACTTTCTAAGAGCTCACATACATCGAAAGACCTCAGCCATGGGTCATGCATTGCACAAGAAACGCCATGTTCTTTGTTGTTATTACACGGGGGTACTTTGTTTGTGGGCTGTACAGAAGCTGTGCATTGCAATAAACTCAGGTCCCGTTTGAAAAGCAAAAAGAGTAAGATGAAATTGTAGCAGGAATAGAAAAAGCAAAATTAAACCGAATTCTCTTTCAGCTGTAAGTAATCTGAGACCACACCGCATTGCCTTGGTGCCGATGGTAGAGCGGGCAAAATGGAAGCGTCTGGGTGAGTGTAGGACATGCGATGTTCCATGGGAAGCAATTCCAATGAAGGTGATGGCGATTCTGCCTATGGCCGGTGTGTGTGTGTGTGTGTGTCATTAACAGGCCCCTGCTCTGAAAAGCCAGACCAATGTCAAATCCACCCAGATGTCTCTCCTGAACTCAGATTGCATGGGCAAGGTGCACGAACGTCGGTATCTGGGTCTGAATTCTGAGGGTCAGCATCCCTCGTAGTATCTTTGTTGGGAAATTGTCCAGTGATGAGATCGGCATCAACAGCTCATGGTTTGGAAAGACCGTGGACGATCTGACTCCCCTCTGGCTTCATGTGACAAAGCAGAGCAGGGACTCTGAGGGAGGTGAAGGGTTCTGCCTCCTGCACGCCCCCTACTGGGGATCAAGCCTGCAACCTGGGCCTGTGCCCTGATGGGGAATCGAACCCTGACCTCCTGGTTCATAGGTAACACTCAGCTACAGAGCCACACCAGCTGGGCCCTGTTTTTGTTCTGATTGCCTCTTCTCTTCTCTTCTCTTTTCTTTCTTTCTTTCTTTCTTTCTTTCTTTCTTTCTTTCTTTCTTTCTTCCTTCCTTCCTTCCTTCCTTCCTTCCTTCCTTCCTTCCTTCCTTCCTTTCCTTCCTTCCTTCCTTCCTTCCTTCCTTCCTTCCTTCCTTCCTTCCTTCTTTTTTTCTTTTCTTTCTTTCTTTTCCAAAGAGGAAAAGAGAGGGATAGAGAGCTAGAAACATCGATGAGAGAGAAACCTCCTGCACACCCCCTACCTGGGATATGCCCGCAACCAATGTACATGCCTTTGACTGGAATCGAACCTGGGACCCTTGAGTCTGCAGACTGATGCTCTATCCACTGAGCCAAACCGGTTTCAGCTCTGTTCTTTCTTTTGCCATCCACATCTAAAGGGAACTCACAAACAACCCAACCAAGATCTCAACAGCAATTTTTGACTAAACTTAGATAATTATTTTCTACCAATTAATTGGAAACATGTTCAGCTGTCTGTGTTAGGACAGCTCCTTTGCAGATAGGTGAGGAAATAACACTTTCAAACTTGCTGTGCTTTGTCTCCAGGGAGCCAACATCGCTGCCAGAAACTCTGCGTCTTATATAATCTCGGGGCGTGGGCTGCTGGGTTTGATCCGGCTGCGGGCTGTCACGGGGCTGGAGAAAGCCAGCCATCAGTGTGGCATCCATCATGCTGTGTTTCCGGAAACTTCACTGGGGAGGGCCATCGCCTGCTCTGGTTTGGAGGAGCCCGAGGTACAGGTGCCAGCTGCCTTTTATCATGCCCCCCCCCCCTCCCTCTCCTGCCATTCACAGCATCCTGGCACCTGAAAGGAACAGCGTCTGGTGGGCAGGGCGCCTACGGCTTCCGGCAGGCGGTCCATTATTCATGGAGAGTCACTGGGAGCTATGTGCGGATGTCAGCCCTCCCAACGCCCAGGGCACCCCTGGGGACGAGGCTGACAGGGCTGGGGCAGACTCCGCAGGCCTCATTAGTGGCTCCCAGGGCCGCCCCGGAGTGATGAAGAGGCAGTGGCATCCCAGGGTCAGCACCCTGGACACTTCCAATTATTTATTTCCTCTTGCAAGACACAGGGTGTGGATGGCACATCCTTTCTACTAACTCACAGCTTCCACATTCCTCACACTCGCTGACCACAGAAGCTGCTCACTCCTCCAGGAACTGAACCCGGTTGCTTCTGATAAGACAGGCTGCGGGGGAGAGGCAGGTGTTGGCTGCGGGGTCACAGTGTCCAGAAGAGCCCTTTTTACGTGCTTGTGCGCCGTTTGAAAGACATGACCTCACACAGCAAAGGGGCGAGTTGTAAAGCTGGGGTGGCGGAGGATTAGCTTGGTCCCACCCTGTCTTATTCATCCCCATTCTGGAAGTTTCCACAGAGCCACACGCACGCCGCTGGGCTGGAGCTTTAGGGGTGGACCCTGCCATTCAGACCGGAGAGGCCGCGTGCCGGGCAGGGGACCGCCTCCGATGGCGGCTGTGCAGGGACGGCCCTCGTGGCCGGAGCACGGACAGGCAGGCGCTTCCCGCTCACTGTCCTCGGCCCCGCGCCTCGGGAGGGCACGCAGGCTTGGCCCTCAAGCCGTCCGCAAGGCCGCGACATCACCAGATGACCGCACTAGCTGCATTGCTGCTGCTACACGACTGCTGCAGGGCATGTGGATTTGGGGGGACTGACCCGAGGTGTGCCATGGGAAGCAGGGTGGCAGGGTGCCCGCTGCACAACACAACACAACACGCCCGGCTTCAGATTGCGGCCTATGGCAGGTGCCGGCCACAGACCGGCCACCCTCTGCCCGGGTTTCTCCGGTTGATGGGTTGATGTTTAGTGACAAACGCCACATCTATGCTGCAGGAAGGAGTGCAGGGATGGAAACAGAAGCCCCGTCAGCTTGAATGTCAAGTTCATTAACCCAAAAATGGGCGAGCCTGTGTAGCGTAGCGTGTCCCCCTCTCCCAAGCCGTTCTCGGACCCGGGCTCAGAGCCCTCAGGGATGTGGTGTGGAGGCGGATGCTTTTCCATCCCCCGCAGAAAGCCACTGCCCAGTGCAGCCCAGTGCAGGCCGGGCCTCTGCCCGGGCAGCTCAGAGGTTTTCTTACAAATCCCACGGCACCTGGAGAAAGTCCCTCTCCACCAGCCCCAGCTCCGTCCACGATTACCAGTCTATTCCGGTTTCTGCATGTTCTGGGCTCAGCGCTGCTATTTACACATTTTTAGCGGATGGCTCATTTTGTCCAGATGTTCAAGCGATCGGAGTGGGACGGAGCTTTCTCTCCCGATTTTAAATCTCTTGTGCAGAGCGATGTGCTCTTTCCAATTCTAATTCCGAGCGTTTGTATCTCTCTCGTTCGCTCTCCATTGGATTCGGAGGGGCATGCGCTTGCCTTTTCTCTCTGCAAACTCGTGGTGTCTCCTGTGTCCGCCTGTGGCGTGTTGTTGCAGCAGCCGGAACAGACGAAGACAGGCTTCTGCCACCATTTTCCAGTCCCACCCACTTGTCCGGTCTGGTTAGGACTTTGCATCTTTCTTGAACCCATGCAACGTGGCCTCCACCCCCACCAAGTCCCACCTCGCAATGGCTAATTTCTGTTCAGGAAAACACCTGCCTCTTTAAGAACACCTCAGCCTCCTCACTGCCTACCGCCAGGCGTACAGGGTCCCTTCTCCCTGCCCCGCCCAGGGCCCTGACCCTGGCCCCTCCCTCCTGGCCAGACAGCCTCCCCACTCAGGCCCCGGCGGCTCTGGTTCTGCCTGAGATACTGTCCCTTCTTCCTACACCCTCACTCTCCCCTCCTTAAACCCACCCCTGGGGCAGCCTGGCTTCCCAGGCGGCTCCTAGGCGGACGCTGGGTCGAGGGGATGAGAAACCGGACAGACTCCAAAGCATGTCACGAAGTCACTGGGCTTTGTGGACCAAAGCCCACCTTCCAAACGCCTCCTCCTTTTGATGCTTGTGTGTCTGGCCCTTCCTCTGACTGATCTCCCATCCTGAGGATCAAGCCTGAAGATAATCTCTTCGATTTCCCCTGATGTTTAAAAAGAAAACCCATGCCCCACTCGGGCTGAATTCCAGCCTCAAACACTCAGGCAGTCCTGTCGCTGAATCAAGCATCCGGTCATTCCCAGCAGACCATTGCTCTGAGGGCCGTGGCTAAGGAACTATAATCCGTGGCTGAGCTGCCCCCCCGAAGCAAAATGGGAAGGGAAGAGAGAGAAGAAGAATTTCTCGAAGTTTATTTCTGCTGTTTCTTTTTAAAAACTTAATTAAATGAGTTTCTTTGCTCGACTTGGACACAAAGACATTTAGTTCATAAGTGTTTACCAGGTGGCTGAGTCTAGTTCTAAGCTGTGGCCTGCGACGTGCTATAAACCCAAAACCAGCGCAGCCAGAGGAAAAGGAGAATTCGGGCAGAAAGCACACAGCTGGATGCCAGGGGCTGGGGGGGGAGGGGTGTCTGCTTAGAATCAGACGGGCAAGTGTCCATCCATGCTCAGTCATGAAATTGGGGCTCGAGTGTGGGGAGCCGGACAGCCATGGTATGCACAGCTTCACGGCGCCTTATGTGCAGTCCTGGGTGGCCCCACCCATGTTTCTGGGCCAGGCAGCAGGATTCGAATTCCAACCCACGCAGACAGGGTCCCTTCCTTGAGCCCGGTGACAGGGTGGGACTTGTGTACCGGCTGACGCTTTCCTACCCAATGATGGGAGGGAGGCGTGGGCAGCACTGCCCCGGGCCCCGCGGCGCTCTGGGGATCTCTACGGATGGCACTGTCCCCCTCTGGTGCCGGGAGGGGGACCACTGGCCAGACAGAGCGAGGAGTGGTGGGCACCGGGCACCGGGCACCGGGCGGTGGGCACTACTCACCTCCGGAGTGGGCGGGCGGCCCGCACAGCAGCACCATGCCCTGGCCCTGGCGGACAGACACCGTGCTCCTCGCTCTCGTCTGGAAGTTCTCGAGATCTGGGGGGAGGAAGAGAAGAAAGGGGTTCACACGGAAGTCCCAGACGCCAGGGGAGCGTGCTGAAACCCAGCCTCAGGCGCCCGCACAGGCGCCTCATCCGGTGAGCCTCTCCTCGTGAGCGCTGTCGTGTCCCCCGATTTCACGTCCATGCCGCAGGGCAGCCCTCGTCACAGGGCCCAGTGAGATGCAAAGCACTTAACACGCAATGAGAACTTTAACACACATATTTATTGATTTCCGAGGAGAATGAAGAGGGAGAGAGAACCATGGCTCGGCTGCCTCCTGCACGCCCCTTCCTGGGGATCGAGCCCGCCACCCGGGCACGTGCCCTGACCGGGAATGCCCACAGGCCAACACTGGGCTGTGAGCCTCCCGGCTGGGCCCGTGTGGATTCCGGGTGTGCAGAGGTGCTGTCCCGGCTCCGGCTAAGAGGATGCCCCCCTCAGGGAGGCCACGTCGGGTAGAGAGAAGCTACTACCCTGTTTCCCCCAAAATAAGACAGTGTCTTATATTCACTTTTTCTCCCAAAGTTGCGCTAGGTCTTATTTTCGGGGAAACACGGTACAAGCCCTGAATCACAGTTGGAGACCCTCAATGACCAGTTGCCACTAAAAATGAGTTAACGTAAGAAAGACGTCGAATGATGCCATGTTATTGTTTAAAGATCCGTTTTCATTCCATCCTCTTAGATGTAAATGGTCCCAGGGAGTGTTGAAGTGCCTTCCATTTCTGTTGTCTGAGCTACTTGATGCCATGCTCTCCTCTCCAGCTGGAGGTGGATTCCCAGACCGGCGTTTGTGTGTGGGCGATTCATGTTCCATCTGACAGACAGGAGGAGGGGGGGGTCCCCAGGCACCCGTTAGAGGCTGTGTCGTGAGCGATGGAGCGGACCCGGGCACAGCAGCGACAAAGGGGGCACCTCCACACGCAGGGTGGGCACAGGGACAGTCCAGGGTATTAAAGATCCACACACACACAGGCTCCATCACCAGCTTCCGGTGGACTTAAGCACATTTTAAGGTCATACAGTGATGTCTTCTCGAACGAAGTACTAGTCTTCACAGAACCCTCACAGAACGCCCTCTGGCTGCTGCCGAGACTCTGACAGGCCCCACCTTATCCCAGGAGCCGGGAGACCCCAGAGCTGAGTTCATACCCGTACTCGGCGTCAAGCCAAACAGGGCTGCCGTCGGAATTCCACTTCGACGTAACGACCTGGTTTTTAGTCAGTGGGCCCCGGGGGGTGGGGGGGGGTGGGGAAGGAGAGGGAAGGACTTGAGTTTCTTTCTTCTTTAAGGAGTCAGTTTCAGGAGCCTTCAAAAGGAGATGAAACCGGGGATTTTAAAAACGTGGTTACAGCATGAATCGTGTCAACGATTATCCCCCAGGGTGACACTGGGTAAGTCTGAACCGTCATTTCCGCACCCGGGGTCTTCAGTAAGCTATCTGCTTCTGCACAGAATCCCCCCAATCCCCAGGGTCGCGTGGAACGTGAGGAGCTGGGTGGTATCAGAGATCACATCTGATCCAGGCAAAACCCACCGTGGTGCTGCCTGAGGGAGAAGCACTAAAAAACGGAGAAGAAAAGGAGAAATATCTGCCATGATTTAAAAAAATATATATTCTTACTGATTTCAGAGAGGAAGGGAAAGGGAAAGAAACATCCATGATGAGAGAGAATCGTCCATCAGCTGCCTTCTGCACACCCCACTCTGGGGATGGAGCCCACAACCCAGGCCTGTGCCCTGACCAGGAATGGAGCCGTGACCTCCTGGTTCATAGGTTGATGCTCAACCACTGAGTGATGCCGGCCATGCCGTGCCATGATGTTTAGCAGTCCTGTTGAGCTTAAAAACTGGATTCCGGATTCTTCCGTTTTACGTTTTAAATCCACGCTGTTCTGCAAGATGTGGGTCGTCAGAATCTATCACATTAATCTGGTATTTGAGGAAATATTTAGACACATTTCTCAGTTAATTGAAATAGATTCCAGATGGCAGAGCCTACCTACACGGGGACCAGGGAGACACATTAGGACGGATCTGTCTCATAATGCTCTCTGCCGGGTTCCGGGCCCGCTGCTGGCTGTGGGTAGGGCTTCCTTCTCTCCTAAATGAGAACACCTGTGTTTTGTTTTAAACTAAGACGGATGGGAAAAGATTCCATGAGGTAATATTTGAAGCCTGGCTGGTGTGGCTCAGTGGTTGAGCGTCGGCCCGTGCACCAAGAGGTCCTGGATCGATTCCCAGTTGGGGCACATGCCCGGGTTGTGGGCTCGATTCCTAGCAGGGGGCGTACAAGAGGCAGCTGTTCAATGATGTTTCTCTCTCATCGGTGTTTATCGCTCTATCCTTCCTCTATTTCTCTCTCAAATATAAAACCAATAAAAAGAATTTTTAAAAATATTTGAAAAACAGACCTTTCAGGCTACGAGGTTGCTGTCCCGCCCACTGGGGGAGGCGGGACTACCTTGCCCAATCACATGCCAATCATTCTATTTAAAAAGGGCTCCAAGGAGCAATGTGACAGGCTAACCCGGACAGCAGAGCCAGGCACGGGCTAGGGGAGAGGTCATGTGATCAAAAGCGGTCCCTGTAGCTGTAACTCTCCACCCGGATGCTAACGGCGGCTCCAGTTTCCCACCCCCAGAACCCCAGGAGCTTGTGGGTATTTTTGGAAGTGTGTGCGCACAGAGCCAGGCCTCCCGCAGTGATTCCCACACGTTGTTTTACTGAGAGCCGCTTTATCTGGCAGCCTCGGTGCTGAGGATGCTCAGCAGGGATGCGCCTGGGGACTGAGACCTGGTGCAGACACAGCTTGGGAGCTGGGACCACAGTGCCAAGGGCAATAACAACTGGACTCACAATGAGCTGAGGTCATGGTGGGCGGTGCCAAGTCCTTTTCTTGCAGATCTAATCATCTCCCAGTTCCCAGCCTGCGGGCTAGCTGCTGCTCAGAGAGGCTCTGCATGCAGCGAGGGCGAGGGCTCAGCCAGATCACCGCCACACCGTCTCTCCAAAGCCCGGGCTCAGGACCTGGGACACAGCACTTCCGCAGACTCAGGGGAGCGGGTGGACATTTCCCCCCAGAAACCACATGCCAAGGATGGCACACTTTTGTGGCGAATGTGTCTCATATCATTTTTTTTTCTTGTGAAAAACCGCTGTCCTTTATTCTCCTGTGGGAAGCAATACCAGAGTTTTTATTTAAATGAGCTTAGAAAATCGCTGTAATCCTCAGAGTGTGTGGCTCGCGGATAACACAGAGGAAGGTTTAGCAGCTAAATTCCTGAGGGAGAAAAGTGCACAGAGGTCTGAAGGCTGCAATATGTGATAAATAATTTTTAGAAACTCTTCATATATGAAAACACCTGAATGCAGACCGCAGAGAATGTCAGAGAGAGAGGGGGAGGGAGGGGGGACCACATTTTCTGTCTGGAACGTTATTAAATGTTCGGAGCTGAGGAAGGGGTAGCTTGCAATAAACACCTGGCTGTTGTCTAGCGTAAGGGACCAAGATAACTTCTGAGCAGTGATAACAATGGCTAAAAGAGTGACTTACTAAGCCCGTCACTGAGGGACCTCCCATCTCGCAGAAGAGCCTCAGGTCACCTGGGCGGGACCATCTGAAGAGGGTGGGACTTGGTGGTAAGATGGCCAGAGAAGCCGGCCGGTATGGCTCAGTGGTTGAATGTGACCTATGAACCAGGAGGTCACGGTTCGATTCCCTGTCAGGGCACGTGCCAGATTGTGGGGCTCTATCCTCAGTAGGGGGCGTGCAGGAGGCAGTTGATCAATGATTCTCTCTCATCATTGATGTTTCTATCTCTCTCCTTCTCCCTTCCTCTCTAAGATAAACAATATATATATATATATATATATATATATATATATATATATATATATATATATATGTTTTTGAAAAAAGCTGGCCAGGGGAGGGAGAAGAAAAGAGGAAACAGGATTCGAAGCAAAAGCCTATGGCCATGCTAAAAATCAGATGTAAATACCCCCATTTATTTAAAGTCAGCGACCAAAATCTGATGCTAGCTGGCGGTTTGACATTGAAATGAAAGGCAAGCTCTTGCCTGGAGATATTTGCATACCAAGGAGCCTTATTACCATTCCTCAGCTAATGTACACGAACTTACAAATGACTGGGTCACAGAAATGGCTCGTGACCTTGGCCGATCACAGTCCCCACGGCCAAGGCTTTGGATGTCACCGGAATTCCCTGGACCACTTACTTGCCGGTGGACAGGGCCGCGCGGGAGCTCTCCAGGGTGCTGACCCCGCCCCCCACAGATGTCCACTCTCCCACTCTCTTTACTCAGCACAGACAAAGCCCCCGCTTTCAGAACCGCCTTTTCCAAACCGCCGAGGGCTGCAAAGACGCCACCTCGCCCTCAGTCATTCGCCGCGAAGGGGACATCCATTCAGTCGGAACGCTTCCTGGGAGCAGGTCCATCAGAGCGGCATAAATTACGTGGGAGTGAGTTTTGATCAACTCGAAAAGAGACGAAGGAAGAATGCAAGCTCCGAAGGAACGGGGAAGGAACGCAGGGCCGAGACAGTCGGAGAGAGGATTAATGGCGGGGCCCGCTGTGGTGCCTGATGTTTATTCATAGGCGATTCTCACTCACAGTCCCCTCTGCGCAGGAGGCCTGAGCGGGGAGCAGGGAGCAGCAGGAGGGGGCCCAGGTGTGCAGAGACTGCGGACGGATCTGCCGGGTCAGCGTTCCTGCGTTTAGCAGAGCGGAGGGGGCGGGGGACTCCCCGTGTCTTCTGTTCGCATTACTCCACACTTTTCCTTCCAGCAACACGCAGGGGCGAGACTCAAAATAGCATCACCGAGGTGCCGCCGACGGAGGCTGCTGAGGCTGCACTGGGAATTCAATCCTCTTGGAACTATTCGCTCCCATGTTCCGTGTGTCCAGCCACTCACTGCTCACAGCCACCCTCCGGGTAAGTCCTGTTACTAATCTCACTGTCTGAAAAGGAACACTGCACGCCCCAGACCCCAGAGCCCTGGTCCCTCTGACCCAGCAGCCTACACCCGCCCCCCCATCTATTTGTAACCCCACGCAGCGCCCTATCTGACCATCTGAGACGCTCGGTTCTCAGCCCTCTCCTCCCACCCGGAACACAAACAGGACACCACGTCCCGCCAAGGGCACGGCTGGTCCCCGCCAGCAGGGCTGCTCCGAGCTCATCGGCGATTCACCCCCCCCTGGCTGTTCCCTCCCACCGAGGATTCGGACCCTCGAGGGACTGGTGGTCACTGCGGTTTGACGGAAACACGTGATTCTTCGCTGTGACCGTGGCCTGCACAGCCTCCTGCCCTCGGAAGACGAAGATTCGCTGTGATTCGTTGCAGGGACCTCCTGAGAAAGGGGCAGCCCGGGGCTGAGCAGACCGATGCGAGCTGCACCGGAATAACCGTCCTCCGAAGAAACTCTGAACAGGCGCGGATCGAGGGGCCGTCACAAAGTCAGCGACCTACAGGGACGGCCCAGGGGGCGTATGAGGACACGGAGACGCACGAGCCATGGATGGGGACCGCAAATCCACCAGCTACTGGCCAGGGAAACCCGCCTTAAAGGGAAAGAAACCGCTTTGTCACCAGCATTCTTTTTCATTTCTTTTCTTTGGCTGATCGTCCTGGCCAGAGCCTGGGGCTCGTGGCTCACGGGGGGTCTGCCCACCTGTGGGGACGAAATCTTGAACATAGATGGGCAGTTTCTCACGTCCTGTGCTGAATGGAAACCAGGCAGAGGCTCCTGGAGTTAAACTTTCAATTTTTTTATTTGAAGATTTTTTAAATTGATTTTTGAGAGAGAGAGAGAGAGAGAGAGAGAGAGAGAGAGAGAGAGAGAGAGAGAGACAGCCAGTCAATGTGAGAGTGAAACATTGACTGGCTGCCTCTTGCACACCCCCAACTGGATATCAAGCTGGCAACCTGGGCGTGTGTGGGATCGGGAATCGAACCATGACCCTTCAGTGTATGGGACACGCCTAACCGCCTGAGCCCTGGGCCAGGGCTGACCTCTCTCTTCAGGACGGCACTGGGGGTGCTGGGTGCTCAGCTTGCTGTGTGCGAGTTACAACTTTTTAAGGGCATGAAACCGGAGCTCCGTCTGGATGAAATTCCCAGATGACGAGCAGCTGTTATTTATGCTCCATTTAAGTTGTTTGGGCAACTCCAACCATATATTTTTATCTCATTTAATTGCAGTTTTGGAAATAAAGCCATCATCAGTCAGACGTGCAGGCGCTGTGTTCTCTCATTATCCGTTTAGGCTTCCTGTGGAGCAGTCTCACCGGCCGTCTCCGTGGAGAGGAGTCAGAGAGAAGACTGAAACACGGGCGTGCCTGCTGCTGTCTGAGGGAGCGCACTGACCACCAGGGGGCAGCTCCTTGGATGAGTGTCTACTCCCTGGTGGTCAGAGCATATCATAGGGACTGGACGTTCTGCTGTTTGGTTGATTTGCATATTAGCCTTTTATTATATAGGATTTATTGTTTTAAAAAATCATCCTCAAAAAGAAGGCTTTTTTCCCCCTTCTTTTCTTAAGAAATATACTTTAACTGATTTCAGAGAGGTTGCAGGCCTGATCCTCAGCATCTGGCCCTTGGAAAGTGGACTCTAAGATGGTGGGAGTCAGGGCTGTGGGTGCAGCAAGGGAAGAGGATGAAGCTAAAAAGAAAAGAGGAGCTATCTGCTGCCCTCCACCTGACCTCTCCTCTGGGGAACCTGCCGGACTCGGATCTCCTGTGAGGACCTGCGCAGTGAGCATCGCATACTTGGTCTCTGAGAAAGGACCGAGAGGCCCCAGGAAGTGGGACACTTACTCACTCTCCTCCGGTTCTGCGGAGCGGCCCTAATTAGATTCCATTGAATTAATGTAGCGACGGGAAAACCTGGGGTATATTTAGCTTGTGTATTAAGTATGGATGTTATTTTTAGATTCCCGTCTTTCATTTGCATGCATGCTTTTTTTCCCCCCTCTCTTTGGGAGAAATAAGGGCACATTAAAAACCGCACCATGGAATGGACAGGGATTTTGAAAAGTGGGTTTAATCAAGGGATATTTTTAGATCAGGGGACACCCAGGGATCCGGCCTGATTGGTTGCCAGAAACGTCAAGTTCCCGGCAGCCATGCCCACTGGTTCACCTCTCCACAGCCCCTTTCTGGAAAACCCACTGAGAGATGTCTCCCAATCATCCTACTTCAGTAAGAACTGCGATGATAAGGAAACCTCCCAAGTTTGGTTTGTAAATGGTGAGGGGACCCTGTGTATGACCATGTTTTTGGTGTGTGTGTATGTGTGTGTGTGCCCCAGGCCAAGCACATAACCTCATGGAGATGCACTTGGGTTTAATCTAAAAGAAAACAAACACCAACTTCACTTCCCTCGTTGTCAGGACAGCCTCAAGCAGCAGCTCTCGGGAGAGCCAACCAGCCCGCTCTCCCTCCCGCTGTTTCTGAGATTCGCAGCGGGAGCAGAGAAGCAATCTTTAAAAGTCTGCGGAGGAGGCGTCTGCATGCTTTGCAGTAATGAACACATAAAAATTAAGTGCAATGAAAAGATGTCGCACCCGCATCACGTTGTACAGGCATCTAATTCAGGTTTGTGTGGATCGCACACACTTTGTGTTCTTTAACAGAAAATGAATTTGAATGCAAGGCTGGCCTCCTGCTCGCTCGGCTCAGGCTCTGTCCCTCCGATGTCCAGGACGAGGGGGTCGCCCCGGCGACAGGAAGCTTACAACCCAGTAGGGAGGACAGACACAAGGGAGCGGCGAGTCCAATCTCATTTGAATTTTGTAATTAAACCAAAGGAAAGGTTCCTATTCTCTGCACATTGGGGCTGGCCAGTGCTCCTGACCACAGAGCCTCCTTCCATGGGCAGAATCTGCGTCAAAGGTGCCACCGCTTGCTTTGGAACAGAAGGATTAGGGATAGGAATAGGGTTAGGGATAGGGTTGGGAATAGGATTAGGGGTAAGGTTAGGGATAGGGTTAGGGTTAGGGATAGGGTTAGGGTTAGGATAGGGTTAGGGATAGGGTTAGGAATAGGGTTAGGGTTAGGGATAGGGTTAGGAATAGGGTTAGGGTTAGGGATAGGGTTAGGAATAGGGTTAGGGATAGGGTTAGGATTAGGGATAGGGTTAGGGTTAGGGTTAGGGTTAGGGATAGGGTTAGGGATAGGGTTAGGGTTAGGGTTAGGAATAGGGTTAGGAATAGGAATAGGGTTAGGGAGGACAGTTCTTTGAAACACACCAAACTCGCTCTGTCATACACAAAGCCCTCAATCAGGCCATGCGACACACACAGGTGACTTCTGGGACCTAAGATGTGGGCGTGGCTCCCGCAGCTTAAACAGGAAGTTCTTAAGGGGAGCGTCTCTCAGAGTGCTGGTCAGCGGGGAACCGAGGCAGAGACCACAGCTGCCCCCACAGGAACGTGCTTTGTCAGGCTAGACCGCGTCCCCCTCCTCTGCCTTTTTAAAAAATATATTTTTAATTATTATTATTTTTTATAGAGAGAGGAAGGGAGAGGGAGAGGGAGAGGGAGAGGAGAGGGAGAGAGAGAGAGAGAGAGAGAGAGAGAGAGAGAGAGAGAGAGAGAGAGAGAGAGAACATTGATGTGAGAGAAATATCGATTGGCTGCCTTCTACACGTTCCGGACTGGGGATTGAGCCCATAACCTGGGCGTGTGCCCTGACCGAATCAAACCAGTGCCCTCTTGGTCCTCGGGCCAATGCTCAGCCACTGAGCCATGCCAGCTGGGCTCCTCTGCCTTTTGAACAGGCTGGGAAGGAACTGCTCTGGGAGATTTCTTAGTAAAAATAGCAAGCACTGTCCTTGGTGACTGGGGGTTCGCTGGGCAGAAGGCAGCAGGCGGGCCCAGCTCAGCACTGAGATCGGTTACAGCTCGATGCCTGGCTCTTTCTGGTTCCTGGAGCCACGGCTGACCCCTTTCGATGGCCCCAAACAGCGGGGAGGGAGCCAGCCCAGAGAGCCAGGAGCATCTGGAGAATCTCACGTGGCCACGTGCTGTGTGGCTCCGGATAGATCACTTCCTTTGTCTTCCCTTGGTCTTCTCGTTTTTAAGAGAGAATGATTTCCCCCCTAAAGGTACAGTGAGAAGACGCTTGTAAATGGTGGAGCCGGCGTGTGGTAAATGCTGCCATTATCTTCATCGTTAATTACAGCTTCTCAGAGAGACAGGTCCCTCCCCGAAAAGCCCTCTGAGCAGAGGAGCGCCGTCTGCCTGCCTTTGTCTGCGATGGAGCGAGCGTCCCGGGATGTTTGGTCGGCTTCAAGATAAAAATTCCACCCCTCATTTCACCTCCAGATGGATGCCTGGCCGAGCCTTTTCCGGTTTCATGTCTTTGTTTCTCTGCCTCTGGACAACGCTCTCTGGGTCCCTCTGTGTCTGCCAGAGGGCAGCGTCTGAACTGCATCTGCCTGGGCAACTCGCTCAGGGCTAAGCTCTGGCAGGTGCGGTGATTTCACAGCCATGACAACGGGGCAGCAATGATACGGAGACACCGTTCCACACTGTGCACGTGTCCCGGCTATAACCCTCACAGTGCCCCGTGGGGTGGGTGTTGTTGGTGTTGTTATTATTATCAGTACTACTATTCTAATTTAGAAGGCGACGTGGAGTAAAGACCTGCCCACAGGCTGTTAGGAGCAGTCACACTGTGTGTCCCGCACACCTCGTCTCCTGGCCCCCCAGGGTCCTACAGTCTTAGAGACACAGTGGGATGGTCTGGGACCTAAACTCAGTCTCGGTTTATAAGGAGACAGCACACCTTTGAACCCCTATTCCTCTCTAGAAAATGTTTTTAACTCCCATGCAAGAAGCAGGCAGGAGTCAGGTACATGCGTGTATTTGAACCCTTTTTGCCAAAAGGGTGTGGAAGTGTGAGCACAGTGCCCTCTGCAGATCCCAGGCTACAGCGGAGGTCTGGCTCAGAGGAGGGCATCACTGTCTGCTGTTCTCCTTCCCTCTTTGTTATGTGCAAAGCGCCTCATAGTCAGCTTGTTAATGATGATAAACTTAGAGGAAGCAGCTTATTGTCCCTACACTTTGCAAAGGGTGGGAGGATATGGAAGAATAAAGAATATAAATGGCATTTACTGAATTCAGCAAGTTGGAAACAGCCAGAATTCAGATGAAAAGCATCTCTATTCGTTGGTAGGTTTCTGGCAGATAACTCTATTTCAGCGGATCTTGAAGCGGGATTGTAAGGAGTCAGGAGAACTCCCTGGCAAATGGAATGAGGGGAACAGAGACGAAATAGTTGAGCAAAATAGTTAAGCAAATTAACATCCTGCGAACGCATCCAAGATCTCATCATCCCTGACCAAGGACGTCAGGAGCAGGCGGTTTTCAGCTCTCCTCCCCAACCAGCGAGTGAGCATCTTAAATCACCTGGTCAGGGAGAGAGACACAGAGACCCAGCTGATACCATTAGTAAAAAAACAAAACAAAACAAAACAAAAACCACACAATTAAAGCCAGACAAACCCTAGATAAAAGTAAAATCAGTGAAGCTGGCCAGACAATAATCCCAAATTCCCCTACAGGCTCCTTGTGATGCATCAGTGTATTAAAGGACACACCTGGAAAGCTGTTGAGTATTCCATTGAGATCCTCCTGAGACCCCCTAAAACTCCTGCCTTTAGAAAACAAGTAAAAACCTTTAAGACAAAGGACCCAGGGTGCTCACTTTCTCTCTTAAGCACACACCTGCACCGCCTTTCCTCAGCCGTGGACTTCTGCATTCTTTCTCCTAAGCTCTAAGGTTCCCCAACTGCAACCAGGGGAGCAGTGGATAGCGACGGCTCATTCTGGGCTACCCCCCGAACCTGTTTCTAAGGACTCTCCTTTTGCCTCTGTAACTTGTTTCCTGAGTCCACCCAGCCCAGTCTAGGCTCTCTCCTGTTGCTATGATCTTGCCTCTTCTATCTTAAGCCCTTCCTTTGTTTCACTGTTCCAGCTTTAATACCCTGTTTCCCCGAAAATAAGACAGTGTCTTATATTAATTTTTTTCTCCCAAAGTTGCTCTAGGTCTTATTTTCATGTCTTATCTTTCCATGTGCTAGGTCTTATTTTTGGAGGATGTCTTATTTTTGAGGAAACATGGGTACATGTTCTCTCACAATCACGTAGTTACAGACACACGTCTTGAATTCTTTCCTACACAAAGTCAAGAACCCAGACTTTCCAGACCATGCTGGGGCGGACCTGCTTGGACCTGGTCCCTTGCTAATGAAAATCTCATGGAATATTGGCTTCTTTCCTTTTTATGTAAGCTACGGACTCCATGCATTTCTTTCTTCCTCCTCGTTCTACTCATCAGAGAGGTTGGCAGGACTGTATCTAATTTACCACCTGCTTTCCCGTGTACCTGGTTCAGTGTCATAGGCTCAGCGGGTACTTACGAGTAACGCAGATCAAACTATTTGACATAACCTGGGCCGGGCACTGCGAGAGATAATTAAAACCAGCCAAGACCTCGGATGCACGAGGCGGGAGCCCCGAGGACGGCCGTGTGATTCTGTGGGAGGAGCAGCGTGGCGGTGCTCCCTGCCGGGAAATGAACCTGTGTTATCACGGGTCTGGCAGGGGTGCTTCTTCACGGGCGGGAGCCCGGGACGGAAGCAGCCTGAGAGCTTCGGGGGCAGGGCCAACGCCAAAGTGAGAGCCGTTGGCTGGGCTTCACCGTGTGTTCCCCACACAGACCGACAGAGACCAAACTGGCGGACACACCTGCCCACCCCGAGGAGTGCCAGGGCAGCCAGACCTGCTGAAAATTGTCCCGACCCGCGGGACAACAACGGGGGGCACGCAGGAACCACCTAAGAGAATGAATCAAACAAGGAACGTGGAAAGAATGGAGGCAAGACAAGGTTCTGATCAAGCCTCAGTTTTATTCTCAGAAATGGCTGTATTTATACAGCAGAGACAAAGGGGGGCAGGGCCGCCCATGCAGGGGGGTCTTTGGTATGGCAACACAGGATTGACTAATTGCCAGAGGCAGTGTGACATTCCAAGGTGCAATATTCCAAGGCTGGGCTATCTAGGGGGGAGGATCAGGAAGGGAAAGAGGCAGGAAGACAGATGCTAAACCCCAGGTTAATCTTATCTTCTGGCCAAGCCCTCAGGGCACCACACAACCTCTGCTAGAAGGAACTTAATTCTATTTCCTTAAGACTGAGTTGCTTGCCTCAACTCTGCTAGCTCCCAACAGAAAATGACATGTTTTTTTAAATTTATTTTTTATTTATTTTTAATATTTTATTGATTTTTTTTACAGAGAGGAAGGGAGAGAGATAGTTAGAAACATCAATGAGAGTCTTTGATCAGCTGCCTCTTACACACCCCCTACTGGGGTGTGCCCGCAACCAAGGTACATGCCCTTGACCGGAATCCAACCTGGGACCTTTCAGTCCGTAGGCTGACGCTCTATCCACTGAGCCACACCGGTTTCCGCTGAAAACGCCATGTTTTTAAGAGAACTCTGAATCCAAATTCTCTTCCGGTGAAACTACCTTTCTTGAGGCCTTCCTTGGTTCGTAAGCAGAACCCCAATGCAAAACAGGGAGCTGCCTCCTGTGCACACACTGCAGTTGGGGGTTCAGGGCCCTTTGGAGGTTACAGATGTGTTTCTGGAGGGGGGAGGAGGACGGGGAGGGCTCCCCAGGGGCTCACGGCACTGAGTGTCTCACCCCAGAAAGGTCAAGTGCAGCGTGGACCGAAAATGCTTGTGCACACGCGGTGTCGTCATGGGCACATGCTGGGCCATCAGTCTTACCGTGTCCTCACGGACAACACTCCTGTACTCGGCCCTCCAGGCATGAGGCAGGCGTACCTGCACTTCCTCTTGGTCCTCCCTTCCAGCTGCTGGGATTAGACCTCCCCGCTCTGCTTCACGTTTGTACCAGTGAGTGTACATCACAGAGGAACAGTGGTCAGCTCGCTCTTCAAGTCAATGAATAAGTTAACGAGTGATCACACCGCTGCTGGATTTCGATATGGCCTATGGAAAGTTTGTACTGCACTGAGTTGAAGTAATACACCGCTCATCTATCTCATTCGTCCTTTATTGTACGAAGGTTTTATAACTATCCTTAATCTTACTTGTGAACAATAAGATTGACCGCCTTGACTTGTGTGACTGTAAGGAACCTCAAACACGTTGTCCCGTTGACTCTTCCTGGAATGTTGCAAGGTACGTATTCTTATGCCCATTCTCCTGCAGGGAACACCGAGGTTTTGAGGACGTAGAAACACGTAGTGAAAGTTAAAATCTGGACTGGAAGCTTCAAAGTGGGCCACGTCTCCCAAGTCACAGAGCTGCCACCTGAACCCGGGTCAGCCTCACTCCATCGTGACTGCCCTTTGCACCCAGTAGAATGATTCACAAAACAGCACAAGTGACTTACTAGCCAACTGGGAGAAATGATGAGTATCTGTCCAAGGCTCCAGGCATTTCAACAAGTCGCTGTCAGTGAAAATCATTTTGATCACTGTCCCCACTCAGGTAAAAACAATAGAAACACGGCGGACATTCTGAAGATGCTTCCCTAGTCAATTTCACTTACAACAAGGACCGCTGACTCAGCTGAAGGAAATAAACGCCACCCTGAGGACTTCAGAGGCTAACCGGTAACCCCTGGGAGCAGCGATTAGAATTGGTTTCTTAGCAACCAACAGCCACAGCGATGCGGTTGACTGTGGCACACCTGGGTGAGGCATGCGGCCCGGGCAGTCACGTGGCCGTCCTCGGGGGCACAGCGGCAGGAGCCATTTGCCTTGGCTGCTGTCACCGAGAGATCTGCCTGGTCAGAGCCCGCAGGCTCTCCCACCACAAGTCAGCCGTCACCGCGAGCTCTTCCTCCCGCACCCCGTTCCACTGCGCCGGCTGCACCAGCGATGCCGGGCACGGGGATCCGTGGGAAAGAATCAGCGCCATAAACCCCGATTCCTTTAATAACGAGGGGAGAGGAGTTCATCGCCGTGCTGGCTCCATTTCCTGTCTGAAACGGCGTTTATTAAATGCGGCGGCGGCGAGGGGAAATTAAAAACGTCGTAACAGATAGGAGTGCGAGCAACAGAGACCCCAAAGGGCTTAGAGGGCTGCAAACCGGTGAGAGAGCCGTGAGACAGGAGGGCTCTTGGTCTGAGCACGTGGGAGACTTTCAGGCACATGTTTGCCTTTTTTACAAACATGTTTTTATTGATTTCAGAGAGGAAGGGTGAAGGATAGAGAGATAGAAACATCAAAGATGAGAGAGAATCACTGATGGGCTGCCTGATGCCTGCCCCCTACTGGGGGTGTGTGGAGCCTGTAACCCCGGCACATGCCCTTGGCTGGAATCGAACCTGGGACCCTTTAGTCCACAGGCTGACGCTGAATCCACTGAGTCAAACCAGCTAGGGTACAAATTTGCTTTTAAAAGATCATATTGGCGGGTTCCCACTTGAAAAGAGAATTTAATTTGTTTGGCTTGGAGGAATACTGTTTCAATCTTCAAACAGAAAATCTTCATGCAATTGTATCACAGCTTTTTCCTATCTCTCTCTATATAAAAGCCGACTGGCCAGAACGCCAGGAGGACCTGAATGACTGGTTGTGATGATGGGCACTGCAGCTGGCCAACCAGCCCAATAGGCTTCCGGCCAAATAGGCTTCTCATTGGGGTGGGCCAGCTGGATCCCACCAGTGCACGAATTCGTGCACTGGGCCTCTAGTGTATAATATAGATGATATGAAATATTTCTTTAAAAAGTTGTTTTTTTTTTCCTTAAGACTAGCAGATGGGTACTATCAGAGAGAAAGTTACCACATTACAATACAAAGACGTAGTAACGGATTCAATCACTGGACGAGCTGTACATATTTCCAGAGCTTTTGCAGAGAGAAACCATAATGTTTCTAACTCTCTATCCCTCTCTCTTGCTCTCTGTGAAAAATCTATAAAATATATTTAAAAAAAAAAAAAGAAGTAGCAATGAAAATAATTTTATGGTTGGGGGATCACCACAACACGAGGAATTGTATTAAAGGGCCGCGGCATTAGGAAGGTTGAGAACCACTGCTCTAACCACTGAGCCAACACCCGCTCTGCCCGCGCCTTCTGGTCTGAGTGCTCAGAGGAGCGGAATCTACAAGCACCTCTGCTCCCCACTCGGGATTTTCACCCGAAAAGCCCATCAAACAAGGAAGCACAGCCGCGCACCCGCCGGGTTCTGGGGGTGGCTGGGGGAGGGCTGCCACGCGGTCAGAGCCGGTCCCTCAGGGGAGCCTGCGTCCCTGGCACCTGCCCTCGCTCCCGCCGCCCAGCACCCGCAGCCTCCCGCTCCCGTGTCCTCACACACACCATTTCGGCTCACAGACAACGCGCGGCCCATACACTGAAAGGAGCCAATTAGCTCATCACCTGCCCGCTCATGGTGGCAGCATTGATTTCCGAGGAAATGTGAATTACCCAGGAAAAGGTGCCCGGCTTAGCCTCCAGCACAGGCTGAATGGGAGCTATTTCAGTCCCGCCGAGGGCAGGGCGATGCTGATGGGGTGATTACCGTTCATAGTTCGAGACTGGCCTTTCATCTCAGAGGCAGGAGGCCACCTGGCCAGAGGGAGGAGGCACTGCGCCGTCAGTCCTGAGCGGGGAGGGCCGGGACAATCCCGGAGCAAACCCGAGGCCCCACGGTTGCAATACACCCTTCCACGGCTAAGCACACCTACAGCTCAGCGTTCGAAACCCCCAGGCCAGGGTGACACGTGATACAGATGTGTCCTAGCCTCCCACTTGGTTGGCAAGCAGCAAATGGTGTCACACCCCCCCAGCTACATGACAAAACTTTACATTCCTCTTCCCTCTAACCGAAGAAAAACACAAACATAGTAGAAGGGCCGTTGCTTCATTGAGGAGCCTTATGGAGCCCCTGCAGAGCGGAGACTGGGACCTGGGCCACAGCTGCCGGCCCAGGGGCCCCGCATCCCAGGCGGTGCTGTTGAGAGCACAGAGATGCAGGTCACAGAGCCGCTGGAGGAGAAGGAGGGTCAGGGGGACGCTGTCTGGTCCCGGTCTGGGCCCCTGGAGGAGAAGCACTTCTAGAAGAAGCCTTCTTTTCTCTTATTTATTGATTTAATCCTCCCCGAGGACATCTTTTCCCATTGATCTTTAGAGAGAGAGTCAAAGGGGGGAGGAGAGAGAAACTTCGACATGAGAGACACATCAATTGGTTGCTTCCCACATGCAACACGACGGGACCTGGGTATCAAACCTGCAACCCAGGTACACGCCCTTGACCAGGAATCAAACCCGTGATCCTTTGGTCTGAGGGAAGATGCTCCAACCACTGAGAAAAATAGGCCAGGGCTGTTTTTTTCACCTTGAAGTAGTCCACGGACTAATTATTCTCTCTATTATCTATCTGTGGAAGGACTAAATGAGAAATAAAAAAAACAAAACAAACAAAAAACCCCCCACAAAACACCATAAACCACCGCTCACTACCAGCCAAGGGAGAGCACCTTAAAACCTCCTTTTCCATGAGACACCAACTGGCCCTGAGTAGCTGAGGCGAAAACACGGGTCAAGTCTAATAAATGGATCCAGACAAAAACTCCAAGTCTAATTTGAAAACAGAGGAGCACGTTTTTGTGACTGCGAGCTATGATTTCTTAGCGATGACACCAACTGCACACCCAACGACAAACAGAAAATGTAAATTAGACTTTGTCAAAATCAGAACCTTTGGGCTTCACACGACATTAACATGAGAGTAAAAAGACAACCTATAGAGCGGGAGAAAATATTTGTAAACCATATAGCTGCTCAGGAACGTGCACAGGATCTATACAGAAAACGTACCACTCAGCAGTGGAAAGACAACCCGATTTAAAAATACGCAAGAAGTCTGATAGTACATATCTCCAAAGAAGATATTACCAACGGCCGAAAAACAAGTGAAAATTTGTCCAACATCATCAGCCACCAGTGAAATGCAAACCAAACCTGCAACCGAGCCGGATGGTGAGGCTCAGTTGGTTGAGCATCATCCCACACACCAAGAGGTCATGCGTTAGATTCCCAGTCAGGGCACACGTGCACACACACACACACACACACACACACACTATGATACTACTTTGATATCCAAAATAAAAAAGAGAGGCAATAAATAAGCTTGGCAGAAACTGGAGCCCTCACCAGTGTTTGTGCATCACAACAGGTCACAGCCCATTTGGAAAACACTTTGCTCAAAATGTTGTATACATGTGTTACCATTTGACCCAGCAATCCCGCTCCTAGGAGGACAGCCTCAAGAAGGGGAAACATATGTCTGCATAAAAATAAATCTTCAAATCAATGCTCATGGCAGCGTTGAATAACGCTGAATAGAACAGCTCAGAAGTGGGGACAACCCAGATGTCTGGTCATTGATGGATGAATAAACAAAATGGTGTCATGTTATTATGGCATATTATTTGGCCATAAGAAGAAATGAAAGATTAACAGATGCTACACCATCGACAGGCCTTGGGAGCATTATGCTAAGTGAAATAAACAAGCCACAAAAGCCCACATATACGTGGTTCCATGAACATGAAATGCCCAGAAGGACAGATTCATAAGACAGAAAGTGAATTCGTGGTGTCGGGTGTGGGAGGAACAGGAGTGGCTAGTCATGAGGGCAGGCTGTATTTTTAAGGTAATGGAAATGTTCTGGAAATTCCATGGTGGCGGTGGCTGCCCCACCTCGGGAATACACTGCAAACTAACTGAGTTGGACGTCTTAAATTGTTGAATTATCATATGTGACATCTCTTAATAAAGCTGTTATCAGAAAGAGATGGCATTGACAGTGAGGCTGAGCTTCTTTAATGAGATTTTTAGGGAAAAGAGAAACACTTATTTTTAATGCCCATCTTTATTGAAATAGGAGAGTGCTTTCCAATTTAAAAAATATATAAAAATAGTAATTCTCAGTTCAAGGAAATGGAATATTTCAGAGGAAATGTACCTCCTCGGCTGGCAAAGACCAAGGGAGTTCTGTTTTTCTTCTACTCTTTCCTTGGTGGACTTGGATATTCCTTTGGCTTCATTTATGCCACAAATATTTATTCGGCATTCATTCAGAAATGCCCGCCCTGACGGCAACAGCATTGTAAAAATCACCCGGCTGAAAGGAAGCAAGCCCCTCTGCGGGTCCCGCATGCCTTGAAGAGCAGATGTGGCCGTGCTGCTGAGGCCCAGCCCCCGGCTGCCCGCTGCGCAGGACGCATCGCGGTGGAAGAGGTTCGTGCAGGAGCAGAAGCTGTGCCCCGCGGATGCCACAGGCCCGGGCCGGGGTCTGGCAGCGAATCACTATGCTGATCACAGTGCGCCCTTCAAACACACACTGCGGACCAGTGACTGGGAGCCGTGTCATTCACACAGGTTAGGAGCCACTTCTGAATGTAATTGCCCATACAACAGCCAATAGAATAATGTAGTTCTCAGAACACACACAGGCACATTCATGCACACACATGCATGCACACGCCGGCACACACACACAATATGCACACAACATGCACACACCTGGCACGCACGCACACATGCACACTCATGCATGCACACACACAGTATGCACACACATAGTATGCACACACATGCACACACCGGCGCGCGCACACACACACACATGCACACACTGGCGTGCACACACAATATGCACACTCATGCACACACAGACACACACACACACACACACACACGCAAACAAACACACACTCACACACTCCTTTTCATGATGCCCTGAATCTGAGCGTTAGCCGCTGGCCCTGCAGCCTGCTCTGTTCTCTACGGAAATGCCCGGAACCATGGAGAGAAAACCAGCCGGCTCTGCACAAACGCACGTCAGCTGGAGGGCAGGGGGCTGCTCAGATCCCCGCCCTCCGCGCACGGCGCTGACAGGGACCTCGGAGCCTGCCCTCATTTAAGCGATGTCACAGCAGGAGCGGTAAGGACGCACGGGGGCCCGCCGTGGGACTGCCGCAGCCACAGGTAGGTCAGACGCTCTGAGTGCGCTAATGGCCGGTTTCCAGGGCTTTAGAGTGCAAAGGGGTCACGTTCAGGGAAAATGACTCAGAAAGAGAAGCCCGGAGAGAGGCAAGCGGGGCCAACAAGCTCCTCCGCTCCTGTCAGATCCTGGCCCTGCAGGAGGGGCGGGTCCTGTTTCCAGGCAGCTGGTGGCCAGGCAGGAGGGCCCTGCTCGTTATCTCACCGGATCAGACTACACACAGGCCCTCTCTCAGCTCCCAGGACAAGGCACAGCCGGGCCCACACCTTGTTCAAACCTCCCCCCCCCCCCCCCCCCCCCCCCACATATATTCATCAAGGCTTCCTCTCGCCCTTGCTCCCTGCGGGACAGAGGCAGCTGACCTTGGTCTCAGTCCCCGGTGGTTTCACTCATCCTGCAGGGCAGTGGCCAGGAGAGACCACGTGGGCCGGTTAGTTTCCCGGGATGGTGTGAGTCGCCACATGTTTGCTGGCTGCGAAGGATAGACACGATGCGCCTCAGTTTCATGGCAGCATCATTCATGGTGGCCAAGACGTGGGAACAACCCACGGGCCTTGACAGAGGACTGGACACAGAAGACGTGGGCTGTATACTCAATGGAATGCTACTCAGCCACAGGGAGAGATGACACACTGTCCCTTGCTACAACATGGGTGGGCCTGGAGACCATGCTGCTGAGCGAAAGCAGTCAGTCAGAGAAGCTAGGCACCGTATGTCCCTGGAAGGAGACATACCTGATAAGCAAACAGTTACCAGTGTCTGCCAGAACAGGTTCCGTGGGAGGGACCAGGACGACATAAATAAGACCGATGTCGCACACCGGTGACTCTCAGTTATTCACTAACCCGCAGTTCGAGGTTACCCATGTTACCAGAACCAACAGCACGGCCATGCACCTGCCAGTCTTCCACCTTCTGAGGTTTTCACTGGACACCACTGTCCTGATCGCTGTCTTTCTAGTGTCGTACCAAGCAGCAGGAATAATCTATCAGAAGCATTACTGCAGAAATTCAGCAAGTTTTGCTCTGATTTCTTCCAACGATTCAATTGGAGAATTTCACTCTTTTATTGAAGATCAAAGCCCCCACTGATCAATGTTTTCAGTTTTGCATCCAAATGTTCCTCAGCTGACTGAGTTCTCATCAACCTAAATATCCATGCACAGCTTCTCCGGTCCTCTGCCCACAGCGGCTGCTGCAAAACAGAACTGCATCTCACAGCAGCTCCCTCGGAACCAACCCTCGGCACGCCAGCTATGGTTCTGCACTCTTCGTTCCTGGGCTGTGAAAAGTCAACTAGCGATTGAGCATATTTTAAAATTATATTGTTATTGATTTCAGAAAGGAAGGAAGAGGGAGAGATAGAAACACCGTGATGAGAGAGAAATCATGGATGGGCTGCATCATGCATGCCCCCCCCACTGGGGATGTGCCTTTGACCCGAATTGAACCCGGGACCCTTCATTCTGCAGGCTGACGCTGTATCCACTGAGCCAAACCAGCGAAGGCCCAATTATTGAATATTAAAAGCAACAGACATTTGAAGTTTTCTGTGACTGGAACAATGGCCAAGGCCCAGGAACCATGTGGCCATAAGCCCCGGTGGAATGCGGCACAGCATTCTCAGAGGGACACACGTTTCTGGTCTCCGGTGCCATGGCCCCAATCCCCGCCCACTCCGATCACCGCCCAGAGGGCGCCCGGGATGAGGGCTGGAAGGGCTTGCTGGTCCCGCCTGGGGGGAAAGGTCTCTTTCAATGAGTCTCTGATCGGCTGCTGTGCTTCAAGGAGGTACTTTCACCATAAGAGCCGTGGGCTGCCACGTCGCTGACTGAGCGGGCTGACATGAGCCTCGGAATGGAGTGGCTTATTGAGATACTTCATCCTTGGGAATTCACTGCTCAAGGTCAACGAGGAAGGCCAACGTGGGCACCTTTTGCACCCAAGAGTGCTCTTTGTGTATCTCCCTCCTTCCTCTCCTTTCCCACCCTTTCTGTTCTCTGTCCCTTGTCCCTGATGCAGGCTCAGGAGATGGACACCCGGGGTACGCAGTGCCCCTGCCTTGTTTCCTGTCCCACTCCCTCCCCCACTCCTGCCAGGCACCACAGAGATAAGCAGAGACATCCACCTGCCCTGCTTCCCAACAGCACACCCTGCTGGTGGCCACGGCTATGGCCACGCCAGCTCCCCCACAGCCACGCAGCCTGATGAGTGGATGCTGTAACGGGGCGGGATGGATGTGGAGGGTGTACCTGCCTGTGGTTACACTCACCCAGCACCTGAAATGATGAGTAGCACCCGTCCTTTGTTTTGAAGACCCGGACTGTTAGAAATCAGCCGCACTCCCAGGAAGAAGGCCCGGAACGAGGCGTGTGCGGCGATCAGGGTGCCAGGCGAGGGAGTGGGGTGATTGGATGCTGCTCCTGACAGCTCTCCCTCGTGTTGTGCATGGAAGGTGCCCCTTTCTCCCACGTGGGGGAGGAATGACGGGAGTGAGGAAACTATAATATGTCATTCACCGCTGGGGGACATACCGTTTACCAGCCCACAGTTATTTACCATGAAATTTCAATATCCAGGATGTTTCACCGCCTCCTTGCAATAATTTGGGAATTTGCACATTACCTTTTGGAGCAGAAATATTGTTATTAATTATCCTCATTATGGAACCCGAGACCAATTATATTAAAATTAAAGTCACAGAGGTATGCTAGATTGCAGTGTACACCATTACACTTCTGGATGTTAACAGTAAATCAACATTATGGCCGCATCAAGGAAGCCTACAACTAAAAAATCAAAAGAAAAAAAAAAAAAAAAAGAATGACAAATGTACTACATCCAAGGCTGCAAACACATTAAAAAAAATCCATTCCTGCCGAAACCGGTTTGGCTCAGTGGATAGAACATCGGCCTGCGGACTGATGGGTCCCAGGTTCGATTCCGGTCAAGGGCATGTACCTTGGTTACGGGCCCATCCCAGTAGGAGGTGTGCAGAAGGCAGCTGATTGATATTTTTCTCTCACTGATGTTTCTAACTCTCTCTCCCTTTCTGTAAAAAATTAATAAAATATATTAAAAAAAAACACACACCACACTTGTGTGTCTGTAGAGTAGGGGTGTCGAACTCAATCAGAGAAGGGGCCAAAATCTAAAATCCAGCCTAAATCGCGGGCCGAATGGTTTACTGAACAGTCATAAACTGTCATTGTGATGGAAACGCAGCGGAGTGCAGTGATGACAGCGCGGTGCGGGCCACATTGCAAGGCCTGGTGGGATGGATTTGGCCCGCGGGCCCTGTGTTTGACACATGTGCTGTAGAGGAAAACATTTTATAAACCGTGAAAATGTATGGTTTGAACTCAAGTTCCATTAGTGTCTGAGGGGGGACCAGGTGGCCTGACCGGCCCACAGCACCCTTGGCGAAAGTCAGCTCACCTCACTAACCCTCAGATTCTTCGCCACGAAATTAAAATAATACCCCGGTTCTGCTGAAAACCACACAGCTCAGAGGTTCGAGTGTTTCCCACGAGACCTGACCGAGAGCAACAGCCGCAGCAGGGATGATCATGAAGCTAACAAGGCTTACACCCTCCATGTGTGCCCGGCAGGGCCAGGAGTTAGTGAGAGCCATTTACTCTCTCCTCACAAAAAGGAAGTCTAGGCATTCACCCCATTTTATGCCTAAAGAAACGGAGGCCAAGAAAAGGACGTCGCCCAGGGTCACAGGGTTACGGAGGAGCCGAATGGCAGCCCGGACAGTGTAACTCCGGGCTGTGCGTTCAACACTATTTTATGTTCTTAACAAATGTTAATGTTCCTACTTAAAAAACAACAACACAAAAACACAAACAAAAAACAAAACAGGCTAGGGAGGGGAAGAAGGAGGAGGAGAAGAGAGAAAGGGAAGTAGAGAAACCCTCATCATATCACTTTCTCATGCTAGAGACTGCCCTGGGACTCTGCCTGTGATCTGTCATTTAACCTGCATAACAGCCTGAGAGGGAAGCGCGGGCACCCCCAAGGCTGGGCGGGAAGACGGAGCCTTAGGGACACTGTGGGGCCAACGTGAAATGGAGCTCAGGCTCCGTCCCAGCCCCTCTCCTCTCCGCATGGTCTCCCCGTATTGCAAGCCCACTTTCCAATTAAAAAAACTAAGTGATTTGCGTATTTTGTAAGTATGTAAGCACGCTTTGCATTTACTTAAAAGAGATCCATTTCTACACGTCAGAGGACAGAACCGCCTGCTGAGCCACTGCTTAGGAGTTCTGCAAAGATGCCCCAGCACCTTCCCCAGGGGAAGAGGGGGGTAAGCAAGAGGGGGGCGGGGTGGGGCAGCCAGGGTGATGGGCCGTAGCTCTTCCTTCTCCACAGACTCAGCCCCAGCCCCAGTTTCCAGGACCCAGGGGACCTCCGTACCAGGGTTGGTGCCTCCCACGCAGAAACTTCTGAGGCCTCCGCATCCCTCACGCATCCCCTCCTCTGGAACTCAGACGACACTTGTCTTCCCCATGGCCTCGTGGAGACTCCTGCACCCGCCTCCGGGCACTCCCTGGGCCATTGGAAGGTCCTGCCTCCGGGCCCAAAACACAGCCAGGCAACTGGAACGTCCAAATCTTACTATCCATTCACGTACTCAGCAGCTACCACGGCACGTTTGCTCAGTGCCGGGCACGGGGCCCGCCCTCTCGCCCAGGGCGGAACAGGCGTGAAGGAGAGAGGGCGTGGTGGCCCGCCATGAGAGACAGGCCGAGTGACTGGAAGGGACTGCGGAGGGCCTACCGGTAAGCCTGTGGGGACCAGGGAGCACACAGCCAGCTCCGCATTATATTACAACCCCGTTTGCTCATGCAGATGCCCGCACCTCATCAAGAGTGACTTAAGTCACGCTCTGTCTGTCTAATCCGGGGAGGATTTCGGGCTCAAAGATATTGAATGAAGACACTGGGGGAGGGGCAGGCTCTTAAAGGATCCTCTCCAGAAACAGAAGTTTCGCTTATGTGAATTCCTTCTTTCCAAACGCTAAACGCAAGAGGTTGCCAAGTTCTGTCTACAGAAGCAGCATGAAGACAATTAAAAAAAAACCCAAAAACACCCATCAAATAAGAATGACAATGTAACTCATAGGATTATCTTCCGGGCACAATGATATGAAGTATTTGAATGGGAAAGAAGAATGAATGTGTTGCTTGTGAAGGCAGCGGCGGGTCTGACACGGGGTGCGCTGAACGGGGCTGGGGGAGGGGGTGCGGGGGGCGCGGGCCGATGCTCCTCCGCTGTCAGGGATTAACGGCACAATCAACAGCGAGCAATGCGGTCACTCCCACCTTCAAGGGCGTCTTTTTAAAATAAAGATACAGGCCCAGAAACCCGGGGTGTGTGTCTGCCCTGAAGTCTATGATTAAATAAGAGGTATTCTCTCCTGCATACAGCAGTCCAGATGACGGTCAAAGGCAACGCTCCTTTCCCCGCGATTATGTGAACTCTCCCCGTGAAAGCAAGACGCGGGAATATTCACAGAGGGTACTGTCTTGCTCCCTCTTACACTGCCAAGGAGAACTGTCTTATTGCCACCATTTAAAAAGGACTTTTGAATACAGGCCTGTCTTTATCTTCTTTTAGATGAAAGAGAATAGGAAAAGGGAAGTCTAGAAACGATGAGTGGATGGTCAAGAGGTTAAATTCTCCAGAAAACGACTAGGATAGAAAGGGTGTGGGGTTAAAAAAAGATCGTCCCAAACCATCTTTACGCGTGTGTTTTCTTTGTTGTGTCGCTGTGTAGGTGATGAGTAAAGGAATTCCTTCCTTCGCGCCCAGACTCAGGGGACACCAGGCTGGGGCCGGGAGTCTTGGCTCAGCACACAGACTCTCCTAAGAGTCCAGTCATCTATACTAATAAAAGGGTAATATGCGAATTAGACCGGGAGACCTTCCGGACATATGTCAGAGAAAGGAAGACTGAACACAATTTCAGCGTGGATGACACCAGGGTCACTGCTCCGGAGGTGACTAAGTTGTGGGGGTGGGGTGGGGTGTGTGTCACATGAGCCTCTTAGCTTAGGGTGATGGCACCATTGGGTGGCTCAGGAGGCAGAGACACGGATGAGAAATCGATCCTCAGGTTTTACGCTGCTGTGTGCTCAGAACCAGGTTAGAACACGGGACTGCCAGGGTCGGGGGGTGCTCCTGAGAGCAAGTCCCCAACGTGAGGTGCCACTGTCCCCGCCAGCATCCTTCTCAAGGGCAATGCGCCCGTGGGGAACGGAGTGCAGTCCTCTGTGCTCACCAGGAGCGGGACTGGGGGTGCAGTGTAGAAGACGGCTGTGAGTTAAGTGCCTGGAGGGAAAGGAATTACGGGATAAAGGGCCGTGACCACAGCTTTAAAGGGCCAGCGAGAGCCCTGCAGTGAGCGAGCTCGGGGCGGGAGGGACAATGGGGAAAAGGAACAGGCTCAGCTCTTTGAAGGCAGAGGTGCCGGGTGAGCTATGTTCTCTGGACCAACTGGGCGGTCGGAGTGGGTGGGATGGATGCTTTCAGGGCAGGGCCTGTGCTCTCTAGCTGTAGGATTTTTGAAGCTGGGTGTGAAAGGGCAGAGAAGGACTAACTCCATTTTGTACAGTGTCCTCCATCTTGTGTCACTATGTCCCCAACATAACCCTTTTCCAAGAAAAACCACAGAATGTGTCAGTTACCCAACCCACCCTTAAATCAGCCAATAGAAATGCAGAGGGAAGTAACCCGGCGTAACCGGACCCTGGCCCTCACCCCACAAGTAAGAACCAGCCAACTCAGTGGTCCGAGCATCACCTCACCACCCAACCCTAAGCCCTATAAAAAGGCTGTGCTTTCAGAACTCAGGGCTCTCCACATCCTGCCTTGTGTTGGTAGAGGCAGAGAGACCAGGCTCCAGTTTGAATAAAGGCTCTTTGCTTTTGCATCGGACTCGGCTTTTTGGTGGTCTTTGGGGATCTTGAAATCTGGGCATAACAGGTGGTGATCAGCCCAGGATTCTGGGGGCAGGATGCCCACATCACACTTGAAGGGGGACGAGCAGATGGGTCCCAGACACCGGCCCTCAGGCCACCTAACCCACAAAACGAGTATCGGAGCTCCTGCTGTGGCTGACCCCCTCATTTAAATGAGCTTCTGTCCTTCAGAGAGGCCTTCCGGTAGCAGAAATGCCTGGCTTTCTACCCCAGGATAGGTGTAAGCCTTGGTAATTTGCTCTTTAAGTGTCGTAAGGTCAAAAAACTGAAAGTCGGTAATACTAAGTCAATCCCTTTGCTGCTGCGGTTAGCGCTGTTATTTCAAAAAACTTCCTACGTGATGAAATCCAAAAATCAAATCAGTGCAAGAGTAGTTGAATACAGAGATTTTTTTTTTCCTGCACATAGAATCAAGTGTCATTGATTCTATGATTATTTTCCAAAATGAACCCAACAAGATTCATCTGTCATTACTAAATGTAAGTATGGCGACGAGGCTTGTATTAAACCAAGAGGAAGAAGCCCTCAGCGGGACACCTGCCACACCGTCACTCTGCACACACACGCATGCTGGGGACACGTTCACGAACAAAGTGGTCCCGGACTCCCTCACATGCCAGGACTCAGCAAATTCATTCCCGGCTAAGAATACTGCCGCCACGTGGCAGTGATAGATTCTGCGCTGGACAGCAGGTGTAGCTGATGCTGGGTTTCCAGAGAGGGTTTTGTTCATGAGAATATCCTAGTGTTACTGCTGTCAGGCTTTGTGACGGTAAACCTTTGACATCGCTGCCGTGCTCTGTGAGTGGGGATTTCACACAAGGAAATCTATGATCATATGCAAATGCATACACACTGGTCAACCCCCAGCCTCTGAGCCCCGCCCCCAACCCCCACGCACTCGCTGTGCCTGCCTGTGGGTTTCATTGGCCCCATGTTACTCCTAACGCCCACTTCCCTCCATAGTCGCCGTCTCTCTAACTTTTATGAGCTGGCAGTCTTAGGAGGTGGCAGGCTGTTTTTGAAGCGCTCTCAACTAGAAGTAGAAAAGGTGTCACAGAAAGGTAACGTCCACTTTCTGTTATCATAGTTGTCTTTAAAATGTCCCTGGTTTCTATAATAATAATGATTAAAAAAAGGAGAATGTGGAAATAACAGACTATCATGGTCTTCTCCAGCGGAGCTTTATGGTTGAACACTAGTCACATTGAGTGGTAAGCTAATGGCAGTTCATTTGCTTGTACTCTACACACGCTTTATGGAGTGTGTGGAATGTGAGTGCACGTGAACTTACATGTGTGTACATCAGAGAGTATGTGTTCATTGATGTGTGTACTGAGCAGCGTACTACACAGCCACCACATGACCCAACCATCTCAGGGGTCATAAAAGCAGAAGACAGCGAGCTCCCCATGCAGATTTCCAGTGTATCTTACAAACACGACGATCCTGGAACGAGAGGAGGGTGAGCTGGTGGTATCCCACGAAAGCCTCTTGGGTTTCTGGGAGACTCCGTGTGAGGACACAGTGGTGCCGCGACACAAACATTGCACGTCGCATGGGCCACGCGATGCGGCGGCTACTCACAGGCGAAGCGCAGCGGTGCCTCTCTGCTGACCACGGTCCCGAAGGCGTTGGTGGCCACGCACTGGTAGGTCCCCGCGTCCCGGGTTCGGTTGGGGCTGCTGATCAGCAGGCTGCCTTCAACCACGCTGTAGCGGAAGTCCGCGCCCGGGTCCACATCCGTCCCGTTGAACTTCCACCTGCGGAGCAAGAATGCCACACATGTAAACAGCAGATCTTTCATAACAAGCTCTCCTTTTGTGTGTGTGTTTGGGAATAGCCAATGACTTTCCACAGAAAGCTCATCGCAGCCAGTATGTCATCTGAATACTTAGAGCCTTTTGAGCTGGTACAATTTTTTTTTTTTTAATCCTCACCTGTGGATATTTTTCCATTGATTTTTAGAAAGAGTGGAAGAGAGGGGAGAGACAGAGAGAAACTTCGATGTGAGAGGTCCCGGGCTGGGAAGGAGCCTGCAACCGAGTTTCTGAACAAGTTTCTCGAGACACATGCCCAACCCGGTCCCTTGGGTCTGCAGGCCCATGCTCTTTCCCCTGAGCCACACCAGCCAGGCTGAGCGAATACAGTTTAATAACCATCTCTTGTTCCCTCCTCGCCCCTCCCAAATAGAATACATTGTGTGAGGTAACGACCAGAGTGTAGCTGGAGCTGACATGTCCATGATCTCGGTGGCAGTCACATAGGAAACCGAAACTGCCACCCAGAGCAGACGGAATCGCGGAGTCGGAGAACGGGGGCTCATCATGTAAACGGTTGTCAGGGAGACCACGCAGGCCAGGCCGGTGCAGGGTTCGGGTAGTTGGTATCAACAAAGGCACGTTTGAAGGATGGCCCTTTCTGTTGCGATCCCACACTTCAAGGTCATCTTAGAGGACACCTCTTCCCAAAAAGGTCTTCCTCTCTCTTCTGTGTCAAAATTAGTCAACTTCCCCGCCCCCGATCTCCCGTCACCTCCCTTGCAGCCTCCGTGGGCTTCACACAGGCTGTGGGTTCGAGTAAAGAGTCTCCTTTTTTTTTTTTTTTTTTTAAAATATATTTTGATTTTTTTTTTTTTTTTTTTTTTTACAGAGAGAAAGGGAGAGAGATATAGAGCTAGAAATGTCGATGAGAGAGAAACATCGACCAGCTGCCTCTTGCACACCTCTACTGGGGATGTGCCCGCAACCAATGTACATGCCCTTGACCGGAATCGAACCCGGGACCTTTCAGTCCGCAGGCTGACGCTCTACCACTGAGCCACACCAGTTTCGGCGAGTCTCCTTCTTCGTTGGATGTTTGCTTGCTCAGGCACAGTGGAGGGAGCATGGAGCCCGCCCACCCCAGCACCGTGGGGCATGTCTGTTGGCATCTGTGTCTTTAAGATGGAAAATGTCAGAAGCTGAGAGGTGGGGCGGTGGGTGGGAAGCAGGAGCCGGGACGTGGCTGTGTGTGTGTTTGTTGTGTGCGTTTGCTGGTAAGAAGATGGGTACGAGGCCCCGCCGAGGTGTGTAGCCCGACAGTAATTCTCTCTGTGTCCTGACTCCGGCAGGAAAGTGATGAGCAATAAAAAGAGAACAGCCGGTTCCATTTCCCAGGTCTAGAGGCACATGAATCTGGGGCGCTGGCTGCCTGCCTGCGACTTTTTTTTTTCTTCTTTTTTTTGAGTCAACGGATCACGTCTCAGCCATAGCTCTCATTTCAAATGAGAGTTGAGCAATCTAATCTGACAAATCTAAGAACTCAAAGAGGAAATTGCAAACTAATGTGAGCTGCAAGCTGAGAGCGGCGTTCGGGAACGAGAGCCCGCGAGTCTTTTTAGAAACCGAGTGGCTTTGGGGACAGGGCGCGCCTCCCTGGGTGGATGGGTCCCCACCGGGCACCTCCACCAGGATGCTCTGCAGGGAGTCCCTAACCCCCTCTGCGTCCCGCTGATGACAGGGGGCAGAGGGCGGGGTTCTCGCTGGGAGAAGCAGGCGTTTCCAGGAGAAAGAACTGCACCCGGGGTGGTTCTCACTCGGTGACCTGGATGCGGACCACACTGGGTTCCTGCTCTCACGCCACCTTTGCGAATTCGCAGTTTGTTGTCACCGTGTGAGGACTCTCAGGTGCTGATGACGCACAGATGGCTCCTGTCAGGAACAAAGGAGATTCCCGAGGGCCAGGGCCCGTCGGGGAGTCTCAGAGCTGATTTCTGAACTCTGTAGGCACTCCGGCCTGTGCAAACCTCGCAGCAAAAGCACACCAGTCACGCCTGTGACCCCGGCTTCTGTCCAGAGGGGGGGGCTGTGTGCCCGCCGGAAGGAAGGCCCCCAGGTCCTTGGGAGACATCCATGCAAAGGACAAGTCCACACTTCTTAGCGTTTTCTGGGTCTGGGTCTGCCTTCTGAGACTGAAAAGGGCAGCATCAGTCCAGGGAGTGAGCGGAAGGACGCGAGGTCGGGGGAGTCCGAGGCTCGCCCCCCATGTCTCCTGCTGCTTCTTCAGCCCGCGCCAGCCTGCGCACCCACTGTGACCCACTCGTCGCCACCGCGGGGCCAGGGTGTGGGGCTGGGCACCCCGGGTTAGGTGTATTTATATTGCTCACATTGTCTATCCTGCAGTCAATGCGGTCTTCCAAACCGGAGGTGTTAGTTTTACTTTGTCTACTTCTGCTCACGGATGCCTTGGCCATCTCTCTATACACTGAAGGGATAGGGGTCTTCCTCGTCTTGCCTCCTCAGATGTCTTCCGGAAATGCTCCACTGTTACTTGCTTTTTACTTTAGATCTGTGGGAGTACTTGAGACTCTGGATAGTAACCCTTTGCCGATGGCAGTGTCCAACACCTCTTCTTCCCACTGGGAGCTTGTGACGTCACTCATCTCGTTCATTCGGTCACACAGAAGTTCTTCACATCAATGACGGCAAATGTCTCTGTCATATTCCAGGAATCTCTCTTCCCTCCAGACTCAGAGGTGTGTTTGTCTACTTCCTATTCAAGGTGCTCTGGATTTTTCATGCGGGCCTTCTGATCACGCGGAATTGATCTGTGTGTACGCTGTGAGGGAGGGGTCCAGCTGTGCTTCATTAAAAAAATTATATATTTTATTGATTTTTTACAGAGAGGAAGAAAGAGAGACAGAGAGCCAGAAACATCGATGAGAGAGAAACATCGATCAGCTGCCTCCTGCACACTCCCTACTGGGGATGTGCCCGCAACCAAGGTACATGCCCTTTGACTGGAATCGAACCCGGGACCCTTCAGTCTGCAGGCCGATGTTCTATCTACTGAGCCAAACCGGTTTTGGCTGTGCTTCATTTTTTAGCCAGAGGATAACCCATCCTGCAGTAGATCTCTCTCCAATGTATTTCTACTGTTGTCTTGAGTTTATTTTTGTTGTTTTTTTTGTCTTTGCAAGACAGTATTGCTTTTATTACTCTTCTTGTTTAGTGCGATGATGACTGTGATGATGACTGTTTATGTAGGAATATCAACCTGGACCTCTTGGTTTCCTTATCCCTTTTCCTTGCTGCTGAGATCGTGTTTATTCTGCTTAAAGCACATCCTCTAGAATTCTCTATAGAGAGGGTCTGCCGGAGTCACACGTCAGCGTCTGCTTTAAAACTTATTTGCTTTGTTCTCATTTAAGGGAAGTATTTCTGCTACAGAGGAATCTGACAGTTAACGCGTCTCTGCAGTGAAGGGCTGTTTTCCATCTCGCTCTTCGCCGACACGGACAGCTCAGTGCTGCCCCGCCGGTTTCGCCGAAGGCTGCGGGGTTACAGCCGGGGCTGTGGCTGTGTCTGTGTCCAGCTCCTCGGCTCGGCTCGGTTCCACAGCGACAGTTCTAGATGGGGCTTCATGTTTCCTTGTCCTGCTTGCCATTCCCTTCGCCGCGCTTCCTAACCCTGTGGCTTAGGGTTTTCGTTAACGTGGGGACATGCTTAGCCGTCTCTTTAGATACTGTCTCTTCCCCGTGCTCCCTTGCCTTGACTTGCAGAACTCCGATTACGGTAGATACGTTTAATCAGTCTCTCCTCCTCCCCCTCCTCCCCCTCTCACATTTTGCTTCTCTTTCTCCGTTTCCTCTGACTTTGGATGATTTCTTCAGATGACCCTCCTCTCCTATGAGAGCCGCTCAGCACCACGGTGAGGATGAGAACCGGAGGTCACTGCTGCTCGCAGCCCCTCAGGAGGGAAGAGGCTCAGCTCTGGCCACACCTCCGGTCGGACGGAGGCCAGCATGTATTCCGGGAGGCCTTCCACGTAAGCCCCCCTGGTGGCTGAGCTGAGCTCTGTCCTGTGACCCCGACTCCTGCGGGGCTGCCCGGTCCAAGGCCCCGCTCACATGATTCCTCGAGGTGTGAGCGTTTCCTGTCCAGCTTGCTGCTCCGGGTTCCAGTCCCATTTCGTCTACGACCTGCGCAGTTCTGAGTTCCCTGCCCGTTTCTTGCATTTTCATAAGCTGTTGCTGTAGTTTATAAAGGACATTACAGCACGGCCGGCGTGGCTCAGGGGTTGAGCGTCGACCTAGGAACCAGGAGGTCACTGTTCGGCTCCCGGTCAGGGCACATGGCCGGGTTGCGGGCTCCATCCCCAGTGGGAGGCAAGTGATCGATGGCTCTCTCTCATCACCGATGTTTCCATCTCTCTCTCCCTCTCTCTCCCTCTCTGAAATGAAAAGAAAGAAAAGGAAAGAGAAAGACATTGTTAAGAAGCGGGAAGGCTTTCAGTGGGAGGGCCACCAGGACACGCACTGCCCAGCTCTGCCCAGAGCGGGAGGAGGGCCTGAGCCTCCGGGAGCACAGCCTCTCCCTGGCATCTCAGGATGGTCTGGCGCTGGCTTGGGGGCTCCGTTTGTACTTGGTGCCCGGCCTGGGGGCTCTGTGTGTACTCGGTGCCCGGCCTGGGGCTCCGCGTGTACCTGGTGCCCGGCCTGGGGGCTCCGTGTGTACCTGGTGCCCGGCCTGGGGGCTCCGTGTGTACCTGGTGCCCAGCCTGGGGGCTCTGTGTGTACTCGGTGCCCGGCCTGGGGGCTCCGTGTGTACCCGGTGCCCTGGCATCCCTCCCTCTTAGCCCCGAAGGCGCCAGCGCCGAGACACACCTGATGCGAGGCCACGGGTTCCCTCTCACTTGGCAGGTGAGCTTCACCTTCTTCTCCTCGGAGCCCACCGGGAACATGACGGGGCTGGGCTCCTGCACGAACACCGGGCCGCGCGGCGTGGCGTCGCCTGGAACGAGAAGAGACAGGGTCCGGGATGAAGAACACCGCCCGGCAGGCAGGGAGCCAGCGGAGCAGTGACCCAGTGAGGACAAGGGGTAGACGGACAGCAGCGGCGGCGGCCGTGCGGGACGCACTCGGACAACATGGCCCTGAGGACCAGGCATGTGGTCTGTCCCGGAGGCCTCCGGGGGTGCAGACGCCCCTTTTTCCGGGGAGAACGCGCTCGTAGGAACAGCTTCCGGGCACAGACGCAGCATGACAGTGTCACACCCTCTCAGTAGGAAAGGGCCTGTGCTCAGGACACATACAAACCTTCCTCACACCCGGCTGTGCAGGGGGGTCTGTCCCGCTTCTGCTGGACCTGCCCCGGGGTGCGGTGTCCCCGCTCTTGGCGCCATGGGGCCCAGCACAGTCAGAGTTCCCGCCTGGCCTGCCACTGGGCCAGTGCCTGTGACTACGGAGCGATATGCAGGTTTCTTTCTTTTTTAAAAAAATTACATTTTTATTGATTTCAGACAGGAAGGGAGAAGGAGAGAGAGAAACATCAATGATGAGAGAGAGTCATGGATCGGCTGCCTCCTGCACGCACGCCCTACACTGGGGATCGAGCCTACAACCCGGGCATGTGTTCTGACCGGGAATCAAACCGTGACCTCCTGGTTCATAGGCTGATGTTCAACCACTGAGCCACCCGGCTGGGCATGATGCACGCGTTTCTAATCGCTTCCTCTCAAACCTGGCTGCGCAGGACGTACATGTCATGGATAGCAGCCGAGACCAGAACAATTCGTCCGGGTCACGCTGGGGCGGAGTGTGGGAGGCGTGGGCCTCTCCCCAGGGGAGCCCATCATAAAGATGGGCCCCGAAGCATCTCCCCACCTTCGCCCCGAAAGCAAAGCGAGGCTGCTCTTCAGAATCTAGTTCAAGTTCCTTTTTTCCTACAAGGCTTTTCGGCACCCTCCCTTTCTCCCTTTTACCACGTGACCCCTACATGCTATGCCCCTGTGGACACAGACTTGTTCTATCAAGCCCATTGTTAACTCCTCTTTCCTTCTTTGGACTGTAAGCTCCTTGGGAGTATGGCTGTCTCGTACCCATTTTTCTGTGTCCTGTGCTGCCACGTACAGCGGCTCATCCACAGAAGATGGTCAACAAGGGTTTGTTCTATGTGAGGGCCACTGCCCCATGTTCTAATGCGCTCCAGCGGCGGCCCCGGCACTGCCTGAGGCATGTTCGGGGACAAGGGCCGGGGGCTGTGATGTGAAGTGACACTGAGTACCCCCCCCCACCCCCCCCCGGAGCGGACCACCCATTTACAAACTAAAATAACCGGACACCGAGTTCTGGCTCCCGGGAAGGAATACGGTGGGCGGATCCTCTCTCTCCCCTCAGCCCTGTCCCCTCAGATGCGCGCCTGCTGGGTCCGTAAACTCTCTGGTGTGGGCCCCACAGCCGGCTTTGATCTCCAAGGTCTCTCTCTGACACTGGGCGCACGATTGTCCTCTGCAAACCGGGTCACCTGCAGGCGGGCCGGGAAGGAGGAGGGAGGTCTCTGCCGAGACGGATAAAGGAAACATCTGCCCTTCGGTGTCAGGCGTCTCCCCCTCAGTAACACCAAAGAAAGCAGAGAGCGACGTGGGACAAAGCCAGCGCCGGTCTCCATTCCTGGCAGCGATGAAAGGTCCCCTCCAACGAAACGGCCTTTCTTCTGCTTGGCATTCGGGCTGCCCGTGGGGACTCCCGCCTGCTGGTCCCCTGCCCCTGCCCGCCCTGAGGTCAGGCACCTGCCTAGGTATGGCCTTTTTCACTCTCTCGGCCGCTCTGTTGGATCCGATCCTCCTTCCTGGGTGAGCTGGTGAAGGAGGAAGTGGGGTGCAGGAGAGTCTGACTGGCCAGCCGCCGGCCCGGCCCGGGAGCTTGGTGAAGGGCCCTGACTGCCGGCCACGAGCTGTCACAGCGGAATGAGGCGCGTCCGGAAGGCCCCCTGAGAGACCGCCGGGAGGTCTGTTCTAGCCAGGCCGGCAGTGCCTCCCTGCATCCATGCCAGGGAAAGGGACTCATCCACCAGGAAAGATGAGAGGCTGGTTTGTGACATCAGGGTGGATCCTGAGAGCATCGTGCCGAGCGGAGAAGCGGAGAAAATGCCAAGGGCCCTGTGATTGCACGGAAAACAGCCAATGAGCAAGCAGAGCCAGCGCACCCCCCAGAACGGAGACCGACAGCAGGGGGTGGCCCCGAGGGAGAAATGGAGGGGGAAGGCAGTCAGTGTGTGGGGACCAAAGGAGACGTGACCCTGGGTGGTGAGGGTCAGCTGAAATTCAGTTTTATAGTTTCATGATGATGGTCACCTGGTCCCAGCTCTGACACTCAGCAGGAGAGTTCTGGAATTAGGATGTTGCTGGCCTCATGGGATGAGCTCTGGAGTCTTCCCTCCTCTTGAATGTTCTGGAATAGTTTAAGAAGAATCGTTGTGCCGGCTGGTGTGGCTCAGTGGCTGAGTGTTGACCTAGGAACCAGGAGGTCACGGTTCCGTTCCAGGTCTGGGTTGTGGGCTCTGTCCCCAGTAGGGGGCGTGCAGGAGGCAGGCAATCAATGACTCTCTCCCATCATTGATGTTCTATCTCTCTCTCTCCCTGCCCCTTCCTCTCTGAAGTCTATATTTCACTTATATGTGAAAGGAGGACAGCTGTTAGATCTTCTGGACTGTTGGGTAAAACCCACCTCTACAGCCAGCCGGTCCTGGACTGGACTTGTGTTTGCTGAGCGTTTATTGATTACCACTTTGATTTTGTTAGTTATAATCAGTTTGCTCAGATTTTCTGTTTCTTCTTGATTCAGTTTTGCAAGACTGTATGTTTCTAGGTATCGATCCGTTTCTTCCAGGCTGCCCACTTGGTTGGTGGAGAGTTGAGTTGTTCGTATGGTCCTTGTGGTTCTGTGATGTCAGTGGCTACTTTCCTCTTTCAGTTCTGATTCCACTTATTTGGGTTTTCTCCCATTTTCCTTACAAGTCAGGTTAAAGGTTTATCGATCTCCTTTATCTTTTCAAAGAACAAGCGCATAGTTTCACCAACTTTTTGAATTATTATATTTTTTAGTCTCTGCGTCATGTATTTCCGCTCTAATCTTTATTCTTTCTTTCCTCCTACTCCCTTTGGGCTTTGTTTGTTGTTCCTCTTCTAGTTCCTTTAGGTGTCATGTTAGATCCGTGGTGGGCAAACTGCGGCTCGAGAGCCACATGCGGCTCTTTGGCCCCTCGAGTGTGGCTCTTCCACAAAATACCACGGCCTGGGCGAGTCTGTTTTGAAGAAGTGGCGTTAGAGAAGTTCAAGTTTAAAAAATGTGACTCTCCAAAGAAATTTCAATCATTGTCCTGTTGCTATTTGGCTCTGTGGACTAATGAGTTTGCCGACCACTGGACTTTGCCATATTTCTTGCTTCTTGGCCTGGGCCTGTATTGCTGCGAATTCCTCTCTTATGTCTGCGTTCGCTGTGTCCAGAGATTTTGTGTTTCCATTTTCCCGTGTCTTGAGGTGACTTTTGATCTCTTCCTACATGACCTTATTAGCCCACCCACTATTCAGTAGCATGTCTGTGTTTTTCAGGTTGTTTCCTTGTCAGTGGTGTCTAGTTCAATCCATCTAACGTTCCAACATGTAGAGATCCATGGCGGGGTGGGCGGGGGCTGGATGGACGCCCTCACTCTCCCACATCTGACCTCAGCCTCATCATGTGCCCCTGGAGGGCCTCGCTCCCCTGCCCCCCATCCGGGTCTCTGCCAGCAGCCTCCTGTCACGTGTGACGGTCACCTGGCTGAAGGCATCACCCAAAGCGGACGATGACTCCGAAGGCCCGGTTTCCAAGAGCTTCCTGGGAAACGGCCGCGTCTCCTGGGCTGAGTGACCCAAGGTGGATCCAGTTCCCGCTCCCGCCGGCCTCCCACCGGAGCTGTGTCCACCCACGCCCACCCGGCCCGCAGCTCACGCTCATCCTCGGCCCCGAGGCCGGGCCAGCGCATTCCCCGCTGCGAGGGACGGAGGAGGGCTGGCCGGGAGAGGCCGCCGCCTGGGCCCCTTTGCGGAAAGGGCAGCACAGAGCTTTCTGGGTGTTTCCTTTGGAATTAACAGGCCCTCGCAAAGCATTTGTCTTTGCAACGAACTTTATGAAGGGATGCCTTTATGAAGGGATGCCTCAGAGGTAGCCATGGCCTCAATTAGATAAAAGAAATGAAGCATTTAATTAATCGGTGACACCCCACAGGTGGCCAGGGACAGAGAACGGCTCTCTGAAATTAGTTACAGACGGGCCCCCGGCCCGGGCCTCTCTCCACGCTGACAAAACTCGTGCAATCCACACCTCTCAACCTGTGTGTCTCCCGCCACGAAGCCAGAGACTAATCTCCGGAGTCAGAGCCGGGAAGCAGAGGCTGAGTCACACGGCCCAGCTCTCAGGAAAGGACACGCCGCCCTCTTGACACCGGACATCTCGGGCGCAGCCACCACTCCCGAGCAGACAGCAGCCGGATAACGGGGCCACAGGGAAGCCATCCGCCTGCGGGTCCCGGCGGCTGTCCGAGACTGCCTGTCTGCGATCCATCCCCAGCTTACCCCGGCCCCATCCCAGGCAGATGCCAGGAAATGCGCCACTGTTTGAAGTTTCATGCGGCCTGGGCGTCGGGTAAAGCGGGTCACAAATCCAAAGGGGCCCTCACCTCTGCCCACCTAGAAACCTACGTCCCCCGGATTTAAGATGTGTGGTTGTGGCGTGCGGACACGCGAGGCCTCTCCCTCCCCTGGGCAGGGTGCGCGGGCCTGTGGCTGTGACGGCCCGGGGGCCCAGGCCAGCCAGGCCGGCGGCTTATGGGTCCTCTGTGACCCCCAGGTCAACAACAACCAACGACCCCCGGGGGACAGGTCTCGGACTTGCAATGGTCACTGAATCGCGGGCAGCCTCCTCCATAGCAAAGCTGTGCCTCGGACAGCGTTGGAAAGGGGGCTGGGCTGGATGATCCCGTCCTGGTCTGAGTCACTTCTCACTCTCTGTCCACCTGGGGGAGGGGGCGCCCCCAGCTCTCGTCCTCGGCCCCATGCTATGGGACCTGGGAGCTTTCAATATCCCTGCTGCTCAGGCTGCGAGGAACTCTCTCTCTCTCTCTCTCTCTCTCTCTCTCTCTCTCTCTCTCTCTCTCTCTCTCTCTCTCTCTCTCTCTCTCTCTCTCTCTCTTGTTCTCCTGTATCTCCATATGACTACATAGCCAAACCACCACATTCCAATGTATCGAGTTGTTTCCGTAATTGTTAGATGAAATTACACCGGCGGTAATTCATTTTCATCTGAGCACCTGAAATTCAATCAGACTCGCAAAAATTCAAACATATTTAGCTTACTTAGAAGGATCAGACAATATTCAATTAACTTCAACACGAAAGGATGGAGTAACAAAAACTGCTGATGTTTCTTCCCTGCCTGCTGCCCTAGGAGGACATGTGGTGTGCGAGCAGCCACGGGGCTGCCCCGGGAGAGCCGGCTCCGCGGGTGCCTGGCCGGGGCCTCGCTCACCTGTCTGCGTGACCTCACCCCTCAGGAGCCCAGAGGGTTCCACTCATGATCTGCACGGCGCTTGGGATGTAATGTCCTAAGACTTTAAGCAAAAACAAAAGAAAACCGCTGAAACCGGTATGGGTCAGTGGATAGAGCGTCGGCCTCTGGACTGAAAGGTCCCGGGTTCGATTCTGGTCAAGGGCATGTACCTTGGTTGCGGGCACATCCCCAGTAGGGGGTGTGCAGGAGGCAGCTGATCAATGTTTATCTCTTATCAATGTTTCTAACTCTCTATCCCTCTCTCTTCCTCTTTGTAAAAAGTCAATAAAATATATTAAAAAAATAAAACACAATAACAACAACAACAACAAGAAGAAAAACCAGAGGAAGCTTGACACATAGTCCGTGCAGCTTTATGTGAGAATTGAACACACACCCCCGCCATCCAGGCCTTCCAGTTTCAGTTCCTCTCCCAGGCACGTGGGCAACCCCGACGCTTATGTTTCTCACACCCCGTTTCTCACAGCCCGAGGAGTCCCCTTACAGCGGAGGAGGGGAGGCATGGCCCGGCTCAGGGCCTCAGCGGGGGAGCTGGGGTGCGCATCTCTCCATCTCGGACTCCCTCCCCCCAGCATTGTGGGAAAGATGGCCAAGGTGCAGGGAAGTTGAAGGAATTTACCCGAACAGCCACCCCCTCCTCGCTTAGACGGCACAGGTCCTGCTGAGCGATGGCAGGTGAGATTCTATAGCCACTGGCATGTCACCTGAGCTACAAGGGGCAAGAACCCCCCCCTCCCCAGACACACACACACACACACACACACACACACACACACACACACACTGCCTGGGGCCGGTGATGGGGAGGCCAGGGGAGGGCGGGAGGACGCAGGAGGCTGGTCCTCGAGGCTCCCGAGCTGCAGGTCCGCCCTCAGGGCAGAGAGCTCACCCTGAGCGGCTGGGCCCTTCCACCGCGGACTCACAGGCCACAGCCCGTGCTCATGCCCCGTGCACAGGCGCCCCTCCCCTGAAACCATGGCGACTTTCTCAGAAACGGCTCTGGGGGGCGGGTGGTCTGAGAGGGCAGGGTGTGGCACAGTGGTGGGTATAGAGCCGAGCAGTGGTACCCACACATCATGGGTTTCCCTGTTAACATACAGCACGTTTCAGAATGCACTTGCACTGGAGGTACCCCTCCCGTGGCATCGCTCGGTGGCCGTGGCACGGTCCGGGAGGAGGAAAGGCGGGCAGGCGGGAGGACCGGGCCACTCCGAGACCCTGGGGCTTTGGCGGCCTACCACCCCCTATGCCTGGCGCAGCATTGGGGGAGCAGTGGTACTCTCGTCATGCTCTGAGTATTCTCATGATGCTCTGAGTTTGCGTGGGGATTCAGGTCTGGAGCCCAGCAGCATCTAACCTGCCAAACACTCACACGTTACCATGGACACTCAGGCCCGGAGGCCACGCCCAGCATCAGGAACACCTTTAGGCAGCAGATGTGACCCAAGGCCCAGCTCTGACCCAGAAGCCACCTGTGAAAAGACGGAATTCCACCCCTAACTGGCCCACCCCCGACCATCAGAGCGCCTCAAACTTACCTAAGCGCCTGCACTAACCTGCCCCTCCCCTCCCTTCTCCCCGCTCGGGAGGGAGTGAGCAAGGGGCGGATTCCGAGGGCAACTGAGTTACCCCCCAAATGTCAGCTCCAAACAAATCCCCAGAGCAACCCGGAAGGCTCAGGTGTACAGCCGGCTTCAATCTGCGCCTGACTTTTAGGAGTTCACGCGGGGCGCCTGCGAAATGCCAGGGAGAACGTGTCCACGGGCTGCGCCTGACACCGGCCGGGGCCTGGGCGGCGGCGGTGGCATCTGGCAAACCAGGTGCCACGCTCAGAGGTGCCACCTGAGGACGGCCCGAGCGGGAGGGAGCAGCCCGTGCGGGGCGGCTGCGGAAACCCCGGGCATCTCCCTGCGGGTCCACAGCAGGGACCCCGGCCGGAGCCCCAGCCTGGACCGCCGCCCCCTGAGCTGATGGCCGAGGGCAGACAGTTAGGGCTTCGTGATTTGATTTGGTGATTTCTAAAAAGATCATCTTCAGATGCGCCCGGGCACTAAGTCGCCCCCAGATGTGAGCGATTAGCAAGCACCTTGCCAGGCACACTGGCTCCCCGCCTCCCTGGGTGCCCAGCTGCGGGGGGGGGGGGGGGGGCGGGGTGTCTGTATGTGTCGGTGTGTGCGGGATGCGAGTGCGTCCCAAAGAGGGTTCCGAACACACAGCCGGGCCTCGGGGAGAGCAGCTGCCTCTGACCGCCTCTGTCCCGCTAGGAACGGGGGGCGAGAGGAACCAGAGAAACGCCCGAGGGCCCCAAACAAATCCAGGAGCAAGCGTCCCCCTCCAGCCCGATCCTCGAGGCTTAACCCTCCCTCCTCCCCCCAGCTCCATCCAGGGCAGGAGGCTGCCAGCAAAGGGGGGCACAGGCCTGGGGGTCTCTGGAGGGTCTCACGGCTCCTCCCAAAGGGGGACTTCCACGTCACGGGAGCCACGGTGCTTCTCGCCAAGCCTCCCTCCCGCGGAGGGAGCCGTGAGACACTTAGCGGGGAAATGGCCTCTTCAAATATTTGTGAATAAACAGCATTGCCGGGTGCCTGGCGGGAAATGTCAGCCTCTTCCCAGCCCCAGGCGGCCACTCCGCTTTAATTGAAGAATCCGACACGTGATTCAGACAACAGAGTCCTAGGCGATCAGCGGAGCCCCGCTCCGAGGCCCAGCAGCCCGCACGGCCCGCCCCTTGGGCATGTGGGTGGGCGGGGGCCCGCCACACTGGCACACACCGGTGGGCTCCCACGGCCGTGGGCCTGCTCAGGACGGAGACCAGGGTGGGAGTCAGCTCGGCTCATGTGGCAACAGCAGCGATAAATGAGCTGGGGGAGTGGCTTATGTCAACTTGTCCCTTTTCTTTTTCTTTTTTTTTTAATATATATTTTATTAATTTTTTTTACAGAGAGGAAGAAAGAGGGATAGAGAGTTAGAAACATCAATGAGAGAGAAACATCGATCAGCTGCCTCTTGCACACCATCTACTGGGGATGTGCCCGCAACCAAGGTACATGCCTTTGATCAGAATCGAACCCGGGACCTTTCAGTCCGCAGACCGACGCTCTACTGCTGAGCCAAACTGGTTTTGGCAACTTGTCCCTTTTGGCAGCCCCGGGGAAATCCACAGGGAAAGTCCCCTGACCCTCTTCGGTGCGTGGCTTTATTTTGGTTAATGCTCACCTGAGGATATATATATATATATATACACACATATATATGTATATATATATACACATATATGTGTGTGTGTGTGTGTGTGTGTGTGTGTGCATATATATATATATATATATATATATATATATATATAATTTTTTTTTATTTTATTTTTTACAGATTTTTAGAGAGAGTGGCAGGATGGGGGGAGAGAAACATCCATGTGAGAGAGACACATCGATGGGTTGCCTCCTACATGCGCCCACACCAGGCCTGAGGATGGAGCCTGCAACCGAGGTACATGCTCTTGACTGGAATGGAATCCAGGACCCTACAGTCCAGGGACTGACTCTACCCACTGAGCCAAACGGTCTAGGGCCAGCTCCCTGGGTCCTGACTGACACACGGGAGCTTGGGGGGAGCCCTTGCCACTCGAGGGGTCCCCGGGGCCACGACGGCAGGTAAGCTGCGCGAACTGTTATCCCGGGAGAGGGCCCTGCACGGGGGGCTCTGTCCCTTTCCAATGAGCTCCTCACCCTCGGCCCCTGTGGAGGGAGCCTGACCAGATCCACCCGAACCCCGAAGTCAAAGGTCCTCAGGCCGGGGGTCCGGGGCAGGCCCTGTGCCGCCATTCCAGGGCTGGAGGAAGGCTGGGCCACCCCTGCTCCTCCTCCCCCTCCTCCTCCTTCCCCCCTCCTCTCCCGTACCCAGCACCCCACCATCACACGTGAAAACAAACCCTGCCTGCCTCTCTGGGGAAGGGCTGGGTAGGCTTTCAGCGCACTGAGGGGCCGCTGGGGTAACAGGATTTAAGATTCTGTCAGCTTGGCGTCTTGGGACTGAGGCTGGGGGTCTCTGGAGGAAGGCCCGGAGGGTCGCACACCTGTCTGAGCTGAGACTGAGACGCTGGGATGGGTCGGGGTGACGGTCGACGTCAGAGGCAAGCCATGCTCGGAGTCAGGGCACCTGTAAACTACACCCCGAGTCTGCGTGGCCGCCCCACTGGAGGGCACTGGGCGGAGGCCTTTTCCCTCAGGGGCCCCTATCTCACCCCTCTGCGGGGAGGGGCGCGCAGACCCTTTGTTCTGCAAAGGGCCGGACAGGCAGTGTTCTGCGTTTTGGGACAAGGTCTCTGTCCGGCAGGCGCTGCAGCAGGGGTGCGGGGTGGGGGTGGGGGGAAGAGGGGGAGGAAGGGGGGCACAGGAATAGCGGGCTGCGTGCCAGGAAACTTGAATGTGGCGACGCTGAAATTTGAATCTCATCTAATTTTCATGTGTTATGAAATATTAATATTAGCCCTCATTTTCCCCCCAACCATTTAAACTTGTAAAACTATTCTTAGCTCCTGGGCTGCACGGCAACAGGCACCTGTCAGGACGTGTCCGCAGGCACAGTCAGAACAACAGGCTCCAGGGCGAGCTGCTGGGGGTGTGGTCCCTGACCGACAACAGCCATGCTTCCTGCCAATTAAGAGCTTCTTGATAAGCTTGGTGAAAGCAACACCAGCCCCTCTTGTGAGTCCGACCTGGATGATTGGCCCGGATTGTGACGTTGGCATTGTTACCTGCCTCCTGGCTTAAAACGTAAGGTGTGGAGCCGGCCGGCGGGGCTCAGTAGCTGAGCAATGACCTATATGACCCAGGAGGTCACAGTTCAAGTCCTGGTCAGGGCACGTGCCCAGGTTTTGGGCTTGATCCCCAGTGTGGGGCGTGCAGGAGGCAGCCTGGCCAGCGGGGCTCACGGAGACCACGGTGGGAAGGGCTCCCACGGAGCATGGTGCCAGGTGAGTGTGTGCTTTCTGAACACCCTCAGCTGGGTGCTGCCGGCCAGGCAGGGCCCATTCCCGCCTCTCACCCGCCGAAGGCTCACCTGCCTGGATGGGTCCTCACCAGCCAGCTGCCTGCTCTCACCTGTGGCTAATACCTGTGGGCTCGGTTTGTGTGCCCGGCTCAGCAACGGGCACCGTGCCCAGCCCCGAGCGACGTCTGTCCCACCAGCCCCGCCAGCAGGCCGTGCACCTGAGATGGATGGATGAATGTCCCTTTGTGTGCAGACACACGCTCGCACTGATTGTCACTCCCTGTGTGGGCTCGGGGTGATAAAACAGCGCAGGCAGTAGGCGCTCTGCTCACGCAGAGCCTGGCACGGTGCCCGCCTTCCCCACGGAGTCATCCTTTCATTCTCGGGGGGCGGGGGGGACAGTGCTGCCTTTTCACTGGACAGTGATGCCAACAGTGTTGGGAAGGAAAGCCCCAAGTGGTCCAGAGGAGAACACTGAGCAAATAGCGCTTCCCTCTCAATGGGGAGAAAGAAGATGATGATGTTTGTGAAGGCCGTGTGCGAAGCCCAGCCGTGCTGAGTACGCGCACGGTCCCTTCAGCGTCTCTGGTGTCCGTCCTCAGCTCTGTGCCAGAAGCTGCCAGGTCTGTCTGTCCCCACCCCTGGACCCGGACAAAGTCTATTCACGGTGTGAGACCCAGTGATAGGCAATGTACAGGGGAAGGGTGGCAGGTTGCACACTGATGTGCAGGTGTATTTCCTTCTGTTTTCTTTTTTTTTTTTTTAAATTGTATTTTTATTGATTTCAGAGAGGAAGGGAGAGGGAGAGAGAGAAACATCACTGATGAGAGAGAATCATTGATCAGCTGCCTCCTGTACGCCCCCTACTGGGGATCAGCCTGCAACCTAGGCACGTGCCCTGACCGGGAATTGAATCTTGACCTCCTGGTTGGTGCTCAACCACTAAGCCACACCAGCCAGACAATGTGTAGGTGTATTTCAACGACCAACGCTCACAGCTGTGTAAAGAAAGAGCTAATCACGCAATGAATGAGGTTTCCACTTTACAGGAACCGTGGGCTGATGCTTCCTCTCCACAGTTCAGACGTGTCCAACCGTCACCCCTACCCGGGCAAGGCACGTCCTTAGCACGCCCTCCTCGTCACCGTGCGGAGCGTGCCCGACCCTTCTTTCATCCCCTCAGTCCCCACAAGGACATGATCACACATCAGAGACACGCAGATGTGAATTTTTGTTCCATTAGAAACAAAATTGATGCCCATTGGGAAGAAAAAAAACGTTGGCAGTGTCACCCACAATTCAAACAGCAATTGAGGAGGAACAGAATTCATAATCGAAGGCTTTTATTCCCCAAACAGAAGGAGCTGACTGCCACGTGTGGGTAAGCCTGGCTGAGTTTTGTCTGGCTTGCTCAGGTGTGTGGGCACTGCGATGGCTCATGCCAAGACAGCTGCCCTCAGCGTGAGACCGTGGGAGCCTGGGCCCGGCAGCCACTCTCCCGTGAGCCCTGCGGGCAGGACCAGGGACCACCGGTCCTTGGGTCCAGGCCCACCGCACATCATAAACCATTCATGCAACGCTCCCCATCCTCCCGGCCCTGGCTGTCCGGTTCCGGCTGCTCAGGGGCAGCCCCCTCTGCTCCGGGCCTGTCTCTCCCTGGGCCTCGGTGCGTTCCTGCATCTTCCTCTCCCTGACGCTTCGCTCAGTGACTGACATGCAAATCCCCGAGTCCCACAGGCTGCTGATGGCCGCTAACGGCTTCCCCACCCGTTTACAGGTTAAGTGGGAACTCCTGTCGGGAGCAGGAGAGTGAATGTGTAACCCTGTGCACTGCAGGGCGGGGGCTGAGAGGCGTGTCAGAGGCGGTGCCTGCCCTGCCCCCACCACGCCCTCCTCCCAGCAGATGCTGTGCCGGCCGAGGTGAGCCATTCCCAGGGGGCACGTTACTCCTCAGGGCGACCACTCTGTACGGTAGACAGATGTCTAATCACTGGGTGTACACTGAGGTGGGTATAATATCGCTTGGCGACTGCAACTGAAAAATAAACAAAGACAGAAAACACAGTTGACCCTTGAAAGAGAGGTTTGAACTATGTGGTCCATCATCTCTGTGGAGCGATGGATCCATACAGTTCAAACTCTCCGCTGTGGACGCCCGTGGGCCAGCCTGGAGAAAATCCATACGCGTGTGAGCTCTCAGTGCGGCGAGTTTGTGAATTCTGAGGCGAGAAACCATCGGGTCGGTCAGACGGCTAGCGGGAACGCTGACCCCAGCGAGAAAAGTTAACAACTGCTACAGCCTGGAGCCTCGGTCACGGACCACCTTCTCCATCACAACGCCCTTCATCTCTCCGGCTCGCAGGTCAAGGTCGATCGACAGTAACAGCTGTCTTCAGGGCAACATCAACACCTTCACTCATCAGACTCCTTGGAGAGATCAGACACGTTTCACGGTCACAGAGTGCACTCTATTTATTCTAGAATTCTCCGCAGCTGCAGACTGCAGGGACTCATTCCTCAACGCGTGGCCTATTTTCCTGCAGCGCTTATCAGTGGCTGTACAACGAGTAGAGGATTTATAAACGTGGGTGAAAATTCATACTGCAAAAAGCCAACCCCAAAATACTAAGTGGGCATCTAAGAAATATCCCGTTCTCCTAAGATATTGAATTTGCCTTCATGCTTTCCGAGGAGAATTTATTTCTTCTCTTAAATAGGTGGGAGTAATCTTCTTCTTCTTTTCCAAAATATTAGTATTTTCCAGTGACAACAACCATACATATCATGCACTTTTCCCTAAAGCCCTGAATACTTACACCAAGGCTCTAGCCACATTAGGGTCTAAATAACCTTTAAAACACTAACTTCATTTTCCAAAACTGTTCTCCGCACGTTTTGTACTTCAGTCATAAGATATCACATTCTATTTCCTTTACAACATACACAATTTCACGCACATCTGTTTTCCCTGATATAAAAGCAGGAAACGGGCTACAGAACCAGAGGAAAACAAAGAGACAGACAGAAGGCCGCACACCTACCACCCGCAGGCAATTAACGTTCACCAGTTAGCACGTGGCGGTCTCTCCCCTTTTTCTTCCTGCTGTATCTCCCCTTTCGTAAAACCCGTGTCCAGCTTCATATTCGGATTTTGATCTTACATTGTATACATGTTGCATTGCAGTACCTTTCCACGTCATTACGTATTCTTCAAGAACGTGATTTTTACTGGAAGCATCGTTCTTCATCCTATAGAAATCCCGTACTTCGTCCGCTCACTGACCTGTAATTACCATGTAGGCTGCTGCTGTCAATTTTGTACGCTGTGCTAACAGCATCCGGAGCACCCAGAACCGTGCCTGCTCTCGTCCTTAACTAGCTTCCTGCAGGAGGAGACGTGGAGGCTTCTGAGTGTGTGGCCAGAGTGTGTTCCAGAAGTTTCTGCGCCCTGGCAGGCCTGCCGGCAGTGGGGGGGCTGTCTCCGGGTCTGCGCCAGGATGGAGGGCACCGGGTTCCCCGTCTGTGACAATCTGATGGCATCCTATTCGCTGATGCAGCTGACCTTGGCTTCTCTCCTTGCCCATTCCCCACGTGTCCTTTCCTCACTCTCCATTCAAGCAGAACCACCTTCCTGGCAGGTTTCAAACCGTCTCTGCGTTTTAGAGCCTCGCCTTCTTCAGCGATGCACCCGCCATCTGTTCTCAGAGGCTGCCCCTTCTCCCCCGCAGCCGCGAGGACAGTCATCGGGCACCTGTGAGGTTCCTGGCCCGAGTCTCTCCTCTGCCGGCTCAGAGATGTCTGAGGCGGATTCGCTTTCACGCACCCACCCCTTGCTCCTCTTCCTGAACCCAGTGACAGAGGCATCAAGCATGCTGGGCACCTCATGCTTTAAAAAGGGTCAAATGACATGCAGTTTCTAGAAAAAAAAATTAAAAAAATATTTTTATTGATTTCAGAGAAGTAGGGAGAGGGAGAGAGAGATAAAAACATCAACGATGAGAGAGAATCATGGATTGGCTGCCTCTTGCACACCCCCCCACTGGGGATTGAGGCCGAAATTCGGGCATATGCCTCCCAATCTGAAATGGAACCATGACCTTCTGGTTCACTGGTTGAATACGTAATAATTCATTCATTCATTCACTCATTCATTCATCAAAAAAATTTCTTTAGTGTCTATTCTGTGTCAATAGCTAGTTAAACAAAGTCAAACACATGCTAGACAAAATTGGAAATGGTCTCTGTCCTCCAAGATGCTTCATTTGCTGGGGGAGGCAGACAATCAAATAATGGGCCTGATACAAAGTTATAAGAAAGATGATGGCGCTGAGGAGAGGACGTGCTTCCCTGTGGAAGGCTTCTCTGGGACTTGGTGCCAGACACATGCTGGGAACAAGGGAGGGGCGGTGGGGTGGAGGACCCAGAAGGCGCCTCTTTCTCCAGCTGCTCCCTGGTCCCTGGGTTCCCCTTCCTCCAGGCGGTGACCTGCCCGGGGACCTCAGTGTCCCCCACATACGGGAACTGGCAAATCAAGTCTAAGGCATCCAAGGGCCCTGCGAACCAGACACAACAAATCCACATGCTCCCGCCTCATGGTGAGGGCGCTCGGCGTCCGGATGATCAAGCGCCCGGTGTGTGTAGAGAAGGCAATATCCCTGGCAAGCGGCGTTAAGTGTAATTAATTATCTCTAAACTGAAATGACACATAAACTCAGTAATTAAGAATAATTCTTAATTAGGGAACATGGGACAGGTAGGAAGGAGGAAAGAGAAGGGAATGGCTGATTGAGATGGGGAGTTAAGCACCTCACTGGAGATATAGCGAGCCCTGTCCTGTGCTGATTGCCTTTCCAGGGCGTTCAATGAGCTGAAATCCAAGACAGATGCGGAATGCGTTTCGCTATAACTCACACTGTTTTGGTTTGAGGTGAAATGGTGTCTTAGTGGCTGGAAGGATGGCTTCACTCTTACCCCCAGATCAGCAGCTCTGGAAAGGAACCCCGTGGGCTGGGGAGTAAATTACATCCAATGCCAAGAAAAGCCTGACCTGCATGGCTCAGTGGTTGAGCATCAACCCATGCACCAGGAGGTCATGGTTTGATTCCAGGTCAGGGCACATGCCTGGGTTGCTGGCTCCACCCCCAGCATCGGGCGTGCAGGAGGCAGGCAATCAATGATTCTTACATTTCTAGTTTTATCTCCCTCTTCTTTCTTCTCTCTGAAATAAATAAAAATCTTATGTCATACAGAGGTAATATGCAAATGGACCATCACTCCAACACACAAGATGGCTGCTACAAGATGGCCAGCAGGGGAGGGCAGTTGGGGGTGACCAGGTCGGGAGGGGAGAGTAGTTAGTGGTGACCAAGCCAGCAGGGGAGGGCAGTTAGGGGCAATCGGGACGACAGGGGAGCAGTTAGGCATTGATCAGGCTGTCAGGGGAGTGGTTAGAGACAATCAGGCAGGCAAGCAGTTGGAAGCCAACAGTCCTGGATTCTGAGAGGGATGTCTGATTGGCCATTTAGGCATGATGGGATTGGGCCTAAATGAGCAGTTGGACATCCCTCAAGGAGCCCCAGGTTGGAGAGGGTGCTGGCTGGGCTGAGGGACATATCCCCCTCCTTGCACAAATTTCATGCACCAGGCCTCTAGTCATAATAATAAAATCATCAAAACTGTTTTAGAGCCTGAGAAAAGCCAGAGGGGTGCTGAGGCTTCCCAAGGCCTGCTCCACAGACACAGAGCCAGCTGAGGAGGCATTGGACGAAGTGTCCTAGCTGCCAGGGGCCAGCAATCGGAGGAGCTGTTGCCTCTCCACTGATTCCAAGTCATACTGATAAACCAACCATGAAAAGTGGCCCGGGGATGTTAGCTCAGAGAAACCACAGTGCAGAGTATAAAAGACAGGTGTCTGCAAGCATGGTTTGACCGCACGAGGACAGCCCCCCCCCCCCGCCCCGCCCCGTCTGCCTGGTATGTCCCTCCTCCCCCACCAGCCCCCAATTCCACCCACACAGAGCAGAATCCCACAAACACACAAAGAACACAACTAACGGGGGCAAATGACATCAGTAATCTGGGGTGAGTTTTCCGGAAGCAGCTGACCCGTCAGATCACATTGACCCGTCAGTAACATTTCATTGAAGAGAGAAGCTAGAAGCCAGTGTTCAGACAAGGCGAGAAAACACAGGGCCGAGAATAAATAAGATTTTGTAAAAGCCAGGGTGAAGTGAGAATTTCCTCACCATATCATGGAATTCAGGACTTGGAAGTACCCAACCATCTATAATGGTCAAAACAGAATCAAATTTCCCCCAAATTGCATTGAAATGATCGTCGCTATAGTAGAATAATGTTCACTCCAGTAAGATGATCACCACCATCCTGAGGACTGGGCTACAAAGAGAAAAGGGAGCCCTCTTTTCCCGCTTTAAATCATAGAGAAAACCACCAATTTAAAAAAATATATTTTATTGATTTTTTACAGAGAGGAAGAGAGAGGGATAGAGTTAGAAACATCGATGAGAGAGAAACATCGACCAGCTGCCTCCTGCACACTCCCTACTGGGGATGTGCCCGCAACCAAGGTACATGCCCTTGACTGGAATCTAACCTGGGACCCTTCAGTCCACAGGCCGATGCTCTATCCATTGAACCAAAATAGTTCTGGAAAAAACCCCACCATTTTTAGGAACCACCTCGGTAAGCTCTCCTGGTGAGACTCGGGGTTCTGCGTGGCCAGGTTACCCGCTGAGCGCCCCTTCTCTGCCAACAGCCTGCTCCGGGCCTCGCATCTAGACATGCAGAGCGCACATTCTTGCACATTTTTTGTTGTTGTTGTTGCAAATGCTAGTTTCTCAATTTTTGATTTGCACATAATCAGAGGCGTTGCAGGAAACCTGTGATTTTTCCCCTGAAGAGTCACTCCTTTCTGGTCCAAATTTACAAATCAGCTGTTTTCAAAGTTCACTCCGATTTCTCACAGACCCGAGCGCCTGCCTGCTGCCACCACCGTCTGCCGGGAAAGAAACTCGGTAAAAAGCCCCAAACAGAAAAACTCGCAAGCACCCGTGCCGTCCGTGATGCTCAGCCTGGGTCCCATGTCTGTGAAGGATGCTGCGGCTCCGACGGAGTTACAAACAGACAACGGGTACCAGCAAGCGGATGCTGCCTGTGGGCGGGTGCTGCCTGCCTCACCCACGGACTTCTGCTCGCCCATGAGGGCATGGAACCCTCTTAGCGGGGCCTGGTGGGTCAATCCCCGGACAGGTCTCGCCGGTTACGGGTGAGAGTTCCGTGGTGTGCCAGGCACACCGTAGTAGAAAAGACACCAGACAGACGTTTAGTCTCAATCCCAGCGGGCCACGCGGCTGAGGGTTTACCTGCAAAGGCCCTGGACTGGCGGCTCCCTGGGCCCTGTGACTAGGACAAACGCCGGGCAGCATGACCAAGCGGTGTCCAGCTGGGTGTCCTCGGCTGTGCGGACCCCGTCACAGTGAATGAGTGTGACAACCACCGGACGCAAACTGCTGGGACATCCTCACCCTTGGACTCTGGGTGGCATTTTTGTGGCAATGGCCAGCTTCTATTTTTAGAAACGCACTCAGATCCAGGCACAGCGAACGCTGGTGATCATGCCAGGTGACCGCACCGTGGCTATACATTAACGAGGCTGCTTCCCCCGGGCTAATCAATCAGGCCTCGGCACGGTCTCCACGCGGAGTTTAAGGCTCCCCTGAGGTCCCGCGCGGGATGGCTTTCTCAGGATCGTAAGTCTCTCTGCATGAGCGAGGCCTCTTTTATTTGCATTAATTATGAAATTATGTCTCAGCACACTGCTTAAAGCTCCATGCAGACATGTTAATCTGCCTTCTCCTCTGCTTAGTTCCTCTGCACACTGGTGCTGGGGGGGGGGGGGAGCACCCTGTGGGGATGGGCGCTTCTCCGTGTTCCCTCTGAGGTCATGGCAGAGATCCCAGGAGAACGGTCCACAGACACTAAGGCCCAGAAGTGACGCCGGACTGGCTCAGTGCGGTGTGGCCGACGCCCCTCTGAGAGAGGAAGCTTGGACACAGCCAGAGGGGAGGCCCGGGAGAAGCCACGGGAGGAGCCAAACTGGCCCCAGCCTGACCTTGGACTCGGAGCTTCCTGAGCCCGGAGGCCGGAGCCTTCTGCTGTGTCAGCCCAACGGGGCCAGCCCTCGTCACCCATGCGCTTGCTCATCCGTCGCCATGAGACACTGACGTGTGCAGTCTTTTCTAAAGAAAACGTTTATACTGATTGTAGAGAGGGAGGAAAGGAAACGGAGAGAGAGAGGGAGAGGGAGACAGAGACAGAGAGGGAGAGAGAGAGAAAAACAGCGATATGAGAGAAATATCAATTGGTTGCCTCCATTAAGCACCCCGGGACTGAACCTGCCACCTGGGCATATTCGCTGACTGGGAATCGAAACGGCGACCTTTGCTCAACCAACTGAGCTGCACCGGCTGGGACACATGGTCTTGCAAGGTAATGACAATGCTTAGCCTGTACTGAGTCTTATTACGTGCTAGAAAGTATCCCACGGGTTTAATATGTACTAACCCTTTGGTTCTGACCATGATTCTATGCGGTAGGAGCTCCTTACCATTCCCAATGTACAGATGGAGAAACTGAGGCACAGAGACTAAGGAACTTACAAAGTACTCAGCTACTGTTTGCATCCAGGGTCTGCCCATGAAAACGATCACTGATCAGTGTTTACGGAGCTTCATCAACATGTTGCTGCATCTTAGGAATTGCACCTTCACGACCCTGTATGACACCGCGTCCAGACCAGACACCACCGCCTGCCAGCGCCCCCTGCGGCCAGCGGTGCCATGGGCCATGCCGGATGGAACTGTGGTCATTCTGCAATGTGAGCGACATAGTCTCTCTCGTTTTTACAGGGACTCGGACCCTCAGCTACAGTCAGCTCCCGGACAGGAGCCGAGAGCAGATACGAGGCCGGAAGAGTTGGAATCCAGGTCACATGATCTCTGTGCACAACAGTGAGCCACGTGGCTGCAAGGATACAGCTGAAAAACATAGAGACCTGTGTGTGTGTGTTCCTGTGTGTATTCCTGTGTAAGTGTGTGTTCCTGTTTGTGTGCATGCATGTGTGTGTTCCTGTTTGTGTGTATGTATGTGTGTTCCCATGTGTGTTTCAGTGTGTGTTCCTGTGTATTTGTGTTTTCCTATGTGTGCTCCTGTGTGTGCTCTTGTGTATGTGTGTGCTCCTGTGTGTTCCCATGTATGTGTGTGTTCCTGTGTGTTCCCGTGTGTGTTCCTGTGTATGTGTGTGCTCCTGTGTGTGTGTGTGTGTGTTTCTGTATGTAAAGAGAGGTCGGAGGATGCAGACAGGGCCTGCCTCCCTGGTTGTGAATAACTTGCAATGAGGCAGCAAGTGCCTCCTCCCACCCGCATCCTGTCATCAGGAGCGAAGGGCAGACTGGGCTCCATGACTTTTGCGGCGAAGGCGGTTTTAGGGAAAGACTTTCACGTTCCCCCAAAGATTTCCCAAACAGGGAGCTCGGGGCGAGCTTTAGACAGAGCATCTTGAACAGATTAGAGCGAAAGGAAACTGCCCGTCCTGGGTCATTTAAGTGCTCTTCTTACCGGCGATGTGAATTCAACCCGAGCAAATTAAAACAGGAAGAATTAATTGGATATGCAAATGAGATTATTCAGTATATAAATCTAATTACATACTCATTTGCCTTCACGGCGGGAGGAAAGAATAAGCTGTGCCGTGGAAACTGATTGTCTTCCATAACCACCTGCCCTGATGACGCAGCGCCTCACAGGAGCTGCCCGGGGGCGGGCTCTCCACTGACCACGCCCCGTCCGTCCCCAGGCCCGGCCAGGAGCCTCCGCCCATGGACTTGCTCACACTGTGCGGTGCAGGCTGCATCTCAGGCTTCCCAACATCACACGTTGGCTGCCCCCTCCCGCCAACTCGCTGGTTTGGTAAGACACCCGCTCCCGAAACGCTTAGCTTTCACACGGACCAGGCTCCAAGTCTGAACAACGGCCACGTCTGGACAATAAGAACGGAGATGGGGCTGAAACCGGTTTGGCTCAATGGATAGAGTGTCGGCCTGTGGACTCAAGGGTCCTGGGTTCGATTCCGGTCAAGAGCATGTACCTTGGATTCGGGCACATCCCCAGTGGGTAAGGTGACCAGATGTCCTGATGGTTAACAATTTGTTCCTTGTCCCACTAAAATTGGAACGTCTGGTCACTTACCAGTGGGGGCTGTGCAGGAGGCGGCTGATGGATGTTTCTCTCTCTTCGATGTTTCTAACTTTTTATCCCTCTCCCTTCCTCCCTGTAAAAAATCAATAAAATATGTGTTAAAAAAAACACAAACAGAACAGAGATGGGGCACGTGTGTGCGGCTCGGTGGACTTCGCTGGGGCTCTCGGGTCTCGTTACGCAGGTGCCATCCCTCCCCACCACGTCCCAGGTGATTTTCTTTGCCTCTTAATTGAGGCAAAGGAGCTGTGAGTGTTTCACTGGGGGAGGAGCATGTACTCAGGAGGCCTGCCTCCGGGGAGCAAGCAGAACGGCCCCAGGTGTTTGCAAGGCGCCAGGGGAGGGATCAGCTGCCTTCCTCCTCATCAGAGGGGCCTCCTTCTGCAGAAGGACCTGCAACCACACAGAGAGACCAGCCCCATCCGGCTCCCTTCCCGTGACTCCAGGCCACACCCCCACGTGTCCTGTTCCGTGACCCTCCTCCAGGCAGGCCACCGAGGCCACGGGGAGTCAAATCCGCGGGTGCACCCAGGAAATAAATGTCCCCGAGTCTCGGTCGTGCCGGCCTGGGTTAGACACGGGTGGTTTGCAGAACAGAGAGTGGAAAAAGAGTGTGCACATGGCAGGACACACAGCTCTTGTATCACAGAAATATATGCCTGACACCGGTATGATCCTATTATCCAACATTACCCCAATGCACAGAATTACAAAACATTTATACAAGTGGACTTACAGACAGAGGGACACACATGGCCAGACAGATGCAGCCCCCTGCTCCCACCCCTCCGTCACCAGCATTCATCCTTGACTGGGGAGAGGTTCTGCAGAGCTCACAAGATGGCAGACAAGTTAGAACCCGAAATCCACGCAGCGGGTGGCAGAGAAGGCCGTGGAGCCATTTATCCAAAGACGACCGCCCTCCCTTTTCCTGTGGAGACGCTGTGGCTGCGGCACCTGCTGGTGTCTCTGGAGCTAAAGGCACAGGTCAGTGGGTGCTGCTGGTGAGAGACTCCGCCCAAGTGCCTTCCTGTGGGGAGATGGCGAGCACCACCCCCAGGGGGCGCCTCATGGCTCTCCCTCCCTCCTGGCGAGGGGCCCAGTGGGGACAGGGCTCAGGAGCTGGTTCCTGGCTCCCGGTGCCTGAACTTGGATAGAGGAAACGCCACCAGAGGAAGGATGGGGGCTCCTGACGGTGTGGGGACAACCTGAGGTCACAGCCAGGCAGACTCTGGACGGAAGCCACAATGGAGGGACCAGAGGCAGGAGGACACGGGCTTACATCTGACTGGAGCAGAAGGCTGTGAGGGAGCGGGAAGCCTGCCCAGCTGTCCCTGGAGCCAGGATGCAGAGTGGCTGCCATATGGAGGCGGCCAAGGCCACAGACAGGGGCCTCTGGGTGCCTTTGACAGGGACAGGGAGCTGGAGTGGGTCCCCCTCGACTCTGTGTAAGGCAGACCATCACATCTCCTTCCTGTCCTTCCCGGCCCCCCTCTCAGATTCCGGCTTGGATGGATATATGAGCTTCCTTGTTAGCCGCTCCTCCGGGAGGCAGGGACCAGGGAGACCCACCTGTGTCTTTACTGCCCCGCTCGCAGCGCCCAAGCCCAGCGTTCGCCCTGTGAGAGCCTCAGAAACCACCCAGGCGCAGGCGGCAGGGGGTGCAGTCCTGGCCCCGGGCACAGCTGAGAGCTTTCCCCGGGAGAGACCAGGAGCCGCAGGAAAGAGACTGAGGCGCAGAGACGTGGGCTCCTGGAGATTAGAGCGGGGAGGTCCTTGCCCGGAGTCACATAGCCCAGGGGTCGGCAAACTCATTCGTCCACAGAGCCAAATATCAACAGGACAACGATTAAATTTCTTTGGAGAGCCACATTGTTTAAACTTCAACTTCTTCTAACGCCACTTCTTCAACATAGACTCGCCCAGGCCGTGGTATAATATTTTGTGGAAGAGCCGCACTCAAGGGGCCAAAGAGCGCATGTGGCTCGCGAGCTGCAGTTTGCCGACCATGGACATATCCCATGGGTCAGTGGATGGATGCGTCCTGGGTCTGTGAGAACAGGCAGGGCTTTAGCAGAGGAGCCGAGTGTGGGAGGAATGGAAACACAGTCAGGACAGAGGGATACAGAGTCTGTCTTCTCCCTGCTGGAGGGCACGCACCCGAGCTCGCAGAGTGGGATCTTGAGTGACAGCAAAGGCAAACGCATCAGATTTGGCTGCAATGTGCACATCCGCGGTGCACACACCCCAAAACACAGGGCCAGGCGGTGGGGGGACCCGCACTGCAGAGGTGCGCTGTAATGACTTCTTATTGGAGGAAGGAGACTGCGTTCTTTCCCCCGTTTTCACGAAGCACTGGATGACCGCACGCATTACGGTGGGGAAGAAGTGCCGGGATAATTAAACATATTAGTCACCGATATGCAAATGGGGCTTGCAACCTGTGCTTACATTCCCCTGGCCAACACCTCTGCTTCCGAGCTCTCTTCCTTGCTGGCGTTGAGTAAGGTCTGGAAACCAGAACATGGCAAACCGTTTGACATTCATCTGCAGGAGCCCTGCCTGCATGGGAAGGAGCGGGGCTGCACCCCTTTGCCACCATCGTTAGAGGAACAGTGCATGATGGGGTGCAGACGAAGGGGCATCCTAAAGGTGAAATGAAGAAACCAACTGAGAAGAGAAGGTTGCCCGGCCTGCGTGGCTTAGCGGTTGAGCGTTGACCCAGGAACCAGGAGGTCTCGGTTTGATTCCCCGTCAGGGCACATGCCTGGGTTTTGGGCTCAGTATCCAGTAGGGGCCGTATAGGAGGCAGCCAATCAATAATTCTCTTACTATTGATGTTTCTCTCTCTCCCTTTCCATTCCTCTCTGAAATCAATAAAAAATATATTTTTTGAGAGAGAGAGAGAGAGAGAGAGAGAGAGAGAGAGAGAGAGAGAGAGAGAGAGAAAGAGGAGGTGGACCAGGTGGGGGCATGCGGCCACAGTCAGAGAATGTGACATTCTCCGGGGGAGAATGCCTTGGTGTCTATCTGACTTATGTCCAGATTCCTTGAGTCCGACTGCCCGCACTCAGGATGCACAGAAGCACCTACGCATCCTTGAACATGCAGGCTGATTTCTGGGCAGTCTGTGTTTCCTCACTCCCTGTCTCTGAGAAACATGGGAATAGATGGACTGAGCAGCAAGGATCCACAGAATATACACCAATTATTCCAAATCTGCGTGGCGAGCCATTCCATAGGGTTTGTAACACGCGTGTGTAATCCCCGATCCTAATGAACAGACCCGCCTGACCACAGCGAAGCCCGGACGCTGCTCGGCTTCCCCTGTCATTAAGATGCGAGGGGTCGGCTCCGCTGAAAACAACGGTCATGGTCATGGGGGACGTTCACGGGTGCGCAGAGCTGTCCCAGAGGGTCTGGCGGGAGGCTGCGTACGGGGACAAGGCGGAACTGAGGACTCAGGCGCCATGTGCATGTCCCCCCCGACTCCACCTCCCCATTTCCTTTCCTTCCCCTGAGCCAGCCCCTTCTCTTCCCTTCCGACGCCCTGCCAGCGGCACTGCTGCCTCTGTCACAGACAGGTGTGACCTGGGAAACGTGTCCCCTCCCCAACGGGCCTGAGGATGACACCACTCCCAGACGCCCACACGGTCGGAGGGCTCTGCTTCCAACGTCCCTGGCAACGAAGGAGTGACAGGTCCGCAGAGGACCCCACGGCCTCAGGGACGGGCCAGTGATGTAGATCTTTTTAAAAAATAAATTTTTTAATCATTTCAGGGAGGAAGAGAGAGGGAGAGGGAGAGACAGAAACATCGACGATGAGAATCATTGATGGGCTGCCTCCTGCACGCCCCATGCTGGGGACTGAGCCCGCACCCTGGAACTGAACAGCGATGTCCGGGTTCATAGGTCGGCTCTCAACCACCGAGCCACGCCGGCTGGGTATGATGTTGGTATTGCTGACCTTGTGCTCCCCTATTCACGTGCAGTGTGTGCGTGTGTGTATGTGTGTGTGTGTGTGTGTGTGTGTGTGTGCATGTGTGTTACAGGCATGCGTTACATACACTCACAGAGAAGCTGACATGGATAGTCAGGAGCTGCTCGGGGGTCCACCCAGGTCCATGGCAGTGGTGCTTCAGCTTCCTAGCAGTTTCCCAGCAATCAGCACCACGCCCGCCTCCTTCCCCCAAAGAGCTCCATCAGCCGCACCACACCTCCCGACATTTGTCTCCATGTTCACATCCTGTTCTCTTCCGGAACCAGCCGGCTCCTGGTTACAGAGCCCCCGCAGACTCGCTTCCCACAGACACCCCTCCCTCCTTCCGCGGGAGACTCGCCTCCACGCTGACCCACACGCGCCTCGTGGGGTCCCTGCAGACCCAGCCTCGGCTTGCTCCGCAGCCGCCGTGCGTCCACCTTCCGTGGTGGCGGGCGAGCACCTGTAGCCGATGTAGACTCTTCCCCTGCCACCTTACCATCAGGCAATGTGTATCCATCCAGACACCGCCATTCCCCCGCCCTGGAGGCCCGGGGGAAGGGGGGTGAAGCCCGATTACCCTCCCCCCCGGCTGTCACCCCGCAGCCCCCGGCTACATCCCCTCTCAGCCACAATCACAGACTCGGTTTTACATATAAATGTGGATGATTTTCTCTGTGAGTACTTTTGGTTCATTGAATTCAATTAACAAAATTCTTTAAAAGCCAAGTGTGTATTATGTGCCTTTTTCACAATTCTGCTCCAGCGAGGGGAGGGGCGTGGGATCCACACAGCCCGGTTCTCCCTGAGGTTGTTACGGGTATGTGTCTCAAAGTCCAAGCACCTGGCCCGTCAGCTGAGAAGTCAATCACTTGGCTTTCTCTGTGAGGAGCCAGGTGACACGTGAGGTTTCCTTTCCCTTCGCTACTTCAGGCTTGCAGAGGCACAGCAGTAGCAACACACCGCCCGTCCAACCAAACACCGATGTGCTGGGCCTCTTCCAATGAATTCACTGCAGACACTGTTTCATCCATCCATCCATCCATTCATTCACTCAGGTATCCAATCACGCATGCATCCATTCACTCCTCATTCACGAATGCATCCATTCACTCCTCATTCATGCATGTATCCATTCACTCTTCATTCACGCATGTATGCATTCACTCCTCATTCATGCATGCATCCATTCAGTCAGAATCTATGGGACACCTGCTCATTCTTGGTCCTTGGACTCTATCAGTGAATTAGACAAAGATGTTTGCCCTTGAATAGCTTATATTCTAGCACAGTGGTTGGCAAACTCATTAGCCAACAGAGACAGATATCAACAGTACAAAATTGAAATTTCTTTTGAGAGCCAAATTTTTTTTAAACTTAAACTTCTAACTCCACTTCTTCAAAATAGACTCACCCAGGTATTTTGTGGAAGAGCCACATACTCCAGGGGCCAAAGGACCGCATGTGGCTTGCGAGCCGCAGTTTGCTGACCACGTTCTAGCCGATGCAAAACCACAGCCAACCCATGTAAGAAAGACATAATCTATATTGTGAGAAGTGTATAAATGTTACAAATAGAAAGAAAACCTGAAGTGAAGGAACCCATGTGGGTGGGAGGAGGTGGGTAGGATTCAGGAGGAGAGACAGAGTTTGGGGTGCGGCCTCAGGGAAGGTGAGGTCTGAGCACAGAGCGGAGGAAGAGCAGAGTTCACCATCTGACCTGGGGGAAGGGCAGAAGGTGGGAGCTCCGTTCCTACAGCGAGCCTTGCACTGGGCCTCCCAGCTACTCACTCAACTCCTCCGAGCCCTGCCCCGTACCTACCTCCAGGGCAGAAGCAGGATTCACAGAAGGTGGCTGAGCGTGCGGCCAAGGTCAGTGGAAAAATGGGGAGGGCTTCACTTCTAGCTGTGACTCTCAAATTGTGGCTTTCTCTTCCTTTCTTTTAAAAATATGTTTTTTCAGAGAGAGGAAGAGAGAAACATCAATGATGAGAAACATTGACCGGCTGACTCCTGCATGCCCCCTACTGGGAATCGAGCCCACAACCCGGGCATGTGCCCTTGACCAGGAATCAAACCATGACCTCCTGGTTCATAGATTGACGCTCAGCCATGGAGCCATCCTGGCTGGGCTCAATAATGCCTTTTTCTATTCCAACTTGTAGGTTAGGGACCGGATTCTGATCAGGTGCTCGGGAAATAAATAATCAACCAGGACAGCCTCTGGCACCAGGGACTAGAAATATAGGAAATGCATTGAGGCCAAGGTTGGCATGGCACTGAGTGAGTGACAGGTCCGGGAGGTCAGAGGTCAGGCACAAGGGCCCGGAAACAGCTGTGGTCGGTCCAGAGTCCAAGCAGATGGCGGAGCACCAGCAGGTCCAGGGGCTGCGTGGGCAGGTGCCCGTGGGCAGCAGGATGCTAGTCCCTGGAGTAGTGGCCACTAAGGCAGTTCTGGCTCCTGGGGCAGGGGCGGCTCCTGGGCAACAAACGCTGCCCCATCTGGAGAATCATCACCCACACCTGTGCCGTCCGCTGTCCCGTAGCAGGGCGGGGGAGCACACTAGCTTATTAACCTTTTCTTTTCTTTTAAATATATTTTATTGATTTTTTACAGAGAGGAAGAGAGAGGGATAGAGAGTTAGAAACATCGATGAGAGAGAATCATCGATCAGCTGCCTCCTGCACACCCCCTACTGGGGATGTGCCCGCAACCAAGGTACTTGACTGGAATCGAACCCGGGACCCTTCAGTCCGCAGGCCGACTCTCTATCCACTGAGCCAAACCGGTTTCGGCTTATTAACGTTTTCATACAAGAAAACATACAAGAAGACGGAGACACCACGCTGCCCTCACAAGTCATTAAGAGCTGATGAGAGAAGTGTGTGGGGAGCCATGCTAATTCTAAGGCCCCTGACCTTGAGGTAGCTGATGCCGTTCCGCCCTTCTTCCGAAGCCAAGGCATTGGAATGAAATAGAAAATCGTCTTTGTAAAATTTTATGCTTTGAAAGCAGCCCTGTGGTTGGAATTCAGTGAGAGCTTTACAAGCCTGTTTTGGTTTCACTGTTGATAGGAGAAATGGGGGTGGGGGGTGGCCACATCATAATCAACAGCCCTGCCTTTGGCTGGGGAGCATGGCCCCACACCCAGGGCACGTGGGAAGCCTCCTCCTGTGGGTTTGTCCACACCTCCACGGCCAGGCTCCCTCGGCATCTAGAGAGCAGAGGGGATTCCTGGATGTTCCCCCTGGAAGCAAGCAGATCTCTCTCCCGGGGCGTGATCCCCAAGGCCTCTGTTCCACCTCCTCACTGTCCTTCAAATAGACACATTGTTGGGCGGGACGGGGGGAGGGGACGGAGCATATCCTGTCGCCTGACAGCACTGGGACCACCCCTCCTGTCTCCATCCTCTCAGCGGTGCCCCCAGGGGCGCTCTGGGTGACAGGACCCCACCCCCTCTGAACGTGGCCCGTGGCAGCTGGGGTCGAACACCAGCAGGGCCAATACTGGGGGGCCTTCCAGTTACAGCAGCCTGCTGGGAGCCCTCAGAGCATCTGGGGAGCAAAGGGGCGGGGAATTTGCCTCTGGGTTTCCATGGCGATGGGGGCAGCGGTCGTGTGGTTCAGAGATTACACACGAATGCATGAGTGTGAGCAGGTGTGCAGATACAGACTTCTTTGGTTGCTGCTTAATTCATATATATATATATATATATATATATATATATATACATTATTGATTTCAGAGAGGAAGGGAGAGGTAGAGAGAGAGAAAGAAGCATCAATGATGAGAGAGAATCATGGGTCAGCTGCCTCCTGCAGGCCCCACACTGGGGATGGACTCACAACCTAGGAATGTGCCCTGACGGGGAATTGAACTGTGACCTCCTGGTTCATGGGTCGATGCTTACCCACCGAGCCACACTGGGCAGACTTTGTTTAAATTCTTTATATTTATAAACTAGTCTCGTGGGAGATATGGCTTGATAGAAATTGCTCCTACAGAAACGTGTGTGGGAAGTAGAAAATTTAAGACAAATCACATTTTGATGTCACAGCCTTTCCTTCTCTTCCATTTGACCTGCATCTTTCTCTGGAGATTGTCAGGTTCGCCCATAAAATGCAACAGGTGACTTTTCAAGGCGATGAACCAGGAAGACACTCAACAGCTCCTGGAGTGGCGGCATTGAAGGGGGCGGTGGAGTGCATACAGCCAACAGGAGAAAACGCTCCGTGAACATGGAAGGACGCGCCTGGGTGGGGCAGAGAGAGGCGTCCTGCTGATCCTCACACAGTTCCATAGGAAGTGGGTTCGTACCTCAGTGGATCATGCCGTGTCCTGCCCCTGCACAGAACATCTGCAGTACACCAGCCGGTGTGGCTCAGTGGTTGAGCATCCCACCCATGAACCAGGAGGTCACGATTCCATTCCAGGTCAGAGTGCATGCCCGGGGCATAGGCTGGATCCCCAGTGTGGGGCATGCAGGAGGCAGCCAATCAATGATTCTCTCTCATCACTGATGTTTCTCTTTCTCTCTCTCTCTCTCTCTCTCTCTCTCTCTCTCTCTCTCTCTCTCTCTCCATTTCTCTGAAATCAATGAAAAAATATTTTGAAAAAAGATTATGTGCATTTCCTCCCAGTTCTAGAATAGTTTCTAACATTTTCCCAGGTGGTAATGTATGTAATCATTACCGATTACAAAACAGACCCTTGCCCGGCATCCCCATACGATCAGCCGTGCCTGTGCCCCGAACGGCCTTCTGAGGAGGATGCTTATTCCGTAATAAACAGACACCACCGTGGACACAAAGACTTTTTTGCCACTTAAGCGAATTTTTTAAAAGTGTAATTCCCAGCGTCGAGACCCTGAGCAGTGTTTGCCTTACAGACTAATTCGGGAGGAGCGGCGTCCAGGAGAAAGCACCACGGACGGGAATGTTAATGTGCTGATGATGTCGCGGTGAACACATCCTTCATTTAACCACAGAGTGGGAGCTAATACGCTTGTGCAGGGAAACTAACACATTTTCCATTACTTAAGCGCGGCGTGGACGGCTCCACAGTTGCTCATGAATTTACATGAGGTTCTGCAAAGGACTCGGGACAATTTACACGTTTTCCCTCCCCGGTTTGCCAGTGCTTGGCTGTGATCAGGGGTTAAGGCATCATTTATGGAGAGTAGAGAAGTGGTTCTTTTTCTCGGAGATCAACAGCGTCTAGAGGTGCATGTGACATAGAACACGCCTGTTCTTACTACCTGACTCTCTGAGAATCCGTATTCTGTTCCTTTCCTGACAAGGGATGGCACCTGCACTTTCTCCCTCCTCTCCTTCCTGGAGACTGAAGTCCAGAGTCAAAGACCAAGCAGTGTTCTTTATTCTTTTTAAGTCTATTTTTACTGATTTCAGAGAGGAAAGAAGAGGGAGAGAGAGAGAGATAGAAACATGGGTGAAGAGTGAGAATCGTGGATCAACTGCCTTCTGTACGTCCCACACTGAGTATCGAGCCCGCAACCTGGGCAGGTGCCTTGGCCGGGAATCGAACCCTGACCTCCTGGTTCATAGGTCGGTGCTCAACCACTGAGCCACGCCAAGTGGGCTTAGTCTCCCTTTTGGTCTTGGTGACAACTCTTTGGGGAAATACACGATCTCTTCATTTCTACTTTACTTCACACATATTTAATATACTCCTGAGGTGACAGGAATGGAGAAGGAACACAACACTATCTGTAGAAAAATTGGTGGTATTTAAAGATTATGTACGGAATAGATTACTACTAAGCCTTGACTCATCCCGTCTAGAATCCCGGTTTTGATCTCAGCTTTAGCCGACTCATGAGAACATCTGAGGATGAAAGGAAAGGCTGTGGATCCTGTGAAGGTCATTCCTAGAGCCCAGCTCCTTCCCAGCCGCCCGCGAAGGTACCTGTAACACCGTCATGGCCATGCCACCGCAGGCCACATGGTCCAACTTGGACATTTCATTTAAGTCTAATGACCTGCTGGCGGAGATTGGACACCTCTACCCACTTACTCATAATCATGGCATTTTACACGTAAAATAAGGAATGTTAGGCATGTAAATGATGCTTCAAAAAGGTGCTTACAATTTCAATTTTTCAGCCGGTTCTTTTGAAATGATTTTGTGTGGGATGGGTTAGGTCAGCCTTCTAGGTTCATGGTTATTTTGGGGGTGATGTTTCATGAACATCCTGAAATCTCAACAGTTCCGTCAAGGAGAGGGCTTTTAAGGATACAAAGTGTCCGAAGACCTTGACATCCCTTCACTGCTTCGGAACAGACAGGGTTCTCAGCGCACATCCAGGTGAGGGCGATCTGGGGGAATCTGGACCCAAACAGATGACAGATTCCGCCAGATCATCGCACGCACCTACAGGCCTCAGGAAGCTGAGAGTCACCAGCTTCACACAGAACGCTGCCGGCGGCTGGCTCGTTAGCTGCTTTTCTCATTGATTAGAAGCATGCACGGCCCCCTTACCTGCGGCTGCATCGCCGCCTTGTTTCGGAGCAGAATTAGCGGGATGGAGGCTGCTGAGCAGCGGTGTCCCAGATGGACTTTTGAAGTAGAAGCAGAGGCTCGTGCGGCTAATCTGAAGCCGGGGCGTCCCAATGCGAAGGCTCAGGGCCGGCCAACGGGACACCATGGGGCTTCCCTTGTCCCCCAGAGAAACTCCGAGGGAAGAGCCATCAGGGCTGGTCAGGAGCCGTAGCTCCATTTCCCGGGAATCCTGCTGTCAACAGCCCTTCATGGCACATGTTTCCATAAACAAGCAGCCATCGATTCCGGGGTCTGAATTACACTCTGTGTGCCCTGCGGGATCCATTAATGGGAGCCCGTGGGCGTGTCTCTGCCATCACAGGCGCGGATCCCGCAGCCCCAGCTCCGGGCCCGGCCCTGCCCAGGCTGCAGCCATCATCGCTCACATCCCCCAGCAGTGAGGGCCGACGAGACCTGCTGATGCCGTGGCCATCTTTCCCACAACCCAGTCTCAGGAACAATCCTGTGCCTCACTGCAGCTCAGCTACCAGCCAGAACTCACCCCCTCCTCTCACCGCCACTTCCCACACCCGCCCCCCACCACCCGGAGCCCATCCCTGTCTGGTACATCTGAGACTACCACCTCCGTCCCAACCACCCGCCTCTGTGCCTGGCCGCAGCCGGCTGGCCGTCTTTCATCGCTTCCTTAAAACCCTGTCTTCCCCCAGTGGGTCCCTCTGGGACCCACAGGTCGGCTGAGACTCGAGTGCAGTCTCCATCGCTGCCTGGCTCACAGGTGACCTTGCTGGGTGTGGCATCGCATTTTTTATTTTATTTTATATTTTGTTGATTTTTTACAGAGAGGAAGGGAGAGGGATAGAGAGCTAGAAACATCGATGAGAGAGAAACATCGACCAGCTGCCTCCTGCACACCCCCTACTGGGGATGTGCCCACAACCAAGATACATACCCTTGACCGGAATTGAACCTGGGATCTTTCAGTCTGCAGGCCAATGCTCTATCCACTGAGCCAAACTGGTTTCGGCTATGGCGTCACATTCTTTAATGGGGAACAGAACCCTGGTTTGCTGAGACCAAAGACAGACCCCAAGATAGGCCAGTTGGCTCCCTGTCCTCTCCCTGCGCTGTGCCCTCATTCACATCTGATGACACAGCCCCTGCCAACCTCGGCGCCCTCGCTGCCTGTCCCAGCTGCGCCCTCCTCTGGAGGCTCACTGTCCCCTGGGGCTTTGCACAGGTGGTCCTGGCCTCAGGCTGTGCCTCCTGGAGCTGCGCCTGCGGGCTCCTGTGTCCATGTCCCCGTCACTCAGATGTCCGCTGGAAGGCCACTTCCTGCAGGAGGGCGCCCCTGACCCCTGCAGCGGCCACACGCCTGCGATCACGGCGACGCTCACTGGCTCCCTCTTTGTTGTTTGTTTCCTGTTGACGCCACCTGGTGACTTTCTCTCCTCACAACACAACGTGCCTCTGGAGGGCAGGCGCCTCTGCTCTATCCACAGCTTGACCTGAGGCCCTCAGTATTCATTCGGGTTGGGTGGCTGGATGTCACCATAGGGTGGATGGGGTTTATTCAATGTAGAGGAGAGGCACTCCACGTTGGTTTTCTTCTAAAAGGCACCAACATAGAAGGGATTGGTCCAACTTCTGTCACAACAACCCAGTTTCTCTTCACCATTAAAGAATGCCACACCCCCCTAGGGCACACAGTAAACCAGGCAGATATGGGTACTCTACTTAAGTCTCATCCTACGTGTGGGTCATAGAGTAACCCCAAGCCTGAGGCAAAAATGGGAGTAAAATTCCACTCCAAATCCCTTTATTGCTCCTAAAGGGCAATGCCCACGGCCGCACGGCACCACCTGGGGAAGCCATGGGGTGAATGGGCAGTGCACATCCCTACCCGCGCTCCCGACACCCCGCTCACTCCGCACCCGCTCACTCTCCGAGCCCCAGGCAGGCGGCTTCTGCTTAAGGAGTGTGTGTGTGTGTGTGTGTGTGTGGAGGGGGGAGTTTCTCTCTGCTGCTCCATTGTCACCGCCATGCCTGCCCAAGTAATCGTGGGTCCCCTAAGCTCTGGGTAATGAGACTCCCAGGAACCGCCCCAGGGCTGGGCAGAATCCGCCATCCAAATTCTGGGTTTCTCCCTCCTCAGGAAGCCAGAGCTCCGAGCTGAATAAAGAAGGAGCTTCAGACTCTCACTAATGAGTAACTCGGGCCCCAGGCAACACAGCCGCCCCACCCGTTCCCAAGGCGCCTCTCTCAACGGAAATCCCTCAGGATCTAGAAAATCCACCAAAACACGCTCTGGGCGGCGGTGCTCACGGCTGGTGTGGTTCCCGCTCAGGGCCGAGCCTCTTTGCGGTGAGCGGCGGGCTCGTTGGCATGACAAGCTTCTAACCGAGACCGATGTGGGCACACACCCTTCGGCAGGACACCCCGGGTCAGAGATGGCAGAGCATGCAGGGTCCTCAGAAGACTCTGGGCGGGAATGCCACCCGCTCAGGGGTGACTGCCCCATCGCCTTAGATCCAAGGAGGGTGCGATCTAAACAACGGAGAGGAAGGAGACACAGGAGAAGGGCCCAGAAGGTGGGCATGGAGACGGAGAACAGACCCCAGAAGCCTTGGACCCGGCCATGTGCCAGGAGGGACCGACAGACGGACGGACTGGCTTTGCATTCCTCCTCCGCCCGTGCCCTCTGCAGCACCCTGAGAAATGCCGTAACCCCGGTGGCCTGACTGTCACCACCCGTGAACCTGCAGCAACTGACAGGGCCCAGCCGTGCGCCCGGGGCCCGGCACACGGGGACCTTCATCTCCGGAGCGGGCGGCGATCTTTCCCCCTGCAGCCTTCGGGGCCGCGCTGCTGTTTGCGTGGACCTGTAACATGCACTCTACTTTAAACCACGCTGCCATCACTGATTTGATTAAAAAAAAAAATTTTTTTTTTAAATTGATTTCTTTTTTAAAGAGAGAGGAAGAAAGAGGGAGAAACATGGATGTAAGAGCGAAACATCCATCAGCTGCTTCCTGCACGCCCCCCACCAGGGATGGAGCCCACAACCAGGGCACATGCCCTGCCCGGGAATCGAACAGGTGATGTCTTGGTGCATGAGAGGCTGCTCAGCCGCTGAGCCATGTAGCCAGGGTGCTGATTGCTGAGTGTGCAGAACCTCTGGACGCCCCCCTGACTCCCAGAGAAGATACAATAAAAACAGGGATGTGCCTCAGAACCCCGACCACGACGCTGGAACAGAGAAACGCACTGCCGCCTGCCATTCCTCAGCGTGTGTCCTGCTGGCACGTGAGCCTGTGTTTTCCTTGGACTGGAAATCGCTGTGGACGCCGGAGAAGAAAAGAACAGCCTGTGGTCCCCCTAGAGATGCCCCTTCATGGGCACCGCTGTTGGCATCAGTAACAGCCTGAGGAAACGGGCTCAGCTAGAAAACCCAGGGCTGGTCTCTGTCCCCCACGCGTGCACATGTGTGGGCAGCGCCCCGGGAATGCCGTGGCACCACGTGCACGGATAAACACGTCAACCCATGGTTCAGACGTCAGCTCCTGGCACTGGCCTGTCGCATAGCTGGGGACACGGGTGCCGCTTGCCTGTGGAATCCGGCTTCCCGGAATGTCAGTGGGAGCCGCACAGGGTTCCCGATCCCTGTGAATCACGGAATGACAGGGACAAGCGCACAGAATCAGGGCAGGCGTGCTGGGTCCTTGCATTTCAAATACTAAGCTAACCAAAGCACATGTGACAGTGCACACACACCCTAATGCAACATGAAACAGACCCCAGACTGAAATCCTTCCTGATCATTCTAATCCATGGTGACCGGCACACCCAGAGGAGTGTGTTCGCTCTGAAGTGTTCTCTCCTCCGCAGCGACCCCTCCCGACATGGGCCTGATGCCCGGCACAGGCCCAGTGGCTCCGGGGGCGTTGTCCCCGCCGACCATGTCTGCGATGGCACTGCCTGCTGCCCCGGGCCTGGGCGGCAGAAACAAAGCTGGGGTCTGACCCTGGAGGGAGGGAGGGAGGCCCGGCAGCTGCGGCTCGGAGCGCCTGCTGAATGCAGAGCCTGTCTCTTGGAGCGCCTGCTGAATGCAGAGCCTGTCTCTTGGAGCGCCTGCTGAATGCAGAGCCTGTCTCTCGGAGCGCCTGCTGAATGCAGAGCCTGTCTCTCGGAGCGCCTGCTGAATGCAGAGCCTGTCTCTTGGAGCGCCTGCTGAATGCAGAGCCTGTCTCTCGGAGCGCCTGCTGAATGCAGAGCCTGTCTCTCGGAGCGCCTGCTGAATGCAGAGCCTGTCTCTCGGAGCGCCTGCTGAATGCAGAGCCTGTCTCTAGGAGCGCCTGCTGAATGCAGAGTGTGTCGCCTCCTCGCAGCCTGGGAGGGCAGGCCGTCAGACAGAATCACAAAAATCAATTCTGGAGGCTAGTGGAGCCTCATACAAATCTCAGCAGCTGCCGGGAGAGGAGTGATGGGTGCAGAAAAGTCCACTCGGGGAGGGAGGAGGGAGAAGCGCCCTGGGCTCCTCGGGCCGCCTCCTGAGGGAGGGCTGTTCCTCATTTCCGGTCCGTGGGGCAGGCTGGGACAAAGGTGCTGGGTAAGGGACAGACGACAAACACGGAGAGCCCCCAACACCTCAGGCTGCTAACGCCCGCTCTGCTCAGTCAGGGCCCAGCACTGAGAGCAGTGTGCGTGGTGTGCGGTGTGTGGCATGTGCCATGTGTATAGTGTGTGGTATGTGTAGTGTGTGCAATATGAGCGGTGTGAGTGGTGTGTGGTGTGTGCAGTGTGAGCAGTGTGTGGTGTGTACAGTGTGAGCACTGTGAGCAGTGTGTGATGTGTGCAGTGTGTGGTATGTGCAGTGTGCAGTGTGCGATGTGCAGTGTGTGCTTCTGCACTGGGAGGCCGGCTGGGGGCTCAGATGGAGTGCGCTCTGTTGGGTTCTGGCATCTTCTGGCTCCCAGCACCTGCCCAGCCCGCTCTCCTGCCCGCGGATGCTGGCTCCTCCTTTGCACAGTTTCGGGAACCGCTCAGGCGGCTCTTGCTGAGCTTCCTCTAGATGAGGACTCAGGAGACGGGTGGGGCACCTTTAGGAGCCCAAGAGGAAGAGCTGTCATTCAGGTCCCCCACGTAGAGCCTCGGGAGCTCCTGAGGCTCCGGGAGGGTCCCTGCTGCCCCGCGGAGAACAGTCAAGTTCAGGGGCGCCGTCCCTCCTCCGCACCCCGGAGGGGTCCGTATTCCCTCCCGGCAGAGCTGGCACTGCGCTCTGGGATCTCAGGCAGCCTCACGTCTGGTGACGGGCTGGGAAAGGGCAGACGCGGGGACAGGTGTCCTGTGCACGGTAACCAGAGCCACGCTGCAATCCAACACGCAGGAGATCCAAGCAGGCTTACGTCCACCCTGTCAGAGCACTCGGCACGTGGTGCTGATGTGCAGGAATTATACCTACAGGATGGCCTCCTGTGTAGGGAGGAGGCCGTGCTGAGTCGGGATAAAACACACGGCTGTGGAGGCAGATTGCCGGCACCCCATCCCGCCTCCTGGGCCAAGTCATTCGGAGCAAATTCCTGAGTTTCTCTAACAAAGTCCCCATACCTCAAAAATAGGCACGAAGAAGCCATCTCCCAGGGAGGGTGTGCACTAAAGGAAAGCATACATCCTGTGTGTACACACACACTTACACACACACACACACACACACACACACGGACACACACGGACACACACGCACATGCACACAGACCCACATACGCATCTCATGTAGGCCGCTCCTGGCTCTCCACTCTACCAGGTAACCCCCCGGTGATGGCTGTTTCTGTGAGTAAGACTCGGATGATGACTGTCAACGTCACCCTCGTTGCCTAAATGAAAACATAAAGAGAAGGTCCGTTCCACCAGTCTGCTCAAATTCAATAAATGTGCTCAATGTGCAAGCTCTAATTTGTTTAGCAAATTAATTTGTATGCAAATCAAAATAAGAATTATGTATAATTCAATATGCTTCTCTCCAAGGAGATATGTAAATCAGGACGGTGAGGAGGTCTATTTTAAACGTTGAATCTTATATCTGCAGTCAGATTGCAGGCCCCTTACAACATTAGCAGTACGTGCTAATGCACCTGCATGCGTACTCATTGATTGCTTTTCATTGCACCCGCCGGGGAAAGGCATGGCCAGTGAGCGCATGTTCTTCAGAAAGCGGAGACTCTGAGAACAATGTCATCTCCCCAACTCCCCAAAGGGCAAGCCCCCAAGGACTCCGTGTCCCGGGGTGCAGCCACCACGCGGGCGATGCCGACACAGTCTCCTGGTTGTGCGGTAAAGCAGGGGTGGGGAACATCCATATAAGGCCTGAGAAGTTCTTTGGTCTGGCCCTGCTACTGAGAGGGGAGGACAGGGGCAGGGCGGGGCCAACTCCCGACTCCATTTTGTACTGTGTCCTCCATTTTGTACAACTATGTCACTATGTAACTGGACCCTAGCCCTCACCCAACCAATTGGGTCAGCCAAAGCAGTGACCTCACCACCCCTATAAATCCTTTTTGTTCTTGAGAAACCCGTCTCTTTCTCCACCTTGCTGCTGTGTCGGTATGTGGGGTTTGTGTGTGTGTGTGTGTGTGTGTGTGTGTGTGTGTGAGCTCGGGCTAGCTCGAAATAAAAAGACTCTTTTGCTTTTGCATCAGACTCGGCTCCCTGGTGGTCATTGGGGATCACGAAATCTGGGCACAACACTACGGCAACTGCAGGTGGGACTCGAAATTCAATACATCTAGGAGCATTTTCATAGTAACGTACATTTACAGGAAGTGAATGATACTCAGCAAATGGGGCTATAATAGCCAAATGGCTGTTGACAGGGAGGAGTTCCCCAATCCCAGGCCCTAAAGGACCGGACCCTCAGAGGTGAGACTCGGGGAACGTTCGCACCTCCGCCCGTTGGAGCGCCACGTCAGTCCCTGGCCACGTGTGCTCTCGGTTCACTCTCATAACCACAGTGCATCCCAGGCGGCCTCCGCCCAGGCTCCGTGCCGCGGCGAGCCCGGCCCCTGCTCTACGTCCCGCATCTGTGACGTCTGGACGAGGAGAGGCAGGACGACGGGCCATGCTCTCACCACGGGGTCCTCCCTGGTGCTGTCCACAGGCGCCGTGACTGAGCAAAGCGCCGCGTAAAGGAAGCGCTTCCCCGTGGGCTAACGATGTCGAGGGTCAGGTTCCACGATTTTGTGCAAGTGTCGCACGCCTGGGGGGAGAGTCTTTCCAAAGAGGGTGTCCAGGAACTCCGCTGAGAGCAAACAGGAGGGTGTGTGTGTGTGTGTGTGTGTGTGTGTGTGTGTGTGACTCATTTTCACGGGACAGTTTATCCTTCGCAGGGATCACTGGTGCAGGCGTGGTTGCCCGTTAGGAGGAGTTGGAACTTGTGAGTAAAAATCTGCCGAGAAAGCTGGCGGGGTTCTGGCAACACCCGTGGACCCAGACACACGTGCTGCGTTTTCACTCTTGGCTCCTTTCCCCCCAGAGGTGGATGTTCTGGTTTCATCCTCGGAATGATCACAGTTCCCGGGCGGGGGGCAGAGGGGGACAGGGGGTATTTTATTCTGCGGACTCGATTCCGTTAGCGAGTGGTACTCCCGCCTCTCGGAGAGGCGAGGGAGAAACACATCCCACGGGCCTGCCCATCGGAATCTATAAATACATCAGCCTGGGTTTTAAACAAATAAATTAAACTTTACTCATCGCAACGCCGAGGGGGGCGAACAGTTGGAGTCTGAGGGAGTGTTTAGAGACCATTTCCTTCGCTGTATTTTAAGCGGAGATACAATTAGACAGAGAAAGCGCAGGACGGCAGGAGGGAGGGGAGGACGCCTGGGAGAGGAGGAGGGGGGAGGGGGAAGGTGATGCAATTCTGAGGGCGGCAGAGGGCACGGTGCCTGCCCACAGGGCGGACAGTGTTGGGGGCTCCTTGAGAGAAAGCGAGGTTACTGCACTCTGGCTATTAGGTAAGTTGGGGAGGCCCCACCCACACAGTGTAATCGGGTTTCCTCCACGGGATGGCGCCATGGTAAGGGAGACGAGTCTCAGCCAATCCTCCCCGCCCCCTCGTCGGGTCCACTGTGGGCCTGCCATGGCAGCACTCCTGAGCGCCGAGCCCACGGAAAAGAGCCCAGATGCCCCTGTGTCCCCACGGAGGGCACACAGGGCACTAGAGTTTGAGGCAAATGGTTTCCGCCCTCCAGGTCCCAAGCTCCTTAACCCTACGGACTAAGTGACAACCATCTTGGTGTTTCCTAGAGAGTGGGAGATGCTCAGTACATCTCTGTCAGGTGAATATTAATACACGAAGGGGTGATGTGTAACATTTGAGAGGAGCCCAAAGCTGGAACTCACCCCCAGAAGAAACAAATCCCATGCTGATCAGCTCCCAAGTCCAAGACTGAGCGACACTTCCGGTATAGATGTCCCACAGCTTTTTTACCCACTCCCCTCCTGACGGGCACGCGGGCTGCTCCCCGAGCTTGGCTACAGTGAATCATGCAGTGATCAACATGGGGGAGGGGCACACAGTCTTCCCAATCATTGTTCTTGATTTCTTCAGATAAATGCTCAGGAGTGGAGCCACTGGGTCATCACGTAGTTCTGTTCTTCATCTCGCGAGGAGCCTTCATGCGGTTGCCCATGGAGGCTGCACCGGTGTGTACAGCGTAGCACAGGGAATGTGGCCAACCACATTGTAACAACGAGGTACGGTGCCAACTGGTGCTAGGCTTATTAAGGGGATCACTTCCCAGTATATGAAACGCCTAATCGCTACGTTGTCTATCTGAAATTAATATAACATGGAGTGCCAACTGTAATTAAGAAATAGAAAGATAATGAGGAAAGAAAAAAAGGAAGGCTCCGCTCATTCATTAGCTTCCATGTAGAGTTTGTGATTCAGAAGAAGAATTGGGTCTTCATTTTCAGCTCCCGTCTGAGGCTGCACAGAGCGTTGGTCAAAAATGAAGAACCTTCCATCCTCCCTTGAGCCGCTAACCAAGGCCCTGAGATCACCAGCAGCCCGTTCACGGAGGAGCTGGCTGAGACACTTGGATCTTGGATCTGATTTAGGAAAAGGTGTGCTTGAGACCCGCCAAGTATGGTGAACATGGTAGACACACACATTCCCCTTGTAAAAATCTCACCGGGACACGGGCGCCCGAGGAGGAGTAGGCAAGGTTAGAGAAATCTGTTCGGGATTCAGAGTGCCCAGCGCTCTGGAAATGAGTGGAATCGAGACAAATAGCAAGAAAACAAAAGCATTAATTACAGCTTGCCTCTACCTAAGTGAAGGAAGCATATGGGAAGAGAATATTAATGCCATGGAAAGCAGTTCCCACATAAAATACTCACTGAGACAATCAATAAGCAGATTCCCCATCAAAAAGCTCAGAGAGTGAGGTAGACACAGGTGTGCTTCTGGCTACTTATTCACTCAGCACAGTGCTGTAACCGAACACTGAGCAATGGATTCCCCGGGCTGTGCTTTGAGGAGTGGTTACCCCAGAGTCCTGAGGAGGGTGAGCGGCCTGTCTCAGTTGAGATCCAGTTTTGGGAGGCCAAGGTGCATGCAAACCTGGAGAAGAGCAGGTGGGGCCAGGTGCCTGGGGCTCACTACTGGGAAGACTCAGGGGTTCTGACTACAGGATGAGAGGATTAGCATCTCTAAGGAGGTGGCTACGGGCCCAGACATCCAGGATCGGGAGGTCAACGGAGGCCAGAAGCTCAGGATCTGAAGGTCGGGCATGACAAGGGGGGGAAGGAGAGTTTACACGTAAAAACATAGGAAGCATGAACGCCACCATGTGGAGAACGAATGTGCAACTGTGCACTGTACGGTCAGGTAACCAGATAGCTACAACGTCCTGTCACATGACGGTCATAACTCTGGGCTCTGGAGTTCATCTACCGAGTCTCAATCTTCTCAGTCCTACCACTGACAGGATTGGTGCTCTTGGCCGAGTTCTTTAAGTCCTCACGCTTCATTACAAGGATGGGTAGTAACCTCATAAGAGTAAAGACAAACAGCCCTAGGAGTCCTGAGACAATGGCATGAGATGAGGGCTTAGTGTGAGGGATCCATGCACGTTGGGACAGACACGGGGACCCTGGATCATGTATTAAGTGTGAATCATTCTCTACACGAAGCTGCCAGTCTACACGGCACAGAACCGAGGTAACCGAGCAGAGAGAGGGCGGTGGCTGTCAGTCTCCTCAGGGTTCCACTCCCAGTTCCTATCAGGGAGCTGGCTCCTTGCAGGTGACCCTGTTTGAGTGAAGGCATGAATCCGGGTAACGGTGATCCCAAAGCCTTTTTTGTTTTACGCTGTCAAGATGCAAATGGGTTGCAGGCCTCCCTCCTGGACTCGGCATTCTGAGTTACAAAGCAGGTCAACAGAACACCTCCCCCATGGCCCTGGAGCACTGCTCACCTGCTGCAACCTGGAGGCCAGGCCCCGCTTTGCAGGATGCACACCCCATCAACCTGGAATCATGGACGCCCCCTGATGGTCTCACACCTTCTGGAACCCCAAAAAGCCACCACCGACAGCATGTTTGAACTCCGAAAGCCTTGTCTAGGAGCGGACTGTGAGGACAGGGTAAGACCCGCTGGCTCCCACTCTCTGGCTCCTGCTCGCCTCTACGCGCATTGAAATGAAAAAGAGAGGGCGGAACCCAGCCGTGGAGTGGTGGCAACGAAGATGCTGGAAGAGATCCCAGACCGATAGCTGCCCACACACCCCAGCCAGGGCCCGCAACACCCTTGACTGTGACAACAGTTCCCTTGCCCAGCTCAGCATCTCTGCACTGAGCCCTGGGGTGAGCAACATAACAACCTTCACACTGAACAATGGCTCAAATGGCTCTGAAAGGGCCCGGTAGGCGGGGAACCCTCCGCGCCCGGCCTCGGCTACAACACCGTGAAAAGAGCCACTAACAGCCCATCCGAGAAGGGCCTTGGACGGCGGCGGCCCCGGCCCTGCAGGCCCCGCGGCCGCTCCAGACCCGATCACTGCCATCTGAGGCGACGGCCCGCATTTGAATTAGTGTGAAATACACCGGCGCTTTTTAAATCAGAAAGTTTAAAAATGACACGCTACCTGCAAGGCACAACGTGAATGATTGTAGGACCAGCAGTTGCCATGGCAACCTCATCTTCAGTTTCCGAGGTCAGAGGAGTTTCGAGTCCAATAACAAAGTGAGTAGAAGGGCTGCTTCTTTTTAAGTTTCCTTCAACCTTTGATCTGCGGGAGAGAGGAGACACGGCAATGAGATGCAGGAGCACTTCGCCTCGTGGTCTCTGCAACGGATGCTGACGTGCATGCAAATAAAACTCACTTGTGCAAATGTGCTATTAGACAAGACAGAAGCCTGTCACATTATACAGAGGGGGTGGCTGTCTCTCCTTTTCTCTCCGCCAAACACTAGGTAGGTGGCGACCCGAGACCACGCGTCCCCAGGAAGACAAGAGCGGCTTCTGATTGGATGTGAACCAACCCGAAAGCAGGGGACCAACTATTTTTTAAAAAAAAATGTGTTTTTATTATTGATTTCGGAGAGGGGAAGGGAGAGGAAGAGAGCGATAGAAACATCAATGATGACAGAGAATCATGGATCGGCTGCCTCCTGCACGCCCCCTACTGGGAATCGAGCCCACAACCCGGGCATGTGCCCTGACGGAGAATTGAACCATGACCTCTTGGTTCATAGATCAATGCTCACCCACTGAGCCACACTGGCCGAACTCAAAATACCGTATGAGCTCTGTACAAAACAAACAAAGCCGAGGGCCCTCAGGTGCCGAGGGTCTGCGACAGGCCTCAGGTAAACAGGACCTGCAGCCTTTGTGCCCTTCACCCCCCCTTTCCCCGTCCATATCCTTCATTAATATTCCCCATAACCATAGCTAGTCCCCAGTGTTCTATTGTTTCCTCTAACAGCAGTGGCCTGGGGCTCCCTGCCTCACCCCCACGATGAGGATGCTGCTGTGAGTGAGCACAGGCTCCGGGAAAACACGGACCCCGGCAAGCTCGTCCTTCTAGGGCTCTGGGTGACTTAGGGGGTGTGGTTGCCCGGAAGTCTGTATGCTTACTGGGAAGCCAACGGGAAGGGAACCATCCGAGGAGCGTGGCCTTGAGCCCTCAGTTAGCTCCGAGTCTGAGAAAGCTGATACTTCTGTGCTGGAGGGACAGGCCCTCGGGGCGGCAGGCCTGGGAGCGGGTCTGTAATGGAGGATGTCCCCACCCCCTGACACAGGGGACGGAGGCCTTTCAGAGGAAGGGATGCGCTGATCCATGAAATCTATCAACACCTTCAGCCGATGATGAGGGTCCTCATCGTTCACTCTGTGAGGGAAGTGCCACCCAGGCCCCGGGTGGACCTACAAGGACAAGTCCTTTGTGAAGCAGTTAGAACGCGCTCAGAGAGGGCCCCGCTCCACAAGAGAGATTTAATCAGGGTGCGACCGGGGAGCGGAGATTTTCCAGGAGCGAGGGATTCCTGAGCCCTCGCCTCTCCTCACACTCTGGTGGGGAGGTCCCTTTCCGGGGACAGGGACCAGGGGTCCTGGCCGTCACCTGTCTCCAGCCGTGGGAAGCAGAGCAGCGGGTGCTCTGAGGGACGAGGACACATGGGTCTCCTGCGGGCTTGTGGGCAGGACGCCAAGTTCCCTGATTCCGGCTTTCCTGCAGAGCCAGAGGGGGCTGTGGGTGAGCCCAGAGTAATGGCCGTCGGGGATCTCCCCTGCTGCCTGCAGCCCTGGCGTGGGCTCTGGCCGAAGGCGGACGGCGCGGAAGGTACTGTGCTCAGCACTAATTTGGAGGCCGAGCTGGAGTGAGACCCGTAAATCCTGGGCGGCCGCGCAGTGGGCAGGCCCCGGTGGCTGTGTCTGGCTGGGCCTGGGCGGGAGATGGATGGCCGAGCGCGCTCCGTCTGTCTTCACCCGCTGCTTCCCGCAGCAAATCCCACGGCCTTCAGCCTTCGCAGGATGCAGACACCACCCGGCCTGCTCAGGGCCCTGCGTCAGGCTTTCAGACGAGTGTGCCCCCCCGTTAAATGATACAAGCAACACCCCCACCCCCCCCCACCCCTCACCAGTAGATTTCAGACTCCATGCAAGGCGGGAACCTTTGCTTTCTGCACTGCTATCCAATAGGTGCATGGAGTGTGCGTGGGGCAGGGTAGGCAGGCAATAGCTGATGCACAGCTGAAAGGATGCCATCAACGAACATCTTCCGTGGACCGACCTGTGGGCTTTTCCAATTTTTAAAATTTTTATTTAAACTTCCTGGTGACCCCCAGGTCAGGCACCACTGTCCTCTGTAAAATTAGAGCCTTGGGAGTGAGAGCGGGAGAGGCGATGGAGCAGAGCCAAGGTCAAGCATCTAGAAGGCAACAGAGCCAGCACTCACATCGATGTCTTTGTACTGTAGGCACCGGGCTCCTTTCCCCACGACGCTGCTATGGGCTGTTGAGTGGACTCCGACTCCTGGCGACCCTATAAGTGAGCGATGTCCTCCGTGTCCCGTCCTCACAGCCCGGCACGGCTCTCACCTACGGCTCCTGTAATGGAGTCTGTCCACCCCTTGTTGGTCTTGCTCTTGTCCTGCTGCCTCCTGTTGTCTTTTCCGAAGAGCCCGCCTCCCCGTGCTGCGCCGGAAGTCAGACAGCGTCAGTGCTGCCATTCCTGCCTCCGGGAGGGCTAAGGCTCCATCGGCTCTAGGACCCACGTGCCTGTCTTCTGGATGGCCTTGGCATCCGGGGAGCCCTCCTCCGACAGGAACCCAATGTTCTCCGTCAGCCTAGCTCACTGCCCAAGCTTCACATCCGCACACAGTGATGGGGAACCGGAGGGGGTGGATGTTCTTGGCCTTGGTCTCTGATGATACGTCTTTGCTCTTAATACTCTTTCCTCATTCTTCCACTGCTGTCCTGCCAAGTCTCTACCTTCTCTTAAACAAATTATTGGTTTCAGAGAGGAAGGAGACAGAAAGAGAGATGGAAACATCCATGATGAGAGAGGATCATTGATGGGCTGCCTCCTGCACGCTGGGGACCGAGCCAGCAACCCAGGCCTGTGCCCTGACTGGGGATCGAACTGTGACCTCCCGGATGCTAGGCGGGCGCTCAATCACTGAGCCACACCGGTCAGGATTGGCCGGGCTCAGCCTTCTCTTGACTTGTTGGCTGAGTCTCCACTGGAATGGATGACTGAACCGAGATAAGCAGAATCTGTGACTTCGTATTTTTAAAGTTGCATAGTTTTCTGTGCTCATGCTTTTGAAAGGAATGTGAACAAAACACTAATATCTCTCTCTCTTTCTCCCTTCCCCTCAATATTTGATTTAGAGACAGCAAGGGGAAGGGAGAAAGAGAGAGAGAAACGTTGATGACAGAGAAACATCATCCATCAGCTGCCTCCTGCACGCCCCCTGCTGGGGACTGAGCCTGCAACCTTGGCATGAGCCCTGATGGGGACGGAACTGGTGACCTCTTAAGGTGGGACGAAGTCTGAGGGTGACCCTGCTCTGCTTTCCAGCTCTCAGCTGAAGGGAAGCGGGTGCCAGGGAGCAGAAGTGCAGTGCTCACCGCGCAGAGGACAGCATGGCGGCGGAGCGGAGGCCCCGTCAGGGCTGGCACATCTTTGGTGCCCGTGTCGAGTTTCCCGTGTGGCACGCGGCCGGGAGTATGCTCTGGCCCTCTCCGTGTCAGGACAAGGGGAACTCCGCTTTCTGGCTGGGTCTGTGCAGGGTGCAGCCGTTCCTCAGGCTGGAGGTCAAGGAGGGATCGCGCCCAGCTCCCCGCCGGGCAGAGGAGTGAGCGTTCTCTAACCCAGCGATGAACTCTGGGGGGGGGGGGGGGGCGCCGCTGGTCGCGGGGGGGGGAGCTGTGAACAGAACCGAAAGCCAGAGAGAAGCTCTTCCTCGGAGAGCAGCCTGTCCATCATCCTGATGGGAAGTGGCATGCCGTCAAACCTCGGTGCGCGGGCCGTCCACAGACAGGCACTGAATGCCCATTATTCAAATGGGAAGATGCAGAATTTAGATTCAAGGTCAAGGGCTGTGCCCACAAGGGCACGGCGACTCAGCTGGGCAGAGGACTCCTGACGATTCCAGTTAGTGTCCGTGTCAAGAGCGTTTACGCCGAGACCCCTTTCCGAGGCCCCGAGACCCCCTCCTTCCGCGGACGGGCAGTCAGTGGTCGTTAGGATGTGCTACGTTTCCGTCAGCCCCGCCATGAACCCCGACCGCGTGGCCGCAGAGCACACACGTGTGACCACTTTATGGAAATCCCCCCAAACAGGCACGACGCCGGCTCATTAGCATCGCACGCAACTGCTGTATGTCCCAAACACTCAGGGTTTCCCCTGGGTTAGCCGTGTCTCTGAGACCCGTCCTTTCTGCAGAATGTCACCCCCTGATTACGGGGAAAACAAGAACAAATGCCACTCACAGCTGGAGAAGGGGGAGAGCGGGCACCCCCTCCTTCCCAGCCCTGGGAACCCAATGCTGATTGAGGGGGACCCTCCCTGCCTAGCCCCGGGGCGTCCCTGATCTTCTCCAAGCAGCATGTCAAGCAGACAGGACGGCGACATTATGGTTTGCAAGGAAAATGAATGTGTCCCTGCCTTCCCTCAGGTCGAAAACAAGCTGGTGTAAATCCCAGCTCCGCCACTGAGCTGTTGACCTTGGGTGAGTCTTTTGACCTCGGTTCGCCTGTTCAGCAAAGGGACCGGGGTGGTGAGGGCTGCTGGAAGGCGTGTAAGGGACCCTGTGTATGACTCGATTCCACTAGGACCGTGGTCAGCAGACTGTGGCTCGAGAGCCACATGCGGCTCTTTGGCCTCCTGAGTGAGGCTCTTCCACAAAATACCACGGCCTGGGCGAGTCTGTGTTGAAGAAGTGGAATTAGAAAAAGTTTAAGTTTAAAAAATGTGGCTCTCCAAAGAAATTTCAATCGCTGTCCTGTTGCTATTTGGCTCTGTGGACGAATGAGTTTGCAGACCACTGTGCTAGAAGCAGCTGAGCAAGGATAGAGGGGTGGGGAGCTTGGGAAGGGACAGACAACAGTTTCAGGAGACAGGTGGCTGCAGGAAGCACATTGCGCCAAAGGTGAACAGTCCCCAACCCCCCCCCCCCCCCCATTCTGTCCTGAGCACCACAGGAGGCAAACGGAGAGGATGAGGGAGCAGGGGCATGGCTCAGGGGCTCCAGTCTCAGTCCCATTTCTGGCTGTCGGGGGGGATGACACTGTGCAAACCCCGTCGCCTCCCCCGCTGGAGCAGGGGAGCAGGCTTAGTGGCGCCGTCACGCTGGGGTCCTGCTGCCCATGGCGAGCCGCCGTGTGCCGGTTCCGCCGAGCTCCCCCGTACATCACCGCTAATGAAGCGTGGCGCGCACCGAGCAGCACAGGCACGTTTTAATCACCGAACTAAAGAAGAGCTGGAGGTAAGCACAACACACTCGGATGCCTCATGTATTAGGGGTCGGGTTCGAAGTGGCAGGAGCCATACGCCTTGGAGAATCCGCGTGGATGCGTGCGGCGGGGAGTGCGGCCACGAGTCCATCCATCACCGTGTGGCGTGCCGGGCGCGGGCAGCCGAGGCAGGTGTCGGCCGGCCTCCGCGCTGGGACCCGCTTCCTCAGAGGCAGGAACCAGGCTGCAGATGGAAGTTCACCAGCTACGGGCGGCCATGAAAACACAGGGGCCGGCGCCTTCCACAATCTGTCCTTCGCTCACTGTGTGAACTGAGTTCTAGTCACGGATGACACGTGACACAGCATGAGGGGGGCAAACACGGTCTGCCCTCCCGGGGCTCCTGTTATCCCCCTGGGGAGACAATTGCATGGACACAGAGGGGCTGGGCAGGAACCACCAGGAACACGCAGCAGGGGAGTCCAGTGTCCCTGGCCTTCGGAAACAGAACATAGCTCACATATCGTCGTTTTAACTACGTCAAGCCAATGCCTGACTTGTTGCAAGACAGTTCTTAAATATATAGAACTAGTGGCCCGGTGCACAAAATTCATGCACATTAAAAGGGGATTAATTGGAGGAAATAATTTAATATTGGCCCTTTCTCTATAATAGAAGTGTCAGAGATGAGAGAAAATTGGTAAAATGTATATGAAAACCTCCCTCCTGTCAGAGTCTGGGGCTCACCATGGGACCCAGAGTCAAGTCCCCGCCTGCCTGCCCACCCATATGCACCTCAAAATCACGTGAGACCCAGACCCGGCCAGCCCCTCTGCATTGGGCTAGATCAGGGGTCTTCAAACTTCTCTCATTATGAGAATCACCTGGTGGAGTTGTTAAAACACAGATTCCCGGATCCCAACTATAAGAAGTGCTATCAGGAATCTGTGTTTTAACACCTCCACCAGGTGATTCTCATAATGAGAGAAGTTTGAAGACCCCTGGGCTAGATGCAGACTTGGCCAGTCCCACCCTTGCCAAGCCCTGCTGGGCAGGGGCCTTAGCCTCAGGTCCCCTGGCCTGGCACCAGGACCTGACACGTGGCCTGAGGTCCCCCAGCCCAGCCCAGAGTAGGGGGTGTGCCTTGAGGTCCTCTATCAAGCCCCACCGGGTGGGGGACATGGCCTCAGGTCCCCATCAAGCCCCACCAAGCGGGGCTGGGGGTGCAGCCTCAAGTCCCCTGGCCCAGCACTGGGAGGGGGGCACAGCCTCAGATCCCCCATCAAGACCTGCTGGGTGGGGAGCATGGCCTGAGATCCACTGTCAAGCCCCACACTGGGTAGGGGTGCAGTCTGCGGTCCCCTGGCCTCGTGCTAGGGGAGCAGCCAGAGGTGCCCCAGCTCAGCACCAGGACCGGAAGCACACCTTGAGGTCCCTGTCAAGCCCTGCGGGGTGAGGGGTGCGGCCTGAGGTCCTCTGTTAAGCCCCAGGGGGCGGGGGAGGGGTAGCCGCAGGTCCCTGCTGATTGCTCCTTACGGCTCCTTTGGGAACTTGGCCTCAGCTGTGGGTGCAGCCACCTTTGTGATGAAATGATGGCCAATTAGCACATTCCCTCTTTAGTAGATAGGATATACTAGAGGCCTGGTGCACAACATTCATGCATGGGGAGGGCCCCTCCGCCTGGCCTGAGCCCTCTTGCAGTCCGGAGCCCTGAGGGGCTGTCCTACTGACTCCTCGTGGGGAGTGGCCCCTGCAGAGGCGGGAGAGCCTCCGGTCACCGCCACTGCGCTCACCAGCCGTGAGCCCGGCTTCTGGCTGCGTGGGGCTCCCCCTGTGGGAGCTAACTGACCACCAGGGGGCAGCTCCCGTGTTGAGTGTCTGCCCCCTGGTGGTCAGTTACATCATAGTGACTGGTCTTTTCACCGTTTAGTCGATTTGCATAGTAGCAAATTAATAGGATATTTAATAGGATGTTGATTTCAGAGAGGAAGGGAGAGGGAGAGAGAGATAGAAACATCAATGATGAGAGATAATCATTGATTGGCTGACTCCTGTATGTCCCCGGGGCATATGCCCTTGACCTGAATTGAACCCAGGACCTTTCAGTCTGCAGGCTGACACTGTATCCCCTGAGTCAAACTGGCTAGGGCAGAACAGCTCATTTTGATGCTCCAATTTTTGGTGCATACACTGGAGCTGTTGCCACCTCTCCTTTGGGGAGTTTATGAAGGACAGGAGCTAATGCATATAAAACGGTTGGCACCATAAACCAACCTTCACACGGGTTTCTTATCAGAAGTGTCTCTCACAATCAATAGAGTCTGGGACATAACGCTGAGGCCCTCTCCCACCCCTGGCTATATGAAATGACGACACAGGGCCTGCGGTCACAGCCTACCGTCCGCCCCTGGGAAAAGCCAGAAATGGACCACGTGAACAGTTTAGGAAAAGTCCCCTAATTGCCCGCATCATGGATGAGCCATTATCCATCTAGTTGGTGTAGCAGCTGAAAGAGGCACATGTGACAACGGAGGTCTTTTTTTAGTGAGGCTGATCCAGGGCGAGTCGGGCAAACGCTGGCTGGTTCGGAGAGATCCAGATTTCAGGCCCGGCCTGGGAGGCGCAAAGCAGATGGCCCTGTCGCTCCGGGTGTGAAATGAACACGGGCTTGCCATCTCCCTGTAACCGTTCTATTTATGTTCTCCCTGAAAATGCCACAGGGCGATCGCTGCCAGTTGCAAAGTGGCTTCTACCCGAGAAACTCCGGGGGACGGTGTATGAACCCTCCACCCCGAGGAGGGTTGGGTTCCATGACAGCAGTTTTATAGGCAGGGGAAACCGAGGCATAAAAGAATGCAAGGAGTTCACAATATTTAGTACGTTAAGAAGAAACATGTCTAAAAAGCCAAGGTGGGTGAAACAGGCACTTGGCAGCCAGAGGCAGAGCCAACTCCCTCGTAACCAAGCGACCAAGGCGGCAGCGCCGGGGGCAGGCAGACTGGCCCTGTGCAGCCTCGGACGTGGTGCGGTGAGGGGGGCACCATGTTCTTCTGCAGTCTCTTGTCCAACGATGCCCAGACTCAGAGTAATCGAGAAAGCATCTGACAGCTGAGTAGGATTCCACAGCCTAACCGACCAGCATCTTCAAACGAGTCTAACCACAGGCAGGGGAAGATCGAGGAGGTGTCAGGGCTCATAGGGCAGGGAGGAGACATGAGTGCTGTTCACGATGCCGGATTGTGGGTCAGCCGCTCCCGCAGACAAGGGCCTTCGGCAGAGAACGTGTGAGGACAGGAAACGGGCCTTTCTTTTTCTTTGCTGTGGCCTTCCACCAATTTGTGAGAAGCCCCTGGCAATTCAACCCTAAGCTCGCCAGCTCCTCTGGTTCAAACAGCCCCTCTGTGCAAACTGCGGGACGAGATAAGCTACTCTCAAGGCTACATTCTCGCATCCCCCTCCTCCCTGCTGTTTTCAGAACCCAGGGGTAAATTCCCACCAAGAAGTCTCTAGTTAGTAGAAAATTCCCTTTCCTCCTCCCCTTCAAACAAGTCTCTTTTGAACTCTTCCTAAGTTTTGCTCTAAGCATGTTTTACAGGCTTGGGAAAAATACTAATAAGACACCACCCTAGGACATCTGTCGACTGTCTCTTGGAAAGCAAACATGCTGTAACTTTTCAAGACAACCCACCCTGGTATATGCTCAACTTCAACAGAATTCCCCTCCCTTCACCGCTGCTTAGCAACAGCCTCTGCTTAAAAGAGAAAGCGGCCCTTTATCCCCTGCCCTGCATTGACTAGCAATACACTGGCCTGTTCCTCTCTTGGAAAGTGAAATAAACTTCCACTCTGCATCTCTTCATTCAGTTGTGAATTCTTTCACAGTCTCAGTCGCCGGCCAAACCCTAACAAAACTGGTGACTTTGTGAGAGGTCTGCTCTTTGGTTGAATGCAATGTCCCAGTTTTGACAGCTGCCTGATGGTTCTGTGAGATGTGAGCACAGGAGAGCCATCCTGAAGGGCAGGTGGGAACCCTGGGCCACTTCCTGTCAATTTTCTAAGTCCATAATTATTTCAAAATAAAGGTCATGCTTCAGCCATCATCTCCTAGTCTGAGCATCAGACTTCTTCTTTAAATATTTATTGACTTTTTGAGAGAAAGGAAGAGAGAGGGAGAGAGAAACACCGATTGGCTGCCTCCTGCATGCCCCCTCTTGGGGATCGAGCCTGCAACCCAAGCATGTGCCCTGACTGAGAATTGAACCATTGACCACTTAGTGCATTGGATGGCACTCAACCACTGATGCATACCAGCTAGGCAAGAATGAGACTTAAAAATTATTTTTGTTTGTTTTTATGCCAGGGGAGCTACATTCCTTGAAATAACTATAGTGCACATCTTATACCAGTGCTGATGCCATACTTATGGTGGTTTCCCTACATCGTTTCCAGAGCAAGTTCAAAATTCATGGGAGTTTGCTCATGAAAGACACAATGGCCGGAAGAAAAATTATGTGCAAAGAAGCAATAACAGCTGGATGCCAAACTGCAATCTGTATTGTCGATGCTGTTATTTAGTTACAATCCCATTGAAATTAGACTGCTGAGTAGAATGAAGGTATGAAAACCAGCCAAGCTGACCCTGCCTTTATTAATAAAGAAGAAAACAAAGCCAGAACGCTATACTTCCTGTGAACTAAAAATATAGCATGCAGCTTTTCCCGAAATTGCTTATTTACTGTCGCTGTAAACTCTCTGCGCTGAGGTGTGAGATCTATGCAAAGACAGGAGGAAATATAAAAATCAGAATAGCTGTAATACTATGCATTTGTGTGTGTGTGTGTGTGTATGTATATATATGTATATGTCTGTGCGTGTGTGCTTTTTTATGACTTCTAACTTCTACCTTCAAGGAGAGATCTGTGCACAGCACTGGTAAAGGAACATGTTGCAATGCTCTTACCTGTGGGCTCAGACTAGGCGGTTTCAGGACGTGGCAAAGAACAAAAGGGAGATCTAGCAGAAAGCTAAATCTGAGCAGGAAGTCCAAGGCCAGGCACATCCAGTTCGGGCTGTTACTTTATTGCCTGCCAGCCCCTCACTACGTGTCAGCGGCAAGTTTCAAGACGGGTTTTTAAGAGTAGAAAAGAACAAGTTGACATGTGTCCTGACTGCCCTGGCATAGCTTTGCAGGCTCGGGCTGTGTCTCAGGCCGCCTCAGGGACCCTCTGCGAGAGGGACACCATGGGACTGACTGGGGGACAGAAACCTCCAGGGACCGAAGGAACAGCCACGTTAACACAACCAAGCAGTATGCCGAGGCCCCGCTCAGTGCAAGGCAGACTGCCTCTTCCTGAGCGGAAGGAAGCTTTTTCATCTACTGCAACTTCGTTCTTCGCCACCGGTTTAACAGAAAACAGGGAAACGGAAAGAAATAATTCCGTTCAGGGTGGCTTCAGGTGATCTATATTTGCAGAAATAAGAGATTTCTCTATTTCTAAAATTCAGCAGAATTAGCCTACATCCTGCTTCTCCTACGCTTTCCCTCCTCATCTTTTCTGACATGAATCTCCCAAAAACATCTGACAGATACTGTTACTGGTTTGGGGCTCTTCCCCGTTTCTCCCTGTGAGCTGGAAACTATCACATTTGATGTCGGATCCCCCAGGAGAAACTGCTAAACCACATTAGGCTCATTTTAGAAACCAATGCTGATTGATATACCCTGAGTGGCCAGATTATGATAATCTCTGAACGCATAATCATCTGGCCACTTAGTATATATATTAGAGGTCCAGTGCATGAATTTGTGCATGGGTGGGGTCCAGTCAGCCTGGCCAGGGGGAGGGGACATGGGCAGTTGACCAGCCTGCCTGCTTGTTGAACTCCTGATCAAGGGGCAATTTGCATATTAGCCTTTTATTATATAGGATAGACACTGAGTGACCAGATTATTATGCATTCAGAGATCATAATAATCTGGCATATATATATATATATATATATATATATATATATATATATTTATTTTTTTCCCCCTCTTGTGGAACACATGGGGTGTTGGTAATTATTTTAAGGCAGCCCTTTGTCTAGAACTTATTTTAAAAAAATCTTTATTGTTGAAAGTATTACATATGTCCCTCTTTTTTCCCATGGACCCCTTTTAGCCCGCCCCCGCCTCCCACCCCAGGCCTTCACCACACTATTGTCTGTGCCCTTGGGTTATGCATATGTGCACACAAGGTCTTTGGTTAATCTCTTCCCACCCTCCCCTGCCTTCCCTCTGAGATTTCTCAGTCTGTTCCAAGCTTCCATGACTCTGGATCTATTCTGTTCATCAGTTTATTTTTGTTACTTAGATTCCACATATGAGTGAGATCATGTGATACTTGTCTGTCTTTCACTGGATTATTTCACTGAACATGGTACTCTCCAGGTCCCTCCATGCTGTCTCAAAGGGTAAGAGACCCTTCTTTTTTACAGCTGCATGGTATTCCATGGTGTAGATGTAGCACAGCTGTTTTATCCACTCGTCCCCTCATGGGCACTTGGGCTGCTTCCAGATCATAACTTTGCTGTCCATGGCCTTGTTCTTGGGACGGGTGGCCAAACTGATCATGGGAAATGTATTCAACAGAAAATGCCGGGAGAACAAAGAGGAACAGCCTCTGGTCCTCCCCGAGCGATGCCTCACTGGACAGCGTGGGCCCACAGGAGGGATGGTCATTGGGACACAAAACCCAGATCACCAGGCCAGAGTCTTCAGTCTTCCGTCCCCTCCCTCCCGTGAGCATCCAGGGTGACGACGACTCTTCTAAAGACACGCACCACGTGGTCTCACTCACGTGGAATCTAATGAACAACACAAACCGAGGAACAAAATACGTCCAGAGACATGGAAACATGGCAGAGGCTGTTGAATCTCAGAGGGAAGACAGGGGTGGGTGAGACGTGATCAACCACAGACACAGACAATAGGGTGATGGGGGCCTGGGGTGGGGGTCGGGGGTGGGCTAGAGGGGGCTTATGGGGGAAGAAGGGGACACATGCAATACTTTCAACAATAAAGATCTTTAAAAAGTGATGTGAAATCACGTGGTTCCCAAACACAAGTCAACTAGCTCACGTGATGTTCAACCCATAACGTGGTCATCAACTCTGCATGAGGTCACGGAGAGGATGCGTAGCCTTCCTGTGGGCACTCGTAGTCTAGGTAAACACCTGCCTCCCAAGGAGATGGAAGGGTCCCCAGGAACACGTGGGGAGCGAGGGGCGGAGGCCAGGAGGGAACCCGTCTCGGCACCCACTCCCTCCGCCTCCCTCTGAGACTCTCCGAGTCAGCTCCTGGTCTCCTGGACAGCCGCCCTCCAACCCTGCCTGGCCTCCTGCTCCTTCCACTCCTCCGCCTTTTAAAAGGAACTCCCCTCCATTTGCATGGTACACACAACCCTTACCCGGGTTCAGAGCCCAAGAGGAGAGCGGCTCCACGTGGGGAGATCAGACCCCAAAGCAGAGACGGGGGTTCTAGGCCTGGCTGTGGAGGGACCGGAGAAACCCCCTCATCTGCTCGATAGGTGCTCTTCAACCGTAATTCACTGCACCCTTGCTTTTGCACTGGCAGAGATCATCACGGGCCTGATCATCCATCACTGTTATCAAGTGTTTCCTCCCTCCCCCCTTTATCCTTTTATCTGCCCTGTTGTCAGGCAAACATACAGGACGTGTGTTGGCACCAAGAATGAAATAATTGAGCTGAGGGACAGGAAACATCCGCTTTCCCTTCTAATGGGCCCTGAGCATGTTCGGACCTGCCATTAGTTATTCAACTGCTGTTTTTGAGGACCTGGGGAGGTTAGTATGCTCACCGCGGCATCATGGCTAACGTTACTCATAGTTAGACGTTCTGCAGACAATGGGGGCATCACACAGCAACATCGATCGTTCTCCTCAGACCAGGGCACCCCCGTGGCTTCAGGCAGCGTGAGCACACCGGGGACCCGAGGGGAGCAGAGCGGGTGTGGTCTCCCCGCTCGCCCTCCTCTCTCCCCTCGGCCCTCGGGACACACACAGCTCTTGCGGTTGTCACAAGAGACATCCACTCGGTGCCCATGAGAGCCAGGGATCTGCACTAACTGGTAACACAGTTATCAACTGGTAACCCAGAGGAGTGGCCCTGGGCGGCATGATGCAACGCTGTGTAATCCAACTAAGATGCCCGGCGCACTTTAAACGCAGCCACGTCTACCCTTAAGCTCGTGGCTAGTCATGAAAGGCAAAGACCCTACAAGGAGGCAAAGAGCCCGGCCGGTGTGGCCCAGTGGTTGAGCGTCGACCTAGGAACCAGGAGGTGAAGGTTCAATTCCTGGTCAGGGCACAGACTTGGGTTGTGGGCTTGATCCAGAAGGCAGCCGGTCAATGATTTTCTGTCCACATTGATGTTTCTCTCTTTTTCCCTCTCCTTCCTCTCTGAAATCAATTTAAACATGTATTTTTTTTTAAATCAAGGCAACAACACCAATTGTCTAATTATTTATGTTGGCATCATCTGGGGGCTCCTATAGCTCCGGAGCCAGCTCAGAGCCCATCAGTGCACACAATGGGACGTGCATTATGGCCGTTACCTCTGCCTCTTTGCCTTTTAACAGAGGGGCTGCATTGGCTTCCAGGCTTTCCCTCCGGATAGTTATTGGATCCAGGAGGGAAAGAGAATGGCTCTGAGTTTGTCCTAGCTCTGAGCTGCGCGTGCTATGCGGGCAGTGGAAGTTCATGCAAAACAGCGTTTCTTGGTGCAAACTGTTGCCCATTCATTACAGCTGCGACCAGAAGGAAACGCACCCTCTCTCAGCGAGTCTTTGAAGTGGGTGGACGGTCGGCACCAGGGAGCCGAGCTTGGCAATGTCTCCTAATTCATCTCCTATGCGTTCCTTTACTGAGAAGAAGAAACCACGTGTGTGAGATGAGATCACCTCCTTGATTTCTGCATCGGTCTACCTGGTGAAAGACTAAAGGTCAACGTTTGTTTGAACCTCATGGGGGATCTATGCTTCGGGCATTTCCAAATACTTTTGTTCTCAAGATGATTATCACAGATTATCATGGATGGAGATGAAGGAGAAAACAATAAAGATGGTGAAATAAAACAACAACAACAATACACCAACGTAACAAATTTTGTTTCCAAGACAAGAAATGAGTGCCCACAGACACAGATTCTAAAGACCAAACGTTATGCTGCAGACATGGGGTGCGAGGGGGCTTATGGGAACAGCTCACACACTCACCTGAGAAGGTGCAAAACCTTCAAAAAATTAGAACTCCGACGCCCGAGGTCTAGCAGCAGAATGCAGTCTTATCCCCACATGACTGCTTTCTGTCCTATGGGTCTAAGCTAATGTGCAGGATAAACTGCCACCCCAAATGGGTCCCATCTCACTGTTATTCTGTGGATAATCCTTCTGGAAATAATTAGTGGAAATCAACAAAATGTCACAGCCTTTTATCTAGTCTTCAAACAGATAAACATGCCTCTTTGTGTGGAGCAGTCACAGGTGCTGCGGTATAAATTCCCAAAGCCTAGCGCTGCAGGGAAATGAAGCATGCACAAACGGGGAGCAATTACACCGGCGGTATTTAGGGCCCCTCCATTTCCTAGAATATTGCACAGTAACTCAGAGCGCTCCATAAAGGTGACATGGAAGCAAAATATGCTTCAACACATGAAAAATAAACTACATGTGTGTATATCAGAATCAGACATGCAAAACGCAAACGCACATGGGTGTGAGAACTAGGTGTGGGGACACAACAGGGGACACGGCTTCTTTTTAAGGATGAAACTCAATTTCTTGGCTGTATTATCCAGACCTGTTTTTAAAAACAGCAAATCTGGGAACTTAATGAGAAACACAGAAAATGAGGAATAGAGGAGTGGGCATGGAAATTCACAGCAGCAATGACTCCCCATCTAAGCCGGAGAGCAGACCCAGTGTGTAGACTTTCAACCTTGAATGTAAGTTAGACCTCAGCTATCGTACAAATCTATACTTTGGTGAAATGAGTAACCCTTTTTTTTTTTTTTTAATTTAGAAATCACATAGAAACATGCTCATGGGCAAAGGGAACTCTCCAGATAGGTTGCGAAGGGGATGAAGAGTAGCTTCCACCGAGCTGGGAGAGATACGGACCCCGGGGTTCACTGCATGCTCTCTGGGGCTCGAACCAGACTGGACAGGAGAAGTCTGGGAGACCCCGTGGCGAGGGCCACGCCTCCTCGGAGGCGCCGCTTCCCGCCTCTGTGGGAGCTCCTGGGCTTTGGGTATCATCCCCAGCCTTCTCGGGGCATCACCCTGTGTGTGTATTTGGGTCCAAATCCCCCCTTTCTACTACAGCGCCTTCGGATTGGATCGGATGCCATCGGCTTAACCCATCACACCTGCAGCACAACCCTGTTTCTAATGGAATCGCATTCAAATGTGCTGGGGCAGTGGTCGTCAAACTCATTAGTCCACAGAGCCAAGTATCAACAGGACAACGATTGACATTTCTTTGGAGAGCCAAAAACCGACTTCTGCGCATGGGCCACGGAGTTTTAATCACACTGTACGTGCGTGCCCACACGTGGTATTTTGTGGAAGAGCCACACTCAAGGGGCCAAAGAGCCGCATGTGGCTCTTGAGCTACAGTTTGCCAACCACTGTCCTGGGGGTTAGGGCCCACAATGTGAATTTTGAGAGGATGGAATCCGGCCCAGCACATTGACTTACGGAGAGGGCATGATATCAAACGTGGCATGTCTGAGCCAAGGAAGACGAGGCCTGGCCCTGCCCACCGAGAAGAATTCCTGGGCTGTAGTGTCTTGAAAGCACACCCGCATCAAGTTTTCTGGGCTCACACTCGGCGCACTGCTCCAGATGACCTCACCTTTGTGGGGGGGGGTGTGTGTCAACCGCTTTTATGATTTGCAGCTGAGGATGCTAATTCAATATTTTCAGCACAGGGCATTGATTCTCAGGTCAAGGTCTTCAAAAACAGTGAATTAAATAAAAATCGGTCTCGGTCTATGAAGTCAAATATCACTGCCAGTCACTGGGGAAGTTGCTAACGATGTGAGCGCTGCTCACCGGAGCCAGCGGACGGAGAACAGCGGGATGAGGCTTAGGAACCGGGAGGAAGGCGTGCATTCAGGTAAGCGCCCCTCCAGCTGAACTTTGCAGAGCCAACACCTGCTCAGAGACTGGGATGGCGTTAAAAGGTTCCCCGCTATATAAATGCCACAGTGAGGGCCACCTTGGGAGACTTAGGTCTGAACTGCTTTGCCCTGAAATCCCTGCCTCTCTGACCTGCAATGCGCCTCCTGCCTGCTTTTCCTCGAGACCCAGGAAATGGGCACGCTGTTCTGGGTGGCCCTGGTTGTGGCAGTGAGGGCGTGGTCTCTGCAGGCATCTGCAGAACCAAGGCCTTTGGGAGGGACAGCTGTCCTGGGCTGCCCAGCTCCAGGTGGACCCTCGCTCAGGTCAGTGTCAATCCTCAGAGTGTGTTCGCAAGCTGTCCAAGCGGGCCTCGTGGACACGCAGGGGCTTCCCCTCCTCGGTGCCATGTTCACAGTCAAGAGGAGGAAGGCCATGGAGGCACAGCAATGCCATGCGTGCGGAGCTCCTCTGTGGACGCCAGCGCAGAGGGGCAGGGCGTGTCCTGGCCATCGCGGTGCAGGGAGGGTGTTCACGGATCCTGCCCGCGGGGTCTCAGCCCACGGCGAGGCCAGGGGACGGACATTCCCAAGGTGTCCTGCCTTTCCCACAATGTCCGCTTCCCCACCACTGAGCGGGGCTTTCAATGCTTCGATCATGTGCACTAGGAAAGACTAAGTCAATGAAGCCTCAAATAAATATTTAGTTGCGCTTTAAAAAAAAAAAAAAAAATTCCAGTATTTTCTGCAACGCCACGTGCCTGCAGTGGGCTTTGTGAGAGAAACCTCTGCTCCGAGTGGAGAAGTGTGTTTTTTATTTATTTATAAGAAAGGTCTGTTTTGATGAAAATTGGAAGAGTCAGCCATCCGCCTCAGTACAGACACCACAAGGACACCGCGTGTCCTGTGGCCCGAGGATCTGGGTGGGGAAGAGCGAACGGAGAGGCGGTGCCCAGGGCGCCAGGGGAGACAGCCTCACTGTGAGGTTCGCTCTGCCCCCCCCCCCCCCCCCGAGACCCTTCCCGTTGACCCCGGATGTCATAACAGGGCACCTTCTGTAAGTTCAAAGCCATGGTCACATCCCGCCCGCTCCCATCCCGACCGGAGGCACAAATCTCTCAGAAACGGCCCCTCCGCCCACGCTCCCAGCGGCTCTGACACGTGTCATGGGGAAGCCGCTTCCATTAAGCTGCAGCCGCGGCTGTGCCCGCGTGTGAGGGACGCGGAGAAATTGCTCTATCTGTCTCCATCCCCGCGACGGCTGTCATCCCGTCACCAACGCGGGCCGGTCTAGAGACGGGAAGGCCTCTCGCTTTCCCGACGGCTGTCACCACAGGCAGCGGCTTAATAAACACGGTGGGAGGCGGGAGGATGCGTGTGCTGGGAGAGACAAACGCATGGTGGTCTCCTTCACCAGATTCCGGAATGTTCCCTGGGGAGCACCCCTGTCCTGCCCTCGGTCTCCCTCTCAGGCCTGGGACTGCAGAGAGAGCGTCTCTCCCGGCCACACAGTCACACCTGGTCCCGAGCGTGTCTAAGCGACGAACCTGAGACACAGATGTACCGGCTCCACGCAAGACAGGTGGCAACGCTTTGGGCATAAAATGGTGAAATGGCAAGTGATTTCTTTCGCTTTTAAAAATGCACCTCGCGTCATGAAACACAGTGCAAACAGAGACTCTAATGTTAGAACGTTGTCCCTCCGAATGAAAGAGGGGACACGCCGCTTCTCTCTGCAAATATCTCCACCAGGGGCCCTTCCCCTGCCCCTCCCGACGCTGGCAAAGTGTCTCACCGCAAGCAACGGCCACCCGGGGCAGCCTGCCCGTTCCCATTTCCCAACCTGCCGCCCGGGACCCGGGGAGGCCCGGCATGAACTGTCCACGGTGAATGCCAGCCAGCCACGCTCCCTCACACAGCCCCACACACGGATCTCCACCGCCGGCACCGGTACTTACACGGCTCCCGCCGACGGCACGGACAGCGCTCGGCCACACCTGGGGCGGGCAGCAGAGCCGGGTTTAACTCTGTGCAGCCTCTGGAGGGTCTGGCGGCCCCTCTGAGGCAATGACCGAGGACAGCGCTCCCAGTAGGCCCCCCTGTCTCGTCTCAGCAGCTCAGAGCAGGGGAGCAGACGGCCACAGGCAGCGGCCAAGCCCAGGCCCGGGAGCCAAGGGCGAGAGGGGCTGGTGCTCACAGCCCACAAACGGCCCAGGATCCGCTCCACACGTCTAAGCACGGAGCAGAGGTCTGGGCTCAGCAGCTGCTCCTCCCTGCAGCGGTCCCTGCCGGATGGTGGGCGCCGGGAGATCAGGGCCCGTGTTCCCAGTGGGACCTGCACGCACGCACGGAGCCCGCTCACAGCGGTAACCAGGCACCGGGCTCCGGCTGTTCCCCAGAGGCTCCCTGTAACGAGCACAGATCACAGACGCTCAGGGTCCCGGGACAGAGGTCTGACAAGCAGCTGTGTGGACACCTGAGGGTCTGCTCAGCAGGTGGGAATAAAGTGTCCGCGTGGGAAAGGAGGAAAAAGAGAGACGAGTCGGACAGAAGATGGTGTCAGCTATTTCTACACAAACCATGTCCCCGGGCGTAAACTCTCCGGAGGGACCAAGTCCATGGTGGTGTCGTCATGGTGCCGGTCCCCAGGGCCCGGGTGTGTGGGCGGAGTCTCCTTAGACCTGAACTGGCTGCTCCGTCTTTCTCCCCTTCTCCCTGAAGGCACAGAAAGGGGGGCTTTCTCGTCCCGTGTCCATCTCCTGGCGAAATCAAGGTCAAGGCAACTCAAACTGCCCCGGTCGTGACTGGTCTCAGGGACTAAGACAACAACGGACCGGCACGGTCAGACCCTTTCCTCAATGAGGAGAAAAGTCGTGCAGGCAAAGGACGTAGGACTCTCAGTGCAGGTGCTCCCCGTCCTTCCTGCTCAACCATCCCAAACCAGACACCAGGCCTCAGGGGGTTTGCTATCGATGCTCAACGGCCACGGTACACAAAGGGGGTGAAACGGTCGTCATTAAATGTGGAAACAACGTGTACCGGTCTTGTGTGAAACGTTTTTGCGATCCGCTTCCTGCCAGGGAGCCCGTTGCCTCCTCTCCCGGGCATTGTCGGGGTTCGGCGAACCGTGTACAGCGATGGCGCGGGCCCCGTGTTCGCTATTGTTATCGGGCTCATTCTCACCGATGATCCGAGCGCCTACCCCGCGGCAGGCTGCTCACGGGAGGGCGGCAAAAGCAGCTTAATTAGACGGCCATTGTGCAGCCCAGTCACGTTAGCAAACATGCCGCCGGAGCGAGAGGAAGAGCAGTGAAAACACGGCCGTGTTTATTCCGTGGTGCGGCCGGGAGGGAGTGTACTAGTCATTAGTTCTAAGTCCTATCCAGCCCCTGTCTGCCTGGGAATGGCTGGGGTTCACCTTTGATTCTGGATGTGAGAGTGCCTGTGACACCGTGTGACTTCCACCTGTTTGTGATGGTAGGTGATAATGAAGAACTAAAATCCTCTAACTTCCCCCAGTGCTCCCGGCGTGGCCCTCCTGAGACATGTCACTTCAAATACGGAGAAAAGCCCAAGTCTGGGAAATGTCTGACACGTTTTTTCTTAGAATGTCAATGCCAACACCAATGTCAAGATAAACAGGGCACAGAGAGGTAGAAAAAGGCCCAGATGGCACAGCCAGTGTGGCTCAGTGGTTGAGTGCTGCCCGAGGAACCAGGAGGGGAGAGCACACGCCCGGGTTGCAAGCTCAGTCCTCAACCTGCCAGTGATTCTCTCCCCTCACTGCTGTTTTCCTCTCTCCCTTCCTCTCTGAAATCAACAAAACGATATTCAAAAGAGGGAGAAAGACCACAATAAGTAATAACTACAAAAGACAGCTGCCTCCACGAAGGCAGGAGGAGCTGACGTGTTCCTCCCCGATCGCATGTCTGACACTGGAGTGTTCGCAGAGCGGGTGCAGGCCCCGATGGCAGTTGCCAGGACGGCCTCTCGCTGGGACTCTGAAGAGCCGCAATCTTACCAACTCCCTTCCAGGCTAATGAGAGCCTGGGGAGTGGGCTCCAAGGTCTCTTTCTGGCTCCGATACAAGACTGAGCCGGTTAGATCCAGCCCTGAGCCTCCGCACCTCCAGCCTGCTTCGAGACTTCAAGAAAAAAATGTTCCCCCAAAGCATCCCCAGATACCGAGGACTAGGCTGATTTCAGAATCCACAGGAGTCAGAGGGCAAGGCGGAGCAGAATCCTCCGTAAGTAAGAAGGCTGGCCCGGGCAGGTGTGCTCGGCGGCTGGAGCTTTGACCTGCGTGCCAAAGGGTCTCAGGTTTGATTCCCAGTCGAGGGCACATCCCTGGGTTGCAGGTTCAATCCCTGGCCCTGGTCAGGGTGCATGCAGGAGGCAACCAATCTATCTCTTGATCTTTCTCTTCTCCTCCTCCTTCCCTCCCTTCCATTCTATCTAAAAATCAATGGGCCCTAGCCGATTGGTTCAGTGCACAGAGATTCGGACTGTGGACGGAAGGGTCCCAGGGTTGATTCCGGTCAAGGGCATGTGCCTGGGTGGCAGGCTCGAACCCCAGCCCTGGAGGTAGCCACTCAGTGTGCTTCTCTCACATCGATGTTTCCCTTTGTCTCTCCCCCTCCTTTCCACTCTCTCTAAAAATCAATGGAAAAAATATACTCGGGCAAGGATTAACAACAACAAAAGTAAAAGCATTTTTCCAGAGAATCGTTTGGCTAAAATCACATTATTTTACCTTAATTTGTTTAATTGAGGGGGTGTGGAAACACTATAAGTACATGACACATGTAGGGAAGTGGGCCTTTAAATTTAGGAGCTAACCTTCCCAGACTCTCCAGGCTGTAGCCACACAATCATATGTGACTTTAACGTGTGCCTCCAGCCTTGTGCTAAGTGACATATCTGGGTCTCTGCAGTGTGAACTGTTTGTAACCTTATTGATGTCGTGGGGGAGGTGATATAACAAATTAATTCTGAGCAGGGAGCGATGCCAGAGGATGACTGTTGTTCAGAGATGCATTATATTCTGCCGTGGGCTCGTGCTGTTCTGAGTGTTTACAGTGTTCAGAAATGGCTGAGTGCTTTATCTTCAATCTTCCCAGGAGTCCTCTGAGGGCGTGGCTTCCCTGTGCCCACGTCACCGTGAAGACACTGAGAAGCAGAGATGCTGAGTGAGTGGTCTAGGGTGCATGGCTAATGAATGTCAGGGTTGCTTTTTTGTTAGTTTAAAAAAAATATATTTTATTGATTTTTAAAGAGAGGAAGGGAGAGGGACAGAGAGTTAGGAACATCAGAGAGAGAGAAACATTGACCAGCTGCCTCCTGCACATCTCCTCCTGGGGATGCGTCTGCAACCAAGGTACATGCCCTTGACCAGAATCGAACCTGGGACCTTTCAGTCCACAGGCCAACACTCTATTCACTGAGCTAAACCAGTCAGGGCATATTTTATTTATTTATTTTATTGTGCAGAACATTTGTTTTTCTCTGTTGACAATTGTTCTCTTTCCAATCACATTTTCAAGCGAAAATGGGGCAGTGTTTGCTTTAGCGTGTCAGGGATCTAAGTTTGTGATTTTCTTACTTTATTTTATTTCCCCATCACCATTTATCTCCTCTTCCACCTCTCTCTCACCCGCTCCCCCCACGCAGGCGGATATAAGAGAAAGCAAGTGTATTCAATCTTGTCGCTGTGGAGCAGGGTGGCTCTCAGATAACATATAAAATGTAATAACTCTGAGCACCATGACAGAGGAACCAATTTCAACTTCGTCGTCTTGAGTCCCCTCTGGCTAAACTTTTTTGGGAAAAGAGTTCAAACGTGCAGAAAACTGGACAGAGGGCGCAGTGACCATCCACATGCTCTGTCGCCTGCGACTACGCCAAACCGTGTGATATTTGCTGTGTCTACTCCTCCTTCCTCATCTGCCCTCCCTCCTGCTCTTCTCTCTGTCCGAGTTTTCTAAATCATTTTCTAAATCACTTGAGGATGAGGAGTAGACATCATGACACTGTATCCTTAAATATTTCTTCCAAGGTTCACCAGAATGTGTTTTTTAGCTTTACCGACCAAGAAAATGAGACAATATTTAAAGTGCAGTGTGACTCTTCCCTAACCGCTTTCCCAGAAACAGTGACAGCCGCCTTCTTGAGCTCTGCAATTCACCAACCCCAAACTGCGGCTCTTTGGCCCCTTGAGTGTAGTTCTTCCACAAAATACCACGGCCTGGGTGAGTCTGTGTTGAAGAAGTGGTGTTAGAAGAAGTTGAAGTTTAAAAAATGTGGCTCTCCAGCCGGGACCGGTTTGGCTCAATGGATAGAGCGTCGGCTTGGGGACTGAAGGGTCCCGGGTTCGATTCCGGTCAAGGGCATGTACCTTGGTTGCGGGCATATCCCCAGTGGGGGGTGTGCAAGAGGCAGCTGATCGATGACTCTCTCTCATCGATGTTTCTGACTCTCTGTCTCTCTCCCTTCCTCTCTGTATAAAATCAATAAAATATATTTAAAAAAAAAAAAAAAAAAAATGTGGCTCTCCAAAGTAATGTCAACCGTTGTACTGTTGATATTTGGCTCTGGTGACTAATGAGTTTGCCGACCACTGATTGACCTGATACAGAACTGCCACACTGGCTTCTGTGTGTAGCTGACGCTGTGTCCCTGTCCGCCTGTGTGTGTAGGTGACACTGTGTCCCTTGCCCACCTCTGTGTGTAGCTGACACTGTGTCCCAGGGCCTTGCTGGGTAGCGAGGTGCTGCCAGTTGGTCCTGTTAGCGGGGTCGTTAAATTTGATCACCAGATGTCTCTGCTATAAACATAATAGCATTGTTTTCCTCTAGTAACTACTACATAACTACAATAGTAAGTAACATTTAAGGGATGCCCTAGACAGCACACGTCATTTCCTCTAGTAGCTTTTCCCCCGATTACTTTGGCACACAGGGGAAAACATTGACCGGATCGGTTTTCACGATGATGGTTACAAACTACTGGCATTCTTAAACCTCGACAACCTCAGCCCGCACCCCATCCCAGTGGAGGCTGGGGCCGCGGGGGAGGTGTGAAGCTGCTCGGGCTCAGGACGATGCGAGCAATCCGGGGTTTGGGGAAACGTGTCCTCGGTTCTGGAAACTGACACGGAGGGAATGGATGGAAGAGACCACCTCCAGGGGGCGGGCCGGGGAAACTGTCAGGGCACCGCCCCTCCCATGCCTGCTGGGACCCGGGGTGAGTGGGAGAACAGGGCACCGCCCCTCCCACGCCTGCTGGGACCCGGGGTGAGTGGGAGAACAGGGCACTGCCCCTCCCACACCTGCTGGGACTGGGGTGAGTGAGAGAACAGGGCACCGCCCCTCCCACGCCTGCTGGGACCCGGGGTGAGTGGGAGAACAGGGCACTGCCCCTCCCACACCTGCTGGGACTGGGGTGAGTGAGAGAACAGGGCACCGCCCCTCCCACGCCTGCTGGGACCTGGGGTGAGTGGGAGAACAGGGCACCGCCCCTCCCATGCCTGCTGGGACTGGGGTGAGTGGCAGAACAGGGCACCGCCCCTCCCATGCCTGCTGGGACTGGGGTGAGTGGGAGAACAGGGCACCGCCCCTCCCATGCCTGCTGGGACTGGGGTGAGTGGGAGAACAGGGCACCGCCCCTCCCATGCCTGCTGGGACTGGGGTGAGTGGGAGAACAGGGCACCGCCCCTCCCACGCCTGCTGGGACCCGGGGTGAGTGGGAGAACTCCGCAGACACAGGGTACTGATGCTGTAGTTCCCGCCGCAGCCAGCGCGGGGCCCTCGCCCTCCGCAGAGGCTCTCTGTAGCGAGGAGCCCAAGTCCCCCCAGACGGCTTAGATCGCTCCATTTATTGATCTCTGAACCGTTCCATTTGATGTAGCGTTTTTCAACTGGAAATGAATAAAATATGAAAAGCCCTTTCCAAAACAGGAGTCCAGACACATGATCCTGCTGTTTACAACCCTCCCCTGAGCCTCTCTCCACTCCTGGGCAAACCCCAACACGACCTGTTCCAGAAGGCCTTTCCCCAAGGCCCTCCCTTTGTCCGACGGGGTTTCCCTCCTCCTCCCTTGAAGAGGCTGGTACCGTCTCCTTCTGCCCAAGACACCCTCTCTCTGCCTGCAGTGCTGCCCTTTGCCTCTACCCTCCCCCCCCCCCCAACCCCCCCAGGTCGCTCAGAGGCCCTGCGGACTCCGGCGCTGAGGAGCGAGCATCCTGGAGCCAGTCAGGCTGGGCCCTGGGGTCCCACATCCATTGTGAGCGGAGCAGGCTGCTGACTGTCCCTCAGCATGGCTTTCCAGAACACCAGGATAATGGCAGGAACTATCTTTGCCACACACAGTACCCACCTCCATACCCCTCCACCCTACCTACCCATCCACCCAGTCGTGACTGGTTTAAGATGATGCACTTTTGAACCCATTCTGCCTCCCATTCCCACCCCCGCGAGAGCTTCTTGGCTTCCCGTGCTTACTGGGCACATGCGCTGTCACTGGCGGTTCATGCAGGCCTCGCTGCTTCTGCCTGCGGCCTCCTCCACGGCCTGTTCAATGCCATTCACCGGCGTCTAGCTCAGTGGGAGAGCTCAGCATTTATTTAAAGAGTTAAGGAACGCCCTAGCTGGTATGGCTCAGTGGATAAAGCATCGGCCTACAGACCAAAGGGTCCTATGTTCGATTCCAGTCAAGGGCTTGTACCTTGGTTACCGGCTCCTCCGCAGCCTGGGCCCTGGTCGGAGTGAATGCAGGAGGCAACCCATCGATGTGTCTCTCTCACATCGATGTTTCACTCTGTCTTTCCCTCTCTCTTCCACATTCCCTAAAAAAATCAATGAAAAAATATCATCAGCTGAGGATTAACGAAACAAACAAACAAACAAAAAGAATTAAGGAACGACTTTTGTGCTGCAGTGACAAAGCCATGTGACAATGCGGATAACACCGCATATGCACATGTAACCTATCCATGATGCTTCTCTCTCACGGATGTTTCTATCTCTCTATCCCTCTCCTTTTCTATCTCAAAAAAATCAATAAAAACTTTCGTAAAAAACACACACACACACAATAATTAAGCCAAAATTGCCTGTAAACACACCAAAGGCTATGAGGAACACATAGCGTCACGCTGGTGGGACTCTGCACGTGCGGCGCATTGCTGGATGGCTTGAGAAAGGTGAGTCTGTAACTGAAGGCAGCACGTGGGTGGCTTTGCTTTGTTTTACGTCTGCTACACAGCGTATACACGATGGCAACAACTGGTATTTCCTGGGTAGACAATTGCTTGTATCTTTACAACCACAACTTTTCCGAGGAAGCCCACGCACAACTCTGTCTCCTCCGGCCATCCGGAGGGGGAGGGGCATGAGGCCAGTGACGGGATGTGCCCTTGAGCCACGCGCTGGGGTCACCGTCTGCTCCCTCTCCAGGCCCCCTGTCCCGGGGGCATAACCTTGGACCCAATTTGAAGCCCTTCGGAATACATTACTCTTCGGGCTGAAGTTCGCTATTCTTTACACCAGAGCTCTATAAATAATGTACTGCGCACGCCGCTAAAGTAAGCAAATGTTTTGAAAAATGTATGCGCCCAGCATACACTTCCTGAATAAGTCATACGTGTAAGTGGCCGGACTGACTACAGGTCTAGATGCGACGTCTGCATCCTTGGACTTGGAGGTCCGGCAGAGAAGGCTGGAACGTATTGGTGGGCAAGGAATGCTGGGTAATGTCCCAGGGGATTTAGGACCGGAAATGGCTGCTTCCACCTGGGCACCTGGAGCCTGGCTCTGGGGAGGAAGTGGCGTTGGAAACGTGAACGTGAGCGACCTGCCCATTTTGGACTCTCAGAGGTGGCTGTTACGTGTTGGTTATGATGTTCAGTAAAATTGCAAATAAGCTACTCCAGCTGTTCTGCAACAAGAGTGACCCTTCTCTAGAAAAATGGCATCTTCCCATTTAGGACACCGTCTGATGTCTAGATTCTGTGAAGGACTTAAAGGTACATCTTCCAAGGTAAAAATTTGTATACATATTTACAGATTTATTTTGAAAAAAAATCAAGGAATTCACATACTCTCTGATCAAGGGAACATTACTAATGGAAAGATAAGGCATATAAATAACATTTGACACTTTTCCAAGAACGTTTGCATTATCTCAACATGGAGAAGCACTGAAGGCTGTTATCACTGCCTGTGTTTCAAATAGAAAAGTGAGCGAGAGGGAAATCAACCAACTCTCCCAATATATGTCCCAGGGCCTCATGGGATCATGCATCCCGAATCCAATGAATTCTCCTTCTCTTAGCAACGTTTATTCGAAACTTCACTCCACTGGTCTAACCACACGTGGAAGTAAAACTGGTCTAACCACACGTGGAAGTAAAATCAAAATAATAAAAGCTCCAATGAAAAAGAAACTCACTTCTCAGGCACACACACAAATTCTAAGTAATCCAAAGCTGGTATAGTCACTGAGTAAGAATGTAGGCTCCTTCCATCATTTTCCTCGAATAGCCTACCCCAGTGGTCGGCACACTGAGGCTCAAGAGCCACATGAGGCTCGAGAGCCGAGATTTGCCGACCACTGACCTACCCTATCAGTCACTGTCCAGATCACCGCATGGTGCGTGGTAGCCGCTGGAGATCTGCATTCCGGGCCGCACGAGATGAGAAAGCGCAATCCCCGGCAGCATTATCGCCCCTGGAAGCGACTTTTCAGAAGCCCCTCGCATCTTCCTGCTTCCATCTCATTGCGGACACTCAGTCCCATGGTGGTATCAGTTGCTAATGTGCCAGCAGCTACGGTGCTTTATCTGATACTAAGTAATGGTACTGCTCTGTCATGAAGCAACACAGAAAGAATGGGTATTTGCTGTCAACTAGCAGTTCCTTCCCTGGTCACTACCCAACACAAAGCACTGAAACCATCAGTAATACTGGAATAGCAGCCCTGGCAGGCGTTGCTAAGTGGTTTAGAGCAGTGGTCAGCAAACTCCTTAGTCAACAGAGCCAAATATCAACAGCACGATTGAAATTTCTTAAAGTTAAACTATATAGTAGGTACATTGTTATTAACTTAATTAGGGTACTCCTAAGCTGGCCATTGCTAAAAACTCAAGGGGCCAAAGAGCCGCATGTGGCTCGACAGCCACGGTTTGCCGACCACTGGGTTAGACTATCGGCCCACGCACTGAAGAGTGGCAGGTTCCATTCCCAGTCAAGGGCACACACCTGGGTGTGTGGGAGGCAACCAATTGATGTGTTTCTCTTACGTGAGTGTCCTCTCTCTCTCTCTCTCTCTCTCTCTCTCTCTCTCTCTCTCTCTCTCTCTCTCTCTCTCTCCCTCTCCTTCCCTCCCTTCCAATCTCTAAAAAAATCAATGGAGAAATATCCTTGGGTGAAGATTAACAAAAAACTGTAATAGCGAAGCTCACCGAACCAGGATTCTGCAATTGGTCTTGATTAGATCTTGGTGTGGATCACTGATTAGTGAGTTTGGGTGTCCTCCAGTCTGAAGTTTCAGGAGAGCTAAAACGTCACCTCACCCCTCATACAATGGCATTTTCTGCCATGTGAATGTGCCCCACTTCTAGGGAATAGCGTAGCCGAGTCTGCAAAAATATGAGTACCCCCCGGAGTCAATTATTCTAGAGTAGATGTTCATTAAAAACAGAGAAGAGGCTGGAGCCGTGTGGCTCAGTGGTCAAGCGTCAATCCATGACCTAGCAGGGGTCCTCAACCTTTTTAACGTGGGGGCCAGATCACGGTCCCTCAGAGAGCCGGAGGGCCGGACTATATGAACTACTAATTCCTACTGTAACACCTCGGCTGCGCTCACTGCCCAAAAAACCTGGCGGGCCGGATCAGACTCCTCTGCGGGCCGCATGTGGCCCGCGGGCCGTAGTTTGAAGACGCCTGAGTCCTAAGGGGTCACTGGTTTGATTCCCAGTGGGGGCACAGGCTCAGATTGTGGCTCAATCCCCAGTGGGGGGCGTGCAGGAGGCAGCCTATCAATGATTCTCTCTCATCATGGATGTTTTCCTCTCTCCCTCTTCCTTCTTTTCTGAAATCAATAAAAATATGTTTAAAAATAGAAAATAAAAATCTACAAAAACATTTAAAAATAGAAGGGGAAAAAAAGACAACAATAAAGCTGATCTCTTGGAAGCTGAGCATGAATGGCAACTTTATCACCTGGGGCCAATAAAAAATAAGATACTCTGTGTTTCCTCTTTCTTTCTTTCTTTTAATTTGAGTGGAGGATGGAAATTCACAATTAAAATGCCTGCAATTTAAGGACTTTAAGATACTAACAGTAAAATGTGCAGCTGTTTATAAGAACTACCATTTATGCACGTAAAATATTCAATCAGTAAAAACAGTCCTTAATGCCCCAGGGTAATCAATTTTTTTATGTCCCAGGAATTAAATCTGTGTAACCATACAGCCATCAACTTCTCTGGGCCGTCTTCCTATAAACCTGATGGATTGCAAAGCCACAGAAAGTGCGGTCTGAACCATAAACTGCCGCCACACTCCGGGTCCGTTAATCAGGGAACCGGCCTGCGCCTCTTCCCAAACATGACAGAGGAAGAAGGCTGATGCAAGCGCACCCTCTCCGCTCCTCTCCTTCACTCACTGCCGCTTCTTCACATGGCAGGACCTAGCGTGCCCTAAAGAGGAATGAAATCAAAACTAAGTAAAGAATTTAATAATGAGCCAAATGACTGAGACTTTCCTTTTTAATTATTTCACCCAAGAGTAAGATGACCAGACGTCCCGCTTTTGGCGGGACAGTCCCGATTTTTAACAATTTGTCCCACATCCCGCTGCATTTTAAAAAAGTCCCATTTTAAAACACAGTGGGACGCGGGAAAAATTGTTAAAAATCAAGACTGTCCCACCACAAGCGGGACGTCTGGTCACCTTACCCAAGAGGAAAGTGTCCTTTCAGAACCACAGGGCCACCTAGGAAGCCCTGACATCTAAGAACGCGAGGAGGGGGGAGGGGGGAGGAACGGATGCAACCCACATCCCTGTGGGGCGAGGAGGCTCTCACATCGGTCCGGGGGGGGGGGGGCACCGCGGGGACCTCCCTCGCTGGACGTGGGCGGCTACAGGGAACTCTGGAAACTGGGAAGGCACGTCTGTGCTCCTCTTGGTCTCAGCTGCACCAGGGGGGCTCCCCAATGCAGGGAGGGCGTGCCCAGCCGCACAGGAAGCCGGGAAGGAACGGGGTGTGGGAGCAGAGCCTCCCTCCTTCAGGGACCCCCTCCATGTCCTTCCCGTGGGGACACAAGCCCACGGGTTCATCTGCTCTCCGGCTGCCTTCGTCTCCATGGCGACCTCCGCCCCATCCCCTGGCACCGCTCTGCGAGGCGGAAAGACCTCCTGTCCTAGCCGAGAGGGCCAAGTGCCTCTCTAGAGTTTCCGAGCCTCGCAAGATCGGCAAACGCTCCCAAACGACCCGCTAAACCGAGCCATCGCCACATTTCACTCAAAAAAAAAAAAAAAAAAAAGTAAGTCAATACACGCTAATGTGGAAGATATTTCAACATGAAAACTCTCAGGAAAAAAAAAAGTGCAAAAACAAAGCAAGGTTTGACGCCAGGCAGAGACCCGCCGGGGCCCAGCGGCGTCTCTGCAGAGCCGTGCGGGGATGAGCGATCCGGAGGCTGTTGTATTATTCATCACTCCTTTTTATCTGCGATTCCAGGCTATCTATTATTCAAAATGGAGCCTGCATCCCATTGAAAGAACATGCTGTTACTTGCTTTTCTCACTTGTAAGCACTGCTCTCAGCGGCGGCGGAGGGGCGGGCCCTAATGCGTGGGGATGACTGTGTATCTCCTGTGAGTGCTCCCTTGCCGGCGCCCGGGCGGGTCTGGGCGCTTCCCTGGCGAACACGCACGTGGGCGGCTCCCGGCTAAGCCTTCCCGGTGGACCCTCTCCGGTCCCTGCCGGTAGTTATGCTTGAAGAGTGAGCGTGTGAGACGTGCCTCTGGCTAGTGCCCAAGCAAGTGGCTCTGGGTCAGGGGCAGTTACAGGAGGGCTCCTTGCCCTGCGGAGCTCATTGGCAAGGCCCACACAAAGGAAGTAAAGGGGAGGAGGAAATCAGGACTTCCTTTGATTCGGCACTACTGTTAGGCGACCAGAGTCCCGGGACAAATTGTTAAAAATCTGGACTGTCCCGCCAGAAGCGGGACGTCTGGTCACCTTACACCACTGACATCCATGCTGGCTGACCCTGCACCCAGTGTGCAGCTGAGAGGTCACTGAGTCACAACATGCATTTACTGTCATGAACTCAGGCAGTCTCCTGGGGCCCGCCATGTGTTTCTGCTGAAATTCACTGGCTGCAAAACGCTGCGGTGGTTTTCTCCCGGCGGTGCCAAATCCTAGTCAATTAAGAGCGGAAAGGAGGGGTAAAGAGAGTTTTTCGCGTGTCCCTAAAGTTACGGAGGCCGAGGAGGGAGTAATATCAATATGGCTTCCAGCCAAAGCTCTTCAGCTTTCGTGAAGCCACAGAATCTATTGTGTGAACAAAAGGGAAAACTTTCATCAACGCTAACATGTTTGTTAGTGTGTGTTTGTATTGGCATGATAAATATACACAGGTACACAACATTTTACTTTAGTCTAAAGGAAGTCATTCATGGTAAAGAGTAGCTGACAAATGCTGCCATTATCCCAGGACTGTGGTCGGCAAACTGTGGCTTGTGAGCCACATGCGGCTCTTTGGCCCCTTGAGTGTGGCTCTTCCACAAAATACCACGGCCTGGGCGAGTGTGGTGTTAGAAGAAGTTTAAAAATTTTGGCTCTCAAAAGAAATGTCAATCGTTGTACTGTTGGTATTTGGCTCTGTTGACTAATGAGTTTGCCGACCACTGGGCTAGGACAGGAAGCTCATGAGCTTCTGAAAGGCTAGCATCACGTATTTTCCACTCTGAATCCCCTGTCAACAAATGACTGCTATATAGTAGTGAATGGCTGGCTGGTTGGATGGATGGATGGATGGATAAATGGGTGAATGAATGGATAGATTGATAAGTGGGTGGATGGATGGATGAATCAATTGGTAGATGAATGGATGGACTGATAAGTGGGTGGGTGGATGGATGAGTGGATAGATAGATGTATGGATTCACAACTATTATCCAAATTTATGCCACTGACGCCAGATCTTTGGAAATCCTATATCCTCATTCTATGAGCATCCATTACACACCAATACAACCAATCCACACCACAACCACTCAAAACCATTATGGGACAGTTTGTTCAGAAGTCACTAGTTGCTTTTTACTCAACAAGAGGAGGAAACACGCGTGCTCTCACATGCACAGATTTCCACGGGCACAGGATGGGAGCTCGGAGCCCGTGGACAGCACCCGGGCTTCAGCCGCAGCAGCAGCTCCGAACAGAAGCTGATGCAGAAACCCGAGGAGTGCCTGCTCATTTGTTGAATGAAAGGAAGAAGTCTTAAAGGGAACTTGCTTCTTGGGTCATGAAAATAAAAGGCAGAGCAAACGGCACCAGGGGGTAACACTGTTCAAATAATGGTTTTCATCTCTTGTAGAAGGCGAAGGCAATCTATGTTCTTTGGAGTGGTAAAGGGGGAGGCAAAACAAACACTCCGGAAATGGCCAGGTCTCTGGAGCCATGGAGTGTTGCCAGAGTAACAGGCGGATGAATGGAGAGAATGAGCCCGGATCCCAGCCCTGCAGGGGCAGGTGCAGGGGGAGCAGAGGGGTAACCCAGGCTCCTCCTGGGGCGTGGAGGAGACAGAGCCCCCGATGAAGCTGAGGGAGGATTGCATGTGTAAAACTGGATGATCCAACAGAACTAAGTGCTGCATTGGAACAGACACAGCTGTATCCGGGAACTTACAGTCACTCAGTCCTTATTTTAAAAAAATATATATTTTATTGATTTTTTTAACAGAGAGGAAGAGAGGGACAGAGAGTTAGAAACATCGATGAGAGAATCATCGATCAGCTGCCTCCTGCACACCCCCTACTGGGGGATGTGCCTGCAACCAAGGTACATGCCCGTGACCGGAATCGAACCTGGGACCTTTCAGTCCGAAGGCCCACGCTCTATCCACTGAGCCAAATTGGTTTCGACCACTCAGTCCTTATTTTAAAAAATTCATTTGAGAGCTACTTTACGGCACGCACGCACCTGTGCAAAGGCAGGTAGAGGGGTGGTCATCTCGCCCCTGACCTCCAGAACAGCCCTGCGCCCAGACCAGCTCAGATCTCCAGAGCGCTCGCTCGCTCGGCCCTCTGAATACAAAGCATCCGTGAGGAGCCTTGCGGCCTCCCCGCCAACGCTCCCTTCTTCTGTGAGAGGGAAGGGCCTGGCGCCAAGGCATCCCGTTTCATTTCCCATCACCCCGCGGGGTCCTGCCTCCCCCTCTCCAGACTAACGGAGACCAAACAGCACCCGCATCGGAGAGCAGCCTTCGGGGCGGGCCTTTCTGTACAGAACCTGCCTGCTGACCGTGGTCTGCGTGCCCACGTCCGGGAGGTTCTCTCCGAGTGATTCAAAAATAGATTCTGTGTTTCAGCAAAACCGCCCCTGTGTTTTCGGGCCTCTAATAGCCTCTTATTATTAAGCAGCTGTTCCTACTGCGTGTACTGCCGGCCTGCTCGCTCCCTCGGCCGGGGCCCGAGACACCTCAGCGCTTTCTCGCTGCCCTTTAGCTGGAGTGCAGCGCCCGGCCTGGCAGCGGGTCCCTCCCGCAAGTGGAGGGCAAACGGCAGCCAGGCCTGGGGTGGGCACATCGCCAGCGACCTTCCCGGAAGGCTCCGGCTCTGCGGCGCTTTGCGTGTTGGCTTTAACGGGTTTCAAGACCCAGACGCCATGTCTGAGGAGCTCTAAGGGCTGCCCACAGAGCCCAGGTCTGGAGGACAGGACCCCTGAATTCTGACTGCTCCGGAAGGGGGTTTGCCGCCCAGGAGCTGGGGGACCACGGCGCCCTGAGACCTGCAGAGTGGGATACATTTAGTCTGCTTGTGGGTTTGGTGTAAAATAAGGCGACCAGATGTCCCGATTTTTAACCATTTGTCCCGAGTCCCGCGGCGTTTTAAAAAAGTCCTGGGTCTCGGGACAAATGGTTAAAAATCGGGACTGTCCTGCCAAAAGCGGGACGTCTGGTCACCTTAGTGTAAACATAACAGGGGATGACATCTATGGGGCCCTTATCTCAGAGTGTATGCATTGGAAGCGTGCACTTCATCACGGTATATTTAATGTCATTATAAACAAAGCTGAGCGTTACCATTCTTACCCGTGGGTATGAGGATAGAGCGTGGGAGACCCAGGTGGTGGGCACTCTTTCAGGCCCCCCTCCAAGTTCCTGATGTGGCCCTTGTGTCCGAGCCTCCACGTTTGGCCCGGGGTCCCTGGGATTCTCGGGGACAGCCTTGCACACGAGGCAGGCACATGTGTAACCAATCAGGGCATTATCTCTTCAGAAGCCAGCTGCTTCTCCCTCTTACCTGCCCGAGAAAGCCGGCCGGTGCCAGCCCTGACGTGCATTTTGCTGAGTTTCACCCTATTGGTGCCACTGCAGCCGCCGGGCTGTCAGGACAATCCCACGTCCCGGTTCTGGGTTCCGAGCTCTGAGCACCCTCTCCCAGCTGCGCCTGAGCGGACGCAGGAATGTCTCCCTCCCGCAGAGGGATGCCATGTAGAGGGAACCCAGCCACATCCGGGGGCCCCCCCGGGGCCACCCCCGGAATCTTTCACGCTCAGTGAGATGGATCATAGAGACCGATAAAACGAATACAAACAAATAAAAAGACATCAAGCTCCACGGACTATGCTAAACGTTTTTTAGTTTTCTTTCCTAACAGTTTGCTGTGGTGTGATTGATAGAGCAGGTTCTTCCTTGTTTGAAGGAACGCCAGCCTGCACTCCCACCCGCAGTGCAGAGGCGCCCTGTCTCCAGTCCCTCCCGGCACTGCAGTCCCGTCCTCTTAGGAAGGACAGCATCCGGCGGGTGGGAGGGGTGCGCACTGTGGCTTTAGTTTGCCTCTCTGATGACCACGGGCCTCGAGCATCTTTGCTTCTGTCTACTGGCCCCTGCAGTGAGGACGGCGGTGAGGGGTGGAATCCGTCTTCTGTCCTGTTCCCGTGTGTCCGGCAGCCAGAGCCCACCGCCTGCCTCTGAGCCGGTCCGCAGTGCCGTGTGAACACGGGCACGCCCGTTTCCCATAACACGCTGTGCCCTTTTCCCAATGCCCGGAGGGCCTGACCCCGGGGAGAATCAGGTCGGAGAGACACGCCCAAGATTCTGAACCACCCGTGCCTGTTTTGCTGTTAACAGAGGCAGACGTGTGTTATTTGTGACGGCTTTATTTCCGAGGCCGCTTCCTCTAACATGGGAGGGTGTTCTTATAAGAATGCTACAGCCTCTTGGAGGAAGAACGGATGAGAGTATCACACACACACACACACACACACACAGAATCCCTATATACCAGATAACAGTTCCAGTCACAGAGTGCCTCTGTGTCGTAAAAGTGTTTGACGTTCATAAAACGAAGCAAAACGCGCGGCGCGCGGAGTCCCTTCACTGCTGACCCTCGCTGCGGGTCTCTGGTTCTCGTTCTCACATCAGACGGGCTGCCTGATCGCAGGAGCTATTTCAGGACCGATCCAGCCGCCCGCCCCGCGCCGCGGAGCGTGGGGGTGTCCCCGCGGGTGAGAGCCGCTGCGTGCTCCCTGCAGGCCCCCCGGCCTTCATCTCCCGGGGAGCGGGTTTGGGGCGACGTGGTAGGCGGCGGTTTCACTTCACCAGCTGACCCTCTCTTTACAGTGTTAACGGCAGCCTTAAAGTCCAGCGTTTTAGAGAGTGTCAGCCCACCTGACGGAGAGCTTCCCGGTCCTCCGCTTCTGTTTTATTTGTTCTGTTTTATTTCTCCCATCACCGTCTGTCCCCTCTGTATCCGCCTCACACCCCCTCCATCACCGCACTGCCGCGCATGTCCACGAATTCTCTGCCCACCGACTCCTCTGTCTTCTGCATTTGCGTGCTCATATTCAATCAGGACATACGTGATAACACAGCTACACATGTGTGAGGCTCACAATTCCCCTCCCTAGCAGCACAGAGCAAGGGGGCAGGTCCCCAGCGACGGTGAGGGGGCTGGTGCACACTGGGTGTGCTGTGTGTGCAAAAAACCGAAATACGTCAGGAATAAGCGTTGCATTGATTCCAGGTTAAGATGATGCTCTTTTTGCCCTCACCGGCTTGGCTCAGTGGATAGAGCATCGGCCTGCAGACTGAAGGATCGCGGGTTTGATTCCTGTCAGGGCACATGCCTGGGTTGTGGGCTTGATCCCCAGTAGAGGGCGTGCAGGAGACAGTTGATCAATGGTTCTCCCTCATCATTGATGTTTCTATCTCTCTCTCTCTCTTCTTTCTCTCTGAAATAAATAAAAAACATACATACATATATATATATATATATATATATATATATATATATATATATATATATATATATTTTTTTTTTTTTTTTAAATGATACTCTTTTGAACACATGGGTTAAAAATAAAACAGGTTATTAAAATACTAGAAGCCCAATTCATAAAGATTCGTGCAAGAATGGGCCTCCCTCTCCCTGGTTGGAGCCACCTTTCCACCTTCCCAGGCTGCCCAGAGGCCTAGAGCAGCCATCCCATCCCACACCCTCAGCACCTGTGTATGCAAATTAACCCACCATCTTTTTTTTGTTTATTTGCATACATACTCCTGATTGGCTGGTGGGCTTCACGAAGGTACAGTCAATTAGCATATTACTCTTTTATTAGGTAGATTACTGGCTTATTTGTTCTTTTTGTTAATGTGGTCATGAGGATATTCGAAAGAGGATGTGTCTGACATTCTAGTTCTGCCACGGACACTGAGGAACAACAGTGCGGGGACATGGTGTGGCTGTGGACAGGTAATGGGGATCAAGTTAGAATGACACTGAATGGACCCTGCAGAGGGAGGAGACCCAGCAGTGGATACCCACTGGCCTGGAGTGTGGCCACGGGCTTTCCACGAACACTCTATGTGACCATAAGGCCACGTCCACGCTGCTCCTTACCCCCAGGAGTGGCTGAGGAGGAAACCAGCGTTCCCACAGCTAGTGAAAGCCATGGGTGGTGGGCCCAGATTTTCACGCAGGTCCATCTGACGCTGGAACCCAGGCCTTTACCCTGTGGGAGGAAGCCGGTCCATGAAGCTGTTTCTGGTTTATCGCCGCAAAGCAATGCCCGTGCCCGGCCACGGCTCTCTCCGCCCGCCACAGACAGGCGTCTCCCCGGAACTCCGGCTTCACACGGGTCTGCCGCCCTCAAATCGGCTCCCACCCATGCCACCGCCCCAGAGGTCAGGCGTGTGCCCGCCACGTGCCCCCGTTTCCCGGAGGCTGAGACCCCCGTCTCAGTTCCTCTGTGCCTACCACGGAAGCCAGCACCGCGGACAGACAGACCGCTTAGCCTAGGGGTGTCGAACTCAATCAGAGAAGGGGCCAAAATCTAAAATCCAGCCTAAATCGCGGGCCGAATGGTTTACTGAACAGTCATAAACTGTCATTGTGATGGAAACGCAGCGGAGTGTAGTGATGACAGCGCGGTGCGGGCCACATTGCAAGGCCTGGCGGGACGGATTTGGCCCTCGGGCCTTGTGTTTGACACATGTGGCTTAGCCAATAAAGCCACGGGGCCGGGGTGGGTGGGGAGGGAAGGCCGGCGGGTGGCTGTGTGTCTGATCACCAAGTGACAGTAAAAGGCCTCAGTAAAACAACAGGAGAAGCAGCGGGTTGGCTTCTGCTGGGCACGCGGGTCCGTCTCTGGAAGCGACGGACACGCTGGCCGCCCGCCGCGCTCCATTAGCCCGGGGCTGGGCCATGGTGGAAGGTTTCTGGCCGGAATCCACGGGTAATTACACGTGGAGACGCTGCTCACCAGGAACGTGCAAGGCGACATAAAATATTGTCGCTTGGCCCTTTCATTTTGTCCCAACTCTGCCGACGTGGAGCAGAGCAGAGCTGCCGAGCAAAGGCCACTCGGTCTGCAGGTGCGTTTGCGGGAACTGGTAGGGCCCCCAACAGCAGCTTTCTGCACCCCAACGCTGCTCTCCGGGAAGCCCAGTGCCCCTCCCAGCGCTGCTCTGATGGCCTCCAAAGGGGCCACCGTCCTTTCACCCCAATCTGCATTTTTAGTATTTTTATTGATTATTGTATTTCAGATGCCTCCCACTCCCCCCTTTATTCCCCTTCCCCTGCCCGGGTCTGCACCCCACCATGGCCCGTGTCCGTGGCTGTGCCTGTCAGGCTGTGAGTGGTTTGGTTTCTCTCTCCTCGGGCCCCGGGCCCCACACCCAGGCACGCCAGTCTGCCCCACGCCTCCTGCTCTCCACGCACCGACGTGGGCTGCACTGAGACCTTGGAGAGCCCCGAGGGGCCTGCAGCGAGACAGGACCAGTCCAGCGGCCTCCGGTGCTGACAAAGGCACGCTCCCCGGGCCCAGGCTGAGGGCTGGGCACCCCCTCGGGGAGGAGTCTCTCAGGGGTGCAGGAGGCAGCGCAGCCAGCAGGGCCGTGGTGGGAGCAGCGGTTAGAACAGACTGACACACTCTGCCATGGGGCCGGCCTGTGCACTGTGGGATGCCAGCAGCACGCCCGGGTTTTACCCACTAGATCCCAGGACTGCTCTGGGCAGAGGGCACACCTGGGGGCATCCCGGGCAGAGGGCACACCTGGGGGTCATCCCGGGCAGAGGGCACACCTGGGGGCATCCAGGGCAGAGGGCACACCTGGGGTTATCCCGGGCAGAGGGCTCACCTGGCACTAAGAAGAATCTCCACTCTAACAACAATGGTGATAAAAGCCAGATTGTCGGGGAGCCTTGCTCTCTATGGAAAGATCCCAGAAACATTAATGGGCGCTGACCTGAGGGAGAACCCAATTCCTGATCAGCTCCGTGGCAACATGCAGTTTCCACAGGCCTGGCACCCCCCCACCCCCACCCCTGCCCCAGTGATCAGTGCGAGCACCCTAGGCGCGGGAGGAACAGATAGGCCTCACTGACACCTGCCGACTGCCTCCAGGCATCCGAGCTCAGCGCCCCACCTGGCCCTCGGGGACTGGTACTGAGGAAAAGCTGGTTTGACTAACATTACGGGTCTGTCACATTCAAGAAAAATAGGCACCTCACAGTCACGGAGAACCCATCTCATTTCTTGAAAACGCATTTCATTTTATTGGTTAAAATGAACTTACACTGGTACAAAGATGAAGTCATACGTTCTATTGATAACTTCACTGCTTGGCTTAATTCACAGCCGCTGAGTGAGATCACAACGTGGTCAAATGCTAGGAACGCAGGCACGTCCCCAGGTAGGAAATGACACTGAGTAAGAAAGAGACTGTGCAACTCAGTCCTCAGGCCCGGGACTGCACAGACTCCGGTTTCCAATGCCAGCCCAGCACTGTCAGTCATAAGAAAAAATTATTGATTTTTAGAGAAAGAGAGACAGAGAGGGAGTGAGAGAGAAACATCAAAGAGAGCAAAACATGGATTGGCTGCCTCCTGCAGGCTCCCTACTGGGGATCGAGCCAATAGCAGGGCATGCGCCCTGTCCCAGGCTTGAACCGGTGACCTCTCCATGCATGGACAATGCTCAACCAACTGAGCCACACTGGCCTGGGCATCTCCAGCCTGTTTTACCTCAGTGCAGACATAAACAAACTAACGACGAAAACTCTGCGGCAAACCGAGGGAGATATTTATTGCCGACCTGACAAAATAAACGAGATGTAATTGAGACTCTTCATGCTGGACGGCTATTGTGTTGGCTGCTGTGGTTTTTTCATTTCACAGCCGAAGGGCCAAGAGGCCAGGGCCCTGCTACACAGTCAGGTGCTGCAGGTTTTACGCGTGCTCTCGGCTCATCAGCTGAAAGCCGCTGCTCTAGTCAAACCCCACGAATGTCTGGCCACCTGGCCGCCTCACAAGTGTGCTGGCTCTGCACCCGGCCCTGTCAGCTGTGAATTCCCCGAGGCTGGAGGTGGACATGTGGTCTGAGCAGGTGTCTCTCAGAAACCAGTGCAAAGCAGACCTGCTTCTCAGGGTAGCAGGAGGGGGTCCCCAGCCCCTGCACCTGACAGTGATGCACCTCTGACAGTGATGGGGAAACCCGGTGGGCCTAGCTCTTGGCAGGTGACAGTGGGATTTTCTTTTCCCAATAACTTCTAGATTTCAGTTAGAATTTACAAACACATCGTCATCTTTGTTCGTGTCCAGTCCAGCCATGCTAATGACTTTGCATATTAAACAACCTGTAACGCACCCCTTTATTTATTGCCGAGGGGGCTATTGTACAACATCGACCTTCAAGTCAGACGTACTAATCTATTCCTCACACGCACTATGCAGTCCTAATTTAATTCTTTATCATCCATTGCATGGTCAAGTGAATACACTATAAACCTTCCAGGACCCACACCCCTTAGCTCTTTCTGTTTTTTTTTTTAATGAACGCCAAGTGTGTGATCCATTTCTCAGCTCTGCCTCTGTGAGCCCCAGGTCCCTCATCTCTGACATGACTAGGGTGGTGGTGGGGAGTGGGGGGAGGGTAAGAAACCCGCTTAGTAAGTTATATTCTAATCACTACGCTGTGCGCCTGAAATTAATAGGATGCTGTATGCCAACGTTTAAAAATATCAAATATACCTGATTGTAATTTGCCTCGCTATTTTTAAAAATGATGTCTTATGGATGTGAAAGTGTTTTACGCTACAGCTAACACTTTGGGGGTATTTTTGCTCTTCTCTTGAATTTTATTTTCGCTATTTTGAGTTTCATGCATTGGAGTTGCAGTGGCAAATGAATGAACGTCTTTCTCCTCAAAATATGTTTAAACAGTATGTGTGTTTGGCACCGATGGGAAAGCTCACTGTCAGTGTCAGGTTAGTTGGAAGACTTCCAGACAGTTTTTGATGCCGTAACTTGATGATTCTGACCGGATTTCAGTTTTTTCCCCGCTTAGTGACTTAATCACATAATCACAAGCCAGTGGGTTATTTTATGCAAAAAGCTTGTTGCACAAATTGGATCGCTGCCATTCATCACCATGGTTTCTTTGCTAAACCTATCAGGTCTACAATGTGTTAGCGCCCGCCTGGGTGGACGCCGCTTTATTTCCCTCCCATGAATGCTGTGAACAATCCCTGCACACCGTGTCTGATGGAGGTTTGATTCTTGCCCCAAATTCCTGGTTTGGGCCCAGGAGGGAGGGAGGTAAATGGGTGACAGTTAAAAGTGTCTCGCGCACTGCTGTGGAGACCTAACGCCATGGACAGGTTTTTCTGTTAACTCCAGGGATTTACGAAGACCGCAAGGCATTTTACATTTATAGGGTGCCCCCCAAAATGTATACACAAACAGTTTTTGCTAGCTCAAACGATGTTTCTTTCTATTCAGATTTAACCCATTGGAGTTAATGGTTATTCAAAGTGGTATATATTTTTGGGGACACCTTGTATAATCAGGATATGGTAATTACAGGGGAAAATGGAACATCTTATTTAAAAAACTCGGGAAAAAATACACACAGTAAAAAAAATATATTGTATCAAAAGAGGCATTTTAAAACTACTGAGGATACACAGATTGATATAATTGCAGTCAACTAATTATTATAAACAAAATCAACACTGTTAAAAGAAAAAAAGAGTAATTCATAGATATTAGTATATAAAAACAGTAATATTAGTACACAACAAATTAGTATTCAATAAATATGTTTATGATAGACACAAAAATACGTATAGGCCTTTTGGTACAAAGAGAATACTGATTTCAACCCTTTGTGGTTAATTTTAAATAAAGAACCTAAAATCAAAATCCTATATAATAAAAGCCTAATATGCAAATTGTCCCCTTGGGCAGTCATTCGACCAGGAGACCAGGAGTTTGACTGCTTACTATGATGTGCACTGACCTCTGGCGACGTGTGCAAGCATGGGCCCCATCGCCCTGCCCATCACCCCACAGACGGTGCCCAGCGGCTGCCTGGCTCCCAGGTGCTGAGAGAGCAGGGCGGCGGGCCCAGCCTTGATCAATCAACTGGCACGTGGGATGGTGGAATAGGTGAGCAGGCAATGCCAGGCCAAGGCTGGGGGTGTGAGCTGGGCCCCGATCTCCGCAGGCCACTCCGAGGGACACCACCCATGCATGAATTTGTGCATCAGGCCTCTAGTGTTTTAACATTCAAAGTACCTCATTCCTGCTAATTCCACACCATAATGAACCCAAAATGCATGAGCCTCGCCGCTGATGCCCCAGATTGTCTAATCCTCCCAAAGACATTCACAGAAGCTCTAAAAATGTAATTAAATTTTAGAGTGCCGGTGATGTCACCAGAAGGCCCATATAAGCCATTATCTACATTAATAAAAATTAAATTTAGACAATATCCATATCTGGGTAATACTGTTCCCGATTTCAAGGTCGTTGGTATTTCATTAGTTAAGGGTATTTCTTCTCTAGTCTCCTAAATCACACTGATGAATCGTGGCGGGAAACCCAATCCCTTCTCTTAGTCTCCACATTCTCCTCTCTTGGTGGGCAGGGCTAACGGGGCGCCCCTCCACCCTCTGACTTCTCCAGGTAAGAAAGGGGGCCCCCTGTGGGCCCCACCTTACTCCAACTGTGTGCCGGGCTCAGCAGCCAGCTCAGGAGGAGCAGCGGGAGAAGGGCTGCAGGCGAGGGGGAGCTGGACTTGAGGGAAAGGAACGGGGAGAGGAAGAGGAGATACGGGGCCTGAATAAACCAGCCCCAGAAGAGAGAGGCCGGTTAGAGGGACGGCAACAAACTTGTCCAGAGCTCCGGCGGCTCAGAGGGCCGCAGACAGGTTCTGAATTCAAGTCCCATTAGCATCACGTGTGTGCCTTTGCAAAGGGCACACGCATGGTCATGCCTCACTGTGACCTGCACGTGGCGGTCCAGCTGGGCACACGGATGAACATGGGCTGTGGATGGCAGGGACACGGGGCGGGGGTGGGGGGGTCATGCACAGGAAAAGGGACCTTCCACCAAAAGAACGCTCCCTTCCCTGGCTAACGCCGGCTTCCCACTGGCCTCCCCAAGGTCACGGGCAGGTGGGGATTGGTGTCGCTGAGTTGAACTCAAATGACGGAGATAATGGACCTAAGAATCCAGATGTCAGAGCAGGAGCGTGTTTTTCATTCGTTCGTCTCCCCTTCCAGCCACTGAGTGTCCGCCTGAGTGTCTCCCACATTGGCGCTACATCCCACAACCATGTGGTTTTTCTTCTGAGCTTATTCTGTGGGCCTGCTATAGAAGTCAGCCACCGCCCCTGTATTTTTGAAATCTACACCTACTGTCTTTAAAACAAGTAGATTCCCAAGAGATGTCAATAGTACTAGTTAAGACGATTTTGAAATAACTTCCAATTTTTGTCTCAATTACTCTCATAATGGCCTTGATTTTGCTTCCACTTCCCAGGCGGTCAAGAGCGGAACATTTATGCTCCTGTTCCTAAAAGGACGGCCATGTTTATGCTTTCAGGTCGTCACACCTGGATGGCTGGCTCCGGATGCTCAGGTTCTCCTCCACCCGGCAGGGAGGGGGCGTGCTCCAAGCCCCAACACACAGACCCCGACCCAGGGCCCTCGGCAGGGGGCCTAGCCAAGCTGTGGTCACTGTCTGTCCTCCCAGCCCATGGCTCAGGGCAGCTGCTGTTTAATCCTCTGACCTTTCTCTGACCTCTGAGCAGGGGAATCTGGTTTAATGTGATCCTTTAAGGTTATTATCTGGTGGAAATCCAAGTAGGCTTAAGTGGACGCTCAATCATGCTCAAGCTGTCAAGCCAAACAGATGCTTTGTCTGGAGAAAGGAGGAGAGAGCACACAGCCCTCACGGCGCAGGACTCAGGACATTCTGATTGTGCAGACGCCACAAATTTTAAACTTATTTTTGTCAAGGGATGCAAGTGTAATGCAAACAGCTCTATGTAACTCTGATACTAGAAAAGCAAAGTGAAACAAACTATTGTAGCTTAAAGGTTTTTCTTTCATAGAGTCACTCAAATAAAAGAGCAACAGGGTTGGAGGGCCACTTAATGCATTTGTCTGACCAACTATCCATCCATCCATGAATCCATTCATCCATCCATCCATCCTCTCATCATTCATCCATCCACCCACCAATCCACTCATCCACCCACCCATCCACTCATGTATCCATCCATCCATCCATCCATCCATCCATCCATCCACTCATCCACCCAGCCATCCATCCATCCATCCTCTCATCCATCCATCCATCCATCCATCCACCCACACCCATCCATCAGGACAACTGGATTCAGGGTGAGGTGGGGAACCTTTCTCCTGCCCATGGCCATTTGAGTATTTATAGCATCACTAGAGGCCCAAAGCATGAAATTCATGCAAGGGGCTCAGCCCTCACAGCTGCTATGGCTTGCCTCTGCCCTCGCAGCCCCAGCGTCATCTGGAAGGTTGTCCGGAAGATCGTTTTGCTGTCCAGTCTAACTAGCATATTATGCTTTTATTACTGTAGATTCTCAGGCCACACAAAATTATCAACTTAAAAGTTAGGCAGCTTTACTTGGTCAAACATTTAATTAACTCACCCTTAATGCCTTGGCGGGCCCAACAAAATGATTTCTCAGGCCTTATGAGGCCCTCAGGGCCGGTGTTCCCCACCCCTGATGTAACAGAATAAAACTAACCAAGCTGAATTCTACCAAGGCCCTAGATTATAGTGCATGTCCTTTTAGAGCTCATTCATAAACTTTGGAGATAACCATGTTTGTGTGTGAGTGCACACACGTTTGTGTGTGTGTGTGTGTGCATGTGTGCGTGTGTGGTAGACGGTAAATGACAAGTTAATGGTAATTCAATATTTAAAGAATGTGAGATAAAAGAAATAATCAGAGAAAACAAATGAAAAGTTAGCAATTCTGCTTCCATCCTAGAGATATCTTGAGATTCATTCAGCAAGATGCTTTGTGGATAAGAAGATAATTCTCCATATTGACTAAGACCTGGATTTTCTTTATTTCAACAATCATTTCATTGCCTGGGTCTTATCTGCTTAAATCTTTACGGTCCACAAGCTACTTTATTTTTGGGTGAGGTTTTTGCAGTTCCAGACAATTGTAAAAGGACAACCACTTGATGAATTCCTTCCTGAACCTTTGGTTAAATCTGACGTAAGTATCACAGAAATAGAGGGAAAACAATAATAATAGTAATGCTTATTAATAATAATGATACTAATAAACGGCACAGGACATGCACACTTTAACAAGGCTGCCGGGAGACCTGACTTAAAGATACACTAAATTCCTACTTTGTGGGACCTCAATGTGCATTTTCATCATAAATTGATTTTCCTGCCCAGACAGAGTGGCTCAGTGGTTGAGCATTGACGTAGGAACCTGGACGTCATGGTTTGATTCCTGGTCAGGGCACATGCTTGTGTTGTGGGCTCAGTCCTCAGTGGGGGGCGTGCAGCAGGCAGCCAGTAGATGATTTTCTTCATTGATATTTCTACCTCTTTCTCCCTTTCCCTTCCTCTCTGAAATCAATAAAAATATATTTAAAAAAACCTGATTTTCCTCTTAATACATAGGCACATTTCCTGCTGATCCTGTAAGTGGTCTAGCAAATACTAGCTCAGGAGACATTCGTTATGGGGAAGAGGGAAAAAGCAGGAGAGGAGAGGGGGTGATATTGGTAAGAGCCAGTTCCAAATAAAGGTTAGTCAGAAATGAAAATGAAGCATTCTTTATTAAAAACATTGATTTCATAGCATTTTCTGTGTAGAAGTTCACTTTACACATCGCCTTCCTTCAATCGGAGCCCCGCCTGCTCTGCGTGCAGCATGCTTGCTGGCAATGTCTCAGCGGCCACCAGCACCCTGCGGCCCCGCCCCTCCCTCCAGGCAATTACCAGCAATTAGCCGCACTCTCTGCACCTGCAGCAGCGCTCTGAACGCCACAGCTGACTCCACGCAGGAGTGGAAATCACACTGGAATGGGAAATCTCGCCTAACACCTGATTTATTACCTGCTGGTCTCCGGGATGGAGTCTGCGACAGGGGAGGCCCCGGGGGTTTGTTAGGATATTTCTCCATGAAGAAGAGCCTCTTGGGGACAGAAGATATCGGGGAACATGGCTGCATTTCATCCGGGCCCTATGGTGAGCGAGGCGGCGTCGAGGAGCCCACACAGGCCCGGTGGCGGAGGCGGAGGCTGCTCCTTCCTGTGTGGATCACACCTGGACACAGGCGCTTGGGAGCGCGTATCCCAGTGGTCGGCAAACTCATTAGTCAACAGAGCCCAATACCAATAGGACAACGATTGAAATTTCTTTGGAGAGCCACATTTTTTAAACTTAAACTATATAGGTAGGTACATTGTTATTAACTTTATTAGAGTCCTCCTAATTTTGTGGATGAGCCACACTCAAGGGGGCAAAGAGTCGCATGTGGCTCTCGAGCTGCAGTTTGCAGACCAGGGGCCTATCCTATTCCACTGGCCTCGGTGACAGGCCTCGCAGGGCCTGCCTGGGATGTAGCAAATGTCTCACTCATTTACTTAGTGATTACTGAGTGGACAAGAGAGCGACTTGTTTTACTTCCACAGTGAAGTCTTGCCACAGGAACCGAGGACCACAGGAGTGACCGGTCTGTGAGGTGCCAGCAGGCACACTGCACCGCAGGGCACTGCCCCAGTTCTGCTGGGACTCCAAGCCCAGGGCCTCCAGTGAGTCCCCTCGCCTCCCTTTCTGTCTGTTGGATGGATGGAAGGATGGGTGGGTGGATGGATGGATGGGTGGGTGGGTGGATGGATGGATGGAAGGATGGATGGGTGGAAGGATGGATGGGTGGATGGATGGAAGGATGGATGGGTGGAAGGATGGATGGGTGGATGGACACATAAAAACACACATGTTAGAATGTTTGGCCATGGAATGCAGAGCCTTCCTACCACTCAAAGACACTCACACAGACATCAGTGCACGCGGCTGGGGAGGAAAGACAGGCCTTGAGAATTATAGGTAATTTACAAACTACCTGCTCCTGGGGTTTACCAATGTTGTATCTAATTAAACAACAGCCAGGACAACACAGAGCCGCGTGTACTGGAATTTAAAGACACAGGGATGAGTTTCAAGTCCCAAATGGGAAACTGAAAGTGAGCCGGCCGCTGGGCACATGTGACTGAAGGGCAGGCATGACGCTGCAAGTCCCGGGGGCTCCTGGGAGCAGAGACGCTGCTCTGTCAGATGCGCTTCTCCCTCGGTTCTGCCTCCTCAGCCTCATCACTCGCCGCCATGGGCCTCTGCCAGCGCTGACACTTCTAAAGGCTGAGACTGAAGGTTACTTCCGAAGGAGCTGCTTTCCAAACAGTGGATTGTTGTGCTAAAGAGCATGTGAACTTACACGGGTGGGTGTGAACACACACACACACACATGCACAGTCACATGCGCATACACTCACACACATGCACTCAGTACACACACACATCATCACTTCTGGTGTGAGGATAAGTCAGGTGACTACAACTGAGGCTGAGGCAGCACATTCCTCTGCCCTATGGCTCAACCTGCATGGCCCCTGACAGAGAAAATGGAAGAGGGCGGAGTGCTGGGCTTTATGAAAACCCCATCTATATATATATAAAAAGCCAGTGCCACCCTGATGTGCCCACAGCCCCTCCCCCCAGCTGACCCCACCCCAGATTGGTGCCCCCCCACCCAGATCAGGGGCAGGGCCAGCTGGCCAACTGCGGCCCCTCCCCCCAGCTGGCCCTGTCCCCAGTGGGCCTCCACCACCCAGATTGGCCCACGGCCCCTCCCCTCAGTTAGCTTTGCCCCTGATTGGTGCCCCCACCTGATTTAGGGGTGAGGCCAGCCAGGCCACCACCTACAGACCCTCCCCCAAGCCATCCCAGCCCTGATGGGGCTGATTGGATCTTGGATTGAAGTAGGCTGGCTGGCCAACCTCCTGCTCTCTCCTCCTCCCAACAGGCCCAATCTGCCCAGACCGGGGTCAGGCAGGCAGGAGCCCACCAGTGCATGAATTCGTAATGAAAACAGTGAATCAGCAAGGGAGGAGTCTGCCAAGTGACCAGAGCAAACTGCAGAACCTGGAGAACCTAGGCTGGCCCAGCCCCACCGCTGACTCAGCAGGTGCAGGGTCAGGCCTGGTCCAGCCCCACCTCTGACTCAGCAGATTCAGGGTCAGGCCTGCCCAGCCCCACCTCTGACTCAGCAGATTCAGGGTCAGGCCTGGTCCAGCCCCACCTCTGACTCAGCAGATTCAGGGTCAGCCCTGCCCAGCCCCACCTCTGACTCAGCAGATTCAGGGTCAGGCCTGGTCCAGCCCCACCTCTGACTCAGCAGATTCAGGGTCAGGCCTGGCCCAGCCCCACCTCTGACTCAGCAGATTCAGGGTCAGGCCTGCCCAGCCTCACCTCTGACTCAGCAGCTGCAGATGAGCTGCTGGTCTGGTGCAGGCTGGCAGGGTCACCGCTCTCCAGTCTAAGGCCCTACACTGAGAAAACAGTGAATTGCTTTTGGGGGCAGGGCTACAATTACGTTTCCCTGGAAGAGGGGCAGGCACACTCCCACCTCCTCCCAGAAACGTGTGTGTGAGCATCTGCCGCCTGAACAACATCTCATGTGATGTAAATGTTTTTTTTTACTGATTTCAGAGAGAGGGAGAAACACTGATGTGAGAGAAACATCAGTCGGTTGCCTCCAGCACTCACCCTGACCAGGGATTGAACCACAACCCAGGCAGGTGCCCTGCTATGGAATCGAACTAGTGACTTTTGGTGCAAAGGACACACCCAACTAACAGAGCCATACCCACCGGGGCACATCTGGTGCAGTTCTCGGGAAGGGATCCAGGAATACACAGTCCGCATGGCCCGGTATGTTCGCGCTGCTGTCTCAATGGCCCGCTAAATAGGCAGAACTGAGGATTCAGTAGATATTCACACCATCAGCGAACCTGACCTTGAAAACACTGAGGCCGAGGTCCCCACATCAGTGAATCGTCAATGTCTTCACATCCCTTTGGGAACACCGTCCTCCCCCAGGAAACCAGGGCTGGTCATCCCCCTCCCATTGACCCTGCTCACCCGGGTACCACCCAGCTCCGAGGAAGTGTCTTAAGGAACATATGTATTTACTACACAGAGACCTCATTTCTACTTCCTGTTATTCCTTATTCTGGCAAACAGTGTCCAACGTAAGTGTGAATAGAAGACACTGTTTGAACCTGCCACCAAAAATAAATAATGTCCTATATAATAAAAGGCTAATAAGCAAATTGACCAACCAGTAGAATGACCAGTCACTATGGCATGCACTAGCCATGAGGGGGCAGACACTCAATGCAGGAGCTGCTCCCTGGTGGTCAGTGCGCTCCCACAGGCTCAGCCAGAAGCCAGCTCACGGCTGGTGAGCCCAGCAGGTGGCGGGAGCCTCTGCCTGCAGCAGCGCTGAGGACGTCCGGCTGCCGACATTCCCCGGGGGCTCCAGGGCTGCGAAAGTCACAGGCTGGCTGAGGGTTCCCCACCGCCCTAAGTGCACGAATATCAGGAACCTGGCCTCTAGTTTAGAAATAAAAGAACAAGAGATCGTGAACATTTTATAGCCCCGGATACTGTACAAGGACTGGCTACAGGGTAACAGTAAGCAAGCAGTGAAGTCTTTGACCTTGGGAAGGTCAACCCTAGCATGACCACAGGAGAGGAGAATTACAGAAGGGAAGGGAAGGGAAGGGAAGGGAAGGGAAGGGAAGGGAAGGGAAGGGAAGGGAAGGGAAGGGAAGGGAAGGGAAGGGAAGCTCTGGCTGGAGGCATGGCCTTGCCTTCCAGCCCCTCAGTGCCAGGCAGGTTGCTGTTGATGCTGGGACGGACCTCTGGGTACTCTGAGGCCAAGGACCAGGCAGGCCCGTGGGGTGCTCCTTAGCTGAGGGACTCAGCCCTCGTGGGAAATGAAGCCAGGCCGACCTCCAAACTGAGCAATAACTTGACCCCAACCGCCCTGTGCCCCTCCACCCCCATCCCCGGGCACAGATGAATTCCATGAACCTGCAGACACAGGTGCCACCCTTCATGCTCCAGCGTTTCCCAGTGGTTACGAGAAGCCACCTGCATCTCACTTCACACTAGTTCAGACCCCACAGCAGGGTTTTCCTGCCAGAATGTTTGGGGTGGGCCCTGATGTCCATATTTAATCAAAACAGATGTGTACTTAGGCACATAACTTAAAAAAAATAAATATTTTTATTGATTTGAGAAAGGGAGAGGGAGAGACAGAAACATCCATGATGAGAATCATTGTCAGATGCCTCCTGTTCACCCCCCACCCCCACCCCAGCCCCCAACTGGGGATTAAGCCTGCAACCGGGGCCTGTGCCCTGACTGGAAATCAAACTGTGACCTCCTGGTTCATAGGTCAACGCTCAAGCACTGAGCCACACAGGCCATGCAGGCACATAACGTTTTTAGCTTCCTCACTAAGGGTTTTCCTTCTTGTTTTTTCTATTGCTCTTAAGTGGATTCATTCACCATAACGTGAAGAGCATTCAGATAATTGGGCCTTTTAACCGACGTTCTTTTGTTTGACTGCTTTATTTTAAGGAGCATAAGTGGAGAAGGTTTCTCCTAAAATGTTCCTGTCTCTCTCTCTCTCTCCCCTCCCCTCTAAAATCCGATTAAGACATATATTTTTTTAAAAAAGTTATGTGCCTAACTTAAGGTGACCAGACTTCCTGCTGTTGGCAGGACAGTCCCGATTTTTAACAATTTGTCCCGCATCCCAAGGTGTTTTTAAAAAGCCCTGATTTTTGGAAAGACTTTTTTAAAACGCCGTGGGACACGGGACAAATTGTTAAAAATCGGGACTGTCCTGCCAACAGCAGGAAGTCTGGTCACCTCAGCCTAAGTATCACGTCTGTTTTGATGAAATGGAATTTAACATCAGTGTCTGTAAACTCCACGTCCAACACGGAACAAACTATACGGATGCAGGAGTCCATGGTTTGATTGTCAGCAACGCTATGAGTCACTTGCTGGGAAGAGAATTTGGGTAACTGGGTCTTTAAACGGACGTTCTTTTATTTACAGCGTTTTATTTTATTTTAAGAAGCATAACAGGAGAAGCCTTCCTCCTGGAAACTCTCCTAAAGCACATAGCCATCCAGCCCTGGCTTCTTCGCGTCTAGTTTTTCTCCGGCTCCAGCCATTTCCATGAGGGGAAAACGGTGACATTGCCAACCTCGCAGATTCCATGATTAGAGACTCTCTTTTCCTCACCAGAACTGAGATACGGATTTCAGTCCTTAACCAGTTCCACTCAGGAAAACAGGTATAAAGCGGAGAAAAAAAATAAAAACTGCAGACACATCTAACGTAATATGTCTCAAGCCTCAGACACAGGAAATAAACATTTACTCAACCCCCCCGTGAAGGTGCACGGAGATCGCCTGCCTCCACGAAAGCTTAGGGAGAAGATGAACATCTACCTAATGAACACAGAGTTTAACGTCAGGGTCTGTAACTCCAAGTCCAACACTTTAGTCTTAAATCAAAGAAGAGGATCTTAAAGATCATCTAGCCCAGTGGTTCTTCACCTTCCTAAGGCCGACCCTTTAATACAGCTCCTCATGTTGTGGTGACCCCCAACCATAAAATTATTTGTGTTGCTATGTCATAACTGTAATGTTGCTATTGTTATGAATCGTAAGGTAAATATCTGTGTTTTCCGGTCTTAGGCGACCCTGTCAGGTTGAGAACCGCTAGCAGGGTCACCTAAGACCATCAGAAAACACAATATTTTGCATATTCACAACTCCAAACCTACTTTTGCCCTAGCCTGAATGCTATTTTTTTCCTGAATACTATTTATTTACAAGCTGACAATTTATGGCTCTATTTATTAATAAAATAGGAAAATATGTTTAAAATAAAATATATATGAGACATTGAGCTACAGTCTAGAGATGAGAAACCACAGTGAAAGTGTGTGTGTGTGTGTGTGTGTGTGTGTGTGTGTGTGTGTAAGTAAATCTATGTATATAAAAGCCTAAGCAATCTTTCCACTGTTTGCTATGATGTGCATTTACCACCAGGGGGCAGATGCTCAGCACATAGGCATGGAGACATGGAACAGACTGATGAATCTCTGAGGGAAGGGATGAGGGGAAAGGAATTTGTGCACTGGTGGGGTCCCTTGGCCTGACCTATGGGGATTGGGCCAAACTGTCAATCCAACATCCCCCGGATTGTGAGAGGGTGCAGGCCAGGCCAAACCCCACCAGTGCAAGAATCTGTGCACGGGGCCTCTAGTACATATCCAGCCATGAGCGTTGGAGGGGTTCTATTTTTAATACTTCCTATTATCCTCAGGTACCAGGCATGTGGCCTCCCCTGCTCGCTGTGGGCAGTCAGGAAGCAGGGACAGTGTCTATTGAATCTGCGAGGCTGCAGCCCTGACCTGAGTGCCTGCCTGGCCCCACAGGTGTGCAGCCCATCAGACACTGGTTGGAGGAGCGATGTCGCCATGTCTGGCTGAAAACTCTGGCCCGGGGTGAAGTGATAATTGGCTCCAGTCCCCGCTCTCAGAGCATTCAATTCCGCTCACACTGATCCAATTCAGCCTCACCCCACAGGCATTCACCGGGGTCTGGCCTTCGCCTGCAATGGAGACCTAAGCGGATTTGGGGCCGCACTATCTGCTCAATCGCCTTAACGCGTTGCTTTGCCCATAAGGGCACGGTGTAGGGCGACAGCCAGAAATCACTTCCAAGGGGGTGGGCACTGCAGCAATGCCCCTCCTTTATTTTGGGGGGAAGCAAATGAGAGTGAGCAGATATAAGCTGTGTTCCCTGCAGAGGTTAAACCAGGCATCTGGCCTCTCTGAGCCCTGGCCCACCTGTCCTAAGTGAGTTTCTCCTAAGTGAGCACACCCCAAGGACTCTGCTGGAGGGCACGTCCTGAGGACTCCTCGGGAGGGCACGGCCCCAGGACTCGCGGGAGGGCCGAGGGAGCAGCCACTCAGATGAGTCCCTGGTCTCTCAAATGCCCACACATGAGCTCAGCGCCACCTCCTGGGAAAGACCTTCTTGATGTACCCAGACCGAGGCCTTCTCTTCAGTCCCTAGTCCAGAGGCCCATTTGCCCGAACAGTGCCGATCGCAGCAGGCTGGAGGCCCCTGGGTTCGCAGCATCAGCAGGAGGAATGAGCGGACTGCGGCTCATCGCAGGAACGGCTGCAGGTGCTGAGTTCTCTGAGGGTTTACTGTTTGCCGAGACCACGGGGACAGACGGGGCAACCGGGGCTGTTTTCACAAGAAATGCCCTCCAGTCCACATTTTTACTCTCCTCCCTCCGTCTTCAGCATTTAGTGTTGTTTGACTCCATCAATAGCCTCCTGGCTTAGTCAGGGCGGATTTGGGCTTCAGATGTTGGCACAAAAGTTCCCTCCTCAGGAAGCCTTCAGTAACCTGATCACGGTGCCCGTCTTTTTCGGATATTGTAATAAACGGGCACGTTTATCACTGTCATCCATTGCTAAACCCTGAGCTTGGGCCCGGCGTGGCTGCTCTCCGCCCTACCCTCAGAACGCGCACCATTAGTATTTGTCAGCTCCATTCGGTATGGCTCACCTGTCTGCTTCCTGGATTTTCTTCCTTGAAACACCAATTAGAAGCAACGGCACACAATTCCATGGCAGGCATTATTTCGGTAGGATAACAAAGGCGATAGTGTATGTATCAACGTTCCCTTTATCAGATGTCACAGAGGAAAATGCTGCTGGTCAAACTTCTGCTCAGCATGTTCGTGCCAATAAAGAGGCATTGATATTTTTCTTTATTAAACAAGAGCATCGCAACGTGCACATCGTCCTGCATGTAGCTTTTGTCAGGGACATGCACAACCTTTCATACCAGAACATATTGATCCGCCCATGATGTTACATGGGTCTCCCCCATGGAAACACACAGACTCCCTACAGGTTTCTTGGGTGACGAAGTAGCAAGAATACCCCTTGTGTATCCTCTCCCCAACATGTGCATTGTTTTTGAATAACAGAGTCTTACGCAAATTTCTTTAAATGCCAGGTGAATAGTGTGCCGCGCCTGCACAGCCAGGTTCGGTGAGCCTGAGGGGGGCGGTGAAGGATTGAGAAAAGACAGACAAGAGAATAAAGCTGGGTCTGGGTGGGACACTGCCCTCTGATGGAGAGACAGAGCCATGGCCTGCAAGCCGTGTCTTTATTTCATAGCCAGATGCCACGAGGCAAAGGAAGGGCGTGGTCAAGATGTTTACAACGTTCTCCTGGGTTTCGAATCTACTCCATCACATGCACCTGGTCAAGCTTTGTTTCCTGGCTGCACCTCCCGCGGCCTCTATCACTCAACCATGTGGGACCACAGGTGGGACCGTCACATGTCCAAACGCTGTAGCCGCTCTCCACAGAACGGTGGTTCTGTTTCCTAAAGGTGTACCACGTTCTGCACGGGAGGCCCAATTTATTTCAGTAAATCGTCAAAATCCAAAGGGGAGTCGCCAGTCAGTTCTGATTCTCATCAGCGGCCAGGTGAGCCGGCGGGCTGCTGAGAGGGTGCAATTCATCCGGGTGCACCTGTCTTCGGCAGCCTGCGCCCCCGGTGACAGGGGCCTCCTCAGGCCAAAGCATCCACCCGCTGCAGTAACTAACGGCAGGCGGAGGGATGCAGATGTGCTAGCCCTGGCCCAGGCTGCCCGGTACCCTTCCCACCCAGCGCCGGCGATGGCTGGCAATTAGAGAGCACCTCCAGGGAGGGCGGGCTAATGGAATAAATGTGTCATCATCTGCTCCCAGGAACAACCGAACAGCAAACAAAAATATTATTCATAAAAAGTGATCTCCCAATTATAAGAGCCCAAACGATTCCTTTTATGAGACTTTTGACAAGAAGCAAAAAATCAAACGGTAGGAAAACAACAAGTATTGCCCTCACTCTAATATAAAACGATAAATCCGGTGCCAATCAATTGGCACACGCAGTGCAAAGAGGCTTATGGATGGTGAAAGGTCCCGAGGACAGCTTTATAACGGAAAAAACACCCCCTGAGCAATGATTTTTGGGGAGACAGCGCTCCCGAGCTTGACAGATCCCTGCAGCCATTCAAGGACCATCAGAGCCATCCAACTTTCCATTGCAAATTGACAGACAGGGGAGTTGTATTAGTAAGACCAGAATACGTTTTTAATAAACACCACTTCTCTTTTGAGGAGAAATTAACAGTACACCCAGTCACGGGTGCTTGCTCGTTCCGGGCAGAGAGCTCAGGGGGCGGTGTGCAGAGCGGGCATGTATGCACCCACCTTTCGGAACGAGGGGTCTGTGTGCAGGATGGAGATGGGGTCAGAGCGACATGACCTCGGTCTGTTCAATGCCCACCCTCCCAAGCGCGCGTGACACACACACGCGTGCGTGCACTGCCCCACCGCCTGGCAGCACATGGCGCTCTGTGATGAGCCAGTGGAGGCGCCCTCTCCTCGGCAGCAGCACGGCCTCCTTTGCATTTGACACTTGACTGCCCTTAGGAGTCCGTTGTCAAAAACCGTCCATTTGGAAAAGAAAAATCACGTAAGGAAAGGCTAAGTGCGGCGAGGCTGTCCTGAGGGCTTGGACACTGGAGCCCTCAGGGCCCTGGCTTCCAGGATCTGGCTGCTCGGAGAGATCAATTATTTATCGGTTTGGTCATCTGTTCATCACAGTGGGGAGTTCATCCCAAGGTCACTTCGCTGAGAACCAGGGCGCCCCGTCCGGGAGGACGTGAAAAAGGGGGGCGCGGGCTGTCCGCGGGTGTGGGGGCTCAGCGTGGGCCTGGGCCCGGGCAGGGCGCGGGGGGAGAAAGAGGCTCGGCTCCCGCTCAGCGGGCATCGCCCGTGTCCTGGAAGTCACAGCTGCTCACCCGGTGGTCCCGTCCCCACACAGGAGAAAACACCCTCTTTGAAACCACATCCTTTCCGCCCTTTACATCAAAAGATCTCCACGCTGCCCGGCCGGTGTGGCTTAGTGGTTGAGCCTTGACCTCTGAACCGGGAGGTCAGAGTTCAATTCCTGGTCAGGGCCCAGGCCCAGATTGTGGGCTCAATGCCCAGCGTGGGGCGTGCAGGAGGCAGCCAATCCATGTTTCTCCCTCAATGGATGTTTCTATCTCTGTCCCTTCCTCTCTGAAATCAATAAAAACACATATTTTTAAAAAAGTCACTGGGGCAATGATCTAAATACTTTCCTCCAGGAGTCTGAAGTACAATATGTGAGGACATATAATAAAATGCTGAAACAGTCCCTGCACCCCGTTCAGAGTGGAAATGCCTGTGCCTTGTAAACACCTGGCAGTGGAAACCACCGGCACACGAGGACCGTGGGGCTCAGGGCTCAGGCCATGTCCCGGCTTATTTTACATCCTCGGGAAAGTGTCCCCACGCTCAGCACCCATGATCCACGCTCAGTACCTATGAACCATACTTAGCACCCATACTCAGCGCCCACAACCCATGCCTAGTGCCCACAGCCCACACTCAGTACTCTTGACCCATGCTCAGCATCCACGGCCCACACTCAGCACCCACAGCCCACACTCAGCACCCATGGCCCACACTCAGCACCCACGGCCCACACTCAGTACTCTTGACCCATGCTCAGCACCCACAGCCCACACTCAGCACCCATGGCCCACACTCAGCGCCCACGGCCCACACTCAGCGCCCACGGCCCACACTCAGCGCCCACGGCCCACACTCAGCGCTCATGGCAGCGCCCATGGCTTGGGAACGGGCCGCGGGTCTCAGGAGGAGGTCTGTCTTCAGGGGGGAGGTTGCGGTAAGAGGAGCAAAGCTGGCTCGGGGATAAGCCAGGACGCCAGGAAGCCCGGACTCCTGTGTGCGGGAGTCACACGCCCTCCCGCAGGCCCCGGCGTGAGGAAGCAGGAGCCTGGGCACTCGGGACGTCCACGCAGGGAGCACCTGGCCCGTGCGACGGCCCTCCCACCCCCCAGGCTGGTCCAGCCTCAGGCCCAGGCAGGGACCAGGAAGAGTGTGATGTGTCTGACCCTTTCTGTAGGATGGCCATTTCACCCCCAGCGTCCTGACAGTTGCTGAGCCATGGAAACGCATCGTCACAACGTTGACCCGGGAACCCCGAGTCTGTGAAGTCCCCAGAGGTGACCAGGAGCCGCACCCCGTGGCTCTCGTTCAGGGAGCGGGAGCGGGAGCGGACGTGGGGACGGCTTTCCAGCTTCGAAAAGCCACCACCATCGGTGCCTCACAGGCCAGCCTGCTCCTGGGGGGTTTCCCACACCGAGGGCGAAGGACAGGGCCTGGCAGACAGGGGGCGCCCTCGGCGCGGATGTGAGACAGTGTACAGTTCACAGGGATGCTGACTTCAGTGGCAGACTTTTAAGGAGACTGAGAAGTCAGAATGCCTCACCCGCGGGATAAAAATAGGGGTGCTCTTAACGTGAGTTACCAAAATAGACTGTGATTAAGCCCACAATCGCATTACACTTAACACGCTGCAAGTAAAGACTGAGGGGAAGAAGAAACCTTAAGAAGCTGGGAAGCTTTTTCAGTAACGTTCACTTGGCATTGATCATTCTCCTTTGCGTGCTTTTCCTTTAATGCACGGATACATTATTGCCGTTTTAAATAGGTTTCTTGAACCTATGTTTCTCAGTCGAGCTGATCTGAGGTGTTGGGGTTCTCATTGGTGCTGTTTTTTTGGCTAATCTTTGCATTCACCTAAGGGTGGCATTATAAAAATAACTTTTATGACTTCCTTCTCTCTCCTTACTCTAGCGAAGATTAAGTATAAAAAAAAAAATCTATCCGTTAAAGGTCTTGGTGTGACAAATTTTGGAAAATGTTATTGATTTCTCCTATAGTTAATGGTTTGCCGGGTGTGTGTGTGTGTGTTTTAAATATACTATAAATATGATCTTTCTTTTATGACTGTATAAATAATTGATAATCACTATAAAACTGATAGGATGACAAAGAAAAGTTTTAATGATTCGAATTCCCAGCGGAAGAGCAGTGTCCATTAATATTTTAGCGGGGCTCGCTTCGTATATCTATTTAATGCACGGAGACCATGTTTCCGGCAGGCCTTTGATGCCACTGTCCTTTGCCCATCTCCTCGGCTGGTCTCATTTGCTGAGACGTGTATGGGGGGCACACAGCAATGCCCTGGGAGCTGATGCAGGAGAAACCAGGTAGCAACTGAAATACCCCCCCTCCCCCGCAACAGCAGGCTCAACCCTAATTAGACGTGACAAAACACCTACTCAGACTACCCAGCTGGCATCTCTGTAGGTGAAAGGTGAAAGGTGAAAGGTGAAAGGTGAAAGGCAAGGGCCTTCTTCCCAACAGCCAAGCTACAGTGTTAGAACACCTGACCTCTCAGGCGCCTGGAAGGTCTCCCGCCTGCCCTCTCCCAGCCGCGTCCACAGCCCCTGGCTCCTGCGCTGCGGCGCCTTCCGTTTCCTGTTCATGCTGAGAGGGAGGCTGAGGACCCTGCCACCCTTGGTCCCCAATTAATGGTACGGGCGGAGATTCTGGGTGTCAGTGTAGCAATCAGGCCAAAAAATAAAAAAAACAGAGTTAGTGCCCAAATTACGAAATATTTAACTAAAAAAATCCATAACTTATAGGTTATCAGAAAAAAATTAACTTAATATTCTTACACACAGACCTTTCCACAGAGATCTTGAGAGAATGAGAAAGCTGTTGTGAACATTTTATTGGTCAAAGCTCGGAGACACCTGGACGGCCCTCCAAAGGGAGGCCTCCATGGCCACCTAAAGCTTTTGTCTATCGCAGGCTGCGTCTATCACACCCCCTGAGGGATGTCCGACTGCCCGTTTCCGGAGGGAGATGCAGCTTTTTCTTTGTTATTCTTGGAAGTAATAACTGGGAAGAGGGAGAGAGAGGTCCCAGGCAGTGAAATTTCTCTCTCTCTCTCTCTCTCTCTCTCTCTCTCTCTCTCTCTCTCTCTCTCTCGCTGGGTGGCGGTTACATGAGTATATCTACTGAGCTATACACTTAGGACTTAAGTGCAGAGTGTGAAAACTACATCTACATTGAAAAGCGGAAAATGTGCTTCCAAAGGCAATGACCCACAGAACCAAAGGGAAAGAGGCAGAAAATAATGAAATCCACATGACATACACAGAGAAAGGGACTCAATACTTTCCCCAGTGACGTATGTCTCCCATAATAGTGGAAAGGAAAGGAGGGAGGGAGGAAGGAGGCAGGGGGAGAAAGAAAAAAGACAAGAAAGCAATTAGCCCAGCAAATTAAAACAACAACAACAAGCAAAAAAGAGCCACCACAGAGCATTGTGGAACTCTCTGTTAGAAAAATGAAATTTCCTTTGGCCCTGGCTGGTGGCTTGGTTGGTTGGAGCATCGTCCTGTCCATCAAGAATGCTCAATGCTCAGGGCTTGTGCGGGAGGCAACCAATCAAAGTTTCTCTCTCACATGGACTTTCCTCTCTCTCTCTCTCTCTCTCTCTCTCTCTCTCTCTCTCTCTCTCTCTCTCTCTCTTTCTCTCTCTCTGAATTAATCTCGAGTGACGATTAAATTTTAAAAAAAGTAAACAAAAACGTCTTTTGGAAAAGCCACTTCACCAAACTAAAGAGGGCAGTCAGCAGCCATCTCAGCGGCAATGCCCACTTATTTTCATGTCAATAGTCTGTCTTCCCCAACAAGCACCTGATCGGGATTTTAGGACTCAGACTTCAGGTAGTTTCCAGGGTTGCAGTGACCCGCCCGATGTGCTGACACCTCAGAAAGGACATGCACCCCACAGCAGCTCACGGCCAACCTCTCTGAAGCCGATTGGCCGTGTGGGTGCCTTTCCCGCCACCGGGAACCTTGCCTGGCTCTCGGCAGCGGTGTTACCTGGCCCCTCCACGCAGCCTGCAGCCGCTCTGTCACCCACCAGGTTATGAGACACAATAGGAGGAGAGGAGAATAAAACCATTATCTTCCACCGTCCTCCGAGAGGATGAGAGTGGAGGATTAGCACTTTACAGCTGTCAAGAGGATTAATTTTAAATCTTTTCTATTTCCGCCACCCGACGTAGTGGAGCTGTGCGAATAAAAGGCCATTGTCTTCACTCATTAATTTCAAGAGACGGTTAGGAGATGGGGATCTTTTGGAGTTATTATGCCTCTGAAGCGATCTTTATCTGGAAACAAAGGCTCGCAGGGAATACATGATGCTCCCGCGTTGTCGGGAGGGTGGATTCCAGACGGGCGGGCGACACAGACTTGCGGCCACGTGAGGGCCGGCTATCTTTCTACACCTACGAGATAGCATTGTATAAAAACCACCACTCGGCTTAAATTAGATAGAAAGGAATGTGTAAGCGAGTCTCCTGATCCCTGTTTTTCCTCCTGAGCCCACATGGCCCAGATCAATGCCTGTGAGCGAAGCTACAGAGTGAGGAACCCTGCTGCTGCTGCTGCTAATTCACTCTAACCCTCCCTGCTGACGTCTGCGTCAGGGGATCCAGCGCAATCCCTCCCGGGTGTGGCGACAGCTGGGTCCCGACGAAGCCTCAGCAGTGAACTGTTTCTGCAAAGACTCCCAGCTCAGAGGTCACCACACAAGTGCCAGTGTCCCTACAGGCATGTGATGCATGTACCTATTCTTAAATCAGATAACAATACACATTTTGTAAGTATGTAAAAAAGCATAAAAACAAATATGAAAATAAATATTTTAAACATGCATGCACACATTCATAAGTGCATCTATACATATAGTGTATAGATAGATAATAGATGTTTATTTTAAATAAAAAGACTAGATATCACCATACAAGCTCGTGACTGAAATTCATATTGAATACAGTCATATGTTTGCAAAAATGATATAAAAGATTGAAATAATATCTGAAAAGAAATGTTAGTTAGACGTTTATTATAATTTTATAGTTATGAATTTGTTTCTTATATATTTAAAATTATATGAACCATTATAGAAGTGTTGAAAATATATCTCAAAATTTTCAGAACTGAAATAAAAAATGAAGAAATGTAACCACAAACAATGCTAAATACCCAAAGCAATCTTAAGAAAAAGAGAACAAGGTTTGAGGTATCACACTCTGTGAAATCAAGCTAGACTACAAAGCCACAGTAATCAAAACAGCATGGTACTGCCACAAAAACAGACACGTAGGTCCATGGGACAGAACAGAGAGCCCAGAAATTAACCTGTACTTGCTCAATTAATCTATGACGAAGGAGGGGTAATGTACAGAGGAGACATGACAGTGTCTTCAGTAACTGTGGCAGGAAAACGAATGGACACTTGTAAGAACACAAAATGGATCTTCATCCGTCAGGTACAAAAATATACTCAACATGGATTAAAGCCTTAAATAAAGGACTGAGACCATAAACACCAGGAGGAGCCAAGGAAGTAAACTATCGGACATCAGTCTTCTGATATGGTTTTGGACAACTATCCTCTGTCAAGAACCACAAAAGTAAATATAAACAAATGGAAGTGCATCAAACTGAAAAGCTTTTGCACAGCCAAGGAAACCATCAACAAAAGGAAGAGGCAACCTACTGAATGGGAGAAAATATTTGCAAACAATAAACCTGAAGAGGGGTTAATATCCCAAATATATAAAGAACTCATACAATTGAACATTAAAAACACCCCACGCAAACATTTCTTCAATTAAAAGCTGGGCAGAGGACAGAATAGTTACTTTTCCAAAGAACATATACAAATAGCCAACAGACACAGGAACATGCTCAACATCACTAATCTTCACGGATGTTCATATCACCTCACACCTGTCAGAATAGCTACCATCAATACATCCACAAACAACTGTTGGTGCGGATGTGGAGAAAAGGGAACCCCAGACACTGCAGTGACTATGGAGAACAGTCTAAAGCTTCCTCAAAAATTAAGATAGAACTACGATAAGACTCAGTAATGAAAACACTAATTTGAAAACATATATGCATCTCTAGGTTTCCCTCGAAATTACCTACAATAGCCAAGACATGGAAGCAACCTAGGTGTCCACTGATAATGAACAGATAAAGATGTCACACACACACACACACACACACACACACACACACACACAGAGGAATATTATTCAGGCATAAAAAAGAATGAACTCTTGTCTTTTGCAACAACATGGGTAGACCTAGAGGGTATTATGCTAAGTGAAATAAGTCAGACAGAAAAATATAAATAATGTATTATTCTGCTTATATAAAAAGCAAAGGAGATTAACAGATACAAACCTCCAATCACAACGTAAGTAAATCATGTGGATGTGGTAATACCATGCCAGCTTCCTGTGGGGACAGGTGGTCATTTTATCAAGCGCTGGGTCACTGCTGTGCACCTGAACTGATCATGATGTGGTACGTCGATTACACTTTAATAGAGAGATGTTCTGATTAAATAAAACCTACAAGGTATGTACGCTTTAATCCCCTAGAATTCGTGCATTTTAGAAGATGATCTCAAAGCTACGGTTTCTCCCCCCCTTAAATTCTGGGGTTTGAACACAGCCACGGCTCATCTTTCCTCCACGATGATGATGGGAAAGGCTTTCCCGTCCTGTGCGGACATAATCTGACCCATTAGTTGGACAGCCCATTCCAATCATCCAAGATCAGCCAGCAATGGGCACAAGTAAATCTCGCCCCGAGCTCTGAAAATGACCTCAAAAGCTGGAGAGTTAAGTCAAGGGCACGTGGGCCTCTGTGCCCCCGTCTGCACGGGGAAGACCGTTAACACAGGCTCCACGTCTCCTCCAGGTGATGCCATGTGGCACTGCCATCTCTGCATCACAGGCCACTTGAGGACACCTGTGTGCTCGGTGCCTGTCCGTGATCGTCTTCATCGTGGGAGGAGCTGAGATAACACAGCGGTAGATTGGTTTTGTTCCCTATTTTATAAAATATATTTTATTGATTTCAGAGAGGAAGGGAGAGGGAGAGATAAAAACATCAGCGATGAGAGAGGATCATGGATCGGCTGCCTCCTGCACGCCCCACACTGGGGATCGAGCCCACAACCCCGGCGGGTGCCCTGACAGGTAACAGAACTGTGACCTCCTTCCCGGCTCATCGGTGGAGGCTCAACCACTGAGCCCAGCCAGCCAGGCTTGTTCCTATTAGTTCCCACTTTACAAGGGAAAAACTGGGACCTCCGTCCTCACAATTCTGTACCATGAACCCCACACCTGTGTGCAGACCCCGAGTATGCCCCCCAACGATCCTCTCTGTTTATGACAGAAGCTGCGTTCGAAGAGGGACTTCCCCGTGCTTCCATTAGCAGAGTGCCGGCGTGACCCGCCCTAGACGAGAATTACAAACGATACCTCTTACGGCTTCTTTATCTAAAGCACTTTTTCCTGATGTTTAATTTATCAATCATCTCCCAGAGGTAACAGTAATAGAGGGAGGAGGGCGGCAGATGGGTTTGTGAGGAGAGAGCACCAGGCCTGCTGTGTCCAGAGAGCACACACGGAGAGAAGGCAAAACAAACGCAGCTCCTGAGCCTCGGTGATTGGCCCCAGGGGGCAGGGAGCTCCCAGGGTGTCCACGCAGAAGTGCCCGGGTCCACACCGGAGACTGAGGAGAACATGTCTGCTCAGTGATCAGCTCCACGACAACGCTGCTTATGGTCAGACCGAACACGGAGCACACGTAGGTGCTCCCTGACTCCAGGTATTTTCTCCCTAAAGAAACCTTTTTCATAGAACCTCCATTCTAATACACTTTAAAATATATTTTTATTGATGATTTTGATTTCAGACAGGAAGGGAGAGAGGGAGAAAGAGAGAGAAGCATCAATGATGAGAATCATGGATCAGCTGCCTCCTGCATGCCCCACACTGAGGATCGAGCCCATAACGAAGGCATGTGCCCTGATCAGGAATCGAACCGTGACCTCCTGGTTCACGGGTGGACACTCAACAACTGAGTCTCGCCAGCAGGGCAGAAATGAAGTCATTTTAAACAAATACGTCATAGTGTTTATCACGTCAGTAGACATGCACAGATACGCACACATTATATACATCACACACACACACGCACATGTATTATTAGTGGGATGGCAGTCAACACTGTGGATGTATCACCTTGGGATTATTTCATGATGGTTTGCCACATTTCGTGATTAATCATTTAATTTAACCATTTCTGAAATGCTGACTTTTCTTTTAAAAAATATATTTTATTGATTTTTATTTTATTTTTTTTACAGAGAGGAAGGGAGAGGGACAGAAAGCCAGAAACATCAATGAGAGAGAAATATCGACCAGCTGCCTCCCACTGGGGATGTGCCCGAAACCAATGTATGTGCCCTTGACCGGAATCTATCCGGGGCCCCCTCAGTCCGCAGGCCGACGCTCTATCCACTTAGCCAAACCGGTTTCGGCATGAAATGCTGACTTTTCTTTAAGCGAGACATTCCCTCGTGGCGATGGGGACTTCTCCTGACTGCGTTTGTTTGCTCTCCACCAGATACCAGGTCTGACATTCTGACGGATGCGCACGCTCAGCTCCCACCTCACACACTATTTCCACCTCCTCCTGACCCCAACACATTATCTCGCCCGACGGAGGAGGAAGGAGCCAACCGACTGGGCCAAATGACGCGTGAAAGGAAGAATACTAAAACACAGGCCAGTGTTCTTTACACTTGCTTCATTTTATGGGCTTTCTATGCTTTAAGTCCTTCTCCCGTACAGCGAGGTAGATGGATGGCAGTTATGTTCCCAAAGTTATCAAATCTTGGTTGATCCATAGATCAAGTGGTGTATAAAATGGATTTGCAAAGGAAAAAAAGAAAAAAAGAAAAAAAAGACAACCCTAGAAGTATGTGAAATCCCAGCATGCCTCTTTAGATGTGTCTGTGTTTCTCAGAAGTTGCTTGACAACTGATTAATCTCAATTTCCCCCTCTTTGTTTGGAAAAACAAGTTACAAGTGAACACAAGACCTTTCTCATGGACCTGCTCCCCAGATGCAAATGTCCCCAATGGCTTATTGAAGACACCTATTGATTGCTGCCTGCTTCAAATAAAGCACAAACCCCACACGTGAACGAGCTAGTGCAGATGCTTAACTTTCAGCAGCTGCTTCATGCAAACAAGCCCTACCCTGGCATCGTATAGTTCAGAGGACTGAATTCAAAGCTGTGTTTCCTCCTTGATTCACCTGCTACATAGCTTTCCCGGCCACTGCTCAGCTCCTGAGGAACTTAGACACGAATGCTGCTCTGCGGAGTCATTTAACATGTTTGCTCAGATGGAGGAGCGATCAGAGACAAAGGGTGAGGAACCTCAGACCTTAGACTGCATATTGGGGGCAAGGTCAACTCTCTTCAAATTCAGCTGCCAGGAGGGGAGAACCTGGAGGGAGGATCCAGCTGTCTGGACCGGCAGTTCCCAGGAGCCCCTTGTCTTGATGGGATTGTCAAAGCAACAGCCCCTCGGAGCCTGTCCCAGGCCTGGCCTGGGCACTCGGTGTATGAGACCCCGGTGCACACATGCTCTTGGCCCTAAGAGGGGCTCTCGGACGGGCTCTCAGATTCCCAGCCTCGCTCCTTTGAGAAATTCTGAACATCAAGCACTGTTTCACCAGCAGGGAACAAGCTGCTTTTGTATTAAGATGTCCCATCTTGCAGAAACCGGTTTGGCTCAGTGGATAGAGTGTTGTTCTGCGGACTGAAAGGTCCCAGGTTCCATTCTGGTCAGGGGCATGTACATTGGTTGCGTGCACATTCCCAGTAGGGGGCGTGCAAGAGGCAGCTGATCGATGATTCTCTCTCATCGATGTTTCTAGTTCTCTATCCCTCTCTCTTCCTCTCTGTAAAAAATCAACAAAAGATGTCCCATCTCTTGAGTGCTCGGTTAGGGTTTGGCCAGCAGCGCACGGTGGTTAGCAGTGGCCACAGTGCGGAAGAAGCCTGACCTCCACAGCGTCTCAGCCGATGGGAGAGCCAGGTGTCATGAGCTACAGAAGCGATGGACTGGGGACCCTGCCAAAGCCACCAGCCCAGGCGTGCTGTCCTTTCTGCGGGACAATAGAATCATCCTTTCTTTTCCTCCTGTGCTTCCTCCCCTGGAATTGCCTGCATCGCTCATTCCGCTTCAAGAAAGCGAGAAAAGCCAAAATATCAGAAACCTGTTATTATTTTGCAGGAGAAAGCAGTTCTAAACCATGACACAATTTAGGCATGAAAGCATGTTCAAGTGAAAACTCTTTTGTGGCCTAAACTTCCAGGGCAGAACTCCAAACTAGCCCCTCCCTACATTACCCACCAATACCGGAGCAAACTCCGAGTGTCACACACAGCGGCGCAAACCGTGTGACTCAGAGGAGGAACATTACCGAGGAGTCAGGAGAGCCGGTGTCTCCTTCTGGCCTCCCACTGAGGCCTCTGTGACCTTGAGTGGCCTTGGGGGAACTATCCCACATGTGTGATGTGTGTGATGTGTGTGATGAGCTGCCTGAACCCTGGGTCCACTTCTCATCCAAAGCATGAGACCCAGTTCTGTTACTGAAATGGGATGCTCTATAAGGTGTGTGTATATATATATATATATATATATATATATATATATATATATATTGATCACTGATCAGCTGCCCCCTACACACTCCATACTGGAGATTGAGCCCACAACCCAGGCATGAGCCCTGACTGGGAATGGAACCGTGGCCTCCTGGTTCTTAGGTCGACGCTTAACCATTAAGCTACACCAGCCGGGCTCCAAGGTCTATTAAGAATCGATCCTTAATTACATTTTTAGCAAATTTGGAGAATTTATGAACTGTACATACAGGCTGATCGAAGCAAGACTAGCCAGACCATTTCTATTCGGTAGTTGGTGTATATGTACCTTAGATGTGAAACAGCTATAAAAATTAAAATTACATGATCACTTCTCGGTGCTACACTCTGGGCACACTCACTCCTTTCCTCCGCACTTCTACAAAAGACCCAGAATTACGCTCCCCAGGAGGACCGCTTAACCCAGAGGACGGCGCACGTTCGCTTGGAAACAGGCGTTCCCTGTTGCATGCGGCACAATCCAGGCTACTTCAAAGTAGACGTTGCAAATCTCAGAGCGAAGCAGAGGCAAGTGAACTCCGCGGCTTACAGGCTCAGAATGTCATCAAATTTTTCATTTTAAACACCGAGATAGTCACGATTTTTTGCACCATACATCAGATTCACTCATGCAGAAAATAGCAGTCTTGATTAATATTTGGGAAACATCGACTTATGACTAGATTTACACTTTCTATCTATTTATTTGGCTTATTGAACCCGCGTGGAGGAGCCGGGCTATCTCCAGCGCTTCCCCACGTGTAGGCAGAAACCCAAGCAGGCCTCCGGCGTCAGGAGGGGGCTGGTCAGCCTGCGATTATTCCATTACCGCCTCATGAAGGATGGGGGTGGGGTGGGATGGGGTGGCAGTGTATAATACAAAAAATAGAGAACATGTCAAAATAATACAGGAGCACTTTTCTAATTTTTTAACAGTAGAAGTGTTTAAAGTGAGAAAAAAATATGGCTTGATGGTGGCATTAGTCAGGAAGTTCTAGAAATGATTTAAAATTCTAGAAAGTTCTAGAAGAGGGGGTGTTCCTTTATAGAGGGCGGGGAACCTGATTTAGGTGTTTCCTGGGACAGCCTCACTCCCCTAATGAGTCTCAGCTTGCCCGCCCTCATTAGATCACATTCTGTGATGGAGAACCACGCTCCTCCTTGATGTAGTTCATAACTAACAGTCCCTCCTAGCTATTGATCTGCATGAAGAAAAATGGGAGGTTACCCTTTCCAAGTGCGCGCGCACTGCGGGGTGATTATGTGGTAAGCTGGTAATGACAGAGCCATTTTAGTGTTACTCTTCATTAAAAATAAATACGCATTTAAAATAAGAAGCATGGTCACTCTGCTTACAATCCATGTAACTGGCAAAGTCCATTATCGCCCCAAAGTAGGATTAATTGCAGCGCTTTTGGGAAAAGTCTGAGCCCTGCTGATGTAGAATGTGGATGCAGCCATAGCTGTGTGGAATGTTTACTATCTGCAAGGCAAAAGCTAAGCAGTTTATGTGTGCTGTCCCCTTTGATTCTCTCAATAATCTAATGAGATATGTGGTATTTCCATCTTCATTTCAGGCTCAGAGGGTCTATGTCAGTGGTCGGCAAACAGTGGCTCGAGAACCACATGCGGCTCTTTGGCCCCTTGAGTTTTTAGCAAAGGCCAGCTCAGGAGTACCCTAATTAAGTTAATAACAATGTACCTACCTAGATAGTTTAAGTTTAAAAAAGTTGGCTCTCAAAAGAAATGCCCATCGTTGTAATGTTGATATTTGGCTCTGGTGACTAAAGAAGTTTGCCGACCACTGGTCTATGTGATGAGAAAGCAGGTAGATTGTTTTTCCAAACAGCTTGCTCTCATCAGAGTCTGAGCTAGCAAGTGAACCCTAAGACATCCCACATGGAAGCACATCACCAGACACGAGGGCTGTGCTCACAGATGTTACCCCATTCCAGACCTCCGTGAGCACAGCTCTTCTTTAGGGAGGAAGTGGAGGGGACACAGCCAGTGAGTAGCTTAAAGTGCCTAATGCGGTTGACGCGGCCCCAGGAAATCCAGAGATGGAGCCTGGAGACAAACCCAGGCAAGACGATGGGAATGAACGTCATCCTCACACCTGGCCCATGAACTTCATCCCCGACACCTGACCCATGAATGTCATCCCCACACCTGACCCATGAACATCATCCCCACACCTGACCCATGAACATCATCCCCGACACCTGACCCATGAACATCATCCCCGACACCTGATCCATGAATGTCATCCCCACACCTGACCCATGAACATCATCCCCGACACCTGACCCATGAAGGTCATCCCCACACCTGACCCATGAACATCATCCCCGACACCTGACCCATGAAGGTCATCCCCACACCTGACCCATGAACATCATCCCCGACACCTGACCCGGAGACGGGGCTCCAGCCCAAGGACCCTTCCTCCTCCTCCTTCCATAGCTCCTCTTAGCACAGCGCCCAGTTTGACCAGAGACTGCACTCAACCTGTTGTTTTTTCCAAAGTGCTTCTCGCCTCCCAGGTTCTCATAATTTTATTGATTTATTTTTTAAAATATATATTTTATTGATTTCAGAGAGGAAGGGAGAGGGAGAGGGAAACAGAAATCAATGATGAGAATCATGGATCGACTGCCTCCTGCATGCCCCCTCCTGGGGATTGAGCACAAAACCCGGGCATGTGCCCTGACTTTGAACGGAACCATGACCTCCTGGTTCATAGATCAATGCTCAACCCCTGAGCCATGCTGGCCGGGCTCACGGATTTTAAACTTCCCATCTTTCACGGGATTAGCAAAAATGAAAGGAGAAGGAGCTGCCATTGGCGATCAAGTCCAGACCCAATCTCATCTCCACGGGTTTCAGGGAACTTGGGTTTCGGGAAACACCTCCCACCAGAGAGTGTGTAGAACAACGTGGAACCAGAGCACAGTGCGCTCCACACAGTCTTCCTAAAATGCCCACGGAAACCCACGTCTACAGATCTCCCCCTCGGCGCGAACCCGATGGATCAGCTTCTCACAGAGCAAGTCAAACCAGGAAAACATCATTTTTTTTTTTTTAAGACAAAGTATCACTCTCATATGTAGAATCTAAAGAGCAGAGGGAAGGCAGGGAGGGTGAGAGGGAAGAGATCAACCAAAGAACATGTATGCAGATATGCGTAACCCATGGACACGGACAACAGAGTGGCGAGGGGCAGGGGCCGCAGCAGGCTCGAGGGGGTCCATGGGGGACACATGTAATACTTTCAACAATAAAGATTTAAAAAAAAATAACAGCGGAGGACGTCTAAAATAGTATCCATCAAACAACTTCGTGCAATTTGTCCTCCTAATGCCGTTTCCCTGATTACACACACAAAATAATCTACTTGAAGTAAAAAGGAACCAGTCCACTCTAAAGTAGACGCATCACCTTCTTGCTTTTAGCATGTCCTGCAGGTAGGGGGCCTCACCCTCCCTTCCAGGAACCCCTCGGACAGGCTGCTGTTGGCTCAGGCGCCCCTCACACGTTGGGGTTTGCCCGGTGTCCACACACGGCTCCTTATTTTCAAGCGCTGCCTGCCACTCCTGGCCTCTTCCGCCCAACACGGGCACCGCCTCTGCCTTCACTGCTTGAAGGCGCACAGGACCCAGGAAAAACTTGAACGCCTCCATCGGTTAGAAATGTCTCAACAGAAGCAAGAGGACTGGAGGCAGTTTTATCTCCCAGGTCCCTTTCCCATCCGGCCGTTTACACAGAACGCATTCGCTCTATTCCGACCCCGGCTCCAAAATGGAATCGCTTTTAAGTCATCAAACAGCTCCGCTGCCGCGGCCGGGCTGTTGAGGTTTCTATTAATACGTGGAAGTGCGCAGAGATGTAGCAAAGTAATTATTTCTAGAATCACCTCTTAGAACGGCTGAGCTGGTGAAACACACATTCATTTTAGCCCAGCCACCACAACATAATTTCTGCCTTCATAACATTTATTCTGACAGAGCCTCGGACCCAAACCATGGGAGAGATTGGAGCGCGGGTACAATTTCCTTCTGCAAACCGTGGCCGGAGCAGCGCGGGGGCATCAGTGGGGGGCCCACAGGCTGGGTGTGATGGAGGGAGGGGCAGAGCACACTTCTGAAATACTCAGAAATTGCTAAAAAAATAAAAAATAAAAATCATCCTGCACTCGGAATGAGACTCATCTGTGTTGCCAAAAATGGACAGGATCTAAGCTCACGCAGTTTCACATAAAGACAGAGCAGGGAGGTGAGCCCATCAAGCATCAAAGTGAAGCGTCCCGGGCGCAGGCAAAGGCCTCAGACCTGCCTGGTCCCCGTGTCTCCGGGAGCCGCGCGCCCAGGCGATGCTGTACTCACCGAGCAGATGTCTGCTCCCGGCAAACACCGGACCTGCCCTTTGCAGAACGCGGGCCTCTGGGCCCCCATTTCTCTCTGTCGCTGCGGGAGGCCCCCAAGCCCCAGCCGCGCCCCCAGCCCTGCGGCTCGGGCAGCTGCTGGCGTGTCCGCTGTCAGCGTGGCATCCCAGCGGGCTCTGTCCTCCCCTCCAGCCAGCCCCTGGCCGCCGCCCGCATCGGCCTCCTCCGGCAGCTCACATCCACTCGCAGAGACACCCTCTCGACTCGTGTTTTATTTCAGGAACTTTCGTGGCTCAGTTATCCTACATCCCGCGGACACGGCACAGGGTGTGTGGGAGGCAGGACGTGGCCGGATGTGGCCGTGGCCGCCGCTCCCGGGAGAGACCTGGCGGGTGGCCTCTCTCCTGTGAGTGGGTGCGAGGAGCTAGTAATTAATAATTAATAGTTAATAACCCATGCAGCCCAATGACAGCTTAGAAGGAGGCAGCCATTCTGACTAGCTCTCCCCCGCAGGTAGGCGTCTGGGCGCGGCTAATGAAGAGATCGCAGACATCACACCCGAGTTAAAATTAGTCCGCGTGGCACCAGCCGGCGGTGGTGGCACCGTGGGAGTTCCAGCTCTGTGCACGCAGCTGGTGCGAAGGATGGCAGCTTTTTAGGGGAGCATCTGGCGAGGGACGGCGTCCGGGGAGAAATACGGGATTCGGAGGTTGGGGCCCCACTGTCAGCTCAACGTGAGGGCCACCGTGGGCAGAAAGCGAGTGGGCGTTACCCCGCTGTTTCTAAAAGGTGGCCTTTCCGGGCATTTCTGTGAAGACGTTTTAGGTTCAAATCAACCCCATGTTTATACCTGAGAGGGGCTCCCTGGAGGACACGGGCCCACGCATGCACTGTGTGCACCTGCGTGTACCTGTGTGCACCTGTGTGCACCTGCGTGTATCTGCATATACTTGCATGTAACTTTGTGTACCCATATACCTGCATGTACCTGTATCTGCTTATATCTATGTGTACCTGGATATATTTCTGTGTACCTCGTGTACCTGTGTGTACCTGCATGTGTCTCTGTGTACCTGCATGTACCTATGTGAGTACTCATTCCCACAGACACACAGTAATTCACACATTGCAGTTCCTCCAATGCATGGCCCTCTCATGAGCTTCATGGCTTTACAGACTATTTACTGAGACATATGGTACATGGAGCAGCGGTTTTCAACCTTTCATATCTATGGCACATGTCAACTCGTTACTAAAACTCTGGGCACACCAAAAATATATTTTTTGCTGATTTGATGGGAAAAAAAAAGGTATGATATTTATTCATTTACACCGATGGCTACTGTGGTGGCTGCTGTCGTTTTTTAACTTGACCCTCTACAGGGAAACGGGTCAGTGTTCCTGACTGAACAGCGGGTGTTGCATGTTTGAAACATTCCCGAGGCGCCCGGGAGCCATGGCACATGGGGTGGAAATCGCCCACGTGGAATAGGCAGCACAGACTACCCCACCACCCCACGGGAGACCGGCCTCTCATCGCTCCCGAGGCTTCCCGTCCTCCCTCCTCGCCAGCGCCCTGCCTGAACGGTCGGGGTCTTCTGGGCACACGGCGGCTGTACCAGGCAGAGTCCGGGCGTCTCCCTCTGCGTGGGAATTCTTCCCCTGGAGCTGGGGTCGCGGCTCTTTCTGCACCAGCAGGAGGTCCCAGGGCGTGCCTTCACCACCAGGGGCTGCTCCCCACCTCCTCCTCCCTGGTGCATGGCAGGGAGCACCCTAGTCCCTCCCTCCCGCCACTCAGAGGGTGGACAGCGGGGAGTCCCCTAGTCCTTCCCTCCCCCCACTCAGAGGGTGCACAGCGGGGAGCACCCTAGTCAGTCCCTCCCTCCCGCCACTCAGAGGGTGGACAGCAGGGAGTCCCCTAGTCCCTCCCCACATTCCATGCAGGCTGCTCAGAGAGGGCCAGGAACACCTGTTATTAGAATTCTAAGCCAGATAATAGCCATTATGGTGATTATTCTGCTTTGCTCCTTTGATTTTGTAACCTAAAAAAAATGTACTTAAGAAGCAATACATCTTTTGCAGGAGAAAATGGCTTTTGTGGAGGTCACGTTATGTAAAAGGCATTCAGTGGAAAGCTTGGGCTTGGCTGTGCTCAGAGCAGAGTCCCAGAGCAAGGAATAAATACAGCATCAGCTTTAGAAATCAACGTGCCTAATGAAGTCTCAGTTGTATGACTGGCACTGCTGGTTGTTGTTTTTTAAACTGGTCTAATTCTGCAAACATTATTAACATCAAAAGCAGAAAAAAGACAACCTTTGAATTCTATTTAGGTCCTTCATCCATCACTAACTACACGGGAAATATTTAACTTGTGTGTTACCCTCACAGGGGGACCTCACAAGCTTTCTGCCTGACCCACAATGATGTCAACAGGAAGAGCCACAAGTCTTGGGTTTTCACAGCAGTTTAGCTTACAGGCAAGTAGAACATTAGTGTTACGCCGTGTGTGTTTCTAAGCATGTTTAGGGCACATCAGTGTAAAATTGCTTCTTTGTGGCTATTCTGTTCTTGGTCATATATACACTGAGTGACCAGATTATTATGATCTCTGAACGCATAATAATCTGGCCACTCAGTGTGTGTGTGTGTGTGTGTGTGTGTGTGTGAGTGTGTATGTATATGAGTGTGTATATATATAAAAATGGCTGGAGTAATATATATATAAGTGACCCAGTGCATGAATTCGTGCATGAGTGGGGTCCAGCCAACCTGGCTGGGGGGTAGGGGGGTGTCATGGGCGGTTGGCTGGCCTGCCTGCTGGTTGAACTGGTCGAGGGGACAATCTGCATGTTAACCTTCTATTATATAGGATATGCACTGAGTGGCCAGATTATTATGTGTTCGGAGATCATAATAATCTGGCCACTCAGTGTATAGAAACTTTCACTAGATGCATTTTTCTTAGGTTACAATTTTGATAACTCCACCCTGAGAGAAACGTTGAAAAAAATAATTAAAACGTAATAATATATGGAAATTTTAAACCAAACTTATCTACCATTCATCAATAAATGTTCCTAACATTTAACTCTCCAATCTAAGTACCCTTTGAGGAGAGAAAATCTAATAAAAAAATGTTTCCTAGAACATATCTCAGTTAATTTTATGTTTTATAACATGAGCCCTACTGGCTCCATCTGGAAGAAAAGCTGGAGTATCTGTTTCCCAACTCCTCATCTGTGATTGGTTGGGGGTGTTAACTCTCTAGCACTTCTGGTGTGACCTGAAAATGGGTCAAGTCTGGCCTCCTGACCAGGGAAGTGCCCCCAGGCAGAGAGCCAGAGGTGTCTGCAGTAAGCAGCCTTAGTGTGCCGACAAGATGCTGAGGGCATATGAGACGGGCAATGCCAGCACCTTCCCGCAGTGCTCTCACCCTCACACTCCTTCTGGCCACAAAAATATTAATTATAACACAAAATGACATGGAAAAGGTGAAAATAACAATAAAAGAGCGTCTCCCTTAAAGTGCTGTCATTTGAGGGGATGTGGGAAGGTCAAGAGAATAGTGAGCTGACCCGGACTTCAGAAACGCCATAGCTGTGCGGCCGTTCTAACATCAATTTGGTTCCCACTTTGTTCTCAGGAAAACTGGTCCTCTGTTTCCTGCTGTCTGAGGACACGCAGCTCAGGTAGAGTCAGGAGAGCAGGAGAAATAATGAAGAATAATGAGAGTGCATGCCTCCCCACCAGAACCCGGCCGCAGGAGAAACAGGAACACAAAACAAGAAAACTGCTTCCGGAAGTGGGCTTTTTGGAGAAGAGCTTAGAAAGGAAAATGACAGTGAATGTCACCCAGCTATCTACCTTCAGGTTTATGATCACTAAACTCTTTGCAATTAACTTTTATTGTTTTTTTAAAATAGTTCCAGGATTAAGTATTTCTTCCGCCTATTAGTCACTTAATAACTTTGCCAGATATCTTAGTAAATACAAAAAACATGCACAACTACTTAAAGTGAAGGAAGGTATGACTGTGATGTTTTTAAAATGGATCTTGGCATTGTAGTAAGAAAAACAACAACACATGAATCATGTTTCTTTTTATGAAAAATAAATTCACAGTAGCACCGATACTCTAAGCCAATTTTATTTTTAAATGTTCTTTCCACTGTTAACGAAGCTCTGACTTGAAAATAGCAGAAATAACTCATCAGGTGGCATATTTTGAAGGGATCTGCAAACCCTTTGTAAAGACAGATATTCCAGTGACTAGCAGAATCCATTCCTTGGATTGATTACCAACCCATTTTCAAGAGAAGCATACTAGTAGCAAGACAGTAGACCATGCCCCCACTAAGTAATTTTAATATTACTCCAGCCATTTTTATTATTTTATTTTTTAAATGTAGTATTGACTTTTAGAGAGAGAAGAAAAGGGGGGAGAGGAGGGAGGGAGGGAGGGAGAGAGAGAGAGAGAGAGAGAGAGAGAGAGCGCAATATCAATATTAGAGCAAAATATGGATTGACTGCCTCCTACACATCCCCCAGCTGGGACTGAGCCCGAACCCCAGGCATGTGCCCCCATCAGGAATCGAACCAGCAACCTCTTGGTGCACGGGATGATGCTCAACTAACGGAGCCACACCGCCAGGGTCACTATGGACATTTTAAAAATATTTAAGTCAATTCACTTCATGTGCATTCAATACAAGGGCAGGTTGTGTGAATTTGAATAATTTCTTCCTCAGGTAGGAAAGTGTTTGCTGTATTCTTCTTGCAGATGTTCCTACTCACCTATATAAGTTGACACAGAAGGGTTCTCATTGTTTATTCCCTAACCCAGTGGTCGGCAAACTCATTAGTCCACAGAGCCAAATACCAACAGCACAATCACTGAAATTTCTTTTGAGAGCCTAAAATGGACTTCTGCGCATGGGCCACCAAGTTTCAATCGCACTGTATGTGGGCGCCCACACGTGGTATTTTGTGGAAGAGCCACACTCCAGGGGCCAAAGAGCCGCATGTGGCTCGAGCCGCAGTTTGCTGGCCACTGTCCTAATCCATACCGGAAGTTTACCTGGGTGACCTTCCTAGTACGTGCCCAGTAGAGATGAGTGGTCGTGGCGATGGCGGCATTTGAAGTGAGATGACTTGCTAAGTGACAATTTATTGTGACTACATGTGACAGCTGATACTGACGTCACTGTACAACTTCAGATGAGCAAGTTCAAAACCAAGTGCTATTTCCTCCCTGAAATAAAGATGCCAACCAGTCGGCCAGGAGAAGGAACAGGGCATTGCTCCTGGGCGGGCTGCCTATCTGCTTCTAACCACTCCTCCTCCTCCCTTAGCCTCTGGCAGGCAGACTGAGGTCACCGCCGAGCTAATGCCTTCAGTTCAAACTACCTCTCGTCTCAGATCCTCGTGGCGATTTTCTCCTGTAGGCAAAGTCATTTTTGAATTCTCAATTTATCTTCGCCTGCCCCATACATGGTTTTAGTTATAACCCTCCCCGAAGAATTTCTGAAAGGGGCGCACAATATTGAATGAATAATTTGCTGAGGTAACCTTGCCTTTTTTCTCCTAAAGAGGAAAATACGCACTTAGCCGTCATCTTGTAGCTAAAAGCTACTAACGGTAATGGCTTCCCAATTTCCTGACATCGCCTTTGAAATGTCCTGGCTTGAAGAGTGCGAAATGTTCACTGTTCTTATGTACATCTCAAAAAAATTTTTGCTAAAAATGCAAACATCCTTTCCAAGAAATGTTTTAAATACAACATGGAGGTACTTTGCAAACAATGATTTACATGAATTCCAAGAAGCCAGGATATGGCTAGCTCCATGATCTGGCCGGGGGGCTGGATAAAAGCATTTCTTACTGTCTGAAGTGGTCACAGTAAAATAATCACGCCAAGCCCTAGCCGGTGTGCTCAGTGGATAGGATTCCAGGTTCAGTTTGGGTCAAGGGCACATGCCCAGGTTGCAGGCTCGATCCCCAATGGGAGGTGTGCAGGAGGCAGCCGATCAGTGAGATTCTCTCTCATCATCGATTTTCTATCTCTTCCTGGCTCTCCCTTCCTCTCTGAAATCAATAAAATATTAAAAATAATAATAATCCTGCCGACAAATTCTGTGACACATCAAAATCAGTACACAGGCCCTACCTTAAGAAGGCTAGCGTTTGCCTCTAAGTCACGTCTCTAACAGAGAACAATGGCTCACACAATATCTGCAGGTAGCAATTTTTAAAAAATGATTTTAGAAAGTGAGAGAGAGAGGAGAGAGAGAGAAACATTGATGCGAAAGAGGCACATCAGTTGGTGCCTCCTGCATGTGCTCCAGCCAGGGACGGAGCCAGAACCTGGGCATGCGCCCTGCCAGGGAGCCTGCGGCCTGTGCCTGTGGTGTATGGAGGACGCTCTAACCAGCTGAGCACCCGGCCAGGGCTAGGTAGCAGTTCTTATTGTGGGAAAGAAGGGCCATTAGTGAGAAACATTGGAAACTGTCCACTGCCTTCAACTGGCTGATGGATTTCAAACGTCAGACCTGGTCCCCTGCCACCTCTGGAGCAGCTGTGCACAACAACCGCTCAGACATCACCGGCTCCGCATAGTGTCCGATGGGCATTCCGGTTTTGGAAGGAAGCCGCTCCATGTGGCAATGACCCAAGTGTTGTGAGTGTGCGAACGTAAGTCACAGGTTGGGGTGTAAGCACTCCCTCAGAGCCTGGACGGGCCCAGCGTTTCAGAAAGCCATTCATCTTTCCCCCATTTTTTATCCGTCCTTCAAGCTGCCACACTCGATTAGTATACAGAGCACGAAGAACGTGATCTTTCTTTCATTCCATCATTAGATAAAAATTTAAACACGCATTTATATTTTCTATATTTATGATAGTTTCGGCATTTGAGACTTTCTAATTTCCTCATGGTCAAGCGTGTTTAATGACTCGAGTATAAATATTTCATAGCCTCTCCTCATTACGTCCCATTAGCAGCAGGCCACATTTACCCAGTGGGCGCACCCCTCAGGGCCCGCACAGATGCAGATAGGTGAGCACAGACATGATACCAACAGGTGATCACAGGCAGGGATGGGTGAGCACGGACATGAGACAGGTAAGCACAGAAATGAGACAGTGAGCACAGACATGATACCAACAGGTGAGCACAGACATGATACAAACAGGTGAGCACAGACATGAGACAGGTGAGCACAGAAATGAGACAGTGAGCACAGACATGAGACAGGTGAGCACAGACATGATACCAACAGGTGAGCACAGACATGGACAGGTGAGCACAGACATGAGACAGGTAAGCACAGACATGGACAGGTGAGTACAGACATGAGACAGGTGAGCACAGACATGAGACAGGTGAGCACAGACATGATACCAACAGGTGAGCACAGGCAGGGACAGGTGAGCGATGCTCACGTGGTTACAGACTCACAGGACCCCCCGTGGCAAGCTCACAGCCGGTCACAGTACCACAGCTGACATGACACCGAAGGGGAGACGCACTCTGCTGCCCAGGTGTTAGTCTCCCTGCTTTACACAGCCCCGAGCCAGGCTCCCTGCAGGGGAGCCACACGCACACCGACCTCCACCCACTGGGCTCTGTCTGGGGTTCCGGCACAGACCAGTTCAGTCCCTGACCAGGGGACAGAGACCGGAAACCAGTGCGCAGGGGTCCCCTGCCCTGGGAGCCCTCCCCGGGCCTGTCAGAGGTCATGGCGTTGTAAACGCACCTGCCGGGGACCGCACCAGAGCGGCGTGAATCTCCTGCAGGGAGCACAGGCGCTTCTCCCCTCACTGTGGCAGGAGACCATTCCTATCGCTAAGCTGTCATTCCAGTCAGAGCGGGGCCCCCCAAAAGTCACTGCAGCTTTTCCAAATCACCCACAAAACGTTTGGACCGGGAGCGAAACGCCATCCCGGTGGCTGTGTGGAGCCTCTAACAATAGTACCTGCTTTCTGTGGTTCGACATTGGGGCCTTAATGAGGCTGACCTTTACAGAAAGAACTTTCTAGAGCCGGAATTCTTTACCAGACTTCTGCGGGGCACTTCCCGGGCCATCGACCCACCCGGATATGATGACACAGGCTTTCTCATTTGTGTCAGATGCCAAATACTACGCGTACTACCCCAAATGTACACACACTTAGAATGATCATTAATCCCGACGGGTTAGCTCTGAAAACAAAGGCACATCAATCGAGCCATCAGCTGTTAATGCGTGTCTACATGTTTAGGGGACACCCTGTATTTTTGTCCCTTCCTTTGCCAACCCCCCCAGTCCTCGTGAGAACCCATGAGCACACTGAAAATGTAACGCATGCAGAGAGCAGGTGAAATGTTGCCTAATGCTAAAAACCATTTTTTTTGGGGGGGTAAGTGGGAGTGGGGTGGACAAAAACCAAAACCTGCTTGCTCTGAGCAGCACCTTCTAAGCAGAGGATCATTCTGAAGAGTTTGCAGCGTCTGGTCCCGACCCATCCTTGTCTAACTCTTCCCTTGGCGTCAGGAGTCTACACACCTTTCTGTGCCTCATTCTACCTGAATCCCGCAGGAAGGAGGAGAGAGCCATGTGTGGCCATGACCTTACTCTTGGGTGTTGCAACAGTGCCGTCCTCAGACACTCACAGGTGACCCAGTCTCACCCTTCAGTTCTACTGATCTTCCTTCACCAGCTGGGGTGGGGAACGTCTGGCCCGCGGGCTGTGTGAGGCCTGCACAGCCATTGGGTCTCGTATCCTGTGTGACTTAGAGCACAGCTCCACGTCACAGCTAACGGGACGCGTTAATCCCCATGAGGGACTAAGAAGAGTCATGGGTCGGGAACAAGAATCTTTAGAAAGGACACAGGAAGTGCGGGTGAAAGAAAATGACAGGCTTGAGGAGGACAAAGGGACGCGGGGGTATCGTTACCTGTACTCACCACCACCACCACCACCCTTTCTAATCCCCTCACCAGCTCTTCTCCCAGGAAGGAGCTCTCAGAGGTGTGCAGGCCACACGGAACACAAAATACCGCTCTATCACCTCCTTACCCCCAGAGGACAAAGAAGTGGTTAGAAAAACGTCTCCAATACAAAGGTAAGTCGGACTGTTATCATTGCTATTCTGTGGATTATAAAAATAGTAAATTTGATGCAGAACTAAACACACAGAAGGAAAGGAAGGAAAAGAGAGGAAGGAAGGAGGAAGAGAAGGAAAGAGAAAGGGAAAGGAAAGGAGAGAAGTCAGACTTGGCATCGTCATGGCAATGGCCTACATTCGCCAGGCAGTTCTCTCTTAAAAATAGTAACAATGGAATTTTTTTTCCCCTTAACTTCGCTGGAATCACTAATAGGTGCTTCCAATTACCAGCGAACAAGACTCACAGGATCGGATTTTGCATAATTTTTCCTTTTACTTGCAACTTCCCAAACAAAATGCCGTGCACGATCCCTGACTTCGTTTGCTTCTTAAGCGAGGCGGGCACTGGGACTGCCTAGCTCCTCCGGGGCTCAGCCAGATGAAAAGCTCTGGGGTGGCCACGTTGTCGGAAAATGCCGGGGGTCCCGTGGAGAGGACCTGGCTCAGGCGAACACGGGAGAGTTTAGAAAATGGAAATTCTATTGTCATTGCTTTTCAAAGATTCCGGCACTTCCTCCGGGGACACACCAACACTTGGTGAGGCTGGGAGACAAAGAAAAGCAACAAAAACAGAAAAACAGCCGCTGCAGGGACTCTGCCAGTGGGTGGGGGTGGGGAGGAGGGAGGGACGGGCGCATGCTCCAGGTCAGCGGCTGCTACCTGACACTGGGCACCTGCCCATACCCGGAGCCACACAGCAGGCAGTGTTTCCAGTTTATGGAAAATGGCTCAGAGGGTCAGGAAGGCAGGTGCAGGCCAACTGGCCTCAGCCTCAAGTTCAAGCCGGGATCGTCTGATTCCCAAACAGCGTTCAGCTGAATGTGACCATGTTCCCCACACAGCGAGGTGAAGAGATCCCACCGAAATCCAAGCACAGCACGGGGCTGCCGGGCAGGGACACCAGGGGGCCCCGTCTGCCATCAACATTGCTGTCCTCATACCAGGGCGACGCAGTTTCTTCAGCGACTTTAGGTGAGACCGCTTTTATTTGGCAAAAGGAAAGACTTGGTTTTGTGGTGGAGCAGAGCACGGAAGTCCCAGCCTCACTGCTCAGCGCGTAGTTTGTACAGCTGCGGACGCACAGACATAACTCTCCTTTCTGTTATGAGCAGCCAACGACAAGGTCACAGGGCGGCTTAGGACGCGATGGAGAGCAGGTTTCTCTCCTGACCGCTGGGGCCGATGATGCTGCTGGTGGTGGAGGCGGCCTGGGGCGAGGTAGGAGGTCCCCCTGCTGCCCCTGCTCGCTCCCCAGTCACACACCGCAGCGCCCGGCCCCCGGTGTGGAGGGGCAGCTGGGCAAAGGGCAGACGTCACCCAGTGCTCCCTGGTGACACCGTCCCGGCCGGATACCATGGAGGGAGATCCTGTATTAAAACAGTCTTGGTTCTGCACACGGAGGGGGGAGGGTATGTGGTGAGGGCTTATGACAGGTCCACACGGCGGAAGAGACACGAAGGAAGGAACATCTCCTTCCTCACGGCCGCGGCATTCACGCCGCGGTGTCTCGCACTAACGCGCCAGGGCCCCGGCGGTGGCCGCAGGTGTCTGTCCGCACGGCGGGCTGGTGTGCACAAGCAGCCACTCACGCTCTTGCACGCACACCCACGCCTGGACCAGGCAGAGCGTTCCTTCCTCGTCCCTCTGGCGTTTCAGAAAAGGGACTTGCCCGGTGGTAACGACATCGGGATAAGAAACGATGTCTACAAAACCCAAACCCAGCTCCAGCACCGCAGCGACTGCACAAAACCGGGAAGTCTAGACGGCTGATCCCCGTGGGGCCGCGAGGAGAAAGGTGACGGCCCGACTTGTCCCGACGCTGTGCCCTCGCGGACCACCAGCCCCGAGGTGCTCGTGCTCATTGGGAAGCGGAAATGGAGAGAGCGTGTCATAGAAAGTCTTTTCTTAAGGGAAGGGCTGGGGCAATGGTAAGATATGTACACAGATAATAATTTAATTAAAAAAATAAAAATAAAAATAAACACACTACACACACACACACACACACACACACACAATCTTTTCTTAGCTGGTCCAGGAAAGCAGTTATTCTTCCCAAGCAAGCCAGCAAGTTTGTCCGACGAATCCACCCGTTTTGATTACAATGAAAACTTGCCTCCATTACCCAAGAGCATGCTAGGTTCCAGAGGTAAATGAAGAGAATGGCCATCTCGCTATGCATGGTTCACTCCTAGAGGTGTTGCAGGGGTCCTCAAACTTTTTAAAGTGGGGGCCAGATCACGGTCCCTCAGAGAGCTGGAGGGCCGGACTATATGAACTACTAATTCCTACTGTAACACCTCGGCTGTGCTCACTGCCCAAAAAACCTGGCGGGCCGGATCAGACTCCTCTGCGGGCCGCATGTGGCCCGCGGGCCGTAGTTTGAAGACGCCTGTGAGGGTCCGGGGGACAGGAAGGACATTTCTTACGCCAGGCACAGGGCCAGGGCCTGTCAATCTGCCCTCACGCACCCACGTGACCTTGCACGTGGACGTGGCATCTCCTTAAAGGTGCGGGTGGAGGCTCCCAGGGGAGCTGGTCTGAGACGGGCTGTGGCTCAGTCGGCCAGGGGCGCTGGGACAGCGCCGCCAACAGAGGGACTCCGTGTGTCCTTCTCGCCCAGCGTCCCGAAGACGGAGCCGGTGGGGAAGGCTGGGAGCCTGAGGGATGGCTGTGCCCCCGAAGACGCTCAGTGCCGGGCAGGAACGCTGCCGCACGGGGGTAAACAGCTGTTCCCTAACCACCGAGCGTGTCACACGGCAGGCTCATCAATCAGGCGCTAAGTGTACAAATCATGCATCTTATTACACAAAAGGCGGCAGCTGGAGTGATTTTCAAAACCGCTCGCTGAAATAGGATGGAGCCTGTGTTCTCGGAGAAATCTGTTGAATACACAGGAGTTGGGATTTACAGATGCCGCAGCCGATAGCAGACACGGCGGGGAGGGGCGGGGGTGGCTGTGCGTGTGGTTATGCGCGGCTGAACGGCATGTTGCGGGATCGCATGATTGGAATGATGACTATTATTTCTGCATGGAGAAAAGACACAGCCAACTCACCGGAAAGGTGCTTAATAAATCTGCGTTCCACTCTCCCGGTCCCCCTCAGCCCGGCGACACCTCTCGTTGCTGAAAATATACTCCCGGCTGTCAGAATTTTAGTATCAATCAAGCCTCTCTCCGCACCCTGGGCTTCGCGTGGAAAAAGCTTGGCTGATTCACAGATAAATCTGTCGCCCTCCCGTCTGTTTATGTTTACGGTACCTGCTCGAGCTGGGAACCAGACGGTGACGGTGAATTAAGGCCACACAGGCAGGCGTTTTCACTAAAGCGCACACGAGAGCTTGCGATCCGCAGAACAAACATGCAGGCCCCCGGGGGCCAGTGAGAGCACCCAGGTGTCATCCCGGCGGCACGGAACCAGGCCCAGGGCGGCACGCGGCCCACGGCAGCCACGTCCCCTGGAAGCAGAGCCCGGGGGTCCTGGACGCGGCCACGGCGTCTGTGTCAGCGCCGCTCGGAGCACAGGCTGCCCTCCAGCCCGAGAGAAAGACACCCCGGTGCTCAGGCCCGCCTGCCCCCGAGCGGAGCCTGCATTTCTAACAGGCCTCCCCTGGGTCCTGGGGCAGAGGAGGTTTGAGGAGAACTGGTCTTCGTCTCCGTATGAAGTCGCAGACATGGGAGGGCCTTGGCAGTCTTGGAAGTTCTAGTAAAAATAGACAAGTCTTTTTGTCCTTTTAAAGTGTTTTTATGATGTGAGAGAGGAAGGGAGAGGGAGAGAGAAATATCAGTGATGAGAGAGAATTATGAGATCTGCTGCCTCCTGCTCGCCTCCTACGGGGGATCAAGCCCACAACACAGGCATATGCCCTGACCGGGAATCAAACCATGACCTCCTGGTTCTTAGGTCGACACTGAGCCACACCAGCCGGGCACAATAGGCAAGTCTTTAGCTGAGCTGTCTCCTGGGAAATGCTTCTCTGTGACTTAGGGCAGAGCTAGACGCCAGAGAAACCCACAGCCAAGGGCAGCCTCAGCCTGCTCCCCCCTTTTCCTCACACGGCAGGGCACGCTGCCTGGCCAGCGCTGGTGACCACCTGCCCTTCCCTCCTCCACAGCTGGAGGTGGTGTCAGCAGTGGGGTGGACACTCTGAGCCTCGTACTGAATGGTCTTCGGTAAAGGACCAGCAGGAACCACCCAGAAGGGAGCTCCAGGTAGAAGTGGCGCCCCTGGTGGCCAGTGCTGAGATGACACGTTCACTGGGATCAGCCCTGCTTTCCCTAGAGCACATGTGTCAAACACAAGGCCCGCGGGCCAAATCCGTCCCGCCAGGCCTTGCAATGTGGCCCGCACCGCGCTGTCATCACTGCACTCCGCTGCGTTTCCATCACAATGACAGTTTATGACTGTTCAGTAAACCATTCGGCCCGCGATTTAGGCTGGATTTTAGATTTTGGCCCCTTCTCTGATTGAGTTCGACACCCCTACTTTAAGTAGACGATGCAGCCAGCGACACAGCAGGCCCTGTCCCTGGGGAGGCCGCCTCCCCCGTGGCATCTGACACATGGATCCCGCAGCCTCCCGCTGCTGCCAATGCCTCTATTTTGAGTTTAGAGCCCTTTCATTTGTATTTTCTCCAAATGGCTTCTGTCTGCTTGTCAAGTGGGACTCTCGCCTCGCCGGGAGCCCTGGCTGGTGATCAGAAGCGGGGCTGGCAGGCTGCTGGCGGCGCCAGGACCGGGGAGCAATCCGCCCGCGTTCCGCTGCACCCGAGTGTGATGCCCGCAGCGCCAGCCGCCGCGGCTCAGCGCCGCTGCCCCTGCTGGGATCAGACTGCCCAGCTCAGGCCTGGGTCCATGCGCACCCTGGTCTGTGCCCACTCTGGTCCGTGCCCACCCCAGTCCATGCCCACCTGGTCCGTGCCCACCCCAGTCCATGCCCACCCCGTCCATGTGAGGGGCGGCCTCCCATGTTGGGGCTCCCTATCTTTGCCTCACAAAACAGGGTGCCATTTGCCTGCTCCGCTCCCCATCTTTTCTTTGCATAAGTGTCCCTTGGTTGGTGAGACATCGGATAATCCCTGAGGAAACTCCATGTACAAGCAGCAGTAACATATGGACCGAGAGCTGCTCAGCTGCAGCTCGTTCTCGGACTAGAAGCCACGAGGAGGGAGGAGGGGGCGCTGACCCTAGGTGGGAAACAGCTCCCTGGGCTTGAGGCAGGACCCCCTCCACGGCCACTCCGTCTCAGTCTTCATTTCAGCATCATGACTGAGGTCAGCTCCCGCCGCACACGGCTCTCTCCCGCTGATGCCTGGCTTTTGTGCGAAACCACGAGCAGGAGGACAAATGTGTCCCGTGTACTTTGACATCCCTTTCATGTCACTGCCAGCAACCACTTGCCGAGGTTTTATTTTCCTGCCACTGCCCTCCCCCTGGAGCCCAGGTGAGGGTGAGAGTATTGGGCGGCTGTGCCTGCACCTGTTTTCCCACTGCCGCCATGCCTGCTCCAGAGCACCTCCAGGGGGCGCCTCACGTCTGTCCTCTCGAACATGTTCAGTCCCCTGCGGCCTGGACCAGGCCTCCGCCCACTCTGCAGACACTGTGATTCTCTCTCTCCTCTGAGAGCCTCCTTCCTCCTCTGGGCAGGACCCAGGCCGCTTTCCTCTCCCCCAATCTTCTCTCTCCGAGGGGTTTAAACGGGAAAACCATCCCCACTGCTTCTCTAAGGCCCCGCCGGTCCTTGGCCTTTGAGACCAGGGCCTGTCTCCCTTGGGAGTAGTTCTGACACTGGGGGAGGGTACTCTGTTCTCATGGCCATGCCCTGCCCCGCCCGGCTCCCCAGCGGTACCTGGCCATCCCTCCCCCATCCCCACCCCCTGGGATGAAATTTCACCCCTTTCAGACACAGGTGGCAGCGGCTTCCTTTCAAACCCCCCGGGTGGAGCCTCTCCGATTTCTCCAGCGGGTCCCCTGCTTGTTTCCAGGACTCGGCTCCTCCTATCTCCCGCAGCTCCCCTCTGAGATCTGGTTCCGCTTTGTACCTGCACGTCTCCACGGAGTAACCTCATCCACGTCCACGTGTGGGGAGGCCGGAGCCAGAGAAGCGTTTGCAAACAGCCCATCGGCCCCGGAAGCTTGGAGGTTGAAGAAACATTCTGTACCATCTTTAGACAGACAGATATATATATCTGGAATATATATATATATATATTTTCTTTTTTTCCTTTAAAACTTTTAGGCCCACACTGACAGCAATTCATCGGCCTTTGGGTCCTACTTGTTAGTACATCTTTGACTGCGATGCTCAGATCCTGAGAGTCTGTGGCCTGGGGCCCGCTTTTAAAGGGGAGACTCTGCCGGGAATTACCCGCTGTTTGGGGGATCTACGACGTTTCTATTCCCGATCACATGTGCGATCGGAAGGGCGGCTGTACTAGATGTTCTAAAAACTTTGCTCTGCATTTTGACAAGCTACCATATGTCTTAGTGTAAACACGACAGAGTGAAAGAGTGCCCTAATTTCTCTTTTCCTTAGGATAGGAGTGATGGCGTGCGCTTATGTTGAAAGGCCTTAAGAAGTATCTGAGAGCAATCGACAAACACTTGTTTGTAATAAGACTGCTGGAGGCCCTCCTGTTAGCCATGATCCCTGATATTCAGTCTGTTTTTTCTTCCCTTTAGTTCATAGAGAAGTAATTATGATATATTGTGGACCATGTGATTTGAACACTGTTTCTTAGAGATTAAAAAGTTGATGCGGGAAATTTCTAGTGTTGAAAAGGTGGTGGACTCGGCTAATAATGTAGACCAACATCCACCTACAAACAGAAAACTGGTGAATAAAATACAACTAAATGTTAAAAAATCTGTCAAGCTTAAAAAATGAGAGTGACCTCTGAAGGTGGCTAAGATCCCCAGCACCTGTCAGCCCATGTTCATAGACACTAGGCCAGTGGTCGGCAAACTCATCAGTCCACGGAGCCCAATGTCAACAGGACAACGATTGAAGTTTCTTTTTAGAGTCAAATTTTATAAACTTAAACTTCTTCTAATGCCACTTCTTCAAAATAGACTCGCTCAAGCCATGGTCTTTCATGGAAGAGCCACATTCAAGGGGCCAAAGAGCCGCGTGTAGCTCGTAAGCCTGGGTTTGCTGACCACTGCGCTAGGCTTTGCTGCAGGACTGGGGTTGTGAGCCAGGGCATTAAGGCCCTATCAGACACTGTACAGAGGGCAATAGATCAAAACCTCTAGTTTCCATGAAAGGAAACTAGAAACTAGGCAATGTGGCCTCCAGAATGTGTATGGAATTTTGCTCTCCGCCCTGGGCTCAAGGTGTCCCTCCAACAAACTGAGACCAAAAACTTCCTCGAGGGAGAGGATCTATCTAAATGTATACAACTCAGGAAATGTAGGAAACTTACACAGAACGGGTGTGGGATACTTCAAATCCCAGGACATGAGTAAACACAAACCCTGGGCACGCTTTCACAACCTAGGGTGCAAGCATCCCTCCAGGGGGAAATACCTAACATGAGATCATGGATACAATGATCACCTACAGGGGAGGAGAAGAAGCCACTGCAGAAAGGATGGGAGCAACCGACAAACACTTGATTATAATTTCTGGGACACAGAACATGCAATGGAAGCACCAGAAACATGTGGTTACTAGTGTGGGTAGACAATGAGAGTTTAAAGTGATTGCAGATAAAAAGGAGTGGGACCCACCACAAAATACAGAATATTATGATTAAAAAGAGAAAAACACACTGAGAAAAACAAGCCAAATAGAACTTCTCCAAAAATGGTTATTGACATGTTTGAAAGCCAATGGCCATTTGAGGTTGCCATTAAGTGCTTCTCACAAGTATTCTGGTTCTCCTTCATTTCTGGGAAAACGTTAATATTGTATTTCCCTGACCGTGTGGCTGCCTTTGCCAAGGATATGGAAGCAAAGCTGGCATGTGCCCACTTTGGGAAGAAGCTTTCAGACCTGGTCCACAGCATTTCCCGCCTGGCGGTGACTCTGCCCACAGGGGGTCCCTGTGCCCAGCAAGGAGCGGAGCCCCCGGATACCTTGTGCTGGGCAGATGACACGAGGGAGAAATAACCTCCATGCTCTATCCCAGGAGAGAGTGTGTGTGTGTGTGTGTGTGGGGGGGGGGGGGGGGAGGGTTGCTAGTGCAGCAGAAGTTAGCTGTCGGGACTGACACACAATGTTACCTAGCAGAGCAGACAATGATGAAGAACAGATTTAAAAACTGGACTAGGATTTTTAAAAATATATTTTATTGATTTTTACAGAGAGGGAGGGAGAGGGACAGAGAGTTAGAAACATCAATGAGAGAGAAACATCGATCAGCTGCCTCCTGCACACCCTCCACTGGGGATGTGCCCGCAACCAAGGTACATGCCCTTGACCGGAATTGAATCTGGGACCTTTCAGTCTGCAGACCGACGCTCTATCCACTGAGCCAAATCAGTTTTGGCAGGATTTTTTTTAATCCTCACCTGAATATTTTCATGAATCGTTAGAGAAAGAGCAGAAGAAGGGAGGGGAAAGGGACGATGGAAGGGAGGGGGAGAAAGAAGGAGAGAGAGAGATACATCGATGTGAGAGAGACACGTGTATTGGTTGCCGTCCACCTGCATCCCAAGTGGGGCTTGGGAATGGAAGCTGCAACCCAGGAATGTGCCCTTGATTGGGAATCAAACCTATAGCCCTTCGGTCCGCAGGCTGAAGCTCTAACCACTGAAAGGCACAGGCCAGGCTGTAGTAGGAATTTTAAAAATTTGCCCGGAATGCAAAATGGAGATATATAAAGGAATTAAAAAAAAATGATCGCTATAAGTTATGACTAGGAGGAATAGATGGCCCAGAATAGGTATAATTAGATATGCAGAAAAGGACAAACAAGCAAAACGTTTTATGTCGATATTCAAATAAATGATAGATAAGAAGGGAAATTTGTCTTCTGCTTGAAAATCACCACATGAGAAAAACTAAAAATAAATGCATAATTGAACATATCACAATGAGAGTGTGGCGCTCCCATCACAAAGAGAAAACCTTAGAAGCAAACAGAAGAAAAGACAGATCCCAGAAAAGATTGTCAGTTTGGCCAACAGAAGACTAATTAGCTCCTGTAACAAAGAACAGAAAACAATGTAACCCTATCCTCAAAGTACCCAGGGGGAAAAACATTGTCAACTAGGAATTCCAAATCTACTTTAACATTATCCATGCAGAAAAGCAGAAGAATGGCAATTCATGAAAAAAAAAAAACAATATTAAGCAGTCTACTATTGAGAGAACATCTGGGTATGTTGAGGCAGAGGGACCTGAGCTCAGAGGAAGGGAGAAGCCAGAAGGAATAATGAACAATAAATGGGTAAATGAAAGGGAAAACTATATAAATTGAGCCTCGATTATGTTAAATATAAAACTAATAATTACGGACTGGAAGGAAAATCAAGCTGAGCTGAGATACTATGCACACAGCAGTAACTTGAAACTCTGAGAGGCGGGATTCGAGTTAGAAGTCTACAGGTCTGATTGGAGAATGTTATTAAAACCGGGGCACTGCCGAAGCCGGTTTGGCTCAAATGGATAGAGCGTCAGCTTGAGGACTGAAGGGTCCTGGGTTCGATTCTGGTCAAGGGCATGTACCTTGGTTTCGGGCACATCCCCAGTAGGGGGTGTGCAAGAGGCAGCTGATCGATGACTCTCTCTCATCGATGTTTCTAACTCTCTCTCTCTCCCTTCCTCTCTGTAAAAATCAATAAAATATATTTTAAAAAAAACAAAACAAAAAACGGGGCACTGCTCGGGTTACATTTTAAGGGAATCTGCTGAAAACGAAAGAGTGAGAGCCCAGTGTAACAGGAAGGGATCGTGGAATAAAGGAAAATAGGTTAGTCCGTTAGCAGGTGGGAACAAGAAATACATGGAAACAGAAAACCAACACAAAATATGCAGAGACACACACAAAAACCACCACAATATATGCAGACACAGGACACCGGACACAGAATAAGATGGTAGAGAGAACGTTACAATATTTTGGGAGTCAAAATAAGTTTAAACAATTCACATCTCTGGGTAAAAGAGAGAAAATAAACCAGATAAAAAACAAAACAAAAACAAAACATAGCTCAATGCTACTGACAGGAGACCCGCCTACAGTGACATCTGAGGGTTGAAGGCCGAGTAGGAGAGAACTCCCAGGCAAATGTTAATAATGAAAGCGGGTATGGCGCTGTGCACATCAGATGAAGTAAATATCAGGTTAAGAATCATGGTGGAGAACAGAAAGGCTCATCCCATCATGATCCAAGGTCACGTCGGGAAGTTCAACGGAATCCGGTGCCCGTGCGTGACCGGTAGCCCAGGTCACACGAGTGGCAGTGACCCTGACCTGGACCCTGGCTCCTCACCCTGGCCTTCCCCGCCTGGTCTCCACGGGACCCCACACAGTCTGAACACTTCACTCGTTAGATGTCTCTCCCTGCCAGAGAGCAGACTGAGAGTTCAGGGCCCAGTCGCCCGGTCCTACCTCAGGGCTCCGGAAACAGAGCCCAATAAATGCTCTAACCGGGGTACCGAGGACCCAAAGGCCACCCACGCCGCCTGCTCTCCCCGCTTTGTCCACAGGGATGGCCGGTGGCCCCCAGCAGCCTCGGGGGCACAGGGAGCGGCTCATGCAGCCACCTTTTCATAACGAAGATGACAGACACCTGCCTGACGTGACCATGTATCACACACTCCCCGGAGCCCCTCAGCCACCCTCTCAATGGTGGTCGCCATTTCCGTCTTCAGAGGCAAAGCCAAAGGTGAGAGAAGAAATCCCCACTATCTTCTGCAGGAAAAGACGCACCGATAATAAAAGTGGTGGGCGAAGGACAGGGGCGTCTTCCGGCAGCGGCTCATTGTTTATTGCATTCGGAAAGGCCGGCGCGGGCACATTTCAATGTCCCCCACCGGGGTGTTCTCTCAGCTCCAACATCACCCCCACGTGTGTTACTGCTCCCCGCAGCACAGGCGGCCTCATCTGGGCAGGGACCCCGGACAGACAGGGAGATTACAAACCCCGCAGATATTTTAGGCCCCACACTGGGGATGGAGCCCACAACCTGGCCAGTGCCCAGTCGGAGAATCTAACCGTGACCTCCTGGTTCATAGGTCAATGCTCAACCCCTGAGGCACGCTGGTTGGGCTGCGTGAGGTCCTCTATTGTCTGGTTTCTTCCATTATCTTAGTTTTAAGGCTCATATGAGTTGCCGCATCTACCAGCATTCGTTTCTTAATCAATTCTAATTGGTTAATAACAAGATGAAAACACAGACGGAAGGAAATGTGACCATCTTACCCCATTTGCTCCACGTGTGTAGGTTGGACTAGAGGTTATGGTATGAACAAAGCAACTTTAATCCATGCAAATCCATGTAGCATGCTAGTCTCCACTTTACAGATGGGGGGTAAGGGGTACCATCAAAGAGACTAGTTTATCTTCCCCAATACCGGAGCAAGGATCGAAGCACAGGCCTCTGAAAGCAACGGCCGAATATGTCCTCTTAGCTGATGGCTGTATGCCAGGACCCCTCAATGGCCCACTCAACCGCTGGGCCTCTGATCCCCGGTTCACCAGGGACAGACTCACAGAAGCCTAGCTAAGCTCCCCAGGCCATCAGTTCAGCCAGCTCTGTCGGGGCAGCCAGGCAGCCAGTCAGAGGCCCCAGGAAGGAGGCGGCACAGCCATCCCCACCCTCTGAGTCCAGGACACGTCTTCACCCCAAAAGGAACCCTGGGCCCCGCAGCCGACATGCCCCATCCTTCTCTCCCCCCGGTCCCCGCAGAGAAAGGCTGCCGCCTTCGGGCCCACATGCCGACCCCAAGCCTGAACACCGCCCCTGGGGGCTGAGGGCGGACCCAAGCAGCCGACCCGACATAGTCCAAAGAGACAAGAGGGACCCCCATTTTCAGCCTTGGGTTGGGGTGGTTTGTTACCGAGCAATACTCACTGGCCCAGAAAAATGCCGCTCTCCACCGTGGCTCATGAGCAACATCGAAGGAATACGTAAAATCATTCTTTTCTAAATTTTTAAAATTACTCTCAATTTTAAAATTATCTTCCCTGAGAGTCAAAATCACACGCTAATATTTACTGGTACACGGTGCCATCCATCCCTGTACTGAATCACTGAGTATTTCTCTCTTGATTGGCAGATAAGTTGGCCATCAAGAGATAACGATTGCACCTTTTAAAATAATCCAGCCTTTTCCTGTGTGTGCGCCCGTGGAATGAGCTCTTTCTCCACTCGGATGCACCTTGTTTACCGTCGTCAACGTGGGCATCAGTCAAGGTCACTTTAAGGACAGATGCTGCAATGGATGAACGGTGTCCCCTTACGAGTGACGTTGAAATCCTAATTCCCTGACCGCCAAAGCCACCTCATTTGGAGAAGGGTCCCTGCAGAGGTGATCACGTCGGGACGAGGTCACAGTGGGAGAGGGTGGCCCCTAACCCCATGATTGGTGACCTTATGACAAGAAGGACATCTGGGGACACAGACACGCAGGGGCACGGGGAGATCTGAGCGGTGGAACTTCAAACAAGGAACACCAAGAACTGCGAGGACCAGGAGGCCAGGACGGAGCCCCTTGGCGCCTTCGGGGGAGCCAGCTGCCGGCCCCTCAAGCTCAGACTCTAACCCCCGGGACCCTGAGAGAGGAAGCCCCATGCTCCATAGCACCCTGTCCACGCTGCTTCCCGACACGCGCCTTGGGGAGCCGGCAGACACCACTGCACGTTTTCAGATCTGTATCCTTCATGAAGGGAAGCGGTGGAGACGGATTATTCCTGAAGGTTTCCCCTTTAAGTCCTGACTATTTGTAGGGCTTCATTAACTTCACACTTGTGAAACATCCTCTCTTGTAAAACCATTTGCAAAACTGCGGCTACATTTACTGCGTTCTCCTTTATTCCCGATCCCCTTTCCATGACGCCCAATTTTGGAGTTTTGAATTCTGAGATTGCTCAGAGCCACAGAAACGCTGCCTCCGGGAGCCAGCCCCCTGCAGAGACCTGGGGAAGTTCTCTCTCCCTCCAGCCAGGCCTCCGTGTGCATGTCACTGCCTTCAGGACCGCGGCCTTCAGAAAACCATCACACATAAGTTCACAGTGGCAGTGGGTCCTGAAAACTTGTTGCTGTTTGTTTCCATAGAAACTAAGCATGCCAATCAGTGGTGAAGGAGGGCTCTTCCAGATGGGAAGCTTACCTTTCAGGGCAGGTCCTGGGGCCGCAAGCTGTGCAGGGACTGCATGTCAGTGATTCCTGGAATGAGAACAAAACACGCAATTAGTGCCCGTGCGAGTGTAAACGCGCTTCCATGTACCAGATGCATAACTCCTCCCACTTCAGAAGGGACGTAGAGGAAATGGAAATCGAACGCAGCTGCTGTGGCCTTCAGGCTTGATGGAACCGCCCGGGGGCCAGGAGGCCAGGTCCTCCCTGCTCTGCCTCCCGCTGGTCAAGTGACGTCGGACAACTCACCCCCAGCCTATGTTAGTGGAAGGGCCCTGGGAGCCCAGGATACAGGGTGGTGTTCAGATTCGGTAAAAATAAGGCACTTTACAGAGGGTTTAACATCATGAAATGGTGAGCAAGGGAGGAGACACCGTGGCTCTTGGTATTCATATAAATATGTAAAATGAGGGTAACAATATCATAAAACAAACTCTCCCTATAAATATGGCATTATATTCGATATGTTCTCTTAAGGCGACCAAGTTAAACTTTAATTGCAGAATAATTTTGTACCTGAGAGTATTTTCCCCTGAAGCAACAGTTTTTCCCCCTCTCAGGAAAATATACACACAATATTAGCAAGAATAAATGCATATATTCATATCTCCATGTTTATGTGCCTGTGTATGTGTCCTCTAAATGGGTCTCTACTGTACATAACTTTCCATCTGAGTAAAGTCATCGTCTTGAGATATTTTTATGATTGAAAATACCATTACTGTAGATGAATATGTAGATAGGCCACTCAGAAATATCATTAATTATACCAGTCTAGTCTAACTTACATTTACATGAAGCTTTCAGTGAAAATTGATTCATTGCTCCTCATTGGAAACACTGTCCAACCACTGTGGTACCCAGTGAAGTGACCGAGTGTCTACGTTACCCTGCGATCCTACGTGACCGTGTCTCGTGGGCAGAGATCACTTTTACAGACAGGAACCCAGCCACGTAGGGCAGTGACTTATTCATAATGCCTATCAAACAAACACTCCCCCTCCGTGCTACCATTCTCTCTCCTCCCTGATGGCCTCCCCAGCACCGGACCCCTATATAGGCCATGGACACGCATTCTGTTCTGCATAAACCAGCATTACTAGTTCAGTTAAGTGAAAATGAAGCTCGATCACGTCACCGAGGGTCACAGGACACTTTTCTCTCCTGACAGACAGCCTGGTGACAGAGCAGAGCTGGATGCGTGTGATTCCACAGGTGTCCTGCGTAACCACGCCGGCATGTCAATTTCCAAGTGGGAATCAAAAATGTTAGCTTGGACATAACCAAGCCTTCACAGACCACCCATCACAAGGCTAAATAGAAACCAGGAATAAAATTAACGCTGAAATGATTTTTTAAAAATGGCATTGAAAACACAGGCTGTTAAAATGACAGTGACCCCATGCAAAGGAAAGGAGTTTTGGAAACCTGATCTAACAGCATGGCCGTTTAGACATGCAGAAGTTGGCATTCTGATTGGCTGCTCAACCCCATCCCTTTGAGAGTTTTCCTAAAAGCCCTCCGCAGTCTGTGGGGTCAGACTGCACTGTGTCCATCTAAAACTAAGCAACTGCAGGTTTTTTTTGTTTTGCATTGTTTTGTTAATCCTCACCTCAAGGTATTTTTCGGCTGATTTTTAGAGAGCATGGAAGAGGGGTGGGAGGAGAGAGAGAAACATCCATGTGAGAGAAACATCCATCGGTTGCCTCCTGCACACACCCCAACCAGGGCTGGTGATGGAGCCTGAAACCCAGGTTCATGCCCTTGACTGGAATCAAACCCGGGACCTTCCAGTCCACGGGCCGACACTCTATCCACTGAGTCAGACTGACTGGCCAGGGCTGGAGTGTTAATGAACTCTCCCAGGGCCACGTGGCTCACCCGTGGGCGCATGCACGCTGACCCCCGATGTACCTGTCTCCTCAGTGGGAGCTGTTTTATGGCTAAGCTGTCCAGGGTTGTTCCAAGCCACGTTTCACAACTGGGACAATGCTGCGAACAAACGCATCTTTATGAGGGAGAGGAGAATGAATGTGCCCGGTGCACAGAAATGGTCCCCTCGGGGCTGTAAGGGGAACGGCCGAGCCAGAGGGGTCCAGGTATCTGGCATTTGCCATTCGGAAAGTGGAGCAACCAAGGCCTCCACGTGGGTTCCTTCGCCATTTGTGTCAGACTTCTCCCGGAGGGCCAACGGGGCTGGCTCTACAGAAATGAAAGTATTTTAAGAACGAGAGCGCACCTAGGATGCTCTAAAAAGGCTTTGGCTGTTGTGACTGCAATTATTCATAATTATAACCGTGGTTTCCTTTAGAGCAAGGGGACTCCGGGAGAGCTGTGCCATTTGCTCAGAGAGAAGGACCGATGGTAATCAACAGAGAAATGATCGCCCGGACGTGGACACCAGCCTAATCATTGCAGAAGCCAGCAGCATGGACGGTTCTGAGCTCACGGGGCCACTGGCATCGGGAGAAACTATGGCAGCCAGACTTGACACAGGAAACTGGCAGTGGCGATCCTCATGCGCACGCGTGGCAAATTACAGTGAAGTGCTGGCGGGTGTCTTGTGTAAGATGTACGCGCCATTAACCTTAACTACACCCATAAAGCTGCACGATGAAGGTCAATGACAAGAGCAGGTGTCCACCTGGGACACGGGAAAGGCCCATTAGCGCTATGGTAACATGGGACGTAGGTGTTAAACGGGAAAGGTGAGTGAAACCAAACATTAAGCCCAGGGTGAAATGGAGACCATGTCAGCTCCATTCGGCCAGGACCCCCTTGCCGTATACCCGGGGTCAGCTAACTTATTAGTCAACAGAGCCAAATATCAACAGTACAAAGGCTGAAATTTCTTTTGAGAGCCAATTTTTTAAACTTAAACTATATAGGTAGGTACATTGTTATTAACTTACTTAGGGTACTCCTAAGCTGGCCTAAGAGCCACACTCAAGGGTCCAAACTGCTGCATGTGGCTCACTAGCTGATGTTTGTCAACCACTGGCCTATACCACTGGGGATGTTTCCTATAATGTGTGTGTGAACTAATTTTCTTGTAAAAAAAATGTTTTTTTTTAATCATTTTTATAGAGAGAAAAGAAGGGAGAGGGAAAGAGAGAGACACTGGTCAGCTGTCTCCTCCACACACAGAGGCAGGAGTGAGCCTGCAATCGGGGCATGTACCATATCCGGGAACTGAACCAGGTACTGTTTGGTGCATGGATGACACCCAGTCAACAGAACCACAAGGCTAGGGCTGACTAGTTTTCATACCAAGCAGCCCTGTCTCCTGTCTACAACATTAGCACATGTCATGCATGTTGAAAGATAGGAAAAAAAAAAAAAAAAAGAGCTTGAAGGGTCAGGGGAGAAAACTCAGTTCCACATCTCAGAGACACTGGGCTGCAGACCATGCTCTGTGCCTCCATCTAATGCTCCCTCTACAATTATAGCCCCACAACCCTCCAGATTTCTGTTCCCACTGCTTTCTCTTTGCTAAGGCACCTTCTGCCTTCATTCTCTGAGGTAAGGGTTGGGGAAGACCAACTTTTCAAATAAAACAGAGGTAAAAATGCCAAAAATGTGCATTTTGATGGATATCCAAAATGCTCTTGAAACCTTCCTTGAAATTTGAAAACATTTACTAGTATTTAGTTATTTTTTGTTATGAATATAAATGAAGGCCTTGGAAGAGTTGAACTCTTTTTATAAGTCTCCTTTCGTCGAGGAAGCCAAAAAGGATATAGGCCGATTTCAGACCCAAAAATGCGGTTTCTGGGCATTGCCCATTCAACTTCCTGTCACTCTGGCCTATCTCTGCATCCTGCAGAAGTCTAAGATCATAACGGTGCTATTTCTCTCAGGTGGAACTTGTGAATGTGAAGTAATATGAACATAAAATGCCTGGGGAAAACAACTATTATTTTCCCCTTCCATGGAGTCTTCCCTCTTTCTTTTGAAGGAGTATGAACTATTGCAGAGTTGAGGGTAGTACTAACAGGCAGCGACACGCGGATCTACAAGATTATTTTATGACAACAGAGCGCTTCAGAATGACAGACAGACAGACAGACAGACAACTTCACGCGAAACAGAGAGCTCACCTGCACACGGAGATGGGACATGCCCCCCTCCACACCCTCAATAAGTACAGAGAACCCGTGGCTCTCCCGTCCAGACAGGGGGCGATTCTACAAACACCTGGGTTAATCTTAGAAATGCTTCCAGGGGGAGAGGACAGAGACATCCCATCCAGGGGAAAGGCCTGGCGAGGGGAGAGGCACATCGTATACTGACTGTTCCCCAGGGAGGCAGTGTCTCCAGCCCATGGCAGCTGCCGGCCCAGACCCTACCTGGCGAAGGAGTGACTCACAGGCCGAAGTACCCATATGCTCACCCACCTGCTGTTACCGTATCAGATCACCCGTCCAAGATTAACATCTAAATTAACTTTGACCCTGACCGGTTTGACTCAGTGGATAGAGCATCGGCCTGTGAACTGAAAGGTCCCAGGTTCGATTCTGGTCAAGGGCATGTATCTTGGTTGTAGGCACATCCCCAGTAGGAGGTGTGCAGGAGGGCATGGACCTTGTTTCTCTCTCATTGATGTTTCTAACTCTCTATCCCTCTCCCTTTCTCTCTGTAAAAAAAATAAATAAAATAAAATTCAATAAAATATATTAAAATAAAAAAAATAAAACAAATTAACTTGGACCTCCAGGTAGAGAAATACCAAACAGTGGGGAGATGAAGTCAGCTGAAGCTGAGAGCGAGCACATAGAGCCTTTTAGAGAAATTCCCAGCATGCTGTGTTTGGTTCACTGTCTCCCACCTGGCACTTTATAAACTGTATCTAAGCATGGACGGGAACTGCCCCAATTCCTTTCACAGCAGCCGCGCTGTGTGAGGAAAATGGACAGATGAATCGGGAAAAAGGCTCCCGCATCACCTGGAGCTCCGGCTGCCCTTAGGACAGGGCTGTGGGCAGGGATGCCCGGGTGACGTGCTATCCGTCAGCCGGTGCGGAACGCCTGGGTGGCGGGGGAAGCGCATCCCAGAGCCACCACCTGTCACTCCGGGGGAGGATAAGGATCTGGCCCTGAAAAGTAGGTATTGATTTTCCCGGGTCTTTGGGTCATTATTTTGATGAATCCTCTTGCTGCTGCTGCTTCTAACAAACAGACTGCACTGGCCACACTAGTCCTCACGTAAATGAATGAGGCTTGGCTCAATGGAGCGCCAACTGCTTCCCGAATGAGAACCACCGATCACCGAGGTCAGAGAAGCGGGCTTCTCTTCTTTACGGCTCTGCCGGCTCTGGATTCGGCGGGCAGCACCACGTGCACGGCACCCTGCAGGGTGTTGGGGAAATATTCACCATGAAGGCCATCAGTGCTCATTAAAGAGACAGGTAGGCCTGGTTTGATGATGCCTACGTCAGAGATGAGTGACCAGGAGTTCAGACGTCACTCCTAAGGCCAGAGTTCATCCATCAGGAAGGGCACGGAGTGGGGAAGAAGTCTTGGGAGTGGAACTAGAGGAAATACACGCTGGATCAACCTCAGTGTAATTAAAAAAAAATATATATTTTTTATTGATTTTTTACAGAGAGGAAGAGAGAGGGATAGAGAGTTAGAAACATCAATGAGAGAGAATCATGGATCAGCTGCCTCTTGCACACCCCCTATTGGGGATGTGCCTGCTACCAAGGTCCATGCCCTTGACCGAAATCGAACCCAGGACCCTTCAGTCCGCTGGCCAATGCTCTATCCACTGAGTCAAACCGGTTTTGGCAACCTCAGTGAAATTTGCATGTGGTTGTCTTTTTTTTTTTTTTTTTTTGAATGATTTATTTCTAAAGTTTTCATTAAATGCACTTGAAATATAACAATGGGAAAACCTTTGAAGGGGTGCATGCTGTGTGCACACTGCAGGGAAGATGGGAGATGACATGCAATGCGTTACGCCACGTGGATGAGTGAATGAGCAAAAACAACCTCACCATGGATGACAGCGCCTGCCTGGTTCTCAGCACTCCTGTAGGAGAAGGGCTGTCAGAATATTTAGTATAAACCAGAGCGCTCACGTGTTTATTACAACGATTTAATTATCAGCAGCCTATACTTGGAAACTCTCCTCCAATCATTCAGTGTAAATTGAGTTTCTATAATGTTTCAAGTAAAATAGATTAAGGATGGGAATATGTCTCAAAAATAGCCTGGAAACGGACGACCTTTTCAAAACGAAAATTACTGTCAAACAGATGAATGCACAGAGACTGTTTAATATCTGCTTGCTGAGAATTCACCAAAAACACTATTGTTATTTTTATCCATCGGCTTCTCATCTTCACCATTAATCATGGGATATCAAAGTAAAAAGGGAAGCTCTGTGTCATCCGAAACGATAATCACATCTCCAAAGTTAAATGGTTGTTATAACCCACAGTTTGCCAGTCACCCAAGGTAAATGCTCATCACAGATAATGCCAATGTGAATCCCAGTCCCAGGTCTAGATCTATAGACTACGACTCCCTGGGACAACTCTGAATTGGCTAAAAATAGGCCAGTCCAGGGCATCCCCACATGTGCTCTGTTTTAGGAAGCCTCTCACCTTGTCCTCACAAGGAAGAAGGGATGAGTCTCATGCATAAGGGCATGAATCCCACTCCTGGGGGCCCCACCCTCATGGCCTAATCAACACCCACGTCTCCATCCCCTAATCCATCACCTTGGGGACTGGGTTCAACATTTAAGTTTCAGGGGACACAGACACTCAGACCGTGAGCAGTACTGTGTGTGGCCCCAGTTCTTCGGAGGTTCTAGGACCACCCCCGCCCTGGGGTTGGGTCACCTCATCTGAAAACATGGGTTTCTCTAACATTTAGGAAAAAGTCATGCATTTTTTTTCTAAACGTACGTTCCTTGTACTCATAAGGTGTTTTATGCTACAAAGCACTCGTGTTTCTTAACTTTCACAATGAGATCCATGAGGAACATCATGCAGGTGCCAGGGTCCCCAGGAGGGACAGCCAGGATGCGGGATTTCCTGGGGATACTTGTAGGTCTATGTCTTCCAGAAAAGAAAGGCTACGGCTCGCTGTGAACACCTAAACTGAGCCCTTAAAGCCGCTGACTTTCCCTGCATGCTCCCTGGCCCACGCTGGCTGGCAGTGCTCGCTCGCTCACCCTATTTCTTCCGGGGGGGAAACAGAGTTCCTACAAACATTTCCAACAGCAGGAGGGGGAGCGAGGAACCGCACGGTGGTTTGTAAACCCTCCACAGCCCCCTGGCCACAGCAATTTGTTCCGCTTCACTTCGGAGGGAAAGCACCACCCTATCTTGCACCCGGGAAGAGATAAACACCAGAATATCGCACGAAATGCATTCTTCACTTTTACCTTTAGCTTAAAAATAATTGTATTTCCTCACAGTCTGCAAGCCCTCCGTATGTGAAATTCGTTTCCATCATCCTTCAATAAACGCCTACCTTGGGAAGGCACTCCACCGGATACACCCCTTCCGCAGAGCCCTCCAAACGCGCAGCTTGCCAAGTGCCGAGGGCGAGGGCGACCTGACAAGTGCTGTTATCCTGAAAGGCAGGCCGGAGTGTTTGAAGGAGGCGCTGCGTTGCTCAGAACACATATTTCTGTTCAACTGCTCTTCCTACCAGCCATTTCCTAAGTGATCACCTCCGAGTGCAGTTCGCCCAAGCGTTCTGAACCCGCAGGAGCCTCTCTCTACTGAGAAGGCGGCCGGGTGGACGGCAGGGGCGGTGCAGACGCCGCCTGCTGGGCAGCCTGGGACCTGCCCTCCCGCTGCAGAGCCAGGAAGAGCACCCAGCAGGTGCTCTGACAGTGAGCCTTCCTCTCCGCAGGCCTTTCAACAGCCCCCTCCGCCCTCCACCTTCTGGGACTGAAAGAAGGTTGGCGGAGAGTCACTTAAAGCATCAAGAGGAGGAACACCCACCAGTTGCAAGTTGCAGTGTCCAGGAAGGGCCTCTCTCTGCCTCCTGTCAAATATGTTTCTGTTGGAGATATTTCTCCAATGGTTCCAAGAAAACAATGAAGCAAATTAAAATCAATATAGAATTGCAAATCAAAACCCTGTTCTAAGGCAGACCGAGAGACAGCAGCTCTGGGAGTGTTTCACATCACGGGGACAGTGGGTGGGGTGAGGGTGATGGTGGTGGTGGTGGGGAGAGAACATCCATTGCCCACCCAGCCCAGGAGCCTGCTCTCTGGGGGCCGTGCATCTCTCGGAGGCCGTGGGGAGTCAGGGCCAGGGCGGGCGGAAGCAGGCGCAGGGGCCAGCCTTCAGGTAGAAACCCAGCGCATTCCCACACCCAGTGAGACGCAGCCGCTGTTTCAAGGGGGAGCGGGATCCCTGATTTTTATGCGGTCCGCTTCCCCGGCTCTGATATTTCCATTCTAGCCCACGGGCCACTGCTGCTATTTTTCATTCTTTAGGAAGGAAAACAAGTGTGAGAAACAGGAGGAGAGAGTCAAGAGAGACATCGTGTTTATAAATCAAATGTGAAAATTTCAAAACACATCGAGGGCTCGGGAAGGCAGGCAGAATGGCCTTCGCCGGCAAGCTAACCAGATCTGCGCGCTCAGGCGCTGGCGGCGAGAGCGGTTTATAGCATTTCAATTGCCATCCTTTATAGCTGCCGGTGATAGAAAACAAGTGGGAGCAGAGAGAGAGCAAGGCCCGTGGGAAGGGGTGCGGAACCCATATCCAAGGAGAGTCGTGGTGCCTGCAGCTGAATACCCAGGGACACCCAGGTCTCACGGGTGACAGACAGGCCACTGGAGACAAGGAGACCACCGTGAGAGGGAGCAGGCTGAGGAGGACCTCTGAGGTCAGAGGTTAGCTGCAGCAGGAAAATTAAAACTAAGGACAGTGTGTGAGGAGACAGAATGTGCTGGAAGGAACAGTGAGAGTGCAACCTCTCTCTCCAGGCACATTGTAAACCCCAGGGGACAATGTTTTTAGGAACAGGGAATGGTGGCCCTTCTGCATTGCTCCCTCCCGGACATGCTGTACGGACCGCAAAATACTGCTTCTAGGGATCCCAGTACCACAGCTCAGCCACGGAGAACCCCGGCCTGTAAAAGGGGGCTTCGCGATCATCCAGGGAAAACGTTCCCCGTTATGAAAGAAACAGAGTCAATATCTGACACAGAGGAAATGAACGTCCAGGCCTCTGAGAAATGGTCCCATAAGCGAATGCCGCCTGTGCACGGGGAGTGGAGGAGGACCTCCTTATGGGTCTCCTACTCGCTTTAGAACGCCAGTCCCACCCGACGACCAGCTGTGTATGGATAAGTAACTGCACGCGCGTTCCATTGGCCGGCCCCTCTTGTTCCCTAGCCTCTTTGATGCTTTTGAAACACGATCTCAACAGATGACCTCACCAGAACAGTGCTGCCCGGCCCCGGCCCCAGCCCCGAGATTACACCGATGAAGGCCTGCGCTTCTTCACTTCTGTTAGGGCAGTGGTTGGCAAACTCATTCTCCACAGAGGCAAACATCAACAGGACAACAATTGACATTTCTTTGGAGAGCTACATTTTTTAAATTTAAACTTCTTCTAACGCCACTTCTTCAACATAGACTCGCCCAGGCCGTGGTATTTTGTGGAAGAGCCGTATTCAAGAAGGCCAAAGAGCTGCATGTGGCTCGCAAGTCACAGTTCGCCAACCATGATGTTAGATAAACACCCAGGACTGTGGGGCTTGGTGGGACACATCGTTTGTTGGGCCGGATGATAGGATATGATAGAGTGGACTGTAGGCTGTCATTATTTTCCTAATTACCGAGGCCAGCAGTGTTTCATACAAATTATGTTGTGAATCCAAGTGAGAAGATGCTGTGTCTTGCTCATAAGTGCTAGAACAACTCTCTCCTCCCATGGTCCATCTTTCATCATAATCCATGTCAAGGATCATGTAAAATGCAAAGAAGGACTAATAGAGTCTGGCTTTACACAGGTTTCATTGAGTGTAAATGGCAAAGATTAATAATCCAACTAATATCTTCCACTTAGATACTTATTCATTTTTCTCTAAATACATTATACACCTAGTACCAGAAAATTCTTAACATCTAATACCATAATAATGTACATAACTGTTACAGAAGCCATAAAATAATACATCTCACTTTATGTGACTGATGACATGAACAGATATCCAGATTTGTTTGGACTTTTACAGTAAATTTTATACTTACGATTGTGGCTTCCAACACCTAATGCACTGTGCATCTTACCTATTAATATGTAATCTAGGTTTATTGGAAATCTGAATAAAATTTAACATGCCACAATCGAATTTCCTTTAAGAAGAAAAACCCCAAAGGCGATATTTTATTGTTATACTAAATATACTGGCCACACAGTAGTCCGAGAATCCATTCTACTCTGAAAACTTGGTGAACAGACTTTCCTCCTCTTACTGCAACTCGGATAGTGAGACCCTTGAGCTTGGGATTCTGCTGAGAGGAGCTGAGGGCAGGTGGAGGCGAGGTCCAGCGCCCCACCAAGGTCTCCTTGCCGACTACACACACCTCAAGACTGGACCCAGGTGCCTCTGAGACTCTCAGACCTGGCATGGAGCTGTCCGCTGTGCTAGTGCTGAAAGTCAGCTGAGCTGTCCAATATGCCAGGAGCAAAATGCCTCCTGTGGTTGGTTGGCTACCAGTCAGCCTAAGGAGAGGCACAGGCAGCAGAGAGCTGTAGTTAAAAGAGCATGGATTAACATCCTTGGACTAATACACTCTGCATAAAACGTATAGCCGTACGGTGAGGTATTTGCACAATAAAAGTCATTGTTACATGTTGCAACATGGATGGATCTTGAAAATACGATGCTGATTGAAAGAAGTCCTTCCCACAGCCCATGCACTGTCTGATTCCACTGATATGAAATGTCTAGAACAATCTGCAAACCTACAGACACAGGAAGTAGTTCCGGGCTGGCCTGGCGCTGGGATGACTGAATGGGGAGAAGACAGAGCTTGCTCCTTGAGTACAAGGTTTTCATGGGGTAGCAATAAAAATATTCTAAAATGGACTGTGGTGATGAATCAATATAATTATTCTTTGCTGCGAATATACTAAAAACCATTAAATTGCACACATTAACAGGTGAACTGAGTGGTAGGTAAATTATATCCCAATAAAACTGCTATCTTTTAATAAGACCCTGGATTTATGGCGTGGCTGTGCCGCTGAGGTGCTCTGGAATGGTGGGAGAGCTCCCTCCATTCACAGGCCCTGTGCTTCTCAGGGTTGAAGAGTTATTGTTATACTTGGAAGATGGTGAGGACAGTGTCTCCCACAACTAAGATGAGCTTCTGTGATGCCGACCTGATTACAGGTGGCTCCTGCGGCTGGCGACTGCCACTGTATGGCACACACATGGCCACAAAAGGGCATGGCGCTGTCCCCAACCCCACCCGTGTGTTAATTCTCCAATATTAACAGAGCACACACTGTGTGCTTGGCGCTGTCAGGTGCAAATGAAACCCCAGGGGGACTAATATGCTTACGGATGCGATACTCCAACATTTCACTAGATGCTCCTCCCCAGGGGACAAGGCGGCCCACGGGTTGGGGTCCTTGTTTTCCAATGAGCAGGTGGGTGGAGGGAGGAGCCCTACACGGAGCAGGAGCCAATGGCAGTGATCAGAGAGCGAACCTGAGCAAACAGGATCGCATTCCGGAATAAGTGTGGGAGTGACTTCAGGTGAGGTATACCAGTTAGCTCAAACCAGCGTTTCCCCAGGCCACCGTGTTGTTGTTATTTTTAAGTGACATGACCAGATCATTCACGGGCTTAAAGTAGAACTTAACAGTCCATTTCTTGGCTCTGCTCCCCCACCACATTCCTTTCACAAAGAAAATGCTGAAATGAACGAGTTCAAGGACGGTGGAGAATCAATATGCACACACTGGTAGGATTTGTAACAAGGGGCTCCAACGACATCCCCCTTAGCCGTTACAGATGATGGATTGGTGTTTTAGGCGACTTCTGTCAAGGAGACAACCGATCTGAGGAAACTGGAAGTGAATTTGAACATGTAATTCTCAAATGGCTTAGAGATTTTTATGTTTAAGGCCAGCCTGAAGTATCGATACATGTTTGGTGGCGTCAGGTACAGAAGAAATAGAAGCGCGTGAGAAGCCAGAGGTGAGCTCCGGTGCCCAGGCTGATGTGTGCACCCCAGACTCCACACTCCTGTGCCCACGACTCTGCACCCTTCCCTCTGGGACCTGCCTCGTCTTGCTGTGATCACGATCTCAGCTCAATGCTGAAGATCCACTTCCTTTCAAATCAAAAGGAATAAAGCACAAGGCGAAGCTGTTAAAGAACCGCTATCAACACAAAGGTCAAGGCCCCCGGCAGGAGGAGGAACAAAGTTATTCTCTGGTCGGTGATCAGATTCATTCTTGATCCAGACCAGAACCATTTACAGCCGCAGATTTTTCCTAACTAGCAGGCAGGCCTCTGACAAGCTTTCTTAATCCAATCTTCTCTGGCATTGATTGTGTTTTATGAAATACCTCCATGCCAACCAGATTTATAAAAATGCATTTATAATTTAATAAATGGGTGAGACAGATTATCCATGAGCACATCTAAGGCAGACTATAATAATCTAAATTGATATGGATTTTTGTTTTCCTCCCGATTGCAAAAGTAATTAGTGTTTGCTTGCAAAGTCCTTTGTTCTACAGTAATGGGCGCTAAACACACATCTGTATGCATCTGAGATTTCAGCATTACCCCTGTAGGGTGAACATTCAATAGCGGGGCATTTGGGGGATTTATGTATTTCAATTTGCAATGAAATCAATGAAGGGTCAAGGACATATCAAGGTGGCTTAGCCCAAATCCGGATTTGAGGGCTAATACGGACATTTTGAAAATGATCATCCACCAAGTTGCTCCCTCCTGCAGGTGAACCCAGATGCTACTGGAAAGCCACCGAATAGGCAATCTTCCTGCTATGTTCAGGTTTTTCTGATAAAACATTTTAGTTGAAAAAAATAAAAATAAATAAAAGGAGGTTTATGGGCTAAGTAGACCCTGATCCTCTCTCCGGGGTAAATGGAAAAAGCAAACAGCTCGAAATGAGACGGTTCATTCCACTCTGTGGGCTCAGAATAAACCCCCACGGAAGGCAATTTGGAGGCCCTGGCTCTGAGGAGGAAGTGCTGTTTCCCATACAAGTGGCAGTGGTCCCCGCATCATCCCGCCAAGCACGCAGCTCCGCCCAGTGGCTGTGCCCACAGGCTCGCCTCTTCCAGAAGGTCCCACAGTTGGTGTCCCGCAGCAGGTGGCCTTTCTGGATGCTGTCCTTTCATCAGTCACACGCATTTAGGCTCCTGAGCTCTGTTCCTGGCTTTGCAGCTCCTTTGTCTTTAGTGCTGCGTAATGTTCCACGGAGTGGATGGACCACAGTGTACGATCCAGCCACCGGCTGCAGGACATGCCCGCGGCTCCCAGGTTCTGACAATGATGGGTAAAGCCGCTATGAAAACCCACGTGCTAGGTTTTTTTTTTTTGTTTGTTTGTTTTTTATGGGACACATTTTTAAGTCCTCTGGGTAAATGCCAAAGAGCCTGATTGCCGGATTACCACCTTTTAAAATATGAATGAAAAAGGATTTAGAATTCATTCTCCATTATGTTTCATAAGAGGAAGGGGCAGACAGGGGCATAGAAAGAAGGGTGGGGGGCAGGGAAAGGGGGGGAGGGAGGGAAAAACACAGTTTTCATTCCCATTTGTTTCGAGGGCCTTTTGATACATACAGAATGTAATTAGGAAACTACCCTCTCAGAATGCAAGGTTAATTAGATAATTAGTTGAGCAATAGATGAGGTACTGCATATTTTAAAAAAATGGAATATACTAATTCTAACTGAGTCATTCGAACTGTGGGGACAAAAGCCAGGTCCCAAATACCAAGAAAAACGTGGAGATGAGACTTTATTCTGACGGAGATGATGAAGTCAGCCCTGTCAGAGAGAGCGGCCATAGGGCATCTACCACTGTTTTTATATATGAAGTGGGACAGATACATATTTAAAGATGATCTTTTGTGCCGAAACCAGTTTGGCTCAGTGGATAGACCATCAGCCTGCAGACTGAAAGGTCCCAGGTTTGATTCTGATCAAGGGCATGTACCTTGGTTGCGGGCACATCCCCAGTAGGGGGTGTGCAGGAGGAAGCTGATCGATGTTTCTCTCTCATCAATGTTTCTGACTTTCTATCCCTCTCCCTTCCTCTCTGTAAAAAATCAATAAAATAATAATAATAAAAAGATGATCTGTTGCTAATCACGTCCTCCTTTTAGGATCAGGTCAACACATTCCCTTGGCCACTTAACTACTCACTCAGCCAATCGTTACTCAGTATCCACTCTGTACCAAGCACTGCCCAGCGGCTGCTGGCACAGGCCGCAACCTGGGCCAGAATTCCCTGGTCTCCTGGAGTTCACGTTCATGGACACACAGCCCGGAGACAACAGTACATGTAAGAGAAGTGTACAGTGTGATAGGAGTCGGAAGCACGTTGGGGACAAGCTGGGTGGGGTTCCACTGGACAGAGGGCCATGGGGGAGCTGCTGTTTTATGTGCATGCGTGGGGTAGGCTGCGCTTAGAAGGCGAGGTGTCATGTGGGTCTCTTCCCCCCACTGTGCTCTTTTTAAAGTGGCAACGTACACGCTTAGCAAAATCTTCAACATCTTCTGCGATGTCTGAAGCAATTGTGAAAGCATCAAAATATTTAACACCATTTGACAATAGTCTACAGTCTGATTTATACAGCTGACTAGATTTCTTTCGGATGGAAATTTCAAAATAACACCAGAGGAGCGCCTGTCCTGCGTTCTTTGGAGATATAAATTACACAGCATCCGAGTGCTCGGGTTGCTGCAAATAACCTGTTATTGGATACTCCACCTCCCATCTGGAGAGCGCGCAAGGACCATGGGAGGCATGGCCGCTGGCATTCACAGCACCTCACAGGGACTTTGCAGAGCGATTTACATCTTCTCTTTGTCAACAGGAGCTGGGGTGGGGGGTGAGAATCATCCTACGAGTGCTCTGAGGCCCTGCTCTTGTCGGGAGGGCACCCCTTGGGAAACTTAGCTCGTCTGGGGGACGCATCCGCGTTGGGAATCCAGTCCGGGTTCATGTGTCGAACAGCCGAGCGCAGTGACAGGTCCCAATTCATCAGGAGGCAGGCAGCGAGGTCGCCCCAGTTCACCTGTCACGGGGAAGCACAGCTCCTCCTGTGCCCGTGGGTGGGTGGAGATGCCCGCTTATCACACCCCAATTAGCCGCCTAATTTCCTCTCTGCCTGCAAAGTGGGAGCGAGGCACGGAGTCTCACCCCGGAGAGGAGAGTCTAAGGTTGAAGTATTCCAGGGACTCCTGTCTCCTACGTCCTACACATTTTAACTTCACACGGAATGTCATTTGCACGCAAGTAGCAGTTGGAGGAGATAAAGGAGTTGCAAAGTGCCTTAGAAAGGACTGAGATTTTCAAGACGAGGTGTTTGTTTTCCTCCCAGCGACACATCTATACCAGTGGTTCTCCACCTCTCTAATGCCGCAACCCTTTAATACAGCTCCTCATGTGTGGTGACCCCCAGCCATAAAATCATTTTTGTTGCTACTTCATAACTGTAATTTTGCTACTGTTATGAATTTTAATGTAAATATCTCTGTTTTCTGATTGTCCTAGGCAACCCCTGTGAAAGGGTCCTGCAATCCCCAAAGGGGTTGCAACCCACAGGTTGAGAACCGCTGATCTAAATGGTAAAGGTAGAACGGAGATAGAAGTGGGTAGATCACACAGGAACTACAATCTAATTTGTTGTTGTTATTGTTAATCCTCATCCCAAGATATTTTTCCTTTGAATTTTATAGAGAGTGGAAGGGAGGGGGAGACACACAGAGAGAAACATGGATATGAGAGACACATCAATTGATTGTCTTCCTCACATGCCCCCACCAGGGCTGGGATGGAGCCTGCAACCAAGGTACGTGTCCTTGACTAGAATCAGACACTGGGCCCTTCAGTCCAGTCCGAGGGCCGACACTCTATCCACTAAGCAACACCAGTGGATAATTTAGACAACAAATCCATGTAGAGACGGCCTGTGATCGGAAAACATTCCAGACTGAATTCCTATACACAAAGGTGCCACATGAAAGAATCAAATTCCTGCTCTCAACTTAGCTTAAAATTTAGTGATATCGCCTGGCCGGAATGGCTGAGTGGTTGACCTAGGAACCAGGAGGTCACGGCTCCATTCCCAGGTGGGGCGCATGCCTGGTTTGCAGGCTCCATCCCCAGTGTGGGGCGTGAAGGAGGCAGCAGATTGATGATTCTCTCTCATCATGGATGTTTCCATCTCTCTCCCTTTCCTTTTCACTCTCTGAAATCCATAAAAACCTATTTTTTAAATAATTCTTTATTGTTGAAAGTATTACTGGATTTTAAACTGCTCACGCCTCAAACGTGGACTCCTGTCTCTCCCAGCCCACGACCAGTCCATGAGGGATTCCTTCGGACCATCGTCTGCTGGGCACACCCAGGGTATGATCACTTCGCTCACCAGCCTGGGACGCAGCAGGCCCCAGAGCTCAGGGTACCACCCGGAAGCACCTGCAGACGGCGCGTATGAGATACAAATCCTCCATCCCAGGGACTGCAGGTGGCAGCATCCAAACCAATCAGGAGGTTTTCAATGTCCGTAAGAAAATCCAATTCTCTCCAGCTTAGGAAGCAATGGTTTTCACAGAGCTCTTGAGGAGTGTTGGGTTTGGCGGCAAGGTTGGTGAAGAGGGGACTGGCAGAGATGGGTTAGAAGACACAGGCCCCCCCCCCCAGCCCACACCTCCGGGCGGTCAAACTGTCACCTTCTCATGAAGCGCACAAGTGGCAGACGGTAGGCCTGCGCGCGTGACAGCCACGGCGTGCGGACAATGCTGCAGAGCCGGCAGCCAATGCCTCCCCCTATCACCCGGGCTGCCAGTCAAGCACCCTTCTCTCCACGATCGCCCTGCTCTGGTCTGAGCGGGTCCTTTGGGCGCGCTTACGCCAGCTGCCCGACTGCTGATGGTCTCCAGTGAGAGAGCCAACTTCTTCCTTAGGAGAGAACGGGCATCTCTGCACAGGTCTCTTCCTATGAGAGGGGCAGCTAAGCTGCTTTTACAAACACACACCAGCCATTCGGAAAAGCCCACTCCTCTGTCAGGACCCGGCAGGGTGGCCTCAGGACACGGCTCTTCCCGTGGCTGTTGAGTGAAGTTTCTCTGCCACGGCCACGCCCGGCGCCGAGCCGGATGCTCTCTCTCAGACTCCGCCCGTTCACCCTCAGCCCTGTGCCCTCCAAAGGGACAGTCCTGGCTCCATCACTGTCGCTGAGACCAGGCGGGTCCATGCCAATCGGTGCATTTGGTTCTTAGTGGGCTCCCTGTGGGAGTCTAGAAGAATGAACGCATGGCACCGGGGTTGGCTTGCCCTGGGAGAGCCACGGAAATCCCTTTCGGCTTTGGTGTCAGCACCGGAGCCCAAGGCTGGCAATCGACACTCCTCGCCAAGCCAGCTGCCCGAGGAGCCGGCAGCTGCAGCCACCAGGCCAGCCGCCCTCCTCCCCAGCAGGGCTTCCCAGAAGCCCCCTCAGATGATGTTTCTAGAACACCTGATAGAGCAACGCTGCTCTTCACCAATGAAGCAGTTTGCACAGGAGGCGTTACTTAAAAAAAAAAATGTTTTTGCTGACTTCAGAGAGGAAGGGAGAGGGAGAGAGATAGAAACATCAAGGATGAGAGAGAATCATTGATCGGCTGCCTCCTGCAGGCCCCACACTGGGGATGGAGCCTGCAAACGGGGCCTGTGCCCTGACTGGGAATCAAACCGTGACCTCCTGGCTCATAGGTCAATGCTCAACCACTGAGCTTTACCGGCTGGGCAGCACTACTTTTTAAAAATAGGTTTTTATCGATTTCAGAGAGAAGAAACGAGAGGGAGAGGGATAGAAACATCAAGGATGAGTGAGACATCTACCCTGCGGAAAATGGCAGGAAACCTGGGGCTCTGGCAGGCTTTGTCAGAAAATCTGCAGCAGAGCGAGCAGGCCAGGAAAGAACAAAGTGCCTTTAGTTCCCTGAATCACAGCCGCAGAGGAGATTGGGAGGAAAGGGGCAGGTGCCCGGGAAATCGGTCCAGCCAGGCTGCAGGCGTCTGTCCCACGTCAGTCACCTGGTGTGGCAGGAACTGGCAGGCATGGGAAGCCGAGGACAGGAGAGGCCAGGAACGCACCTGCAATTTCCATGTGAAAAGTGAGGGGAGCTGCACAGGGGACTGGCTCTCTCGGAGAAAAGGCAGAAACCCAGGAGCAGCTGGAGAAAGGGCGAGAATCCGGAGGCCTGAGATTTTTGAAGCAAGCGCAAAGGCAGCCGGAGGCGGAGGACGGGGCCAGAATCAGGATGACAGATGTCCAGGCTGATTGGGGGAAACACAGTCACCCTCACCTTGTGCCCTCACCCCCTCGCCACCCAGCTGCCCCTGAGACAGGTGGCGGCTCTGTCTCACCACTTCCAACAATAAAACGTGGCGCAAATGGAAGAGGAAGGAGCCAGCCAGACCCCAGGCACACAGTGGCCTGGAGATTAAAGGCCGGAGCAGCCTCCTAGCTGGGAGGAGCGATGGGGCCAGGCTGTCCTATCCCATTCACTCTCTCCCATTCATTTCGGAATCTCGGCAGCTGACTCCGTGGGGAGGGTACTGGAGCCTCCTCTCCGGATGGTAAATGGAGCACGTTACACTAAGACAAACTGCAGCTCCCGAGCCACATGCGGCTCTTGGGCCTCTTGAGTGTGGCTCTTCCACAGAATACCACGGCCTGGGCGAGTCTATTTTGAAGAAGTGGCGTTAGAAGAAGTTTAAGTTTAAAAAATGCGGCTCTCCAGAGAAATTTCAATCGTTGTCCTGTTGCTATTTGGCTCTGTGGACTAGTGAGTTTGCCGACCGCCGGGCTAAGAGAAAACTGGAGGGAAGTCTTGATGGAGGAGAAGGCTCTCCCCTCTCCCGAAGGCTTTCTCAGCGCCCAGCCCAGAGCCTGCACAGAAGTGACATACAAATAAGGGGATTCAGGGAAAACCTCATCTACGCTGACCATGAGGCTGCCTCCGAGGACTTTCTTTTTCTTTGTTACTCCTCACCCGACGATATTTTTTCCGTCGCTTTTCAGAATGAGTGGTAAGGGGTGGGGGGGGGGGAAGAGAGAGACGCATGGATGTGAGAGAGACATCCACTGGTTGCCTCCCCCATGCACCCCAACCTCTGGGGATGGAACCTGCCACCCAGGTACGTGCCCTTGGCCTGGAATGGAACCCATTACCCTTCAGTGCACAGAGCGATGCTCCAACCGCTGATCCACACAGGCCAGGGCTCCAAGGACTCCTTAGGTTTTTATTCTGTGAGCAGCAGACAAACCAGCGTGCTGGCCCTTTACATGTAATGGGCCCTTGTAGGATCTCAAGTCAACAAAACCAATTTAATGTAAACGTAAACACTCTAACTCTGAATAATAACTTCCCGTCCCTACATGAGTGCCACACACCACAGATAAAAATAATATGCAACGAACCATGTGGTAAAAATAAATAAATAAATAAATAAATAAAAAATTAGGGATTCTTCAATTTCCAAATGTGGGCACTCATTTATTTTGACAAGAACAATTCCGTTCTAATTATTCATCATATGGTATTTCATATGGTTATTTCACCAAGAACTGAGAACTCAACTCCGGGATGGGAAGTCTTATGAACCGGCCACGTGGCATTCGATATTTGCTTAGAAAGATGCAAAAACAGCCCGTTGCCAGCTGCAGGCGGGAAGAGAGAGCTGTCACACGGCAGGAACAGCAGGTGCCAAGCTGGTGCCCAGTCTCTGGGCACTGTTTCTGCCGCTTGTCTCGCCCACTGCAGTGAATCCTTTCTTTCTTTCACAGAAAGACGTTTTAATTAGAAAGCTGTAAGAATTTTAAAGAGAGGCATGCTCGTGTACAGAACGCAGCTAAATGTGATGGAACGGTTACTGCGGAAGATAACAATGAGTTTCCATGCTTTTAAGCTGTTTTTAAACATTATGCTTCAATTATAGTTCCCATACGATGCTACATGAGTTTCAGGGGTACAACCCACTGGTAAGCCATCAGCTTTAGCTACGCAAGCTGCCCGATGGGCACTAGACTCATTCAGGGGGTCGCTTCGTAAGGGTCATACATGTCTCATCCCAGTCAATTCTCATTCTCATGATGGCCCATCCTAACCCTACCTCGAATGTGCAGTGTCGTGAAATTTACCAAACACACTGCTACCATTACTTCCCTATCCATTACTTCCCTATCCACCTCCTTCCTTTAACCAGAGGTTGGCAACCAGGGGAAACCGTGCCTCCCTGGGCGCGGTGAATTTGGCCATCTCTGAGGGCATTGTGGCTGGCGCCCTGGGAAGGTGCCCAGGGCAGAGGCTGGGACGCTGCAGCCCTACAAAGCCCGGGGCAGCCAGTGTTGCCTGGCCCGGCCCAGCATGCCCTGGGGCTGCAGACAGAAGCCCTGATTCCCCCTGACAGCTGCATTCTCGGGCAGAAGCAAAACCACCGCTCGCTCTGTTCTTGGACAAGAACCCAAGACCCATCCACTCCGAGTTATACAGCCCATGCCAAGGACCCGGAGAAACTGCCGGGAAGCACAGTGCCCAAAACAAAAAAACTGAACATGATGGAGTGAGGTTCCCGGAAACACTGGGCAAACACAAAACAGGCCCCGTGGGCGGAAGGCTGTCTGCCAGCACCCAGGGGTGAGGACCGCTCTCAGGGTCGCCTAAGACTGTGGGAAAACACAGATACTTGTGTTTTGTAATGTGTTCTTATTTGTCTCCACAGAACTGCTAGCAGCATTGCCTAAGACCCTCAGGTTGAGAAGCACTGCTGTAGAGCCTAAGACCATCGGAAAACACAGATATTTACATTATGATTCATTAAGAGTAGCAACATTGAGTTATGGAGTAGCAACAAAAATAATGTTATGGTTGGGGGTCACCCCGACATGAGGAGCTGTATTAAAGGGCCACGGCATTAAGACTGAACTGATGAGAAAGCACAGTTCTCTCGTGGCCACGTGCAAGTCCCAGCCTGGAGGGCAGAGCCTGCCAGCACAATGATAGCCAACAGCTGTAGTTGTCAGCTTGAACCTGTGGTCTGAACTCGTGGCCCCACCTGCCTGAGAGAGATGGCTTGATGGAGTTCAGGTGCATGTAATTGAGTAGGATTTAAACCACATGTGTCAAACACAAGGCCCGCGGGCCAAATCCGTCCCGCCAGGCCTTGCAATGTGGCCCGCACCGCGCTGTCATCACTCCACTCCGCTGCATTTCCATCACAATGACAGTTTATGACTGTTCAGTAAACCATTCGGCCAGCAATTTAGGCTGGATTTTAGATTTTGGCCCCTTCTCTGATTGAGTTCGACACCCCTAATTTAAACCCATGAGAATGCTGTAAACATCTCAACCACACCCTTACTGTGCCTCGTGGCATCAGCTATAAAATAAAGACACGGCTTGTAGTCCATGGCTCTGTCGCTAGCTCTACATCAGAGAGGACAGCGTCCCACCGAGACCCAGCTTTCATTCTCTTGTCTGTCTTTTCCCAATCCTTCACCGCCCCCACTGAGGTTTCACCCTGGGCTGTGCTGGCGCGGCACATCTAGTAATAGTAATAAAATAAAATAATGAGCTCCCCAGTGCAAAAGAGCTCCGTGTCATTCCTGAAGTCCCACCTCCTCCTAAGGATGCAGTCCCAGAGCCTCAGAAGATTGCAAGGACCAAATTAAACGACAGATGAATTGAACAGGGTCAGAGGACACACTGAATACCTGCTGTGAGATCAATCACGGTCATGCAGGAGCTAATATTAATAACCATCATGTGATACACATCTTTCTTCTTTTTTTGAGAATCCCTCTTATGCCAAGAGGTGCCCTGGGGACGAGGGAAAAACAGTAGATGACATGGACATAGCCTCTGCCCTCATCAATCTCACATTTCAATGGGGGAAATGAACAAATCAATATAAGAATAAAAAAAAAATCAAAAATAGAAGTGTTTTAAAGGTCAGGAAGGCAGGTTAAAATATGAGATGCCTATTCAGAGTATCTGTGAAGCCGAAGTTAGAGCTTCCAGAAGTGATCTGAGGTGCAGGTGGTGTGGACTGAATTGCTAACTGTCTGTGACTGGGACCTCCAGGGCAGTTACAGGACTGGGGTGGGGTCAGGGATGTGAGGGAACAAAGTGCAGGCAGTGGGAGTCCTGCCACCGAGCTGGGAGCCCTCTGCACGGTGTCCTTAGCAATTCTTCACCCCAAGGTACAACAGTGCACCCCATGAGTATTGGCCTACTTCTCACTTATTAGGAAGTTCCTTTCTAATGCTTACTAAGACAATTTTCAGTAATGTTCAAGAAAGCTTATTTAAAAAAAAAAAAAAAGATTTTTCATTGCTTTTTAGAGAGAGAGATGGGGAGGGAAAGAGAGACATCAACGTGAAAGCCAAACACTGATCAGCTTCCTCCTGTGAACTCCCTCCATGTAGAGGATTAAACCTGCAAGCCAGGCACATGATTGGGAATCGAACCAGCAACCTTTGGGTGCACAGGACAAGGCCCAACCAACAGAGCTACACCTGTCATGGCTGAAGCTTCTTAAACCAGAATTTCAGAAAGTAACAAGACTTATGCCAGATATAACTGAGAATGTTATATTAATAAGAAATTTTGAGCAATGGCATCCCAATATTGTTAATAAAAAACAAACAAATAAAAGAAATAACCAAACTGATTCCGCAGAAGAGATTGGTAGTAGAAAGCTGTATTCTCTTTCAGGGAAATAATTTAATAAAAATTAGTGAGCAGAGCTCTTTAGCAGTGAATTTGTCAAAGCACTAGAGATCCGGAGGACAACATTTGTGCACTAGGGGAGGGGATCCCTCAGCCGGGCCTGTGCCCTTTTGCAGTCGGGGAGTCCTTGGGGTTCTTCCAATAATGACTTAGGCCCCATTCTCGTGGGGAGTGGCCTCAGCTGAGAGTAGGACATCCTTAGAGCTACCATGGAGGGGAGAGAGGCTCCTGCCACCGCTGCTGCACTCACCAGCTGTCAGCCCAGCTTCTGGCTGAGCGGTGCTCCCCTGTGGGAGTGCACTGACCACCAGAGGCAGTTCCTGGTTGAGCTTTTGCCCCTGTGGTCAGTGTGTGTTATAGCAACCGGTCATTCCACTATTCAGCCCATTTCCATATTTTTTAAAATATATTTTATTGATTTTATACAGAGAGGAATTGAGAGGGATAGAGAGCTAGAAACGTCAATGAGAGAGAAACATTGATCAGCTGCCTCTTGCACATCCCCCACTGGGGATGCACCCGCAACCAAGGTACATGCCCTTGACCGGAATCGAACCCGGGACCCTTCAGTCCGCAGGCCGACGCTCTATCCACTGAGCCAAACCGGTTTCGGCCGATTTCCATATTAACCTTTTATTATATAGGATAGAGATAAGAAATTCCAGCCCTGCTGGTGGGGCTCAGTGGTTGAGCATCGACCCATGAACCAGGAAATCAGGATTTGATTCCCAGTCAGGTCATACACTCACGGTGTGGGCTCCATACCTCAGTATGGGGTGTGCCGGAGGCAGATGATCAATGATCCTCCGTCATCATTGATGTTTCTATCTCTCTCTCCCTTCCTCTCTGAAATCAATAATATATATATATATTTTTTAAAAGAAGTTTTAGAAGTATGGTATAATCATGAGGCAAAATAGTTGCTGTTGCACTGTGTTCTGTTGACTCAAACGTGACGTTATCACTGACATTTCTGCTGAGTTCTCACACAGACCACAACACCAACCCTTATCAGAAATACGTGTTTGAAAGAAGATAAAAACTTGTATCTAAAATAAAGTCACTGATCATCACAATGGGCAAAAAATCTAGGCAGCAAGAATGACAATCGTTTAAGCACTTTCTAAAACATTGACAAAGGCCCACATTCTCCCAGAGAACACTGGAGGGTCAGGGTTACCCAGTCCTCCTGGTCAGTTTCCAGTAAGAGCAGCTACACCAGTCACTCTGGACTCTGGGGATGCTTTTGGGTCTTACATGACCTGCCATGGCCATTCTCGTTGCTGACCTTAACTATGCAACTACTAAATCCGGGTCTTTTTCTGTGTTTTGCATATACTGCCTGGTTTCTTTTGTGTATTAGGTAAACAGAAGTCTCTATAGGACAAAAATATAAATGGAAAAAAAAAAAAAAGCTTAACTTGCAGAAAAGGTTGAAGGCTAATAAGAAAAAGTACCTTGGCAAGCCAAGAAGCAATAAATAGTTTTCAAGACGATCTTGTATTCTGAAGTCTTTAGACGACAACAATATTGATGACTTCAGGAAGAACAAAATATTCTGCAGTGTTTGCAATCATTGAATGCGATTATCCAGCCAACATGGACCTAAAAGAACCCAATGTTTGTGTCACCTTAGTTACTGATGTGAGTTATGTCCCTGTGATGGGCTTCTAAATTATCGGCCACATGAAATCTACAGCTTAACCCAGAAAAGAGGACATATTTGATTAGAAGACCTCAGCTGGAAAATCAAAGGCGTGTCTTTAATCTGATCAATGATTACTAGCCTTTGCTTTTCACTTTCCAATGAATGCCTTTCAGTTTCCCCCCTTTTTCTTGTTGATTTGTATGGAATGTAATTAATGGGAATGCATATGAGCATAACCAATGGACACAGTCACTAGGGGGGTGAGGGCGTGTGCTGGGCGGTGGATGCGGCTGGGAGAGGTCAATGGCGGAAAAGGAGACATATGTAATACTTTAAACAATAAAGAATTTTTTTAAAAGTAAGGAAAATAAAAAAGGTAGTTTTTATTTTTAGTGATACGTAATTCCTGGAAATTCTTAGACACCTGTTTAGAAAATACCAAAATGCTGTAAAATAATAAAGCAACGATAAAGTCCCAGAAGACCAAAAGTGTGAGAAAAGAGATTTAACGACGTAAATGTTTTGCTGAGGATCTATTTGGAAAGCCTGTCTCATTTCCAACAGAAATTAACTCACTAAATTATAACAAACTTCACGGACACTATTTTTACCATGCAGCTGCTGGAGAGGGGGGCAATACAATCACCCCATCAGAGACCATTTGGTTTAATATCCATATTCCCTTCATTCGTTACGTCAATAGGTACCCAGCACCTCTCATCAGCCAAGCAACAATCCCTATCCAAGCAAATATGAAGGAATGAGTAGAAACCATCACAGGATACACTGCCCTACACACAACTCTGATGTGAACTGTGTTAGGTCAAAATTAAGTAAATAAAATTAAATCAACGACACGGAGTTTCATGGACTCATTTTCTGAGTGTTTTTTTTTAATGTAATAAATTGGATGAAAAATGAATCTATCAACTTCACAGCTGATTAAAATGGGAAAACAGCCTCTCTTTTAAAATATGTACTGTATGGTATGTTTCGTGACGTCGCTTCAATAAAACCACTGCACCTTTTCCATGTCATTCCTGGCTTATAATGCACAGAAAAATATGGGACCTGCCTCCATAATATATTGTAAATTAAAAAACATGACTAGCACTAACGCAAATTTCAAGCCAGGGCAATAGCTATGTTTTTGCCGACCCGGAACCCTGTAGGAGTGTCTACCCAGTATTTTTTGATGAGGGCTGGGTGAGTACCAAGGACTCTCTGGCTTGCTGAGTAGGAACCCTAAATGCGGAAGCAGCAGGGCCCTCTGAGGAAGCAGAGGGAAGGACAAACCTCTTCTCTCTTCCCATGTTACCATCCGAGGCCCCTCAAGGACGGTGGTCACACGGGGATATATTTCCTGAGAAAGCGTTGGTGAGAAAGCCCCGGCGTTGACCTGCAATCGTGAGCCAGTGTTCAGAGTCAAATGTAAACACGGCCAGGAGGACTGAGGAAAATGGATCTGACTCCATGGCTTGCCCCCGGCGCTGCAAGAATGTTTCAAGCGTGCCATGCCTGCCCGTTGACTGCGGGCACCGACCTCTGCCTCTTAGGTTGTCAAATCAAAAAAATGGTAACAGCCAGCACATCCATAGCTGTCCTGTGTGAATGAATTCAAATTATACCTTTTTTTTTTTGGGGGGGGGGGAGACAGATGGGCAAAAAGGCAACATTTTTTTGTGCCACAAGATTTTAGTAATTAGTGTGTGTATGCCAATCTGATGAAAAAGGTTGAAAATTGCTGATCTTACTAGATATTGTTCCACTTATTTGGGACCTTGAGCTTTGCAGCTACTGTTAAAATAGACCTCAGGGATATACTGTCCGTAAGTTTTCTTAGCATTCCCGGGGCAAATGTTTGGTCTCCTCGGTGGCCAGGCTAGCACCACAAGCCACGGGAACTGGTGCGTTACACGTGGCTCGTGGCCTATCCAAGCCTGGGTCCACAGGGCAAAGACAGCATCTGCCAGCACCCCAGGGAGCCCGGGAGCAAGTGTGCCAGGCAGCCTCTGAGGAGGACACCGCTGACACTGACCTTCCTAACGAGATCCTGAGCAAGGACTCGGCTGAGATGCGCCAAGGCCCGGCCCCTGGGACGGCGAGAGTGACTGTGGCTTCTTTCAGCTTCTCTAGCCGTGGAGCGTGGTTCCCCAGCCCAATCCATAAAACCGATACAGACGCACTCCAACATATTAACATTTTCTACTGTTTGGCCGGCACTGTGCTCGGTTTTATATTTACCGTCCCATTAAATCTCAAAACAAACTCATAAGATACATGCTGTTATGATACACTAGCGTTATTATAATAGAGACACAAAATGCTATCACTATGGAAGTCCATTCTATAGGCGAAGAGGCAAACACTTACGGGGCAATAAGACCACACGGCCAGTGCGGGGGAGAGAGGTATGCACCTGAGTCTGACGGCAGGACGCATGGTTTTACCCTCCAGGCTGCTCTGCCCACAGAGGGACCTGAGGCCCTGAGCCCGCGGCTGGATCCCATCTGGCTCTGCACAGGTGACGCCATTTAACGGGAACAATGCGTCACCCGCCGCACCGTCCACTCACTGTAGTACCGCCCCCACGTCCTGGCATGCCTGAGGTTCCCCAGGAAATGGATGAGCACAGATCCCGGTGGAAATGTGAGATCACGGGGCCAGTGAGAAGATGCCGGGTCTTGTCCCCTGAGCCACCTTCACTCCATGCCCGGGGGTGAAGCACAAGTCCCTGCTCAGGGCACGGACCTGGAATATATTGATAGAATCAATCCCCAAAGGTGGGTGTGCAGGAGGCAGCCGATCAATGATTCTCTCATCACTGATGTTTCTCTCCCTCTCCCTCTCCCTTCCTCTCTGAAATCAATAAAAATATATTTAAAAAAAAGAAAACTGCCCCAACAAGTTTGGCTCAGTGGATAGAGCATTGGCCTGCAGACTGGAGGGTCCTGGGTTTGATTCCCATCAAGGGCATGCACCTTGGTTGCGGACACATCCCCAGTGGGGGATGTGCAGGCGGCAGCTGATCGATGATTTTCTCTCATCGATGTTTCTAACTCTCTATTCCTTTCCCTTCCTCACTGTAAAAAAAAAATCTATAAAATATATATTTTTTTAAAAAAGGAAAAAAAACACACACAACTCCCCATGCGTTTGGGGGCCCCAGGGAGGGAGCACCTTCTCCATCTGCGTCTTCCCCCCCGGACTTTCCAGCACCACAAACCCTCCCCCGTTCAGCTGGTCCCACCCGTGGCGCCACCGGGAAGGCAAACAGGCCACCGCGTGCTGGTCCCTGCTGTCAGGAGAATGCACGCGGACAGCCCTCTCCTTTATAAACTCACCAAGTGGCTCTTTCCCCGCTGACCGAAGGGAGCGCCCCAGCCCTCCCCTGGCGGCCCGGGATGATGGATGGCCGGGGCCGCACCCCATTTGTTAGGGGAGCAGCCCATGCAAAGCGGGTGCGGCTTTGATTGATCATGTTTACCCAACGGATACAAATGTCACTGGCCCTAAGGAACGGAACCCACATCTGGGGGAGGGAGGTTTTGTTTCCTTCCCTCGATGAGGAGGGCTCCTCAGACCCGTCTGCTCCGGCTCACACCATGGGAGGGCGGGGAACCCTGTGACCAGTGGTTTGTGGGAACAAGATGGATGCCTTTCTTAAGGATGCGGTGAGGGCTGCATGTGGTCCCCCTGGGAGCAAGCCCGCCACCTCCCATTTCCAGGCAGGGCTGCCGGGACCCTGATCATGTGTGCACACAACTGAAGCCAGTTTGGCTGAATCAACCCCAGCGCCCGAGTGTGGCCCTGGACCCAAACATCCACAGCTGTTCTTTAACGGTGAGAGCACTTAGTGACGGTGCCATGAGATGAAAACACAAAGATGGATCCCTTCCCTCATCCCCAAGCATGCTCACTGGGTCCCTTTCATGGGCCAGGCACCTGAGGTCTCGATTTAGGGGCATCTGAACAGGTTAGCGTCTGGCCCCTTCCCGATGCTTCCCTCTGATCTCACATCTCACCGTCCACCTCAAGGATGAGGAAGATGCTTTAAAAATTTCCTTTTTAAAAATAAAAATGATTTCTGGCCTATTTTTGGCCTGGCGCTGCCTCCCTGTTCGGAACATTTCTTTCCTAAAAGCCAGAGACACAGCCTGACCCTAGAGAACACAGACTTGTATTTCTCTTTCTGTCCTCAGGCTGGCATCATTCCTGGAGTAGTGAGTGTTTGATGCCTGGATACACAGATGAGTGAAGGGGTGGAGAAAGTGGGGGAAGACTGGGGAGGGTGGAGTGAAAAGTAGCTAGAGGAGGGGAGGAGAGAGGAGGAGAGAGGAGGGGAGAGGAGGGGAAAGGAAGGGAGGGGAGGGAAGGGGAAGGGAAAAGAGGGGAGGAAGAAGGAGGGTGGCCCAAGAGCACAGAGGGAGAGGGCGTTCTGGAAGTGACTTTGTCTGCAAACAACAAAGACCCCATTCAAACCAGCTGAGATAAACCCTCTGGTTTCCCTGGCTCCCACATGCCCAGGCGTGCTCTGTGGAGGAAGGACAAGGTGCGGGAAACAGCCTGAGGAGAGAGAAGCAGGGGCTCAGCCAGGTCTGTGCCCTAGCCCTCCCCCCACTCCCTCTGGCCTGGTATCCCTGGAGCTCATTTAGCCTCATGGAGGGGCTGACTAGACGGCTTCTCACACTCGATGCCCATCCTCTGATGATATCTTTGTAGGGCACAGGCCTGCTCCGTAGTGAATCCCTCTATCCAGAGGAATAGGAAACTGGGGGGTGGCCAGTGTGGCTCAGTGGTTGAGCATCCGCCTATGAACCAGGAGGTCATTGGTTCCATCCCAGACCAGGCACATGCCCGGTTGCAGGCTTGATCCCCAGTGTGGGATTTGCAAGAGGCAGCCGATCAATGATTCTCTCTCATCATGGATGTTTCTATCTTTATTTCTCTCTCCGTCTCCCTTCCTCTCTGAAATCAATACAAATATATTTAATTTAAAAAAATGGTGAAAGTTGGAAGCAGAGCCCATGAGTTGTGATCAAAAGTAACTACAACTCTTTCAAAAGACAGAGCTACAGCATGCAGAGCTTCGAGTACACAGCTGTAAGTTACAGCACTGCATCCTGGTTACAGGTGTCACATTTTAAATTATGTACAGAGGCCTTAGGCATGACATATTAGACCAACACTGAAAGAAAGAACAGTAAGATCTCAGAAACAAGTTTGAGAAAAACAGGAGACATTTCATAACCCACAACCTTGGCCACATCTGAGCAAGGTGTGCCTTCTGCCCCAACCCACATCACAGGTGGCATGAGGGCCAAACACACTGCATCATGAATACACAGGCTCCGAACCCTGGGCCGCCCCTGCAGTTGGCATTTCTGCTGTTGTGAATATCAGTATCCAGCGGGTATGAAGGCGCTGAGAAAGAGGGGTCAAAGGAAGTGTCCATCACCCTGTGATTGCTTTCCAAGCTCCTCCTGCTCCTTGGTAACATACATATTACTTAATTCCTTTTTATTTTTATTTTTAAAATATATTTCACTGATTTAAGAGAGGATGGAAGAGGGAGAGAAACATCAACGATGAGAGAGAATCATTGGTCGGCTGCCTCCTGCACACCCCTCACTGGGAATCGAGCCCCCAGCCCGGGCATGTGCCCTGATAGGGAATCACACAGTGTCCTCCTGGTTGGTAGGTCAACGATCAGCCACTGAGCCACACCAGCCAGGCAACGTCGCTCCTTTTTAAGTCGCTGCTCTTCCCATCGCCAGCAGGCATTCTGCATGGTCTCCTGCCTGACACCCAAGGCCATGGAGCATATGTAGCTTCATGTCTGCCCCGTGTTTCTCACCCCGCAGGAATGTGCTAGGCGTTATGTAAACCTGGTGTGAGATGCCTTATCCAACGGGGCAGAGAGTAAGAGGGCGAGTGAGATCCTTTCCGGGGAAGGAAAAGGCAGAACTAACTGGCCCCCACTCCCCGGGCTGCTCCTGGGGAAATCAGGGCTGCACCTCCAAACCTTGGCTGGTTCGGTTTTAATTTTGGAAACTGGTTCCATGGAACACACCTGGGTGGCTCGGCAAAGCGTGCTTTCCCCCCCAGCAGGAGGACGAGACAGGGTCACGCTGGGGGATGGACACAGGCGATGGGCAGGTCACATGGCAACCTGCCTCTGCGGAGCACCAGTACCGTCTCCATCTACGTCTTTTCCCTGAACAAAACCAGCTAAGTTTTCACACGTGGGCGGAACTCTCTGAAACTGGCACCCTGAGAGCAATGACCTCGAGCGGGGAGATCTGACCACAGGGCATCCAGACGGCCTGAGGGAAGGTGGAGTTAGAGGGGACACTGAATGGTAAGTAGGACTGCGACAAGGGAGGGGAAAACGGGGAGGGGGGACCCCGGCAAAGGCTATCGAACAAACCAAGGCAGAGGGGACATCACATCCTGGGTGACAAGTGGCAGGGACCTGAGATGATGGTCAGAAAAACCCAAACAACCGTGGGAGCATTCTCAGTGTCATCACTGAAACTACCTCCCCGCCCGGCCAGCATGGCTCAGTGGTTAGAGCGTTGACTTGTGAACTAGGAGGTCTGGTTTCTATTCTCCTGGTAGGGGCACATGAATGATTCTCTCTCATCATTGATGTTTCTCTCTCTCTCTCTCTCTCTCTCTCTCTCTCTCTCTCTCTCTCTCTCTCTCTCTTTCCCTTCTTCTCTGAAATCAATAAAAATATATTTTAAACAAAAACAAACTACCTCCCCAAGCCCTGGCCTGCTCAGCAATACAGCGTTGGTAATGAAAACGGAATGAATGTGGCAGAATAATTATGTTTACAAGTTTCCTAATTACGGGTACACTGGCCTCCGAAAAGTACTATACCTGGGCCCTCCGTTTCTGGGCCCATGTAATTTCAATTAGAAACACACACAGAATATCCATTATGTTAATTGTTTACTTTTAAATATTTCCCTTAAAACGTGTTTATACCAATTTGCATCCTCTCGAGGGAAAACAACGCGTCTCCACGTCGCCTCTGTGGAGGCCACGCCGACAGCCGCCCTGCACCGGGAAGAGAGATTTCCGCTAATGACACGCAATCAGGCCCACGCTCCATTAGTCATTGAACGCAGGGCGCTCCGCGGCGAGGGGGGAGCTGCAAAGAAAACAATGAAATTGATTTCAAACCCTAACGACTGTGATTTGTCTCCTCAAACGCAGGAAAGAGAGCCGCAGTCCCCGTGAAAGGAAATAAGATATGCAAAGGACATTCTGTCCCCCCTCGGTTTACGGATGTTGAAAATAGAGTTTTTAATACCTGACACCGAGATGATAACGGGCTTGTTTTCCGAAGTGGAGTTAGCGAGTTAACAAGCCTCGCTGCGCGGCAGTACCGCCTTCATCTGCGTCTCTCCCCGAACAATAAACAGCTGAGCTCTCGCACGCGGGCCGAACTCTCTGAAATGGGCCCCGAGAAATGTTTTCACCTGCAAACGTGGCGATGTTTCCGATTGGCCCTAACAGGTTCAAAGCACGGGATCCCGGAACCTCAGAGTCAGAAGGAAGGTCTGAGAGGCCTAGGGACATGGTCGGCAAACTGCGGCTTGAGAGCCACATGCGGCTCTTTGGCCCCTTGAGTGTGGCTCTCCCACAAATGACCACGGCCTAGGCGAGTCTGTTTTGAAGAAGTGGTGTTAGAAGTTGAAGTTTAAAAAATGTGGCTCTCCAAAGAAATGTCAATTGTTGTACTGTTGATATTTGGTTCTGTGGACTAATGAGTTTGCCGACCACTGGTCTAGTGGCTTCTTCGGCCTGCTCCACAGGAGGTCTCCGGGGCAGAAAATAGCGGGCTTTAGATGCTGCTGTTGGATGTGGGACACAAGTTTACGATGATACACAGCGGGACAGACAGGGGCCCTCGAGGCAGCCACCGCCCAGAACGCACAGGATCTCTCTCTGGTTCATCTGCTCCCCATAAAACAGTAAAATAAAGAAAAGGGAACCGGAAGCATATCTCCAGCAAATATCTAACCTCACTGCGAAAGAGATGCCTGAACATCAGAGGGTTTTTTCCCCCCCAATGACCAGATTAAAAACAACGTGAGGACTTCCTATCTGGACTCTAAATAAAAAGCGGTTATTTCTCTCATTTCAAACAAAAGGCGCTCACGTTAGCATTTGTAGATAACGTGCTTTTTATCTAAGGAGCTGGGAAGAATCGAGTGAATTATTCAAGTCCAGAATAGGAAACCAGGCAGAAAACAGATATTTTAATGCTCTCCAGCCTGCACCCTGTCCAGGAAGAGAGACGGCAGATCAAAGATAACCTTGAACTGACAAGGTTAGGAGGGTGCTTTCAAAACCAGTGGCTTTCAAAAGGAGCCCGTCCTGAGTTTCCAGGTCAGATGGGACGAAAGAGAGCGGAGGGGAAGCGGCCTCCTGAGAGGGAGGGACCCCGCTCCTCGAATTCTGAAAGGACACAGGACCTCCCTCCCATCCTCTCCCCAAATCCCTCTTTCTGGGAGTCCCCTGCAAGCCCCTCATTAAGAGCAATCTCCCCAAGGCCAGCCCTGGACTGGACTCTGGCCCGAGGGCCGCTCTGCGACGGCTCGGCACCGCACAGCACCCTCCCCTTCGCTGCCACTCGGTCTTGTCGCTGTGGGACTGGGGGTGCAGGGTCTGTGCACGAATCTCTGTGTAGCTTGGATGGGCGTGCATAGAGTGAAGACTTAATTTTCTCCTGATTAATGACTCATTCTTAAGTGGTCAGTAATCCCCGCTAAGTCTAAAGATCTTCTCCGTAAATTAAACTCAGTAATGCCATGGGATTATCCGCCATTGGTAATCAAATACAGATCACCTTGTTGTCACAGGATGACGGGAAAATAAGCAGCCAAAACAAGGGCATGGTGATCCTCCAGGATGTGATGTTCGCACTACGCCGGAAGGACACACGGAGAATTGGGCACAAAACACAAAGGCATTCGGTTGCTCCAACGGAAAGGTGATTACTGGGAATTTTTTCTCTAAAAACCAGAAGCAACTAATAAAAATGACAACGAATAAAATAAGGCGCATGCAGACAAGGTTAGGATCTGACAAAGCAAAAATAGAGATTTTATTAAAAAGAAACACCAAAGATTTACAGCCAAATAAATATCTGAGGGAAAACTAATACATGCTTGTGTGTTGTTATTCAAATAAACATTTTAAGATAATTATCTAATTGTCCTATTTTGAAAAACCTAGAATTTTAAAATACATTGGCAAAAGAAATTGAATAATAAAAATTTTAGCCCTGACTGGTTTGGCTCAGTGGATAGAGCGGCAGCCTGTGGACTGGAAGGTCCCAGGTTCCATTCTGGTCAGGGGCATGTGCCTTGGTCGTAGACACATCCCCAGTGAGGAGTGTTCAGGCGGCAGCTGATCGATGTTTCTCTCCCATCAATGTTTCTAACTCTCTATTCCTCTCCCTTCCTCTCTGTAAAAATATCAATAAAATATATTAAAAATAAATAAATTAATTAAATTTTATTTGCAATGAGTTTTGTGGGCCACCCACTACATGAGAAATCACCTGTTATTCCACAGGCTGGCATAAAACCATTGCTATTTCTTTCTGTGCTTGTTATTTACATGAGATGGAACTACAGGTTAATTCCCTAACTCATAAGGCAAACTTTGGTATGACAACAGTTAAAACTTTGGTACGATTCCTGAAAGATTATGCAAATTTGGGTATTTTATTACACTTGTCTATTTAAATAAAATGATGCATACCTTAGAACAGTGGTCGGCAAACTGCGGCTCTTGAACCACATGGCTCTTTGGCCCCTTGAGTTTTTAGCAAAGGCCAGCTTAGGATGCCCTAATTAAGTTAATAACAATATACCTACGTATATAGTTAAAAAAATTTGGCTCTCAATAGAAATTTCAATCTTTAGTGTTGATATTTGTCTCTGTTGACTAATGAGTTTGCCAACCACTGCCTTAGAATATGGTATTCAATCTGAAGTTCAACTGCACCTCGCCCACACCAAAAAGGTGGATTTCAGAATGAAGCATAAACCAGACTTTTTCCTTAGTTGTGTCCAGTGCTGTCGCTGGTCTTAGAGAAAACCATTTCTTTTTCTTTCAAAAAAATTTTTTTTTTTATTGATTTCAGAGAGGAAGGGAGAGGGAGAGATAGAAACATCAATGATGAGAGAGAATCGTGGATCGGCTGCCTCCTGTACAACTGGGGATCAAACCTGCAATCTGGGCATGTGCCCTTCACCGGAATCAAGCCTGAGACCTTTCAAGTCCACAGGCCAACACTCTAGCCACTGAGCCAAAGCAGCTATGGCTGGAGAAAAACCATTTCCATGGCGAGTCGTGCTAGAAAAAGTCTTCCTGCTAAATTACAGAGGGTCCGACTTTATCATCCTGCTCTTTCACCTGTGTAATAAGTTACCCTGATGGGCGTGAAAACCATCACAGTAAATCTCTAAGAAAGGGCTTATCGGCTGATTCATTCCTAAACATCTGACATGAGAAAGACAATGATATTGGAATATGCTCCAATAAGAAAAATTAACTATTTTATCTTCATATGCGAGTTTAAGCTGTCTCATCTGAAATTAAGTTTCTGTGCCTGGCTGGCATGGCTCAGTGGTTGAAAGTTGACCTATGAACCAGGAGGTCACGGTTAGATTGCTGTTCAGGGTACATGCCCGGGTTGCCGGCTTGATCCTGTGTGGGGTGTGCAGGACGCAGCCGACCCATGATTCTCTCTCATCATTGATGTTTTTATCTCTCTCCCTTGCTTTCTGAAATCAATAAAAATATATTTAAAAGGAAAGTTTCAGTCAGACCCTAAAGACCAATGATTACTCATTCGTTCCTTACAATCTATCTGAGAATTCCTGCATCGGGACCATCTGGAAACTTCCTGATGGTTACGCTGCTGCTCCACAGGACTCCCAGGACCACACCCAATGCACACCGTGGTCCCCAAGGAAGCCCTCACTTCGCATCCCCCGGAGCTCCCAGCACCAAGCCCAGGTCCACAGTTCACTCCGCTGGGTTAACGCACCAGGCTCCGCACCGGCCAGCGCGCACTTTTCCGTGTGTCTCAGGCTGTTTTAGTGACGTGTCCCCTGTAATGACTGCGCCTCAAGGCGGAGGGCCCCCGTGGTTATCCTCCAGCACCGGGCACTGCCTCTCTGTGCTCCGGGGAAACGGGTGGTGGGTGGGCGTGGGCGACAGAAAACGCAGGAATCAGCCCAAGACCGTGCACAGTATGCGATGCTCTGGTGGTGCCTAAATCATCAACATTCAAATTCCAGTGCGAGCATCTTATTGATGACTCGTACTCCGGTCGGCATGGCAACAGTTACTATGTCCTGTGCGCATCAGAGGGACCATATAGCTCCTTGTATTGACAAGCGGCTCTGGGATTGGTAGCAGAAAACTGTATTCTTTGAAGCAGATACAATTTTTTTTTTAATGATAAAAGCAAGGATAAAAACTAATTTTGGAAAGGGAGGGAAATAAAACAGTACAAAATAGGCCTAACTTCCTCAAATTTGTAAGGGATGTCCTGTCAACAGTCATGCAGCGAGCTAAGAAAGAGTGCTGAGCATTCCCCTTCCTCAGCGAACTGAGGGCTCCTCTTCCGTGACCTCACAAGTCACCGTCCTGACCAACCAACGGCTCCATCTGCGTCGCGTCCTGGTCACCCCAGTGCGCAGACTCCCCCGGGTGAACGTACCAGCTGATGCCAGGGCACCCTGAAATCTCATGCTATCTACGACTCACAATCATCATTCCTCTCAAGCTCTAGGGAAAGGCAAGCAGGAAACGGAACGACAAACCCTTTCCCTTTCTGAAATGGCTAGACTTACAGGTCGCCTCAGCCTCCCGCTGCTTTTGTCAGTTCTGGCTGAGTTCTGAGCCAGCGGATCGCATCATCGCCACCGATAAACCGAGATAAATGAGAGAACTCAATTTTCCCAAATAGCGGTGGCCTTTTTCCCAAGCAAAAATAAACTCCGAGCAAATGCGTGAATAGGTTCGGTCAGAGCGTCAAGCCACAAGCAAGTCAAGTGCCTGGCCTGCGCTCAGCGTCAGCAGGAGGTTTTTGTAAGCGGGGCGCTGCTGAGGATGCAGCCGGGGCCTCTGCAGACAGAGGGGAGCAGCTCGCTCAGCAGGAAGGAGGAGAGAGCAACCGAGGCTGTGTGAGGACCACGTGGAGACACCGCCCCGCTCCGGAGCGCCTGCTGGAAATCCAGACAGAAGTGACTTAGGACAGAGATGACCAAATGCATCTGCCTCCCAGCCCGCCTGGCTCCGTGGCTGAGCACAGACCTATGAAGCAGGAGGTCACGGTTCGATTCCTGGTCAAGGGCACATGCCTGGGTTGTGGGTTCGAACCCCACTGTGGAATGTGCAGGAGGCAGCTGACTAATGATTCTCTCTCATCATTGATGTTTCTATCTCACACTCCCTCTCCCTTCCTCTCTGCAATCAGTAAAAATAATTTATTTTTTAAAAATACACCTGCCTCTTGCTCAAGAAAATCATTTTAGTTAGTCCTAACTCGAGGAGTGTTGCCAGTCTTGTCAGTTTCCCAAAAGGACATTTTTAAAAACATTTTATTGATTTTTTTACAAGAGAGAAAGGGAGAAGGATAGAGAGCTAGAAACATAGATGAAAGAGAAACATCAATCAGCTTCCTCCTGCACATGGCCCCCTGGGGACATGCCCGCAACCAAGGTGCGTGCCCCTGACCGCAATTGAACCCGGGACCCCTCAGTCCGCAGGCCAACACTCCATCTCCTGAGCCAAACCGGTTAGGGCTCATAAAAATGGCATTTAATGAGTTTTCACAGAAGACCTATCAGCATCAATCCCGTCCATGGCTCCCGGGCCGGTGTCTGGACGAAGTTCTCTATCGGAACGGGGAAGCAGAGAGACTCCAGCAGACGGAGGTGGTGTCCCGGCTCCCGGCAGGAAAGCCTGCCCTCCGCATGCACATCTGGGACTGGTGTTCTCACCAGTGGGCTGTCCCTCTGAAAGCTGAAAGCTACCAGGCAAGTCACCACCCGAAAGCAAGGAACACCAGCTGGTGCCCCTCAGCCCTCCGGGGGCCTGGGATGGAAGGAGATGCTCCCATGCCAGTCAGACAAGGCAGCTTCCTTCCCCCAGGTGCTCTTGGTTTGCTCCCCTCTGCCTCTTGCTGTGCATTTCCCTTCCGGTTCAAACAGCCACGGACCGTTCTGAGACCGGAGAGCCCATAACCCATGGGGCTCAAATCAGGGAGTCCTGACTTTCCTGGAAAGTTTCTTAGGAAAGTCATTTCTCTCAAGAGCTGCTGCTTCTTCTTCTTTTAAAAATATACTTTACTGATTTTTTACAGAGAGGAAGGGAGAGGGATAGAGAGCTAGAAACATCGATGAGAGAGAAACATCGACCAGCTGCCTCCTGCACACCCCCTACTGGGGATGTGCCCGCAACCATGGTACATGCCCCTGCATCGAACTTGGGACCCTTCATTCCGCAGGCCGACGCCCTATCCACTGAGCCAAACTGGTTTCGGCTCTCGTGAGCTTCTCATGGACAGAGTGAGAGGGGCGAGTCAGGTGACCTCCGGATCTCTGAGGGAGAGAGATGCTGGGGATGATTTCCAGGGCAGCTCCATCATCCTGCTGCTCTGGGGACAGGCTTGCCCCCTGAGGTAAGCGGGTCCCCTACCTGCGTCACTGGGCACAATGCTTCAGCCATGCTCTGCAGGCTGGCTGTCGGCGCCACAGTCTGAAACACCACTTCTAGGGCAGTCAATGCATGCAGCCATGTGGGGAAGGCGGAATCTATCACAAGACTAAAAAAATAAATAAATAAAAAATAGGGAGGCAGATGCTTCTTCATCGACCACTTAAGGGGTTATGCAGAGGCCACGAGGTGACGTTATGAAGTATGTTCCTTGCTGAGAATGCCACCTACTGACAATAAAATGCTCAATATTCATATGATTTTATTGAGTGGGGAGTCAAGAGTGGATTTCGGCCCTGGATCCGTTAAGAATGTGGAATGTAAAAATAAGAGCCCATCAATTCTTAGCCTCCCTCTGGGTGTCTGCAGGGATGTGTTTAATAACTGTCATCTTTCCAAATACTTCGGTCTGACCCCCATTCCGTTTAAAAATACAACAGCGGCCAGAATCCCCAGCCAGGTTTGCATGCTTTTGATGCCGCAAGCCGACCTGGTGTGCAAACAGTTCCCGCCCATAAAAGGTGCTCACACCGCCCCAGAGAGAAGAGGGCGCTTCGTAAAAGGAGAATGGATCTGCAGGTTCAGAAAGCCCCTGTGTCTCCTCAACTCAATTTTCCTGACGACTTTCTACCCACAAAGCCATCTCACTGAAAGCTCGCTAATCCCCTGCAAGAGCTGTCTGGAGACCAGAAAGGTGATATGAGGTATGGAGAGTCTAGATCTCAATTATAATGAAAAACCAGTAAAACAAAAGTTATTTTCACACTTCATGCTTTCCACTGAGGGAAGTTGCAAAGATCACGTTTTCCACCGTGTTGATAGCGTGTGAAGTAGCAAACATTCACATAGATCTTTGGTGGGCAAATCTATCGGCACAGAATCGGTGGGAGGTTATTTGCCGATATCTTTAAAACATAAAAAGCACCTTTTAAGCTAAAAAATGCATCCTCTGTGAATGTGACTCTTAAGGCAAGGGAAGGAAAGGCAGAAGTAAATGAATGGGGCGATATCAACTTAACAAGCTTCTGCACAGCGAAAGAAACAGACAACAAAACAAAGAGGCAGCCAACCAAATAAGAGATATTTCCAAACATCATCTCCGACAAGGGGTTAATATACAAAATATATAAAGAACTCATATGACTCAACACCAAACAGACAATCCAATTAAAAAATGGGCAGAGGACTGAACAAATACTTCTCCCAAGAAGACATATATATGGCCAACAGACACAAGAAAATATGTTTAACTTCACTAGCTATTAGGGAAATGCAAATCAAAACTACAATAGGATGCCATCTCACGCCTGCTGAAATGGCTATTATCAACAACACAGGTCATAACACGTGTTGGAGAGATGGTGAGGAAAACGGAGCCCTCCCTCATTCCCTGCTGATGGGATTGTAAACTGGGACAGCCACTAAGGAAAACAGTCTGGCAGTTCCTAAACAAGTTAAGAATAGAGTTACCATATGACACAGCCATCCCTCTTTCATGGTATCTACCTGAAAAACTATAAAATGTTTATTTGCAAAGATGTACGCGCCCATGTGTCCATTGAAGCATAGTTCATGGTGGCCAAGACATGGAGACAACCCAAGTGTCCTTCAATAGAGAGCTGGGTACAGAAGATGTGGCCTATATATCCTATGGGATACTATGCTGCCCTAAGAAAAGATGAAATACTGCCATTTGCGATGAAGATGGACATTGAGAACATCATGCTAAGTGAGATGAGTCAGTCGGAAAACCCTAAGAACCATATGATTTCACTCACATGTGGGATCTAAAACTGGAACTCATAGTAAAGGAGGCCAAGCATATGGTGACGGAACATTATTTGACTTTGGGTGGTGAGCACACATGCAATATACAGATCATATATCATCGCAATCTCCACTGGAAACCTACATGATCCTATCAACCAATGTCACCTTAATAAATTTAAATTAAAAACACATAAACAAACACAACATTGATTTTTTTTAAATGCCCCCTCTAGATTATAGTATATATTCTAGGGAAACATAGTCATAGGGGTACTTGTCACTGGTTGTAAAAGCTACTTACATAGGATTGTTGGGTGGATAAAATAAAACAATGCATGTGAGGTGTGTAGGACAAAACTTGCACCACAGGAAGCTGGAGGCAGCACTGATCAAGCTTAGCAGTGGGTTGTGTCATTGTGTTATTTTTAGACAATAATGATACGGGCACAAATAGCAACATTGCCAAGTTTCAGGCACCAGGGAGAGGAGAGTCATAGTCGTTATGGGGGAAAAAAAAAAAAAGCAAATTTTACCTCTAGAACATGGTATTTAAATACTCTCTTGTAAGCCTGGCCAACTGGGGAACACTCTTTGTAGAAATGTATAATTCATGTATAATGATATCTGTTAATTTCCCAGGAATGTATTATATGGAATTAACACATGTCTGAAAGCCTAGGGAAAATGGTGAAAATCCTTGTAATCTGTATCAACATGGTTATAACTTTATTAGGACATAATTGAGTGGAAGGGTAGTTTCAATATTTCCTGGCTTTTTCTTCTCTTTCTGTAGCTAATGGCATTCTAACCATCATCCACCCTTCATTTGCGCTGAATGACAAGAAGGGGGATATGTGGAGCTAAAGCACGTTCATTTGACGTTAACCCCGCATCACCTGTCTGCGGCTCCAGAGCCCGGATGCCGCGGGGGTGAGTTTGTTCAATTACGGCGGCGATTTTTGCCGGGATCCTCTAATTTTACCCCAATCACCGAGTCATGTTTATGCATCTCCTCGCTCGGGCATGCTGCTTCCTGGGAGGATTCTCGAGACCAGAAACTCTTTATCAGATGATTGAATATCAAACAGCGAGATGACTCACCCTCACCGTCAGGTTAAAAACACGAAAAGACATTTACATACCAACATCAGAGGAGATCAACTGAATGACACAATACGGGGGATGAGGGGTAATGAATGAGAAAACTGCCTTCCTTTTCTGCCATAAAAAAAAACAGTCCAGCCGCACCTTAAGAGAAATAGTCTTTGTTCAAAGCTTAGTGTGACTCCACCTGTTATTTTAAATCAGTTAAGCCTGAAAAGAGTGAAAATTAAGTGAGTTATCACCTGTTAAAGTGTGTACACATTTTGGGGGGATACCCTATACTGTTTGTTTATCATCCTAGACTCGTGGTCGGCAAACTGCGGCTCAAGAGCCACGTGCGGCCCCTTGAGTGTGGCTCTTCCACAAAATACCATGGCCTGGGCGAGTCTATTTTGAAGAAGTGGCATTAGAAGAAGTTTAAGTTTTAAAAATTGGGCTCTCAAAAGAAATTTCCATCGTTGTCCTGTTGATATTTGGCTCTGTGGACGAATGAGTTTGCCGACCACTGTCCTAGACACAGAAGGTACAGAAGACACAGGCACTGCCCTGGCTGAGGGTGGCATCTAGATCAGTGGTCGCCAACCTTTCGGATCTCACAGACCACCAGGGGTCCTCAGGCCGCCGGTTGGTGACCACTGTCTAGACCCCTGTCTCAGGAAGTCCGGAGATTGGCCATTTCAAGCACCCAGAGAACTCGGTGCACCTTAGGCCACTGCTCATATTTATACCGAGTTGCTAACTGCAGCCTCGGTCTTTGTAAGGATCCACTCAAGGAGTGGAAACATTTGTGCAAACAGATGCGGCTTATCTGGCGTGTTTCATTTCATCAGCCTTTAATACTGCATTTCAGGACGCCCGTGAGGAAACGGGTCCCTCTCCTCCCCGGTTAGGAGGAGACAAAGCCCCCTGGGAGCCGGCCCTTCCTCAGAATCCATTTCTTAATAACGCACAAAGCCCATCCTGGCTGCCTCCTAATGCACCACCATCCACCTGGACCCTGGAATTCAGCAGGGGAGGGAGCTCAAACGGATAAAACACATCACAACCGTCATGCCTCCTCCCATAAACCTGGCTGGAGAGCTCTTACACGGAACAGCCATAGCTTAGCCAATTTATTTTTTTTACAAAAAATGAATGAGCAGCAAGAATTTCCAGACAGGTCCCACAGGCAGATTCTACAAGACTGCCGGGGAGAGCTCTCCGGATGAAAGCTGGCCCGCTTTGTATCGTGTTTGGACACAGCAGAGGAAAGCAGGACTTACGTAGACACGGAAAACGATCCCACTATCAAAGTGGAGCTCCCGCTGCCCCTCTGAGGACCACTGGGAACGAACAGGCGGGTCAGGGGTCATGCACCTGAGCGGCTGCTTTAACATCAATCATCCATCAGCCCAATCATAGTACCATCTATTCATGGATGATAACAGAAGACATGACCCCATGTACAAAACGCTTACACAGTTGTTTCTAATAGGTCTAAATTACAGTCATACGGATTACAAGTGGTTATACTTAAAGACTCTGTTCAAAACCCAGCTCCAAACAAGAAAATCACTACATCGTCAGAGCCTCAGTGTGCTGATCTGTAAAATGGGGCTAATTACACCTGCACTGCAGTTGTATTAGAGGTAGGAGAAATGATGTCTTATGAGTACATATCGCAGCCTTATGATTACAACTGATGTCATATATCCTTTACTGGCCAGGTCTGTGTACCATTTTGTAAACAATAAATATTTTCAGCCAGAACTTGTTTGGCTCAGTGGATAGAGTGTTGGCCTGCGGACTGAAAGTCCTGGGTTCGATTCCTGTCAAGGGCATGTACCTTGGTTGCGGGCACATCCCCAGTACAGGGTGTGCAAGAGGCAGCTGATCGATGTTTCTAACTCTATCCCTCTCCCTTCCTCTCTGTAAAGAATCAATAAAATATATTAAAAGAACAAAAACAAAAACAAATATTTTCAGCCTCTCTAGGGCATGAACTCTGTCTCAGAAAGATTCGGCTCTATTGTCATGGAGTACAACTAGCCAGCCAGACAAGGGCCGCTGTGCGCCAGTAAAGCTTGGTTGTGGACACTGAAGTTTGAATGTCAGATAAATGCCGTTAGGTATTATTACCCTCTCAATTTGTTCCCCAAACATATAAAAGTATGAACACTTTGGGAAAGAATAAGTACTCTGTTTTCACCATTTAAACACCTTCCATTCTGAACACATTTATTTATTTATTTTTGTTTTAAAATATGTTTTCATTTTTATTGCTTTCAGCGAGAGAGGAAGGGAGAGGGAGAAAGAGAATCCTCCCTGGGGACTGAGTATGTGCCCTGAGAGGAAATGGAGCAGGAGACCTCTCAGAGCACATGTGTCAAACACAAGGCCCGCGGGCCAAATCCGTCCCGCCAGGCCTTGCAATGTGGCCCTCACCGCGCTGTCATCACTGCACTCCGCTGCGTTTCCATCACAATGACAGTTTATGACTGTTCAGTAAACCATTCGGCCCGCGATTTAGGCTGGATTTTAGATTTTGGCCCCTTCTCTGATTGAGTTCGACACCCCTATCTCAGAGCACGGGAGGACGCTCAGCCGCTGCGCCACAGTGGCCAGGGCTCTTTGCACCCCCTTTAGCAGTGATTTATCTCCAATGTACCAAGTCCAACTACGGAATGTAAAATCACCGCAAACAAGTGTTTTTAGCGTGCTTGTCAAACACAGTGCTTATTTTCCTTACTAAATCAACTGACAAATAAATGAATCCAACAATACCAGATGAAAGAACCATTCAATAAATAGATCATCATTTACTATCTAATCTCCTCTCTGCCTCCGACTTAAAAACAGCTGCCAGGAAGAGGCACAAACACCATATTTCACCAGTTACATAATGTTAATTATCCCGGAGTTACCCTACAGACAAAATCCTAACCACGGGGGCCCTCCTGTCCGTGTCCTTGATGCTCACCGGCTCCCACGCCATTCCCCCTGAGCTGCAGGATTAAGTCGGGGTGAGCGTACAGGAAGGCGCCCTGGAGTGGGTGCAGGAGTCGGGGCCCAGCAGCTAAGCTGAGTCTGCGCAGTGGAGTGGTCTCTTTATCCTTGTGTATCTCACCTTTTTCTCGCGGGATTATACGAAACTGAACCAGGACAGTGACTGTCTGGTCAGCTGGGCTGGGATGATCACCCTGACGGACAAGGCCTCCCACGTGCTTTGAGGTTCCCGTTAGATCAGTGATACCCTGAGAGCATCTAATACAGCGGTTCTCAACCTTCCTAATGCCGCAACCCTTTAATACAGTTTCTCATGTCGTGGTGACCCCCAACCATAACATTATTTTCTTTGCTACTCCTAATGAATCGTAGTGTAAATATCTCGATCCACAGGTTGAGAACCGCTGCTATAGAGCCTAATACCATCGGAAAACACAGATATTTACATTACCATTCATTAACAGTAGCAACATTACAGTTATGAAGTAGCAACGAAAATAATGTTATGGTTGGGGGTCACCCCAGCATGAGGAGCTGTATTAAAGGGTTGCAGCATTAAAAAGGTTGAGAACCACTGTATTAGATGCTCTCGGGATATTAACTGAAGAGTGTGGAGCTATCTACCGAGCATTTCTAATCTCTCTATATTTTACCACCCACAGGCTTCCTAATTGCAGTCAAGAGTGAAAACATAAGATGAAGAGAAATCTGCAAATCCACAGAACGGTTTCCTCTTTGTTTCTGAGGCGAGGCATCACTGTGGCCCCCAGACGATTAAAACAACATCAGCCTCCCCACGGACACAGGCGTCTTCGGACAATCAAGTGCAGACCATAATGGAAGACAGCAGAGAAAAGGGGTCAAGAGTCCACGCTATCGAGCCAGGCTGGCTGGTTTTGTTAGCTCAGCCATTTATGCCTCTGCGTGATCTTAGATATTGTCGGCAAACTCATTAGTCAACAGAGCCCAATATCAACTGGACAACAATTGAAATTTCTTTTGAGAGCCACATTTTTTAAACTTAAACTTCTTCAACATAGACTCGCCCAGGCTGTGGTATTTTGTGGAAGAGCCACACTCAAGGGGCCAAAGAGCCAGCATGTGGCTAGAGAGCTGCAGTTTGCCGACCATGGTCTTAGACCATCCACTCACCATCCTGTGCCCGGGTTCCTTGGTGTCTACACTGGAAGTGAGAGTCACAGCTACCAAGAAGTGTCAGAAGAGTTAACATAGTTCGCATGCATGACGTTTTCATAACATGACCTGACACAAAGGAGGAATTCTGTAAGTGTTTGTCAAATAGAGCAGTGGCTAAGGTAATTATTCGCTATGGAGTAATACTCTGTTTTCCGATTTCTTTATAATACTTGCATTTTCATAGGTCACTACCGAGTGGCTCTTTCTACGTGTCCCTGAGAAAAAGACAAGCTTAAGAACTTAACTGCCCACTCCAGATAGCGGTTTGCCAAGGCCTGAGCTGAATGAAACCTAAGGCTTGGCTGCTTCAGATCCCACCACCGTCTGACATAATGAATGAGACCAAATCCCAGGGCAAAGGCCCGGGCTTCTGAAGCAGCTGAAGGTGAAGGTGGAGACTCACCGGGGGCAGGAGGCCGGACTCCGGTAACAACCCTGAGGACCTGCCGCTTCGCTGGCTCCTGCTCTGTAGAGGATGTGGTTGCCCGCGGTCCTGTGCTTCCTTCTCTTACAAACACTTCGAGGACCTGCTGTGCCCACACTCCCGGGTCCTCTTCCATGAACTTGACCAGATCCTTGACGGAGCCCCACATAGTGTGTGGTTGCATGTGTCCAAAAACAAGTGGTGACTCACCAGCCTCCTCACTTACCCCGTGTCCTCGTGGGGAAGCCACACTGTGGGCAGGCGGAAGGAAGGGGCGAGAGGGCCTGAGAGGGGCTGGATGTGGGAGAGAACTGACCCGGGGGAGGAGGTAGAAGGGTGGTATGAATTCGGCAGAGCGAATCCCGGTAAGACGTTAAGGTCTACACCTTTTGCGGGGGAGAAATGCAATCTTTTATTGGGGAATATTTGATGGCTTGAGATCCAACTCAAACAGCCATAAAAAAAACAATGCTTACAGGAGTCTGAAATGTGAATACTAATCCTGAGTTGAGTAAATAAACAAAGCTGTTATAAATGGCTGTGCTGTAATTAAAACAGAAACAAAGCCATCTTTTTATGGTCTTTTATGGTTGACAGGGGCCAGCATGAGAGACTGTTCCGAGACAGTGTGCTGGAACACGGGCGGAGGGACCGCAAAGGCCTGAGAGCGGCGCCTTCAAGGGCACTCACCGGGCAGCGGGGGAAGCTCGACGCCACCCACAGAAAAGGGCGCAATGGCCCGGAGGACCCGGCGTGACCCGCACGGTGGCCTCCGGCAAAACCAAGCCTTCCCACGCCAGCCGACGAAGGTACACACGGAAGTGCATTTAAATAAAAAATAAATAGATAAAGTTTAATTCACCGGGAGAACGTGCCACTCATCCGTGTCCAGGCCTCTTCTGCCGCTCTGGGGTCTGGAGCTGTCAACAATCCAGCTGTCTCCGTGCGTTTTGGGTAAGGACCAGACAGACGTCCCGCTTTTGGCGGGACAGTCCCGATTTTTAACAATTTGTCCCGCATCCCCTGCGTTTTAAAAAAAAAGTCCCGATTTTTGTAAAGATTCCGGGACAAACGAGGGACGAATTGTTAAAAATCGGGACTGTCTCACCAAAAGTGGGATGTCTGGTCACCTTATTTTTGGGGCCCACAAAAGGGACAAGGTGGAGCCAGGCTACACAGCTGACCCCACGGAGGACCAGGCGGGAACAGCAATCGCGACTCCCCTTCCCAGTGGCTGTCCCCCTCCGGTTGGAGGTATAACCGGGCGCATGGCAGCACACGCCCAGCCCCGCACTCAGCCTTGGGATTGGGCACAAATGGGGTAACATCAGCCTCAGGACACGGGTGGAGCATTGGCGCTGCTGGGTCAGGAAGACACTGAAAACCTGGGGGTGAGGGGGCGCTGAGCCCGAAGCCTCTCCTGTCTCTAAACACAAACACCAGAGACGCGGGCACCTCCACCAGCTGCTCCCGTGGCACACCAGCTTCCCACGGCCCTCTGGGTCCTAACCGATGGGCACAATCAGGGTTGCTCCATGCCCTTGAGAAGCCACTCCTGGCGGAAGGACAGGGGAAGGTCCCAGATGGGGGAGCGGGGAGGAGCCTGGTTCCCGAGACGGCCCTTCGCCATGGTGCCCATGCATTCCCTCTGCCTTCCCATCAGAGGAAAGCCCTCCTTGGTTTCGTCCTCCAAACACGTGCCAGGCTCACAGAGGACGGAGGCGTTGCAGAGAAGGCACTTAGGCAGATATGCCACCAACTATTTAAGCCAATGTGCCCACCAGGGAATTTCTACCTGGGTCCCCAAACCGGCATCAGACTTACCTTTGAAAAGAAAGTTATCAAACGCTATATGCATGTTCGCAATTTCTTCTTAAAGGATATACACCACCCCATCCCGTTTGGTTCTAAAACACGCTTTTATGAAGTTTCAACGTCTCTGAAACAGCTTGTGGCATAAAACTGAGGAGTTGCACATTCCCAGTCTTGTATTCTTGTCTGCCCTTGACCCTGCCATGGAACACTTACCAACCGGATGGTGTCTCCTCCTCACTGTGGCCACACGCCAACCCCCTTCACGTCCAAGGTCATGCTGCAATTCCGCTCCCGATAAGCGCCCTCCTTCCTGACCATGGCGGTCTTCGCCTTCTGTGAACTCTGCTGGGATTCCCGAGACACACTGCCCATCCCACCGCACGGGACAGTTCCCACCCACGTCCTCGGCCTCCGGAAGTCATACTTCCCTCCCGGGCAGCCACGACCTTCCTGTCACCAACCTGTCACCACCGTCTTTCAATTTGTCTTCACACGTGTGTTTGGCTATTTGTCCATCACCGGTCTCCCCTACAGACTGTAGGCTCCATGAGTGGGAGACCTTTATTTGATTTACGTACCGTTTTCTTTCTATACCCACCACCCAGTAGGCACCCGAGCATTCACTCAGTAGGTCTGTGCCTGTGTATCTCTACCTCTGGGTGGATGTGAAAAGCTAATAATAGTTCCAGGACAACCTACTCTTCTTCCTCCTGGTTCACAGGTTGACGCTCAACCACTGAGCCACACGGGCCAAGCCATCGGAATGTCATTCTCAACGAGTCATTCTCAACGAGTGTCGGCACCATAACTGCCATTTAAACAAAGCAAACGCCAGCTTATCTCTTGATATCACTGTCCCCGCAGTGATGATAATATCATCCAAAGAAAAACTAAATATGGCTCCTAATTTCTTTCGGTGAAGACCCATTCCATGAAGACGTCCTTTCGGAGGAAGGAAGGGCTCATTCATTATTGAAAGCACACTGGCACAAATGTCTATCGATTTCTAGGTTTTATAATGAAATTTGCTCGATGTGGTTTTCTTCACAAATGAAATGGACATTGACCGGCATGATTGCATATTGACAGTAAAATCATCTTAGACCAAAGCCTCTGTGGACGCCGTCAGGGAGGGTCAGGCGTGACGGGCGGGCTCTTTCCGAAGCTGGCAGCGTTAGCTCGGACCCCAGCCTTTCCCTTTCCCTGATGTTCAGAAAGAGGAGCTGTTATTACTCCTCCTCCTCTTTGCTACCTCAAGGCAGTCCTATTTCAAGAACTTACTGGGAAGGAGGAGGAGAGAGTGTCCACGGAGGACAGACATGTCAGAAGGGCTGACATCTACCCAACAGGAGTGTTCTCACCTGCTGGTAACTACAGCGGCAGCGAGGACACAGCACCGAGGTGTGAACTCCTCCTGGCTCCCCCGCCTCCCACTCTCAGTGCAAAGTAACGGAACCTGTGCACCTTTGTGTCCCGGAACTGCCCAGCAGACGATCCTGGGGTTCTTTGCAGGGAACCCACCCTCTCATCCGCTCCTTACAGAAGCTTATGTAACAAACAGCCAGCTTGCTGAGGACCTCGCACATGTCACCTGTTCCCTCTGTGTGTCTCTCATCACTACGGAGACTTCTGGCGGAGGAATGTAGGGCTGAGAGGAAAACTCCCCGAGCACCCTCGTCCTGTGTCCCTGCACTGCAGAAGCTTCTTGAGAACAAGGCAAGAGTATCCTCAGCTGCAGCTGAGGGCCCAGTGTTCTGGGAAAGAGCCCCACAGCTCAGGGCTCCGGGCTCTGGTGGCAATGAGAGAAAAGCAACGATGGCAGGCTGGGGCGGGAGTCCCGCGGAAGCCCGTGACTACAAAGATCTGTGTTTTCATGGTAGTCTTTCCCAACCAGAAAAAAAAAAAAAAATGACAAACAGTTATACTTAGAAATTTAAAATCTCTTTATTATTAAATAATACACTGGATATGATTGAAAATCACCCGGGTGTTAAAAAGATTAATAATGCCCTGGCCAGGTAGCTCAGTTGGTTAGAGCTGGGGCTTTCATCCCTGTCAGGGCGCATGCAAGAAGGAACCAATGAATGCATGCATAAGTGGAACAACAAATCGATGTTTTTTTCTCTCTCTTCTTCTCTCGATCTCTAAAAACCAAAAATAAAAGGTTGCCCGGCTGGTGTTGCTCAGTGGTTGAACACAGATCTATGTACTAGTGTGAATCAGGAGGTTGCAATTCAATTCCCAGTAAGGACAAATGCCGGGATTGTGTGCTCCATCCCAGTGGGGGGTGGGGGGGTGGGGGGAGGGGGAAGCATACAAGAAGCAGCTGATTGGTTATTTTTTTCTCATCAATGATGTTTCTGTTTCCCTCTCCCTTCCTCTCTGTAATCAATAAAAACATATTTAAAAATAAATAAGAAGTTTAAAAAGTAAGTATAATAAGAAGGCTAAGATGCTGGTATAACTCAACAGGCTCAAAAAAAAAGATACTACTAAAATCTTTCAAAAGTTAATTTATTTTATATGACCTTTTCTCATGGAAAAAAAATCATGATTTAAAAAAACAAACAAAACAAAACAAGCAGTGACTATTTGATTAAGCAAAACCTAAGACTATCCTAACCTCCATCTACCTGCTATATACAAATAAATACTTAAGGACAAATGAAATTGTACCTTCAGTGAGGTTCAAACAGATAGATTTCACAGAGCTGTACGCTGACAAATATGAGACATGTCTGTTATTAGGACCAGAATCCCTGCCCTAACCCCGCTTTCTCCATTGCCCACTCAATACATGACGCTTGCCAAGGTTCTCCGAGAGCTGACAGGACTGATTTCCTCTGACCGGGCTGACTGACCCCATAGGGTGCCCGGCCCTTTAAGGATCCAGAAACAAAGTTAGCCCACGAGCGTTTTGTTTGTGTGCCTAGTCTGAAAGGAGGAAAAGGGTTTGAAAGCAACAGGGTTTAACGCTGTTTATTTAAAGACAATGCTTCTGTGTGGGGAAGCACGTGTGGAGTCTTCGAAGTCATTCAGAATCAGTTTGCTTAACTGGCAACCCAGCAGACACACACACGTGTGCAAAAGTCCATGAAGAATCTGTGAACAAATCTGATAGCGAGAAGACACAGTTTACCTATTGCTGAGATTGAGAGAAAGGCTCCTATTCTTTTTCCCTGTGGCATATAACTCCACAAAATGTGTATATTAACAACATCAAAGGAATTAATTGTTAAGACTTGAAGGTGCTGGGCGTTTGAGGATAATTTTAAAGATGTATGCAGTTTTTTTCTTTTTGCAGAGTAATGAATATGTTAAGAAATATGAATTTTACTGAACCTGTTATTAAAGTTTGTACATTGGAGATCTTGAAAGGTAACTGCCTGTCTGCATTTTCAAGTATTCGCAAGTGCTCCTCTGGGGATATCAACATGAATGAATACCAATATGAATGATAAAATAGAATTTAACGTAACATTTAACAACGTAGAAAATACAATATGTCGGTTATGTTTGACTGTAGAGATTTAAAACACACATATACTAGTCTCACACAGATATGCTGAAACTGCACCAGGAAAGAACATTTCAGGGAGACCTTGTTTTAATTTTTTATTTTATTTTATTGATTTCAGAGAGGAAGGGAGAGGGAGAGAGATAGAAACATCAACGATGAGAGAGAATCATTGATTGGCTTCGTCCTGCAGGCCCCACTCTGGGGATGGAGCCCACAACCCAGGCATGTGGCCTTGACTAGAATGGAACCCGGGACACTTTAGTCCATCGGCTGATGCTCTATCCATTGAGCCAAACCAGCCAGGGCAGGGAGACCTTGTTTTGTATCCTGAGTACATGACCAGGTCAGTGCACCGATTGGTCTTTGGGCTTCGCATCCCTGGGCCTGTCATTTCAGGGTACGGGTTAGTTCCCTCACCTGTGTGAACAGGTCATGCCTGCTGTCCGTTTACTGGCCAAGAAAAGGAGCAGGTGGTCAGAACTGGACAATCACAGGGCCAGGGTTGGGTCATATCCACTGTGGTTGGACCTTTTGAAGGCTGAGCTGTCCTGTGGCTTTTTCTTTTCTCTCCCCCAACGTGACGGTCTGGGGTAGAGAGGTGACTGGGTGCCTGATCCCTCTACGTGGGTACCAGGATGCAGCCGCCCAGGAATGCGCAGGCCAAGCGCAGAGGCCGTGGCTCAGGGAAAAAGGGTCCTTCACGTGGCCGTATATATGACACGTCAACACCACATTGGTCCAAGCCCAGGTGAACGCTAGGGGCTCCGGTGCTTGCTTTCTTTCTTTCTTTTTTTAATATATATTTTATTGACTTTTTTACAGAGAGGAAGGGAGAGGGATAGAAAGTTAGAAACATTGATGAGAGAGAAACATCGATCAGCTGCCTCCTGCACACCCACTACTGGGGATGTTCCTGCAACCAAGGTACATGCCACTGACCGGAATTGAACCTGGGACCCTTGAGTCCGCAGGCTGACGCTCTATCCACTGAACCAAACCGGTTTTGGCAGGCCATGCTTTCTTTTCTTTCCCTTATTCAAGAGCCGGGTCTCAGACAAGCAGACCGTGGGTGTTATGCGCACGTGTAGGCCTCATACCCGACAGCACGCAGGTCTCACTCGGGGCCTGCCGTCTTGCAGGCAATGGCACCAGTGACACGGGAGGAAGGGACACAGTCTCCCTAGAAGGCGAGGACCAAGGAGCCCTCCTGTCATCACCAAGCCCAAGTCCTTTCATTTTCTGCGTCAGAAATGTCCCAGACAAGAGAACCGTGCCGGGACCCTGTCCTGGGCCTGGGCAGGGAGCGCCCAGCAGCGGTGCCCGCGGGTTGTTTAGGTGGAAGGAAGGCGCACCGTTAATCTCAGTGGTTATGGCCACACAAGATGCCAATACGATGCAGGAATGGACATTTTCTTCTAGATGATCCATTTTAGGGGACTCTCACTGCTCCACCTCAGATCCTCACAGTGGCCCATGGCTTAGGCCCTCAGGAACTAAGCTGACAGAAATTAGGAACTTGTCTTACTAAAAGGACCTAAGTGCTAGAAAATGATGTGAATTAACTTTCACAGACCTGAATGCACATAAGTTTATGTTTTAGCTATATTTACAGTAGGTCCTCAGACCTGGTAAATCTTAAAGCTGTAAATCTGTACCCTTTACTAACCTCACCCAAGCCTCACCCCCCCACCCCCTTCCTCCGCTCCCCAGCCTCTGGCCTCGTTTTCCTCTCCTCTGCCCCTGTGAGCTTGGCTTTATTCCTTTAGATTCCACAGATAAATGGTCCCATGCAGTGTCTGTCTTTTTCAGGCTGGCTCATCTCCCTGGGCATGATGCCCTCAGGGTCCAGCTAGGCCAGGCAAATGGCAGGATCCCTCCTTCCCATGGCTGCGTGATAGCCCATGCTACACTCTACACTCTACACATGCAGATTACATACATGGATGCCTTTGGCATTTTCCTGCGTCGTTGCTCTGGCTTGGACTCCCAGGCTGAACAGAACTGGCAAGAATGGACATTCCCAGCCTGGCCGGCATGGCTCAGTGGTTGCTCATTGACCTATGGACCAGGAGGTCACGGATCCATTCCCTGTCAAGGGCACATGTCCGGGTTGTGGGCTTGGTCCCTGGTATGGAGCGGGCAGGAAGTAGCTGATCAATGATTCTCTCTCATCAGTGATGTTTCTCTCTCTCTCTCTCTCTCTCTCTCTCTCTCTCTCTCTCTCTCTCTCTCTCTCTCTCTCTCCTTTTCTCTCTCCCCCTCCCTTCCTCTCTGAAATCAATAAAAAGTATATTAAAAATAAAAAGAGTGGATATCCCTGTCTCGTTCCTGATCTTAGAGGAAAAGCTTTCAGCTGTTCACGACTGAGTGGGAGGTCAGCTGTAGGTTTGCCACATATGGTCTTTTTAGTCATATCCCCTGGACCCAGTTTGTTGAGAGGAAACAATAGTTTGTCATATACTCAATATATATTGTACATTCAAATGTTTATACTTTCATATTAAATTGTGCATGTTACCAAAATGACACCGTCCTTCTCAAGTTAAATAAGCAAATCATAAACCGGGAAACAAGCCGTTCTGCGGGGCAGGAACATTTTAAGTCCGCCTCCACTGTAGCCTGGACCAGGCGTCTTCAAACTATGGCCCGCGGGCCACATGCGGCTCGCAGAGGAGTCTGATCCGGCCCGCCAGGTTTTTTGGGCAGTGAGCGCAGCCGAGGTGTTACAGTAGGAATTAGTTCATATAGTCCGGCCCTCCAGCTCTCTGAGGGACCATGATCTGGCCCCCACTTTAAAAAGTTTGAGGACCCCTGGCCCTGGACGGACGACCATGACCGTGAGCCAATTACTGAGCTTCCCTGGGCCTCGGGTTTCTCTGGTCTCCTCGTGGAGTGAGGTGCAGGCTGGCTGTGATGTATACGCCGCCCAGGACTTGGAAAACCCACGCCCAGTAACTTCTAACGCTCCCGTCAGGTTTCAAATCCAACGAACTGACCTTTCAGCATCAACGGCCCTGCGCTGACGCTGAATCTCAAGGCACGCGGCTGTCCAGGCCACAGAGGCTGTTCCGCCCAAGGATGGAGTGAGAACAAACACATCTCCTCCCATGGTGTTCCCAGAGAGCGTCAAGCAACGGCCCCTTCAGCAGATCGTCCTGCTGCTTGGAATAAAAACCAGGAGCCCTGCAGTCAGGCGGCCTTGGGAATCCACCCCGTTTCTCTCCACCGGAAACGGTGTGCCTCCTTCAAAAAGACTTGCCTAATGCCAACTGAGGCTGGGAAAGAAAAGGAAACTGCTCCTTAAAGGGGAAAAGCCCTTTTTCCTTAAACACGTGAGAGAAGTGTCTGCGGGAAAGTTGTTCTAACAGCTGACTCCACTCTATGGCATAAGAGGTCTGCTCTTCTCATTGGAGATGCTGAAAATAGCCTCCTGTGAGGTCCCAGCTATTTTAATGTATTTTATGGTCTGTGTGGGGGCTCAGAGGGGGTGGGGAAGGACTGGGCCGGAGAGAGAACTGAGACTTTTTTAAATAAAGAAAATCACACGTTTTTCAGCTTTAGCGTTTTATCATGAATGTGGCTCGGGTGTGTCTGGTGGGTTCTCTCACACAATGTATCGATGCAGAGAAACGCCTGCAACTTTTAAGTGATAAAGACTAAAAATGAAAAAATGTTCCTTTTCTTGCCAGCGACACATGGCAGCCTGGGGATTCTCAGCTTCACCCTCTCCTAGCACCTCCCAGCTGGGGACCTGAGGCTGCCCCTAGCCCTGCCCCTGGACTCTGTAAGCAGGTCTTCAATCAAAACCAGCTAGCACATGTGTCAAACACAAGGCCCGCGGGCCAAATCCGTCCCGCCAGGCCTTGCAATGTGGCCCGCACCGCGCTGTCATCACTGCACTCCGCTGCGTTTCCATCACAATGACAGTTTATGACTGTTCAGTAAACCATTCGGCCCGCGATTTAGGCTGGATTTTAGATTTTGGCCCCTTCTCTGATTGAGTTCGACACCCCTAAGCTAGGGAGTGAGGACCGACCAGGTGATGAGGACCAACAACTAGGGCAGTGATTCCCAAACTTCTCTCATGATGAGAGTCACCTGGTGGAGTTGTTAAAATACAGATTCCCGAATCCCAACTAAGAAGTGCTAGACTAGAATTTTTGGGAACATATAGGTAAAATTGTATACATAACTAGTGTTCTAAGCTAAAATTGTATACTTAACTAAGACAGAGCACTAGTTAAGTATACAATTTTACCTATATGTTCCCAAAAATTCTAGTCTAGCACTTCTTAGTTGGGATCCAGGAATCTGTATTTTAACAACTCCACCAGGTGATTCTCATCATGAGAGAAGTTTGGGAAACACTGAACTAGGGGATGAGGACCGACCAGGTGATGAGGACCAACAACTAGTGATAAAGACCAATTAAGGGATGAAGACCAACTAGGGCCATGGTCGGCAAACTGCGGCTCGCGAGCCACATGTGGCTCTTTGGCCCATTGAGTGTGGCTCTTCCACAAAATACCAGAGCCTGGATGAGTCTATTTTGAAGAAGTGGCATTAGAAGAAGTTGTTTAAAAAATGTGGCTCTCCAAAGAAATTCCAATCGTCGTCCTGTTGATATTTGGCTCTATGGACTGATGAGATTGCTGACCACTGAACTAGGGGATGAAGACCAACTAGTTACTAGATGATGAGAACCAACTCTGCGATGAGGACCAGACCAGCTCCAAAGACAAAATGAATCTTTTGACAACTGGCTATTTTTAGCAGCATTTTGACGAGAGTTTGAATAGTCGATGTCTGGAGAAAGAAAGTACCTGGAAGTCATTAGCCACTCTGCCAATCCTCTGTATTTCCAGTTCTGCTTTAAAAAAAAATATCCCTTTAGTGTTCAGTGTTACAGATGTGTCCCTCTTTCCCCCATTGACTCCCTCTACCCTGCTCCCTAAGAACTTACATGTCTGTCTGCATAACCCACAGACAGACAACAGCACCCTGAAGGCCTGGGCAGGCGGCAGTTCTGCATCTTTCAATACATTTTTATAGACTTCAGAAAGGAAGGGAGAGGGAGAGAGAGAGAGACACCAATGGTCAGAGAGAACCATGGATCGGCTGCCTCCTGCACGCCCCCTACCGGGGATCAAGCCCACAACCTGGGCATGGGCCCTGGCAGGGAATCAAACCCATGACCTCCTGGTTCTTAGGTGGACCTCAACCACTGAGCCAAGCTGGGCAGGACAATTCTGCATTTCTCATTCGCCTCTTGTTTACTGGGATCCGGACTGTTGGTTAAGTGATTCTCTGCCAGCTAATGTCTGCATTCACCTCGCCATTGATTACTGCAAATGCCTGCCGTGAATATTTACTGCTGCTTAAGTGCTTTAAACGCACCAGCATGATCTTCTTCCAGTTAAGGGCTCATGGAAGCCATTTTGAGGTTTTTTTTAACCTCTCTTTCACTGTAGGGAGTGTTCCTGGAGCCCAGGAAAGGCTTCCTTGTTTTCTGTGTTTTGAGGCATAACTTCCAGGAGAGGTACCCTGTTCCGGGGGAGGGTGCTCACAGGAGCAGAGCATGGCATGGGGTGGGTGTGCTGTGCTGGGGAGAGGACTGGCCTTCCCATGAGCCTCTGCTCGCTTTCCCGCTGCCTCAGTCATCCTCTTAGCATTCCTCAGGGTGAAAAGGTGGCACAGCCCCCCCCCCCCCCCCCCAGTCTCATGTTCGCCCACCCACTGCTTTCTGCTTAAAATAAAACCTTACTTTGTAACTCGCTGCAGACGAATTTTATAAGTAGGTGTTTCTGCAACACAATTTAAAAACTTGGCTGCAATCGTGTCAAAAGACACAAAATCGCTCAAAAGTTTCCTGCTATTCTATGGACACCCCCGCCCCTCTGCGCCCGCTACTGCCCAGAGTGCCCAGCTCACACGCAGCACCCCTCAGGCTGGGGCAGGAGCGGACCCTGGAGGAGAGGACTGTGGGAATTCACTGTCTTCACTCGACGGACCCTGTAAAACCGAGGCATCGACAACACTTCGTCTTGGTGTGGAATTCAAAACCCCATCCTGGTGTCATCAGCAGTCATCACCAAAACCCTGTCAGTGGGTGGGTTTCTCAGCCCAGGCACTCCGGTCCCGGGAGGCCAGATAACTTTTTTAATATATAAATATTATTGATTTTTTACAGAGAGAAAGGAAGAGGAATAGAAAGTTAGAAACGTCGATGAGAGAGAAACATCAATCAGCTGCCTCCTGCACACCCCTCCCTGGGGATGTGCCCGCAACCAAGGTACATGCCCTTGACCGGAATAGAAATTGGGACCCTTGAGTCCGCAAGCCGACGCTCCATCCACTGAACCAAACGGGTTAAGGCAGGCCAGATGACTCTTGGTTGAGGGACTGCCCGGTGCATTGTGGGATGTTCAGCATCAGCTCTGATCTCTGCCCTCCAGACGGCAAAGCATCCACTCTACACATAGCTGTGACAGGAAACGTGTCTCCAAGCATGGCCACTCGTCTAGGCAGCGGGAAGGGGGTGCACTGGGTGGGTCTATAGATCTGACCTTCTGAGGGGCTGGCCATTAAAAACGTTTACGTGGCTGTTGAGTTTATAAAGACGTTGTCCCCTTCCTTTCCCTCACCTCTGGAAAGAAACCATCAGCAATCTTACCTTGACCTCACATGGACCCCAAAGCCTGCCCACCACCTCACTCTCTCCTACCACCACCCAGACCAGAGCCATGATGCTTGGGCGGGTGCAGTAAGGTCCTGCCTGGGGTCCCTAACCCTCCACCCAGGCCTTCAACCACCTATCGTCTGTGTCCGTGTTTTATGCATATATGCACACAAGGTGTATCTCTTTAGTGGATGTTTGATTAACAACGTTGACAGGTGCTTTCAGAATTGGGCATGCAGTCTGCCCCACATAGACAAGGCCTTTGAAAAGAGAACACACACCAGTAGGAGTAAGTGAACATGAAAAGTTTTGACGGGAGAATCATGGGCGAAAACAAAGGTCCCGTGTGCAATGGCTAGGGGAGATCCGGGAGACGAAAACCCCATTGCCCTCCGTGACACGCAGTGCGCACTCCAACAGGTGACGCTTCCTGTCCCAGGTGCAACACAGAAGGCACTCCCCCTGGGTTCTCAGCAGGACTTCACTGGCTCTGCAGGAATTCCATTTACAAAACCTGTGTCTGCTCCTTACCAGGCGGGGGTATTACGGGCAAGTCAGCACGCTAGCTCTCCCTTATCCATGAGAGAGAAGATGGGGAGGCAATCTTTCTCATTTCCCGAAAACCACTGAGCCCCTTGGATCATTTCTATTTGGCCAGAAATATCTTAATCATGGGAGTGCTGAGTCAGGGACAAATAACGGTGCAATTACAGGATAATTACTCCCGGTGTGATTACCGTGCCCGGGTGGCCTTGTGAGTGAGCGGCCATCGGGTGCTTCTGCAGGGTAACTGATAACAGGACATCTATAATTGCCATGGCCAGGGCTACGGGGAGGGTGCGTGCCTCAGGAAGGTGAGGTGGGGGCCGGGGGCGGGGGGGAGGAGGGGAGGAGGTGTGTGTGCAGGACACCGGCTGGAGAGGGACGTTGCAGGATCGAGAAGATTAGACCATAAATCTACTTGTCTCAGCTCCAAGCTAACGGATGCTCTGTGCCCACTGCGGGCGAATTTTTGGTCCTATTTCGTTCAATATCTGCACAGCCTATCTGGGCTCAGCCTACCGATTGGGGATTTTCTTTGTCTCCGCTCCATCTGTGCTGCGGTCTGGGCTGGGCACTTGCAGGCGTCTCAGAAACAAAGCACACTTTCGGAGCCGGGAGAGGCGTTCTCAGGGCGTGTGCACAAGAAGGGCTGCGGGCCCGGAGGGAGGGGGCTGTTCAAAGATCGCACAGGCCGGGGTGAGAGCCAAGTACCTTCCCGTCGCCTCGCTTCCGGCCTAGGACTGTTTTAGGCTGGTGCTCCACACCCTAATCTCCTTGTGTAGGACTTCCTGACGGTGCCAACAGTACACGCTGACCCTCTGTTAATGATTGCTGAGAGCCTAACCTCGGTCTTTATTTTAATCTCATCCTAAACACGGACACCTGCAAACCGTTTGTTGGAAAGATGCTGATCACACCATCCTAAATCGCACTAAAGTCAGCGTGCATCTGCCTACAGACACCACTCCCCGGGAGCCCTGTGCTGTCTCCCACACCCGGTGGGCTGCCATCGCGTCATTCTTTAAGGATCACAGAGGCAGTGGCCCCTGCACTCCAGAGGACACACACACAAGCAAGAAAATGACCGGCACCTCTGGGGGAGCCACGCCTTACATACCAGCTCCGTGCGGAGACAGGTGTTACCGCCTGGCCCTCGGAAGCGAACACCTTTCAGAGTGGACACGCCTCTCCCAGTGAACACGCCTCTCAGAGTGGACACGCCTCTGCAGGTGCTCACTAAAGGCCACAGGAAACCACCCTGGTCCCAAACAGACATGCCTGGGTCACGTGAGCAGCCATGAGTTCATGGCGGAGGAGGAAATGAGCTGGGCCTGACGAATGTCACGCATGGACATGAAGGCAGAGATGCAAACAATGGAGAGAGGGGGAAAGGGGAAATCACGAGTGATGGCTACTCTGCCGCATGGCCTGGGCTGGGCTGGGCCCCATGTGCTCCAACCTGAGTCACGATGCTGCTGGGAAAGTATTCTGTGGACGTGATGACCACCTATGGTCACCTGAATTCACACGAAGAAGGTCACTTCCCAGTCCCATACTTTAGAGCAGGTGGCCGCCACCCAGCCTGTGGCAGCACACAGCATGCATACGTATAGGACGAATGCCACAAACTGAAGTTCAATGATAAAATAAGTTTAAGTTACAATTTAGTAACATGCCTTTCACACCCTACTATTACTTTTCCAGAGACAAATTAGGTAGCTCTGCATCTGACTAGACCTGGGGTGGGGAATGTCGGCCTGTGGGCCGTAGAAGGCCTGCAAAACCATTTGGTCTGGCCCTGCCAGGGCATTGGGGTGAGCTAATTAAACGTCTGACCAATCAGAGCACGTTAATTTTTGAGTTGCTGATTCTGTATGGCCCACAGCTGATGTTATAAATATCCAAATGGCCCTTGGCAGGAAAAAGGTCCCTCCTCTGGACCAGACCATTATTTTTCAAGCAACTTTATTACTATGAGCATAAGAAATTAGAGAGACAGAGCAAAGCAAGAGGAAGGTCTGGGTGAGCTTGGCAGTTCAATAAGGAAGAAAAAGAGGCAGATTTCCCGTTGTGCAAACCACATAACCAGCCAGGCAGGTGGCCCAAGGTTAAACTCAAGGTGGTCAAGGTTTGTCAGAGGATTACGCTAACCGTTTAAAAAATAAAAAGTCAGGCTGAGTCAGACTCGCCGTATTGTTCCAATGAAGAAAGGCCGCAGCGGGACACCCGTAATCCATTTAAACCCTGCTTAAAAAATATAATGGGGCATTGTTCTGGCTGCTCGCAGATCTCCTGTTTCACAAATCACCTGCCAAGAGGGCCCGCTCACACAGCAGCTGGTCAGCCACTGTCAGGGAGGCCGTTAGGGGGCTCAGAAAAGCTGGGCAGACAATCAGCTTAATATGAAACCACAGGGCAGGATCCCAAGCCGACCTCTGACCCTTCAGTCCTAGCCCAGCCGGTGTGGCTCAGTGGTTGAGCGTCGGCCTCTGAACCAGGAGGTCACTCTAATAAGGAAGTGTCAGATGCTCCCATGGGAAAGTAGAGGGAAACCTGATGCACAGGGGGCGGCCTGGAGGTCCTTGCCAAGAGGTGGCATCCACCCTGAGATCTGAGGGATGGCTGGGAACTGTGTGTGTGTGTGTGTGTGTGTGTGTGTGCGTGTGTGTTTCATGTGTGCAAGGACTCTGGGCAGCCAAGAGCCAGGACTGGTTGAGGACACAGGAAAGGCCAGCGTGGCCTCACAGACAGCACCAGGGCGGGAGAATCTGGAGGGCAAGCCTGGCCCCCATCCCCTGGAGTCTCGGACGGGGGTCTGCAGACCCTTCCAGATTATACCGCCTTTAGGACTCACCACTCATCACAATCTAACACACACGTTCAGTTAGACATCGTCTTCAGTCCATTCCAGGAAGAGCTGCATCCTGCGGAGAATGCGGGTGCCCCCTTATCACGAGTCCTGGGGCCCACGTCTCTGCTCGCACAAACCTTCCCTGCCAGGTTCCCTCTGCCTCGCACGCGCTGGGGCGCCAGGCTCCTGGCCCTGGCCAGATGGGCCCACACTCAACGGCTGATGGCCAGGTGTCCACCCAGAGCCTCATGGCTGCCTAGGAATCAGAGCGCGGGCAGCAGGCACTGGAAGAGGGAGCGGAGGGAAGTCAGTCTAACATGAGCTCTCTGCTCATAACGAGGCTCACCTATAAGGCTCCTTCAGCTTTCTCTGGTAACACACCTTTCAGGGGGAAACAGTTAAATAGAAATGCCTATGAGATGCAACATCTACACATGCAAACACATACATCCTAACAGACCTGTGGCCGACAAAGCCGCAGCTGACAGGTGACGGCGGAGGTTTGGTTACTGTCAGATTCCAGATGGTGTGTGTGTGTGAGTGTGTGTGTGTTGTTTTTTGCCATTTAACAACTCTATTTACGGTTTTTTCCTCTGAGCAGTCCCCTATCAACAGAGAGAGAGTCTAGAGACTTCATTTCCTCCTACTCCTGCCTCGTGCCCGGCCCCCACGGTGGATGACTAAATGGGTTCTGTGGATTGTTGGTTAAATTTGACTCTTCCCACGAACTGGGGTGGTTCCCATGGGAACCCCTGGCCGTGGCAGAGGAGCCCAGCAGGTGGGAGGCAGCCATTGGAGCCTGGGCTGGAAGCACACTCAGCAAACGCTTCTCGGAGCGATTCTCTGGGGCACGCGACCCCAAGGTCCAAGGACCGCAACCTGTCTCCTTGCTGATCCAAGTAAAGATCATGGGACTTTTTCCACTCGAAGCAGTCACTCTGCCTGCAGATTCAGAGAGTGACGTTACACAGAACCTGTCCCAGGGCCCTCCAGCAAAGCTGGCCGGTGGTTCTGGGTGGAATGGGCCAAAATCACCATTTTGAAAATGGCAGGATGTAAATTTTAATGAATCAATCAACATGACATCACATTGTCTCCAATAGGCATTATTCACGTAAGAGAAGGGACAACTGGAGATAAATTATAAACCATAATTCTCAGGTGCTTTTGTTTTATTTAAAAAAAAATTTTTTTTTTATTCTGAACATCCAGGATGAGAGAGAATCATTGATCACTGCCTCTTGCACGCCCCACACTGAGGTCTGAGCCTGCAGCCAGGGCAGGTGCCCTGACCAGGAATCAAACTGTGGCCTCCTGGTGCATAGGCTGACACTCAGCAAGGCCAGCAGGGCCCAGGTGCTTTAGTTCTCCAGCTCCGTTTTGCTGGGGAGAGTAGGTGCCACGGGTGATGCCAGCCTGTTGGTACCTTCAGTGACTAGAACACGGGGCTCTGTGTGCAGGTGGTAGCATATATGTGCATACCTCCGCCTAATCGATCCTTTCTTCATTTTAACCCTGCCTCTGTCCGCTGACTTACAATGAGAGAAATGAACAAAAGGCCAGCCCCACTGCCCTCCAATGGGCACCAGGCTGACGGGTTTGCTGACCTCCATGGGAATCCCTCTGTAGTGCCTGCCCCACCTGGGTCAGGCCAGGGCATGGCCAGTATGACCACGTGAGCCACTCGGGGCCACCAAGGAAGCTGCCATTTCACTAAACACTGGGAAGATCTTTCGTGATTGGCGGAGCCCACCGCACCAACTGAGACAAAGCTGAGCGTGGCTGTTCCGGAAAACCATGCCCTTCGCTGGATGGAGCCCGGAGACCTGCAGCGGCAGCACCTGGAGCTGCTGGGTGCGGGCAGGCACCCACGGGACTTCCAGCAGCGACTGTCCCCGGGGTCGGGGCAGGGACGAGCTGGTAGGAGGTCACCATCCCCAGCATATAATCCCGAAGGCGCTTCCAGGCACGCTGGAACGGTGACCATGGGCCTCCGAAGTATGCGTCAGTCTCCAGGAGATACTGGACGGTCATGGGACACACCTGTCCTCTTTGGCCCTCGCCAGCACACAGCTGTCCATGTGTCCCTCCCCAGCACACACCTGTCCACGTGGCCCTCCCCAGCACACACTGTCTATGTGTCCCTCCCCAGCACACACCTGTCCATGTGGCCCTCCCCAGCACACACCTGTTCATGTGACCCTCCCCAGCACACACCTGTCCATGTGTCCCTCCCCAGCACACACCTGTTCATGTGTCCCTCCCCAGCACACACTGTCTATGTGTCCCTCCCCAGCACACACTGTCCATGTGTCCCTCCCCAGCACACACCTGTTCATGTGTCCCTCCCCAGCACACACCTGTTCATGTGTCCCTCCTCAGCACACACTGTCTAAGTGTCCCTCCCCAGCACACATGTGGCCCTCCCCAGCACACACCTGTTCATGTGACCCTCCCCAGCACACACTGTCTAAGTGTCCCTCCCCAGCACACACTGTCTATGTGTCCCTCCCCAGCACACACTGTCCATGTGTCCCTCCCCAGCACACACCTGTCCACCTGTCCTCCCCAGCACACACTGTCCATGTGTCCCTCCCCAGCACACACTGTCTATGTGTCCCTCCCCAGCACACACCTGTCCACCTGTCCTCCCCAGCACACACCATCTACATGCCCCTCCTTGGGCTATTGGCTATCATGGAAGCTGCCCTCACCGGAGTTCTCTGTGGGCATAGACACAGCCAGTGGAGGCCGTACACCACGCAGAACATAATGGAATCGCTCTACTGTCCTGGGACTTCCACCATCTCATGTCCTTGGTGCCGCTCGGCCACCTGAGGGAGCCTGCAGGCCACCCACAGGCAGACCGCACACGTCTCAAACGACGTGACATCTAATAGGTGACCCCAGAGCATAACACAATGGATTACAAAAACAAACCCCTTGCATGAGAGCAGAATCAATAAAGTATGCCCCACCCAACCCAGCTACAGAAGATGGACCGCACTTAGTGCTCGGACGGCAAGGAGAGGGTTAGCAGACTCACCGAGTAGACGCGAGCGGGGTGTGACGTTTAATTGGCATCCAGAGGTAATCAGCTAAATGGTAAAAGGTATTAAATAGCCATTTCACAGAAAATTGCATTTGTCCTTGACTTTTGCTTCTCTCCGATCCACGTTATTAACACATCATAATACAATATAAATGCCACACATTGGAACTGTCCCAAGGCGTCTAGTTACGGGGAAGGAGCGACATTAACATTCGCCGACTCATTTAATCTCACCATCATCTGATAATTATTAAGTGCATTTATCAGGCCTCCAAAGATTGGCACAAAGGGGATAATTTTACCCACGAGCACAGCCCCAGACACAGTGGACGCTCAAAGCCACAGCTGCAGAGGAGCGGTTAGTCCGACCACCCTTTCTCTGAGCTTTCCACGGGGGGAAAATCCTTCACGGATCAGCCACATGGGAGCCACGAAGACTTCCACCTGAGACAGACTGTACCTGCTCTAGGGGTGGAGAGAAAAGACCCAGCCATCCTGCAGAGTGAGGTCAGTCAGACAGAGAAGGACAAATACTGGGTGACCTCACTTGTATGTGGGGTCTAACAGGCAGACTCTACTCCGGCCTGGGCGAGGCCAAGTGCCTGTTACTGGTTTGATCCTGGGGGCTCTGGTTGCCTGGCACCTGTGGGAGGCAACCAATCAATGTTTCTCTTCTCTTTCTCTCTCCCTCTCTCTCTCTGTCTCTCTCTCTCTCTCTCTCTCTCTCTCTCTCTCTCTCTCTCTCTCTCTCTCTCTCTCTCTCCCCCTCACCCTCCTACCTCCCTTCCACTCTATCTAAAAATCAGTGGAAAATATCCTCAAGTGACAATTAACAAATAATAATGATTTAAAAAATAACAATGAAGGACAAACTGGGAAACAGCCTGGGAAGCTGGGATGGCGGTTACAGAGCTGGCTGGGCGAGGGGTGGGGAACGGGAGATGTTGGGCACAGACTTCCCCTTAGAAGAGGAAAGCCCAGGAGCCTGGGCACAGCACTGTGGTCATCGCTAATAACACCGCGTTATACACTTGGCCAGGGCTGCGAGGAGGTCCGAGATGTTCTCACCACAGAAGGCACTGGGAACTGCGACAGCTAAGGCCACAGGGGCGATCGTTTTGCTCTAACAAGCCCATGCACTGTACACCCTAAACTTGCACTTTTATATGTCAACTAGAGGCCCGATGCATGAAATTCGTGCAAGGGGCTGGGGCTGGGGCAGAGGTATGAGTAACAGAACGAACATGCCTGCAGGAAAGAAGTGAGAAGAAGGATAAGGAGGAAATTAATTCAGAAATAAAGGAGGCACTCACGCTCCCGCCTCCTCGCCGCTGGGACTCAGTGGTTTGCGTTGTGGTGACCAGTGAGACGGGATGACAAGCACCTGGTCCTTCAAACAGAGAGCCCACATCCTTCCGTCCTACCTGCTGCACTCTGTGGGTGGAAACTGGCTTTCCAGTAACTGACCCCCACTGTGCACTGGGGAGGGTGCAGCTCAGCCTGCGGTTGGCGGCTCTGAGTACACACACCAGCTCTGCTGCCCCGTTTACGTACAGGGGACACTCCAGGCTTCTTCCTCTTTTTAAACCAAGGAAGCAATGTCACCCTCTCCATTTCTAAGACGTCTACTCTCACACATTACTATCACAACTCTTCCCAAATACAACTCTATAAAATATGAAAAAACTCCTTAAAGAAAGCATTCCCGGAGAGGGGGCGTGCATTTTGTTAAACTCGCCGAAAGGCCAACCTACAGGCATGGAGCACCGTGGTGAGGGTGTCCACAGCCCACAGGACAGGCAGGAAGGCTGACCACCGAGAGCCTGGCCGCACTCCTGCCTGGGGACAGTTCCTCCTGCTCTCCGGTGCGCCTGTGGCTCATCCTCGGGGAAACAGAAGGCAGCACAAACTGGAAAATCAAAAGGGAGATGTACTGGTTTACACAACCAGGTCTGGGGCAGCCCCAGCTTCAGGCCAGCTTCACCCAGGAGCCTAAAGGACAGGGCCTCCCTTCAGGGCGGGAAGGAGGCGGCCAGCGACCCGGGAATACCCCCTCGGACCCCAAATACACAGGTGAAAGAAGAAGAGACAGAATGAGCAGGTGACCTGCCGCCTCATGGAAGTCAGGGCGGGCCTCCCCCTGCTGCACTGCCCAGGGAGTGAAAGAGGGCCAGGGACTGTCTCCTTCCTCCCATGGACCAGCTCCTCCCCAGAGGTTACCTGCTTGTCATGCCATCGGCTGGCTCTCACAGGATCGCCTATCCCAGACGGGAAGAGATGGCCTCCCAGAGTAGAAAGGCAGGCTTTCTAAGACACACACTCAGTCTTCACAGGAAAATCATACGAACACAATAAGGCTGTAAATCTAATTCTGGAAAGTGACTTTTAATAAATCAAAAGATCGTGAAAGGACCTCGCTCGTAATACATTTGAATAATTCATGAACTGAGGCACACAAGTAATTTCCTAAAGTTCCCCAACAACAATTCAGGCTGTACTCCACATATATTTACTTTGCATCATTAGAATGTAAAATTCTCATCCTCAAGGGCTTTCATTTGTCTATTTTCTGTGAACAGAAAAAATCAGCAAATATTAAGGATAATGTGTAGCTGCATCAAATTTTCCTTGAAGTAAAATCTATGTACAGCTAGGAAAAAATACAGAAATCAGACGTTTTCAGAGCGACGGAGAAACACTGAGTTATCCTCTTCCGAGGACAGATCAACACTAGAATATGAGATTTCCTCTTTATTATACTTTAAAGAACATTATCTTCGTCCAGGCCCCATGGCAGGCAACAGTCATGAAATGCTCAGGGACTGAATCTGATGAGACAGTGACATGTAAGAAGTCAGGGAAAACTGACTCCATGGAAAATGCCCTTTGATTCCAAACAACTAGAATATAGAAAAGACTATCCAGGTCCCCCTCCCTTTTGTTTTTCTCTAGAGAGAAAAGGACTGAATGTAAACAAAGCTAAAATTAAATGCAGAAATTGGCCCTTCTGTGCGGAATCAGGAGCCACCAGAAGTTCTCATTGTTGTCAGAACAATCAAGATCTGTTACGTTGGAAAACTCTATCCAATCTGAAAAAATAAATAGGAGTAGAAAAGGTGGACTTCTTTAAACTGCTGCTGGCAAGGACAGAGGACCACCACGTGGCCCAGCCAGCACACTGGGCTTGTGGCCAGGTAGCGCCAGGGAATCACTATGATGTCACGATGGCAGGTGATGATGAAACCTCTGAGGCTACTGGAGGGAAAGGCCCTGGGGGTGGGATTGTGGAAACAACATTAACCAGACAGCTGTTCACCTCCATCTAAGGAATTTCACCCATTATCTCCCTTCTCATTCAAAACAGGCCTGTTTCGGGGTATGGACTGCTGGGCAGAACACCACCCAGAAATGTCATGTTTCTGTGGGTCGCCGTTCTGCATGTTCTGTGGGTCCTGGCTCACCCGGGCGTCTCCCTTTGGGTTGCCATGCAATTGTCCTCAGGGGGCATTTCAGGCTGGCGTTGCCTGGCGGCTGAGCAGGCTTTGGAGGCCGTCCGCTCACTGGGTGTGAACTCTGGTGGGACGGGACAGTGCGCAGCAGCTGACCAGGATCGCCCCTTCGCCCCGTGGCCAGCTCCGGCGTGCTCAGCACGTGTGTCAGATTGCCAACCTGCAGTGGCTTCTCCCAGAGAGAGTGGCACAGCAGATGTTCAGTTTCCATGAAATTTTCAGAGCATCTAATGTTACCTCAGCAGGCACCATCCAGGGAAAAGCAGGCCTGTTCTAAGAAATTGAGATCCAGGCCCAGACACAGGCTCCACATCTGTACATGGGAGAGAAGGATGCCACGGGCAGGTGGTTACTTCTAAAGCTGGAAGAGAGTGTGAAACGCGTTCCTCGCCCACCGGGCACCAGCAATCCCACTGGTTTCTCGGGTCTGAGAAGGGAGTCACGGGCCTCCTGCTCTGGCTGCAAACGGCTGCCCAGGGCCTGTCCCACAAGGCCTCGTACACAACGCCCCTTTTTGCAGGTTCACACCAACATTTGCAAGCGATGTCATTACCACAAGAAAAGGCAGCTTTTGTGGTATTTAAAAATAAAATCTTTAATCTGGAGAAATGCAAGGCTATATAACGTTTGTAGAATTTTGTTTTGTCTTCCTGAATAATTTTTGAGGGCTCCAGTGTTCTGCTACAGGTGATGAATTGGCAAAGGAGGCACTTCCCAAATACCTGTCCACAGGAAGGTAAGGGGTGTGCTTTTCCGAAGCTCCATAGAGTATATCTGGACAGTGATTCAGGCATCGTCATCCATCTATTGACCTATGAAGGCAAAATCCCGCCATCTGGGAAGGACTCTGGTGACGGGGACTGGCTCCACGGCGGGACATCCTGGGCATTTTGGAACATTCGGCTCAGCTGCCTCCTTGCAGTTTCTGTTCTTGGCTCTCACCTCCGTGCAAACTCAGATCCCATCCCGGAGCCTGGAAAGCCTTTCCGACTCAAAGGCAGCCACTCCGGCCCCCACACCGGATTTCCTCCGCGGCACGCTGAGCATCCCGGGTTCTCCCTGGCCCAGGATGCCATCGGTGTCCACACTGACCTGATGAAACCACGCATGCTCGCAGGAGTCCTGCCACATTGACCTGAATGTGCATGCCCGAGAGCTCCACCCACACGGACCTGCCTGCATGCTCGCGGGAGCTCAGTGCCTCAGTAAATGGGGAGAGCTCAGAGTAATCTCGGGAGGACAGGATTCTCGCAGGTGCCCACGTGGCTCAGACCCTCCCCGCCTCGGAGACCTTGGCAAGTCAGCTGACCGCCCCAAAGCCTCCCCCTCTTCATTATAACGGTCCTCGGAGGTTTGTGAGCGCATGACATGTAGAACGCCGATGCGGCCTCACGCCTATCAGATAGGCATAAGGCCACATGCATGCAGCAGGAGGCACAGGTCAGCAGGAACGGCATGACTCAGGCTATGATCAGCAGGTAAGAGGGGCGAGCAGACAGGACAGGGATCTGGCAGAGGATTAAAAATGAGCCACGGATTATCTGCCAGTGGATAAAGGCACAGTGGTGACCCAGAGGCTCTCTCTTCGTCTTCCCGGGAGTAACGTGTGCCTTTGCTGTAAGGGTCCCAGGTACACAGTCTGCAGCGCCTTCAATGTCACCCAGAAATGGGGTGTACACACCAACACCTAGGACCACAGAGATGCCGGCACCCAGCTCAGTGGGGAGGTGTCTCCCATTCCTGGTCCTGGCCGCCTGGCACAGCTCTTTCGGGCTGCCCTGGTGGAGCCTGCCATCTCCCTGCCAGGCGCATGACCCAGCCTGCCCCGCGGCGCCTCCTGCACATGCTGATGAATGTGGCTGCCTTTGGCCCCAGCCACCAGCATCTTCCAGGTCAAGGATTCCTGGCAGCGAGCAGCTGAGTGAACTTGGCACAGATTTCCAGTGTGGATTCTGACCCTCCCCTAATTGGTAGGTTTGTGGGGAACTCCTGGCAGAGGTGTAAAGAGTGAAGAGGGGCAAATTGTCTCAGGCGATTTCTTGGATATTTAGGGCTGTCCTTGATTCCCGGCAATCAATCACAGAGAGAAGAGAGTGGACGGAGGAGCTGCAATCAGGGTGCCTGTTCTGGGAGGATGAGGAGGGAGCATCCCACAGTTGAATGGGCCTGAATGCCCGCTGCTTAAGCACCACATGCTCCCTTCCCCTCTTGCCACTTAATTTTATCGCATATGTTTTAAAATATGTCTTTTATTATTTTTTTAATCCTCACCTAAAGACCCAAGGTTATTTTTCCATTGGTTTTTAGAGAGAGTGGACTAGAGAGGGAAAGACAGAGAGAAATATTGATGTGAGAGAAACACATCGATTGGCTGCCTCCTGCACATGTCTGGACTAGGGCCAGGGCCGGGGAGAAGCCTGCAACCAAGGCCCGTGCCTCTTGTCAGAATCGAACCTGGACCCTCTGTTCCACAGACCGATGCTCTATCTGCTGAGCCAAACTGGCTAGGGCAGTGGTCGGCAAACTCATTAGTCAACAGAGACAAATATCAACAGGACAACGATGGAAATTTATTTGGAGAGCCACATTTTTAAAACCTAAACTTCTACTAACGCCACTTTTTCAAAATAGACTTGCCCAGGCCGTGGTATTTTGTGGAAGAGCCACACTCAAGGGGCCGGATGTGGCTCGTGAGCCGCAGTTTGCCGACCATGGGGCGAGGGCAAATACAGAGTTCTGGCTTAAATTTTAAAAAGTAAAAAAGGCATCAGCGGGCTCTGAGAACGCCTCACAGAGCAGCGTCACTTCTGAAAGTCCCCTGACCACCGGTAACTTTAGCCACACATGCGGGGCCACAGGGCACAGGGCAGGGGACCATGGGCAGCTCCTGGTCTATTGGTGGCCCCTAAGAAAGACACTGCCCCCCCGAGGAGATGGTGACATAACCAATCCAGTCCACCGTGAAAAAGAGCAAACAATTCATTGTGAAAGGGAAAAAAACCAAAAAAACAAAACTGGACCACAGAAATCAGAAAGCCAGAGCGAGTAGGTGAATCGGATTAACTAAGTAGCAGTGAGCTAGAGATGGTCTAACCAGGTAAACATCGCAGAAGATCCGACATCACTTCCGGCCCTGCCACTTCCTGTCTGAACTGCTCATCTGGGTCGGCGGCACCTGGGTTGTGCAGCTTTCCCAGAATCCCCGCTGAGCCTCCCTTCGGAAGGTGCGTCTCTCTATGGCTGTTCCACACCTGCTGAGCAGCCCTCATTGTGCACCGGAACCTAGGTCTCCATTTCCTGCAATGAAAGGAGGCCGGGGCACATGAAAAAGTCAGCAAGACTCCTGATGAGGTTCCTCCCAGGTTTACAGCTATATTCTCCCCGCGCCCCTGCCACGCTGCACTCAGTTTTGTACATTAAATTAACCTAAATTATCCTTTCATTCCAAACAAGCATGTGCTAAGGCGCTAACACCATGGAGGATAAGAGACTGCCAGTGAATTGTCATAGTTAATGATTGGACAAAAAATACTGATAGCTGTTTCTTTTTTTTCTTTTTCTTTTTCTTTCTAATATATTTTATTGATTTTTTACAGAAAGGAAGGGAGAGAGGTAGAGAGCTAGAAATGTCCATGAGAGAGAAACATCGACCAGCTGCCTCTTGCACACCCCCCACCGGGGATGTGCCCGCAACCAATGTACATGCCCTTGACCGGAATCGAACCCGGGACCTTTCAGTCCGCAGACCGATGCTCTACTGCTGAGCCAAACCAGTTTTGGCTGAATAGATGTTTCTTAATTACAAGGCATGCATCGACTAGAAACCCAGACCTCTGCTCGTTGTGGCCAGAAAGTTTAGGAAAAGGTGTCAGATAAAGGAACCAAAAGCATTCACTCGCAGGTTTACAGGGTTTGTTGACAAGGAGAACCCTGGGGCCGCTGACATGTGCCAGGAACTGAGGTCACAGGCAGGAAAAACGGTCCCCTCACGGGGATATGGATGAGGAAACATCGCGAGGCACCATGGAGACCACGTGCTTTTTCATTTCCCATCCTTCCCATAAGAGCATGAGGGCTGACCAGGTGGAGATGAGTGGTCTGAGACACACACGTCTATTGCAGACACACTGTGTGTCTCAGACATTCCAGTCAAGGTAGGCTTGGAATGAGACGGAATAAGAGACACTGCTGAAGACTCCAGATAACGGTCACAGTCTAACCTACCCATCGGGGAAATCCTAAGCATGGCAGGATTTTAAAGATTAAAACACACAAAGCCAGAGGGGCCAAGAAGTCTCGATAGAAACCTACACAGATCAGGCTTTGGGAAATGTTTGGCCTCTGAGAGAGGAGAATCCTGAGTGAACCAACGAAGTCATCTTAACCTACAAGTCCCAGACGGAGCAGCACTCAAGCTGAGCCTCCAGACCTGGTCAACGGGAGAGGGAATGAGACTGAGGCAGACGGCTCTGCTCTGCCCCAGCACCTCCCAGCCATGGGTGTGAGGTTGTCCCCACCTCTCCTGGCCCAGGATACGCTGCCCACCTACCGCACGGGGTTCCCCCCCCCCTTCCCCCTGGGTGGGAGGCTCCCTGGGGAAGCTGCTCTTGCTCAGTCCTCAAGCTTTGCTAGTCTGGGATTTCTTCTCTGTCTTAAATTTCATAAAATTTAAAATATGTTTAAATTTAAAAGACAGATATGAAATCTACTATAATATAATACATAAAAATATTTTAAATTTCATCTCTGGCTTACTTGTCTTTGTGGAACTGCTAAGGGAGTTTTCCTGGATTCTTGGCTTTGACTGACCCACATCTTAACTTCTTTTAATTTGTTTATAGACTTCAAAACTCATGGGGCCTAATCAAGAAGAATGAAATCGCCCATGTAGGTTCTCCACGCTCTTGCCCACTTACATATGTCAGCTCCACGTGGAGTCGGGTGACCCTGGCCCTGCCGAGACGTCGGCTGCCTGGTGGTCCTGAGCGCAGGATGAGAGCTGTGCATGTGAACTGGGAACACTCTCTCTTGGCCCCGAAACACAAACTCATTTCTAAGGAAATGTCCGGTGATAAATCACCCTACGTCAGAGGCTAATTACAGCCCGTGTAGCACTAGAAAGCTACAGCCTTTCAATAAGTCTTGTGAGGTGTCAGTGTAGGTTCAGGAAGACGGTTAGGGCTCAACACTGTTAGTGTAAGGTAACCAGATGTCCCGAATTTTAACCATTTGTCCTGAGTCCAGCGGCATTTAAAAAAAAGTCCTGATAATCTTTCCAAAAATCTGGACTTTTTAAAAATGCCGCGGAACGCGGGACAAATTATTAAAAATCGGGACTGTCTCGCCAAAAGCGGGACATCTGGTCACCTTTGTTAGTGTCAACTTCCCATACCTGAGTACAGGATCCCAAAACCAGCTAGGTCACACCTGGGTGCCAAATCCTGAGGCCACCCCCACTAAGAACATGTGTACTTGGCTTCCTCCACCTACTGTGCGAATTCAAAGAGCAGGTTAAACGGTCTGGACATGCATGGTCTTTCCTACGGCACCTACTGCCTCCTAAGGCGACCCACATCCCAGTCCTGGGAGCCAGAGGAGCCTACGGCTGGAGAGGGTGGGGCCACAGCCGCCATAAGGCAAGAATGCCCAGTGCCAGCTTCTCCACTCAGTGGGTGGTCACCTGTAAGACTTCCTGGAACCACCCACGTTGATGGATTATGGAATGAATTTCTGCTGACCACTAAGGCCCACTGAGCAGATTCAAAGGTTATGAAGACCACTTGTACACTGTGACTGTTTCTATGAAGGGTGATCCTGGAAATACCTATAAAAGTTACAGATGCAGCCTGGCCAGTGCCGCTCAGTGGTTGAGCACTTAAATGAACCAGGAGGTCAGGGTTTGATTCCTGGTCAGGGCACATGCCCAAGTTTCAGGCTTGATCCCCAGTGTGAATGGGGTCTGCAGGAGGCAGTCAATCAATGATTGTCTCTCATCATTAATATTTCAGTGACTCCCTCTCATGTCCTATCTGAAATAAAAATTATATATATATATATATATATATATATATATATATATATATATATATATATATTTTAAAGTTCCAAATGCAAAGTGCTCTACTGTTTACTATGAGATTCCAGTTCCTCTTTTTGGAATTTATTCTACAGAGAGACTCGCACAAGTTGACAAAAATAATGTTTCTAGTGACAAAGGCCGGTAGGTAACATTAAATGATGTGAGCAGGGTTCTGGCCGCATGGCCTTGACCTTGGCATGGTCACTGCAGGAAAGAGAGCTCTGGATAGAGCGATGAGGATTGACATCCAAGACCCCTCTTCAGGGGAAGGAAGGACCTCCCAGGCTGCCGTTTTCATAGTAAATGTTCAGTTTCTTTTTAACCGAAGAAGCATCTCAACATACATGTGCTCATGTATGGGAAGCATCTCCAGAAAGAGAAATAGTAACAACACGGCTTCCAGGAGGCAGAGCTGGGGAGGGTGATGGAGAGGTTGCTGAGTTGGGACCAGGTACCCTTTACACGATTAAAATGCTCTCTCACAGACATAGAACCTTTACGGGAAATTAATTAAAAATGCAAGGGGTTGCAAAGACACGCCGGAAGGGGAAGTTCAGGCACCACCCAGGGAAATTAAACGGCAGCAGCAGCCAGTCCAAATCAATCCAGGTCTTGGTCCGGCTTCTTCATGCCCAGCTCGCTCCTCTCTTAAAGGATATGGATAATTACCTTAACTCTTCACTTCAGCAACTCGGCGGCATGTAGGCTGGAATCTGTCAAACTAGGAGAGGGGAGCTCTGCAAGTTACAAGCTGGACCTTTGCTTGAATGCTTCCGTGAAGGGCACGGGTTTACAGTGCCCGATGCCGCCCGCCTGCCAGCTGGGAGACGCAGAGCCAGGCATGGGCACTATGATCACCACACCCTGCGCGCCATCCTTCAGTGAGGGGCGTGAGGGCTGCTCTGACAACGCCACCTGTCTACGCAGACCTGGGCATGGGCACGGGATCACCATACCCGTGCTGTGCTGACTTGTTAGCCTCCAGTAAGGCCTTGAGAGGGGGAAAAAAAAGAAGGAAAATAGATCCAGAGACATAGAAGCATGGGACCCACTGTCAAACCTCAGGGGGAAGGTAGGGGAGGGTGAGTGGCCTGCACACCCTTCCCCCAACCCCTCCCCAGGCCTTCACCACACTCTTATCTGTGCTCATGGGATTTTGCATATATGCAGACAAGTTCTTTTGTATTTTAAGTATTGATGGTTTACTTTTTCCAGTCTCCTCACCAGTCACAAATCCCCAGCAAGGCCAGGGCCACGTCTCACCTCTCCCTCCCCACCGCAGCTCCTCCCGTGGCCCAGCACTCAGTGGCACTCCTTATGTGAAGGGAAATGGAGGCCCAGAGAGGATTCTGGATGGGTACTCCACTGGAATGTTCCCAAATGATCACACCTGGAAGCGGAAAGACCACAAATGTGCAGCGAGCCACGAACTCCCCAAGGGACTTCCCGAGTCCCACGCGCTTTGTGCGGCACTTATAAAACGGCCTGATGAGGAAGGAGACGTCACCCGAGTTGGACCTGGTAGAAACCGGTGCCATCCGCAGCTCATCACTCTGCTGAGGCCGCTGGCAACTCCGGGAACAAGGATGTCTGAGTCAAGTTCCTTGAAAAACAGTGGGAGGGCCTTCTAGAAACAGGGAGAATAAGGAGCCCGAGGTAGTGGGTCCTGGGTTCTCTGGAGAAGCAGACTGATGGAGGGGGGGTGTGGACATGGGGGCCTTATCTTCCAGAATTCCCTCTTCCTCTGGGCAGTCTTTTTATTTATTTATTTATTTTTAGGGCCTTCAACTGATTGCACGTGGCCCACCCACATTGCAGGTCTTTACTCTGAGTCTCCTGACGTAAGCGTTAATCCCACCTAAGAAATACCCTCACAGCAGACATAACACCACCCAGTGCTTGTCCACATTTTTGAACTGCAGCCTGCCCAAGGTGACCAGGAGATTAGCCATTGTGCTTGATTAAAAAGATCCTTTGTTGTCACTTACATGTTTCTCAGTGTGTCTTCTCTGTCAGAATGAAGGACATGCGGCTGAAACGCTTTCTAAACGTCAGGACAAGATGCCGCAGAGGCTGCCCTTGGTAAAGGAAACAACAGGTTCCAAGTGACGGATACACTTACATTTGGACCCAGAAATAAATCCCCATTCCCCGGTTTTACGGCCCACAGCCAAAGTCATTGTTCTCCCTTTGTTTAAATTTGTGGCCAGAGGAACAAGTATCTATCAATCTCAATATATTTTACATGCTTAGCAATACTTGGAAAGCAATTTGCATGAAAAATATATTTACCCAGTGAATTCCGAGTATTCGAATACATTCAGAATAATGACTATAACATGTAATTTACATACACAAATTGCCAATCGACTATAACTCTAAAAATTCTGTTTCCATTCAGACACCGATGTTGGTGTGAAAATTTTTCTATTTTGAAATAGTTCTTAGCATTTGGCATGCCTTCCCGAGCCCCTATAACTCATGAAGATTTGCAGTCCTTACAGGAAAATGTAGTTCTGAGAGTTGTGTGTACAGGCTTGGGGTTTGAACCACATGCTGATCATTAGACATCAAAACCACTACCTTAGCAAGGAGCTGAGCTGGTTAAAAGCTCAGGTGGGCATCCAGGGGCCTGGCATAGGTCCTGCCACTTCCTTGTGGTATATCACAATCTCCCTAATGCTCAGCTCTCTCACCAAGGACCTAATGGCCCTCACAGATCCTAGCTCATAGGACAGTAACAGGTTTAAATGAGAAAATACAAGGAAAGCAGCTAGCAAGATGCCTGGTTCATTGTAAGGGTTCGACTAGCATTACTAATTATGATTCAAATTTACTTAGAAAACCCATTTTTTTCCCCCTCATAGAATGTCTCCAATGATTGGAAGTATTGCTTCCTAAAAAGAAGTTTCTATTATAATCAGAAAAAAAGATATTCGAAAACCTTTTCTTAAAAAAAAAAATGGACATAAGACATATGTAGATTGACAGGTCTGAAGCCATGAAACACTGGACAACAAGGAACACGCTGGGATTAAATTTCCCAAAATGTATCCAGAGACCATCCACTCCATCTATGCGCTTAAACCCTGCTGCACTCATGCAATCACCGGGGAATCTTTAAAACACTCTGTTTTCCAAAACCATCCACACCTGGGACCCAGTGCGTGCCATGAGCAGCCGGGCAGGGGCCATGGGCAGCAGGTGTTTGGGTGGGCACTGGGGTGGCGGTGGGTTTTTAGTTGCTGCAGCCTGAATATCTCTGATGAGGAAACTTAATCCCCAAGGTGAGGGTAAAAGGAGGCTGCGCCCCTAGGGGGCGATGGGATCAGGAAGGTGGAACCCTAGCCAATGGGACCTAGTGCCATTCTCTACACCTGCCCCTCTGCATGACCCCTGGCCACTGCGTGCGCCACATTCTCTTTCTCAAGCGTTCTTTCCCAACTCACCCTGCAAACCCTGCCCATCTTTCCACTTCACTTCCCATTATCAAGACTTCCCCGTAATCCCCAGGCACCTACCACCATAACGCCCCCTGTCACACTAATCCTGGGATTTCTTCCACACGTGGCGAAGAGCTCCTTGAGGCCACACTGAACATGGCTTTTCCGGAACCTATCCTCAAAGCTGGTCACAGAGGAACTCATGAAAGGCTGACCAGTTATCTTGATGGTAAGATGACAGAATCGTACGGGAGGTTCCTGAGAGCAGCACAAGCAGGAACGGCTGGGGATACCCCACCAACGTGGGCTAGGAGGGGATGGTGTTCCCCAAAATGCAAGTACTTCCCAGCAATGATTCTGAAGCACTGTGTGCCCCATTCGTGTGACCACATTCTGCTGGAATTTCTAAAAATTAAGTATATATTTATCTACGCTACTAGATTCTGATCACCCTTTGGCCAAACTGGACTGTACTTGTCTTTAAGCCTGTCATATTACATCCTTGACACAAAATTAAGAGAATGTTGATTAGAAGAGTTCAGTTAGTTAAGAATATGATGTGAACCAACTCCTATCAATCTTTAAAGTGAATATGAATCCCCTGAGAAAATAAGCATACTGATATAGCAGGTCTGGGCTGGGGGAATACCAAATGCAAGGTCATCTGCCTAATGCTTCAAAGGCCAGTATTTGAAACGATGAAGGAAAGACGGTTTATTCAGGTGCCAGCTACGTGAAAAGATGGTGGACTCCTGCCTCAAAGAGCATCTCAGCACTTCAGTGCAGGCAGTGGTTTTTATCGGGAGAGAGAGGGGAAGCAGAACAAAGAAATGAGCAGGAGAAGGGTGGAAAGGTCTCTTCTTGTAAGTCAGCACAGTCCATTCTGCTGATTATCTTGAAACTGGTCAAGCTGAGGGCTGGTTTTTATGGTCGAGAGTCAGCAAGCTTCCTGGTACTGGAACATCCAGCGGCTGAGTTCAGTCTCCTCCCCAGAAGCTAATTCCTGGAACTCTTACACAAATAGGCTGCTTATCCAGGGGTTACATGTTAGGTAACAATTCACATTCTATATAAACACCTTTAACAGACACGGTATTAAAAGGATAGAGGGCTGGGTTACAGGACAATGTCCTGCATTTCTCCCAAACTCCCAGGAAAGGCCAATCGGGAGATGAAAATGACTTGAAGGTTCTTGGCAAATCTCCTACATCACTGATATCCTGTTTTGAACGACAGACTGCTGACCTCAGCCCTGCTGGAATGGACTTTCTTAGTCAATGAGAAGTAGGGAACCTAACATCCGGGATCAAGAGCCAACTCAGATAATTCCTATGGATGGATTATGTGTATATTATTTTCAGATATACAGGGACAGCCCCTCCACTCCCTTCAGGTACTCAGCCCATTGAAATCCATCCGTGTACCTATGTTTCTGTGGCTCTAACATCTACAAGCCTATGAAGGTAGACATGGTGGGATTTCTACCAAACCTCCCACTGGAAGTACTCAGTGGGACTTGAACAGATATGTGGCCTGGTGGCCAGAGAATCACTTAGAAACTGTAGTATGCGGTGCGTCTTGGCCACACTCTGATGGTGGAGAATGCTGGGCTTGAATGGTGAGAAGCCCACAATCAGACCGATTTCCATGAGAGAATTGCAGGTTAGATTCTATACGGGCCACACACATGGACTAAGATTCTCCTGGGAGTCAGCTTGGTAGGTAGCCGGGGAAAGTGTAAATCACAAGGGAAAACAGTAAATAAGTCCCTATTGTATGTGTTAGATAGAAATGCAGAAAGAAATATAAAGTAACTGAGACATCTAATTCAGGAGGTTAAATGATGAACTATAAACAAAACACTAGGTGTTATTTGACTTCCGTAAACAAACAGGAAGCCTGCACCAGAAGGAGGGAGAGAAACGCTCATTTAAAGGTTACACTAATGCACGGGAGTAAAGGCGCGTGAACTGCCTTCTCTTCACACGTGTCAACTTCCCTGGCGGCGCACATATTAACTGCATGCCATCCTCACTGCGGTGCTCATGACGCTGAAGATTCACAGCTCCGTGAAGAATGCTCTTCGGGGTCGACACGGAGGCACCCATTGGCGCTGCATTCCAAATTTTAAAAACGTGCATGCCTTTTTTACATGCATTCTCCTTTGACTAAAAGCAATGCAAATAAATAAATAAATAAATAAATAAATAAATAAATAAATAAATAAAATAAAATAAAAGCAATGCACTTAGCCCAAACCAGTTTGGTTCAGTGGATAGCGCATTGGCCTGCGAACTGAAAGGTTCCAGGTCCGATTCTGGTCAAGGGCATGTACCGAGGTTGCGGGCACATCCCCAGTAGGGGGCATGCAAGAGGCAGCTGATCGATGACTCATCGATGTTTTCTAACTCTCTATCTCTTTCTCTACCTCTCTGTAAAAAATCAATAAATTAAAAAATAATAATAATAAAATAAATAAATAAAAGCAATGCACTTAAATTCCTGCTCTGTAGTATGTGCCCCCCCCCCTCCCCACACACACACACCCAAGTCTGCAGGACAGGCTGCTGCTGAACCAGGAGGAACACACAGAATTCACTGTTTGCTTCTTGTTAATGAGGAATATTCCCGCCCACAGCCCAAACCATGTCTCCAAGGGAGACCTCACACAGCGCGACCTGCAGGAGGGCTCTCTCATTCCGACCCTCGCACGAGAACAGCATTGCTGCCACGCCACCAGGGAGATGGCCCGCCTCCCCACAGAGGAAGCCACTGGATGGCCATTTTAAAAGAACGACATTTCCCTATTTCTCCGGCCACAGGGGGATCCGGCTGAATGAGGATCCGGAGAGTAAGGCCGGAATGTTAAGTTCAGCTATTTTAGGAATGATCTAATTGCGTCCCGGGCATCAGGCTGTGTGTCTACACAGCCCTGCAGGGACCCCCGCCCCCTCCCCCGCTGCCCTCCTCCCACTGCAGAATGAGGAAAGGACGCTGAGAGGCGCAAAGGCCCTGTTCTGACCCAAGAGCCGGTGGCGGTGGAACCAGCACTGGGATGGCCCGGCTTGGCGGCTTTTTACCTCGCGTGTCACACACAGCATCTGCACCCGAGTGGACTGGCTCCCCTCCGAAAACGGATCTCGGGATTTCCGGGAGCCCATCACACAGTGAGATCATGTGATAGCAGGAATTTTAGGTTAGATGCTAGTAGCTGGTGGATGAGGCCTCAGAATGCGCTGAAGACAAGAGAAAGGCACGTGGGTGGCCAGCAAAGAGCAGGTGCTCAGGGGGCAGCCTTTTGGGACATTGACTGCTCAGCAGGTAAGACCCCCCCTGCCGTCGCCCCACACAGAAGCTTCAGGACTGTGATTCTGCCGCCAAGTGAACCACAAACACAGGTGACCATGACAGCAAGGCAGTGTGGCCACTTCTACTGCAGGGCAGCCCATTCGGCCTCTCGGTCCCTCCCGCAGGGGATGGGAGGAGAAACGGGCCATGAAGGGGAGTGGGAAAGGTCCATGAGACCCTCCTCACCACGACAGAGCCTTCAGCGCCACCCTCAAAACAGGCTCACACGATCCAAGGCGGCGTGACTGGCCGTGGGCTTGGCTTTCAGGTCCACAGACAGGAAGGAGCAGAGAGTCCAAGTGGCCAGTCCACAGGAGCAAGGGACAGAGCAAACGGTCACTGTGAGGTGGGCTGCTGTCCATGCCCCTTGGCATGTTGGCTGTTTGAACCAATAAACCACGTTCTGTGTGCACTATCAACATTACAGATCAGGGTGGACCCCCGGGCCTGTGGGGGGTGGGGAGGGGCCGCTGCCCACAGCACCTGGTGAGGGAGGCCCCACCAACTTCACCCCCAGGCTTCCCACGCGGCCACGGGGAGGGTGGAGAGTACGTCTGCTCTAGATCCTCCAGGGCCCATGCTCCAGCCCAGGCCGCTACCCTGAGCTCATCACGATGACCCTGTATCACGTGGAAGGAAATCGTATCCCCTACTGGTTTCCAGGGGGAAGCAGTATGCTTACGTTTAAAACCACAACGATTGTTCAAGGCAAACCTGTATTTCAGTTGCTCAATTCCCAGGATTGGAGATACGTGCTTGTACTGTAACTTTTCTCAGGAAGGAGCACCACAACGTAAGCAGCGTGACCTCCCTGAGGCTGTCCCGCTGCTGATCAAACACAGTGGAAGCAGTGGTTGGCCCCCGAGTCATCCTCCAATCCCGTGGAGCCTGGCGTCAATAGCTGGCTGATGGCTATTGAGGCACCGGCGGCCAACACGGTCCTCCCTGTGTCTGAGAGCCGCAGAGCGATCTTGACTCAGAGGAGGGTCCTGAGCTGGTGCAGCTCAGAGGAGGGCTGGGGCCTGGAATTGGGCCGCACAAAGCATACGTGGGGGGCTGAGTCACGCCACTTTTCTGTCTGATTTTCTCCTCCTCCTCACGGGGCCTGCCTCGGCGTAAGCACACTCCCCCGGCCACCTCCGTCCTCCCCGAAAATTTCCAGAACAAGCCGGCAAGGCACAGGCCAGAGCTTTCATGTGCACAGCCGTGCAGGGTGCGAGCGTTTTGTGCACAGCTCAGCCCAAAGGTGGGGAGGACATTGTATCGGTGACAACAAAGGAGAGTTCTGTGCGTGTTTCTGAAACCTCGAGATCGTTACGGAATCAGCGGTGCCTCTGCGTCTTACCCTCATTTTCTGGGGAGGCCCAGCGCCCTCCCAGAATCGCACCGTTGTGATTTCGTCCAGAGTGAAAATCAGGTGTTCGGAGGGTTCTGAGCTGAAATGACCCTGCTCACGTGCGGAAAATAGTCTCTCTCCCCAAACCAGGAAGATTGTCGACTCTGGCTTTTAAAAAGCAAAAAGAACCGCTGAAACCTTGTCTAAAAAGCCGCCAATCTTACAGCCGGCTCTTGCCTTCTCAAGTTTTCAACACCAGAAGCACCTTTCAGAGTATTTACCGACCCCGCTGCTGCCCGTTTGTCTGCCCTCACCAGCTCCAGGTGGTGTGTGTGCCCCCCTCACAGGTGCTGGGGAAGGGAGTGGTGTCCGGTGCCCGCCCTGTCTCAGGCGAGAGTCGCCATATAGGGTGTCGGCAGGTGGGCGGGCGCTCTGCAGGAGCGAGGCCTGTGCTGAGGACCCCGCAGGAATACCCGCACCACCCGGTTTCATGGCTGTGCCCAGCTAAGTGAGCTGACATATAGCGTCTTCTAACGATCTGAACAGCCCTACGGATTGCTCGCCGTCCCTTTACCCAGCTGATGGCACTGAAATCCGGGCAAGGCCGGGAATGTGCCATCACACACAGTTCACGGTGACTACGGGCTGAGCTTAGATCTGGAAGGATCTAGCTGACTTCCAGTTTCAAGCCCTTACCCCCCTCAGGAACTTTCACGGTGCTGACAGGTGAAACTACGTACAGAAGGGAGCGGCCGTCTGTCCAGGTCTTCCCAGGTCTTCTCACCGAGTGCCCAGCATCCGGGGCCGCGCAGTCTCAGAAGCACTAGTAGGATTGGTCCCGTCTGTGGTGGGTGCTACGTCAGGGATGTGGGACGCCACCCATCAGGGTGCACACGGAGATGGTCACCATACCCACAGCCCCAGTGGTGCCAAGAGAGGCTTTACCCAGAGGTGTGGCACAGAGCCTCGAGGGAACCGTGATGTACACGGCGGGCAGATACCAGGGGAGACCAGACCTGGAGGCCATGTGAGCAAAGGCGCAGATAACAGGCTTCCTGATGGGGAACCAGCCTGGCGTGGCGGCTGCTGTGGGCCTGAGAGGGGGACACCCTAGGGGGTCCCGGGTCAGCCTCCTAGAGGGGGCTGGTCACGTCCCCTCTCAGCTCTGCAGGGAGGGAGGCATTGCAGGAATGCCACACACTTCATGGGAACTTTGCTTCATTCTAAGGGCATGGGATTGCTGTGAGGGACACAGGCAACTGATATGTTGGACGAGTTCAGGAACAATCAGACAACTAGATTTCCGCCCTGGTCGGGTGGCTCGGTTAATTAGAATGTCATCCTGATATGCCAAGGTTGTGGGTTCACTCCCCGGTCAGGGCACATATAAGAATCAAACAATGAGTGCATCAATAAGTGGAACAACAAATCGATGTTTCTCTTTCTCTCTCTTGTTCTCTCTAAAATCACTCACTCTATCGAGAGAGAGAGAGGCACAAACTGGACAATTTGCTCATCAGAATGAAAAACCCCGTGTGGGTGGCAGTGTGTGTGTGTGTGTGTGTGTGTGTGTGCGCGCGCGCGCAGGGGTGTGTATGTGTGTCCTGGGTTCTGACCCAGAATAACCCACATTGTATCGAATTCACTGCAGCACATTTTAGATTCGAGGCAGTTTATTTTTCTTCCCTGGGATTTTTAAACTCTCAAATTTTTTCAGACAGACAGAACGAAGAGCGGCCCAGCGGCGACAGCGGGAAAGGACTGAAGCAGGAACTGAAAAGTGGCGAGTGAGGCTGCTAAGAAATCAACTGGGCACAGCTCTAGTGACAGGACCGCCCCTGAGCAGGCGCCGTCTGAGAACCTGGCCCAGGCCTGGCCGGCTGCTTCCTGGCTCTGCTGAGCCAGTGACCTCCTCCCTCTGCGCCGGTCCCCTCCTCTGTCCAGCATCCCTGTCTGGTCCCCTCCACTGTCCAGCATCCCTGCCCAGTCCCCTCCTCTGGCCAGCATCCCTGTCCGGTCCCCTCCACTGTCCAGCATCCCTGCCCAGTCCCCTCCTCTGGCCAGCATCCCTGCCCAGTCCCCTCCTCTGGCCAGCATCCCTGTCCAGTCCCCTCCTCTGGCCAGCATCCCTGTCCAGTCCCCTCCTCTGGCCAGCATCCCTGCCCAGTCCCCTCCTCTGGCCAGCATCCCTGCCCAGTCCCCTCCTCTGGCCAGCATCCCTGCCCAGTCCCCTCCTCTGGCCAGCATCCCTGCCCAGTCCCCTCCTCTGGCCAGCATCCCTGCCCAGTCCCCTCCTCTGGCCAGCATCCCTGCCCAGTCCCCTCCTCTGGCCAGCATCCCTGCCCAGTCCCCTCCTCTGGCCAGCATCCCTGTCCGGGGCAACGTGGGTGGGAAGTATTTCAAGCACAGTGGGTGCTGTGAGGTATTAGCATTTTTCCCCTTATATCTGTCCGGCTTTTCCATCAGGAAGAGGGGTGGAGAGGAGGGGAGTGACAGGCGGTGAACATGGAGGAGACCTCACACATAATGACTGCGCGTCAGAGAACGCTGTCCCCCACCCCGCCTTCCTCACAGTGAGTTCTGGAAATGGGGTGGAAACTAGAGATCCGACGACTCGGGTCTGGGCACTTACCTTCCTCAGGCCTGTCTCCTCCCCATGCTTGTTGGGGACGGGCAGGGGACAGGCAGGGGCCGAGCAGCAGGCGCCGTGCGGATGGCGGTGCAGCTGGGTGAAGGCTGTGTGTGGAGGAGTGCTGGCAGCACCGCCCACCTGGGCCTTCACACCAGATGCATTCACTTCTCTGACTTTCTGGACTTGCCTGTGACAGCTGTTAACCTGCCCATCTAACACCGCCAGCTCTACCCTCACATCAGCCCACGTGTGCAGCTGAGGAGAGGGGGCTTATGGGAGGTGTCAGGTGATCTCGTCCACCATCACGACTCCAGCAGGAGGCAGGGCCTCATCCGGGTCTGAGCCTCCCACACCTGCACATGAGCCCATTGGTTATGGGGCTCAGGTCCCAGGCTGTTCTGCAGCTAAGACAGTGCCAGGGGTGCAGACACGGTACCAGGGGTGCACACACAGTGCCAGGGGTGCACACACAGTACCAGGGTGCACACACAGTACCAGGGTGCACACACAGTACCAGGGTGCACACCCAGTACCAGGGGTGCACACACAGAACTAGGGGCACAGACATAGTACAGGGTGCACACTCAGTGCCATGGGCACAGACACAGTACCAGGGGCACAGACACCGTACCAGGGGTGCACACACAGTGCCCAGGGTGCACAGACAGAACCAGGGGCACAGACATAGTACAGGGTGCACACTCAGTGCCATGGGCACAGACACAGTACCAGGGGCGCAGACACCGTACCAGGGGTGCACACACAGTGCCCAGGGTGCACACACAGAACCAGGGTGCAGACATAATGCCAGGAGTACAGACATAGTGCCAGGGGTGCACGCACAGTGCCAGGGTGCAGACACAGTACCATGCGTGTACACACAGTGCCAGGGGTGCACACCCAGTACCAGGGGCGCAGACACAGTACCAGGGTTCACACACAGTGCCAGGGGTGCACACACAGTGCCAGGGGCGCAGACACAGTACCAGGGTGCACACACAGTACCAGAGTTGCAAATACAGTGCCAGGGGTGCACACACAGTGCCAGGGGTGCACACACAGTGCCAGGGGTGCACACACAGTGCCAGGGGCGCAGACACAGTACCAGGGTGCACACACAGTGCCAGGGGTGCACACCCAGTACCAGGGGCGCAGACACAGTACCAGGGTGCACGCACAGTGCCAGGGGTGCACACACAGTGCCAGGGGTGCACACACAGTGCCAGGGGTGCACACACAGTACCAGGGGTGCAAATACAGTGCCAGGGGTGCAGACACAGTGCCAGGGGTGCACACACAGTACCAGGGTGCACACACAGTACCAGGGGTGCAAATAAAGTGCCAGGGGCGCAGACACAGTACCAGGGGTGCAGACACAGTGCCAGGGGTGCAGACACAGTGCCAGGGGTGCAAATACAGTGCCAGGGGCGCAGACACAGTACCAGGGGTGCAAATAAAGTGCCAGGGGCACAGACACAGTACCAGGGGTGCAGACACAGTGCCAGGGGTGCAGACACAGTGCCAGGGGTGCACACACAGTACCAGGGTGCACACACAGTACCAGGGGTGCAAATAAAGTGCCAGGGGCGCAGACACAGTACCAGGGGTGCAGACACAGTACCAGGGGTGCAGGCACAGTACCAGGGGTGCACACACAGTGCCAGGGTGCACACACAGTGCCAAGGTGCACACACAGTGCCAGGGGTGCACACACAGTGCCCGAGTTGTTGCATGGCAGAGGTGAGGACAGAGCACCAGAGGTGCAGACACAGCTGAACGGCAGGGCCAAAGGAGATGAGAAAGGTAAGCAGTCTCACAGCCTCAGTGATCCCTAAGGCGGGTGGACACCCAGGGCCTGCCCACGCCTATCGGCCAGAACACAGAACGCCAGCATTGGAGCTGCAGTTCCATGCCCTTCCTTTACTCTCCTTCAGTTCCCTCCTGTGTGTTTTAGAAGCAGCCTGTCGACATACCAGGATATGTGTATAATGTACAAACAACCCTGGTGATGTATGGGCGAATGCTCTTCCGATCGTATACCATCAAAATCATACGGAGACCAGCAAGGCTAGCTGCTAACTCGGGTCTCCGTCACCAGACTGAGAAATACAGACTGCAAACCTCCCGCCTCTGCCTGCACAGCCTCTGCGCTGCTGACCGTGGGGAACAGCCTCCCTATTTAAATCACACACAAGCCTGTTGTCACAAAGGATGGAACGCTTTGGATAAAAGGAGAGATTGAGACGAATGTATACCATGCTTATGTTTCGGAACACAGACTCCAACAGGTTAAAACCTTTCTCGGACAAACTTGGCAGAAAAGTCAGAACTACTGTGGGGGTGTGAGGGGGCCAGGGAGGTCCTGCTGAGAAGCTAATGATTCAGATATTCACATTACCTTTCATTTTAAAAGATATATTTTTATTGATTTCAGAGAGAAAGGGAGAGGGAGATAGAAACATCAATGACAAGAGAATCACTGGCCGGCTGCCTCCTGCACGCCCCCTACTGGGGAATCAAGTCCGCAACCTGGGCCTGTGCCCTGGCTGGGAACTGAACCCTGACCTCCTGGTTCATAGGTTGGTCGATGCTCAACCACTGAGCCACACTGGCTGGGCTACCTTTAGATTTTAAGACCTAAACGGAAGGAGCGGGTATCCTGTGCACCTTTCAGAATAAAAATTCTAGCTGATATTCAGTGGGTAGAGGGAAGATTCCAAGACCTACTTCTGAATAGAGAGAGAGAACTAGTACAAATAGATGGATGGTTACAAACTCAAAGTCCCTGGAAAGGCCTGTTCTCTATCAGGGCTAAGGATCCCCGGCCCCCAAAATGAAGCCACCACGGAAACAGGTGCAGAACTGACACAGTACCCCTGTCCCCCACAAAGGAGCTGGAAAGTGCGCTCACACAGGCTGCAATCAAGCCAATCGGCTCCTCTTAAGGTGACCCGGCCCTGTCCCTCAAACAACCCTGGGCAGGCAGGCTGGGCCCCTCCTGGGGAAAGGCCAGTGTCCCCAGCTTGCTGCCTACCTGGCAGGGTCCAGACAGAAAAACAACAGGTGGACGCCCCTCCTCCCCAGCCGGGCAGCTGAAGCGGATTTAAACAAACAGACAGAAATCAATAGCGTTTTCCAGGGCGGCCACAATGAAACCGCCATGGAACCCGCCGCTGAGCCTCGGGAATCTTCCGTCCCCGGGCCCCGCGGAGCTGCACACCCGTCTTGAATGAGAAACAGATGAGGCGGAAAGTTGGGGGGGATGTGGATTCTCTCAGGAGTGCCCCGGAAATCATCCCCAAGGGCTGCCTCTTCTCCGAGGGGCGGACAGAGAACCAACTTGCCCGTCAGCCTGGAGGAGGTGCCAGGAGACACCCCTCCCTTCCCTAAGCGGCTGCACCTTCAGCCTCGGAGGCCCCGCGGAGGGTCGGTGCCCAGTGCCCGGACACAGCCAGTGCCCAGCACAGCACGGAGCACAGAGGTCTCATGAAATGCAAAGCCATGGTGCTCAGCAAGCATCCTCCCCAGCCAGGGGCAGCCCAGCAGGAAAACTAGAGAAAGTTCCTGGAGCCTTGCTCCTCCCCAGCCCCTCCCTGCAAACGAACCCCCCTCCCCTGGCTCCCCGCTGCACGCAGACCCCCACTCCTGGGTCTTCACCCCAACTCCCCCTGCACTCTCCGGCCTCTGTGCGCTGCAGAGGCGGAGACCCCACAGCCAGCAGCTTCCTCAGCAGCCTGGCAGCCTGTCTCTTCCTCCCTGGCTATGCCCATGCCCATGCCCATGCCCATGTTTTCAGGCACCGGATGCCCCAAGTGGTCAGGGAGACCCTCCTCCCATGCACACCGATCACAGCCAGCAAATGCAGACAGGGAGCGCAGGTGGGGGCACGGAGCCACAGACCCTGCTCCCGGGCACCAGAGGCTGGGTGCCAGCGGGGAGCCCGGCGGGTCCTAGGAGTGGGGTCTCCCCGGAGGAGCCAGGAGGACCCCGCCTCCCAAAGCCTGCCAATGCCCCCCGAAGTGGCCGAAAATGAACAGCACCAGGACACACACGCCTCCCTGGGCAGAGCGGGCTGCAGGGACCCGGCGGGCGGGTGGCACGCGGGGCACCCCCAAAGCTGGGTGCTCCGACACCGCGGTCCCCAGGGCTCCGCACCTTCGTCCCGAGTCCCCGGCCCCGCAGCCCAAGTTTGCCGTCCACCCTCGCGCGGCCGGGCGCCCATGGGGGCACCCGCGGGAAGGCTCACCCACCCGGGTGCAGGGCCGGCCCCAAGGTCCCTGGGCAGGACGGCACTGCGCCCCCCGCGGGGTGGCGCCCCGCAGCCCAACAAACTTCCTTCCCGCCCGGGAGGCCGCGGGCAGGGGGCTCGGTCTCCTCCAGGTTCCGGTCTGGGGACACGATCGCCCGGAGCCCCGCCGCCCCGCCCGCCGCCCCCGGGACCTGCCCGGTCCCCGAACCCGGAGCCGGCCCCGCAGCCGGCGCCCACTCACCTCCGCACCTGCGGCGCCACCACGGCCCGGCGCGGGCACCGGGCACCGGGCACTGGGCAGCGGCCCCGACTGCGGGCGGCGGGCACGGAGCGCTGCCCACTGGCCGCCGGTCCGGGTGGCACCCGGGCTCCGTGTGGGGCCGCGCTCGCTCCTCCCGCTCTGGCGGCGGCGGCTGCGAAAACCCGGCGCTGCGGCTCCGCCGGAGACTCCGGGGCTGGAGGGGGGCGCGCGGGGCGGGGGCGCGCGGCGCGGGCACGCGCAGGGCCTGGAGGGAAAGGGGGTGAGCAGGGGAAGGGGGTGAGGACGGAAGGGGTGCGTTGGGGGTGGGAGCGCGCACAGAGGACGCGAGAGCGCGCAGGAGGTAGCGGGACACGCGGAGGAGGCGGAGCGCGGCGGCGGGGGCGCGCGAGGACCGTGGGGGGCGGCGGGGGCGCGCGGGGGCGGCGGCGGGGGCGCGCGGCGGCCTGGGCATGCTCGGTGCGCGGCGGGGTCGGAGCGGCGGGCGCACCTGCGGGTCCAGCCGGAGGACACCCCGCGGCCCGGGCGCACCACCTGGTAAGGTGCCCGCCGGAGCCCCGCACCAGAGACGGCCCCCAGGCCCAGAGCCGGGCAGACACGTGCTGGTGCTCAGCGACCGGGGAGATGCGGGCGCGATGCCGCTCCTTCCCAACACATGTATGGGGGCCAGGGAGGCGCGACATGCCCGCGCCCCCAAACCCCAGGCCTCGGGGAGACGCGGCACGGGAGGACTCTAAGGCGCCCTTGCCAGGGAGCCAGGCTGCCGGGGCTGTAGGGAACTTGGGAGCCGGAAGAGGGGGCTTTGGGAAGGTTCTACCCGCCCTGCAGTCCCCAGGCGGAGGGCCTGGCCAGCAGGCGGGTCCCACCCAGTCTCACACGCAGGGGGCTGTGGCGGGTTTGGGTGGGGGCCCTGCCGCGAGGAGCCGGCGCCAGGGTCAGGTTTCGGTGCGCTCATCGGGGCGGCTTTGTTGTTCAAACGCACGTGCTTCTGGACGGGACTTGGCCATGGTCCTGGCACAGCGTGCATCTCCCGCTTTCCAGCTGCGATGGCTCTCCAAAGGGCCCCAACCTCCGGACAACCCCATCCCCAGCGCCCAGGCAGGGAGGGCCAGGCGGGGGCAGAGGGTGCAGGGGGTGCAGGGGGGAAGGAAGCTGCAGGGAGCTGGTCCGCAGGGAGCTCCCAGTCCTGGCCGGGCTCCCCGCTGGCAGAGGCCCTGGGAGGAGGGACCCCCGCCCTCTCAGAGCCCGGATCCTTCAGCCCCAGCACAGCGTCCTGCCCTTTCCCGGGCCATGCAGACCCCCCCCCCCCCCCCCCCCCCCCCGCCACCCCACTGCCATCCCTGTGGTACGGAGAAGGCGAGAACAGGTAAACTATTTTTAAACCACTTCGGTGAGCACACACCCAACTCCCACAAATACAAACAGCCGCCTGTTCACTCCGCGTTTTCCCTTCGGATTCCCGGTGAGGAAGGGGCAGTGCAGACACGGTGGTAGGCGGTGCTGTGGGCCCAGGTTTTAGCACCAAACCCTTCCCTGCCGCTGAGGTTCCAGCTCTTGCCAGGAGCTTTGGGTTGTCCTCCCCTCTCGTCACCCCCGCTCCCTTAATCCCCCCAAGGTCTGGACTGGTTAAGCCTGGAGAGAGGCCAAGCACCTCCCGTTGGTGTGTCTCTCAGAAGCACTTTTGCAAAACTGCAGTGTTAGGGAGACAGTTGTTTTTCATGGGAAATAACTGGTTAAGATGAACTGTCTCCATCCACTCTGAAGGCTTTTTTTTTCTTTTCTGCCAGAAACATGACTTAGAATGTAACATTTTTGAGATTATTTTCCTACAGCGAGCCAAATTAGCCATAAAAATGCACGATTTTCAGTAAAAATATGTAACCAAAAATGTCTGGCCAGAAGATATCAGGGGGAAAAAAATCTTTCCTATACATGCATAGTGTTCACATGTTGAGGTAAAAAGTGATATTTTAGACTGAACATAAAATTTTAAAGAGACAAGTGGGCTGTCACATTCTCCCGCGGAGACTGCGCGTTGAAGCGATGTTCACTGCGTCCTGAAGGTCTCAGCTGGAGTCCCTGAGCAGTGTTTCCACATTTTAGATTTGATCATTTTATTGTTCTTCTTCCCTTCAGCCCTTCCTCTGCCTGCGCTTGCTGTTGTTGCACTCTGGTCCGAGCTGGGAAACCAGACCTGACTCAGACCCAGCCTCTGCAGCCAGTCCACCTGCAGTCAGGGTCCGGCATCCGGGGGGTGTTGAGGGGACATTCGTCACATCAGGGACACGCTGAGCAGCGCCTCAGCTTGACCACACTCCCCAGGCTTCCCAAGAACAGCTGCTATTTAAAAGGCGACCACCAGTCCAGGCCCCTTTTTTCCATCCCCTGGGGAGAGGCGAGGTCAGCTGAGTCCTCCCTGAAGCTCCTGGACTGAGGAGGGTTCCCAGGAGAGCCAGCCTCCCAGGTGTGTCCCTGCACATGTGGACCCTGGCAGGGTCCCAGCTCCTGGCTCAGGGAAGTGTCAGTGGGATTCTCGCGTGGGGGGGTGGGGGGGTGCTCCATTCCATGGAGGGCGTGAGTGCTGCAGCAGCAAGTTCAGTGCCACCGGCCTATGTCTGACCCCGTATCCCTGCAGCGATGAGCCACTGCTTCTCCCAGGACCTGAAAATCGTCCCCATGGCGAAGCGGTGGCGCGCCCCCCGCCCATGTAGCTCGGGTAGCATGTAAGCAGAGAGCAGCAATCACCGCCCCCTTTAATCCCCCCCATAGTTATTTGCACACATATGTGAAGTTTACTTCCAGGTCTTTCAATACAGGAGCCTCTGTGTGGACACGAGGTCACCTCTTACCCTGATTACATCCATCGGAATGAGGCCTGGTAACTCTGAAGGGAAATCAACACGGAAAACATGGGAGACATGGGCGGAATGCATCCTCAGGTCAGGCTCAGCAGGCAACCGCCCTGGCAAGCCCAGGAGGGACCTCTCTGTCCACTCTCCTTCCTCCTCCCACGCCCCGGAGCACGGCAGGACACTGACATGTGGGGTCTGATGCGATGAAAGGACACTGAGACCCCGCCCTCTTTGTGCCAAAGGACTTGGGCAGGACCAGGTGCAAGTGCCATCCGGTAAAACATACCTGAGGTTGATCATAGTGTTTATTTTCCGTGTTTTAGGTGCCTGCATAGATCTCCAGGTGTAAAGCACCACCTGCATCCTATCCCAGTCCTTAAAACTCGCTGTAGACACGCTGTGATCACGTGGATAAAACTGTCATCAGGTGGACAGAGCGGGTTGTGTAGAGGGCCTTGTCCTGAAGGGCCTGGGTTCAGCGCTGCAGGCCAGTGGAAGCGGCTCAGCTGCGGTCTGCAGACCAGCCTCCCGGGCTTCCTCCCACGCAGTGAGTTAAGTGACTGATAGATGGTAGAGCTTAAAAATGAGGACGTCAGAATAATAAAGGCCTCACACTGGGTTACAGGCAATTAGCGCACAAAAGCACAGTTAATCGCCAGGAAGGCTGTGACAGGACTGAGGCTAAGTAAAGGAAAAGCCTGATTCCCACCAACTCCCCCAGATTGCACTTCTGTACAAATGCAGCTGGGAGCCCCCGCCCTGAACTGAAGCTACTGGAGTGGTAATGGGGATCCCTCAGCCCTGCCGACCAGATCCCCAATAAACAGCCCAGAACTTTGAAAAATGTGCCACCAAACAGACCGCAAACACGAGAATTTGTTGTTCGAGAGATCAGACTTCCACTGAGAAAGGGGACACTCCAAGCTTCCACTGCTCTGTGTGTCCACCAATGACCCACCGGAAAAATGCCACACAGATGGATGGCAAACATCTTGCAGCAAGTAGGCAAATTTGCAAATATGGAATCTGAATAAAGGAGAGATCTGTGCCAAGTGTCTTCTCTAAATGACTGCCACATTGGTCCAAAGGGTGTAAGCACTGATGAGGAACCTCACTGAAAAGGGAGCCGGGCAGCCAGAAGGGGGAGCTCTCAGGCCCTGCGACAATCTAGGATCCCAACCGGAACTGTAAGTGATACTTACAATATCACACACACACACACACACACACACACACACACGGAAAAGGGAGTGAGTTAGAAACATCAATGATGAGAGATTCACTGATTCTCTGCCTCCTGTATGCCTCCTGCAGGGGACCAAGCCCAAAACCTGGAATCAAATTGTGTTGTTCGTAGGTCAACACTCAATCACTGAGCCACAGGACCAGGCAGAGTAAGTGTACGTGTATGACTCCTTTAAGAATATTGTTAAAAAATTCAGAATTGAGATCTAGTCCATAAAAGGAAGTTTTATGAGGTGGCCCCAATGATCCATGTTTTCTGGTTGCCTGCTCTTATTTGATGCCTTTCCTTCTAACTCTTGGCTAAACCGATTAGGTCATTATTATTGACTCACTGAAATGATGGGTGTCACTTTCAAGATCACGTTACACAAACACCCTGGCTTCCATACTTGGGAGTCCTCTTTCTCTGAGATCTACACAAAGGTCAACATGGCAGAGAACCCAGGCTGGCTGCCATTGGCTGGCAGGTTTCGAAGCAGATGTTGAGACTCCAACAGCTGTATGCGAGCCAGAAAGCAGACCCCCAGCCCCAGTGCAGTTTCAGGATGATGGATTCACTGGACTCAATGAAAGACCTTCAGCCAGAAGCACTCCCACCAGGAAGACTTGGATTCCAGACCAACAACAACATTGAACAGTCAATTTTTTCAGTTTAAGCCTCTCTGTCTTTTAGTTTAAGCCCCTCTTTTGTGATTTGTTCCATAGCAACAAATGGGTAATGACCCTGGAGACGCTCTGATTGGGTGGGTCTGGGATGCACGTGATTCAGAGTCCTCTGGTGTAAACCCTGGTATTTGGAGATGAAAGAGCTACCGAGAAAGTGGAGTTCATCAAATCATATATTTTTCCCTAAACAATGGATATTATATTCACATAAGAACAATTGCATGTTTTCTAAAATATTTTCAGATGGCACATGTTGTTTTGATATCATTTTCTTCACTTATGGCATGTCCTGAAATGTTTTGCCTATCCCTAAGCAGTTTTCTATGCCCTAATTTCAAAAAGCTGCTTAATATTCCATTTTAGATACTATCCTTTCTTCAATTTGACTCAGTTGTTGAACACCTACAATAAATTGAATTGCGCGTCTTCCACCATGTTTAACAACACTTTGATAAACATGATATTGAAACTAAGTTATACACACACCTTTTGTCATTTCCTTAGAATAAATTCCTAGAAGTTGACCTCGCAGGTGAAAAAGCTCTGTGATTTTGCTCATTCTAAATGATTAGATTATTTTCGGTAGCTATTCATGATGTCCGACAGTTAAAGGTAGGTGAGGTCTCTAGATCTTATTCTCAACACCCTCAAAATAACCTGGTAAGTTGTAGTAAGAGTGAAGGCAAAATTCTGCACATGTAAGAAGACAGCTAGCAGGCATTTAAAAAAAAAACAAACCATCAGATCACACTGTAAGCTCAACAAAGCTCAACTTCCCCACAGGCTCTGCAATCGCCTTTGAATGGAAGACTCACTGGGGCAGCTTCCTAATTAGAGGCAGGGGGTAGGTCTCCTGAAAATTAGTGCTCAGCAGAGAAATGATGGCCGTCACACATAGAGGGCGCCATTCCTGGGAATCCAGGCGCCGGGCTCATCAGACTCTCAAACCCTCTGCTTCAGCAAAACTTACTGCACTATTTCTCAAGTCCCTTTTTGAGCACCGTGATTTCACCAGTGAGTAATCACTGCTCCCTCCAATTAGACCAATTAACAAAGCTTTTCTCATTGATCTTAAATAAAGTTAATGGAATCTCCTGTGGGTTGCTGATCAAGGCTTAAAGATGCTAAGTACCCACCTCTGAAGAATTTTTCTTGATTAGGGAACTATGCATATTTACCAACCAGAGCAAGAGGGTAGGGGAACACACACACACACACACACACACACACACACACAAACACACACACGGCCATCGGCTGTACATCACACTATTCTAACATTTGAACACATAAATTGTGTTCATCATAAATTGAACACAATATGGCAATGTTGTGCACATTTTAATAGGATGTTTATTCATTTTGCCAAAGTTTTTGTCAATGCATTCTCTCATCAGTAGTCTATTTTCTCGGTGCCTTGCATGCTTGCTGAGTAATGTCATTTTACTTCTATCTTTTCTAACTTGTGGACATAAAGAGTGTCTCTTTTCTTTGTTCTCAGGGAGGTTAAACTTTTACTCATGTTTGTCATAAAACGCATTTTATAAAATGCCACCTGTGTTCTTGGTTCACTGGCTGCTGTGTACTTCTCCAGCCTAGGAATTCATCTGAATTCTTGGTATATTTAAGATGATAAAATCGTTATCTGTTGCAAATATTTCTTTCTGTTTGCTTTCTAACTTTAGAATACACATATATTTTACGTTCTCATATACTCAGATTTGTTACTTTTACATTCTAATATACTCAAATTTATTTCCAGATATGTTTAGGTATAATCTATAATAATAAAAGCATAATTTGCTAATTGGACCAGATGTCCTTCCATAGAACCTTCCAGATGAAGCCGGGGCTGTGAGGGAAGCCCGGGTCCCGGGTGCCAGAGGGAAGCCGGTGCCAGCAGCCGGGGAAGGAAGGCCTCCTCTTGCATGAATTTCATGCATCGGGCCTCTAGTTGACAAATAACATCCCATCAGTTTAAAGTTTATAAGTTTGATGGGAATACGTATTATGAAATGTTTACCACAAGATTAATTAACAAATCCTTCACCTTACATAATTACCAGTTTTAAAAGCTGTGGCTATCGTGAGAACTTTTAAGATTCATCCCTTACCAACTTTCAAGCATGCAATATAGTATTGTTAGCTCGACGCCACGCTGGAGCATGGCTAAGGAAGGCATGATGAGAAAGAACATTGCCTTAAAGATACAATAACAATAAAGAGACAGAAATAGAAAAAAGGAGCTAAATTGAATTATTTCTGGAGTTGAAAAGGGCAATAACAAATAAAATCTGAACATGAAAGTTTAGAGCAGCATTATTTATTACCAGGAAGTGGAAACAGTCCAAAAGCCTATCAAATAATGAATAAGTAAACAAACTGTGGTACACAATTGAACATACTTGACCATGAAAAGGAATAAAATAATGATATATGATTACAACATGAATGAACTTTAAAAATATGCTGAATTTTAAAAAGAGAGATGGATATTGGACTCACTGTGTAATGATTGGAGCCAGGTAGGGGGAGGAGGAGGGATGTGGAAGAGGGTATAGAAGGGATAAAAGATGATGAAAAATGGCATAAATAAATAAACATAAATATAAAGACACTGTCACAAAGATCACCCATGTTATATAACTCCATTCTTATGAAATGTTCAGACTGGACTTTATAGAGATGGGGGGGCAGGGGGGAGATATTGGGAGGGGAGGATAAGAGGCTGATAGTTAAAGAATACAGCTCACTTTTTCAGGGTGATAAGAAGATTATAATATTGATTTTGGTGACATTTGCACAACTGTGTGAATATACCAAAAAAAAAACAACAAACCACAAATGTGTGGGATATGGATATTTCAATAAAGTTGTTACCAACCCTCCCGTCCCCTTCTATTTCACCTCAGGGGAACGTATCTAACCACCCATATATTCTTCTACCATATTTATGTTTTTACTTAAAAATGTTTATCGTTAATTCACTTGGCATTAACTTAAGTTTATAGGTGATTTTTATGTTTTTAACTATTTTATTTTTGCTTATTAAATGATGAATCCATTCTTCCAACATCATTGTATGTGGCAGTTTAGCCAGAATGTTATCAACTCTACTTTCTGTAAAAGAATAGGTTGTCTTTTTAATTAGGTGGGGGAAATGCTCACTAAAAGAACACAGTGAAGATGTAAAGAAAATGTTTTCAAGATGAGAGCACTTGGCTGGAAACAGTTTGTCCAAAGATCTTGCTTTGAGAAGGGATAAGTATGAACTAAAAGGTAACTGACCCTTGGAAAAGTAGAGGCTTCCCAACAAGTGGAGAGTCTAACTTCTCTCCAGAGAGGCCCTTTCACCAGGGGAGCAGCAGGGTGGAGAGGAGCAGGCAGTGGAGGCAAGGGGAGGGGAGAGGAAGGCGGGGCAGCTGAAAGGGAGGTAGGAGAGGGGAGGGAGAAGTGGGGGTAGGGGAGGGCTCAGCACTGAGGACTTCGCTGATAAAACAAAAATACCACCAAGCATGCATGTTCTATCTTTCTAGCAATTCTGCTTTCAACAATCTAAAATGCTTGTTTATTTTCTCAATAAAATATGAAATGTGTATATATATATATATATATATATATATATATATATATAGCTTGTTCATTATCTTCTTGGAGACATATATCAGTGTCATTCTTATTAATTATATATATATATATATATATATATATATATATATATATATATATATATATATATAATATAGCTAAACATTTGTTAGGACAAGTAAAATATAGTTTCTTGGCTATTTTTGTTAGTTGATTCTTCTGAACCAACAGGAAACTGATTTTGTCCGGTTAAACATGTCCTAACTGTTCACCATCGGTGTCTATTGTTATGTTTAAGGCATATTACTTGAAATTTGTAGAGTTGAGTTTTATGTTTTTAATTCCAGTCTGATAATCTTTTGAGTCGTTTTCCCATTTAAATTAAATGTAACTATGGGTATATTCTATTTAAATACACCACACTATGATTTGTTCTGCCTGCTCCATATCCTTTCCTTCCCCCTCTTGCCTTCTCTTGGATTAATTGTTTTCATCAACCAATTTTCCCCTCTATTAGTTTGATACTCACCCGCCCTTTTAGTTTCTTTAGGAAGTTACCTAAGAGATTACAAGTGTATCCTTGACCTATTAAATTTAATATGTCTTAGAAATTCTCCAGTAATTCATGCACCTTAGGACATAGGAGCTCCGTGCTCCCCTCCACAGCTACTGCGATTAGGGTTGTGACTTTTATGTCTCCCTTTCTCTTTTTACTCCCTGTCTCCACAGAGCTCCATGGTACCTGCTGAGGCACTGCCTCTGCTGTTGCTATGCAGTCAGCATCACTGATGTGCACCCACATATTCACCCCCTGAGTTCCCCCCGACCTTTCCTGCACTCGCCTCTTTTATCTGGATTCCTCTGGAATGCCCTGGACTGGGCATCTGCTATTAATGAACGAGCTCTTTCATATCTGGTCTGAAATGTCTGCGCTTCTCCTTTGCTTGTCCAAAGCACAGGCTGCACTTGGGGCTGTGTGAGCTACTCTTAAAAAAAAATTCTGAAACCTAAGGGCTGAAAACAACACTCTTGTTTGGCTCTGACGCGGAGTGCCAGCCAGTTGGAAGGCATTCTCTCTGGACGCTGCCAGGTTTCTGTGACTAAATCCTGGCGGTGGGACTGGGGACTGGTGCTCCGGTGCCTTCCTGCCCACGCTTCCTGCACAGGCCCGGCTGCCCGCCTCCCTCTCCAGGAGCCCGGCCTGGCTCTCATGCACTGAGGCTGCCTGGCCTCTTACGGCCCTGCCTGGAACGCCCCAAGTGTCATTTCTGCTCCATGTTTTGGGCAAACCAAACAAGACAAGTCCTTGTCCAAAGTGGTGAAGAAACAAGTGCCCTCTCTTACTGTAATCAATGGGAAGGTGATACACAAAGTGTGCGTGTGTGTGTGTGTGTGTGTGCGTGTGTGAGTGTGTGTGAGTGTATGTATGTGTGTGTGTGTGAGAGTGTATGTGTGTGTGTGTGTGAGTGTGTGGGTGAGTGTGTGTGTGTGAGAGTATGTGTGTGAGTGTGTGTATGTGTGTGTGTGAGAGTGTGTGTGAGTGTGTGTGTGAGTGTGTGGGTGTATGTGACTCTCACCGGCCCTGGATAACACAGGCAACCCTGCCTGCCTCAGGGATGCTCATGGCCTTTCCACTGCAAATCTCTCCCGTTTCCCATGTTTGTGATGGATTATATTGGCACCTTGCTTTTAGATATTAATTTCTGTATCGGTTACCTATTGTTGCTTAATAAACTGCCCCCAAAGTTTAATTCCTTAAAACAACAAGCAACCGATTCGCTCCTGATTCTGTGGGTCAGCAATGCGGGCTGGACCAAGCTGGTCCCGAGTGACTGACGCAGCTGCCGGCACCGAACAACCACCTGGGTCAGGTGGCCCCACTCACCGGGGAGCATGCTGGTGGGTGCTGGCTATCCCTGGGCCTCGCTCCTCCTGGGGTCTTTCAGCCGGGGGACAGAGAGGGGGGCTCGCTCAGCTCTGCACAGGGAGCAGCAGCCTCCTGAGGTCTATGCTCAGAAACCCCACCTCACAACTCCTTCCACAGTCTTCCTCCCAACACGAGTGAGGAGCCAATCTCAGCTCAGTGGGGGAAGCAGTAAACACACCCACACCCACCTCCTGGCAGATGGAGCCATGGGTCCCACTGCAACATGCCAGTCACTCAGGACAAAGGGGTTTCAGCCACTGTTTCTCTTCAGTCTACCTCATCATTGGAAGAAGGTATTTTAAAAAATATATATATTATTGATTTTTTACAGAGAGGAAGGGAGAGGGATAGAGAGTTCGAAACATCGATGAGAGAGAGACATCGATCAGCTGCCTCCTGCACACCCCCTACTGGGGATGTGCCCGCAACCAAGATACATGCCCTTGACTGGAATCGAACCTGGGACCCTTGAGTCTGCAGGCCGGCACTCTTATCCACTGAGCCAAACTGGTTAGGGCAAAAGAAGGTTTTGAGCCTGACTCTGTCTTTTTAAGCTTTAGAAACTTCTCAGGCGGCCTGTCTTCAAATATCGCCTTGCCTGATTCTTCCCACATCTCCCTTTGGGTGCAGTGACCCATGTTAGGTGGCTCCTGGGCTCCTGCATTGCCTGACCCTGCCTCCCCTCCGTATTTTTCCTTCCTGGTGGCTCCCACCATCCCCTGCACACTTCCTCTGGATCCGGATCGGTATGTGAGCGCCCTGGTTGTGTCTCCAGCTGCATCTCATCGCTTTCCCACTCACACAGTGAACCTTGTGACGCAAACTGTGTTTTCCACACCAGCACCTGCTCCGAGTTCCCCATCTTGCCTTCCTGACGGGTGGTATCCTGGCGATTCTGAAGTCGGCTTGAAGCAGTGTTACCTGACTCTCCCAGGCATCAGATTCTGGGTCTCCGGCTGCTCTCCGTGGCTTTTCTATCCTGTCGTCTGCCCCCTCCTATGCTGAGTCTTTTCCACTCAGTAGGAGACGTTTCCTGTGAAGAGCTGCAGAAATACTGTGCGGCCCAGAGGACAGGGTTTTCTCCCTGAGTGTTTGTGCTGGGTTTCAGCAGGTGTCTCCAATCACAGGCCATCTCCACGAGGATCATCCCACTGCGGGATCCAAGGCCATGGCTGCTCCTCCCGGGACCTCTCCCTGGTCTTGATTCGTAGCATGGGAGATCTGCTGGGGGAGGCCAGGCTCCCCTCATCTCGTTAGGCCCATGGTCGGCAAACTGCGGCTCCAGAGCTCCACATGCGGCTCTTTGGCCCCTTGAGTGTGGCTCTTCCACAAAATACCACGGCCTGGGCGAATCTATTTGGAAGAAGTGGCATTAGAAGAAGTTTAAGTTTAAAAAATATGGCTCTCGCCGAAACCGGTTTGGCTCAGTGGTAGAGCGTCGGTCTGCGGACTGAAAGGTCCCAGGTTCGAATCTGTTCAAGGGCATGAACATTGGTTGCAGGCACATCCTCGGTAGGGGGTGAGCAAGAGGCAGCTGGTCGATGTTTCTCTCTCATCGACGTTTCTAGCTCTCTATCTCTCTCCCTTCCTCCTCTCTGTAAAATATCAAGAAAATATATTTTTAAAAATATGGCTCTCAAAAGAAATGTTGATCGTTGTCCTGTTGGTATTTGGCTCTGTGGACTGATGAGTTTGCCGACCACTGCGTTAGGCTGTTCTAACTGCTGATCATGTTCTTTGACCTCAGGCCTCCCCCAGACGAGGGGCGGGCTGGAAGGAGTACCCCAGTCCACGTGCACCTCCCTGCCATTCTCCTCCTCAGACTTCTGCTGCCTTGTCCGCTCTCCGAAGCCTGAAAGCAGGTTCTGAGAAAGACTTGCCATTTGTCATCAGTGAGAGGTTCCGAATTACCCAGCCCACCCCCAATGAAAGCGCCCGTCCTGGCAGCTTCCAGATTAGGGGTCTTCCAGATTAGGGGCCTAACAATGTTCACTCATCTCCTAAGTGAAAGATGGAGGGAAATTGACATGTTTACAGTTTGAGGCTTTCCAAGTCACTGGCGCTCAATTACTTTGCAATTATGGATGGTTATAAAGAAGAAAGGAGAAAGCAACATCTGCCAAGAACTTTATTCTGATAATTCAGTTCAATTAATATCTATTAAGCACTTATTATGTGCTAAGCGGCCAACAGAGTGCTGGGGAGCGATAGCACAGACACGAGCAGATAAAGAGAGCCTCCCCCGGCCCTCAGCCTGGCGGCTGGGAGGCTGTCACTAGAATTCACGGACCAGGTAGCCCTCTGTGGTAGTTCTGTTTAGTATGTGACATGGGGGTGGGGGGAGGGGGTCATTATTTTGGCTCAGATGCCAATTTTGTAGAACAAGCATACATTTATGCCCAGACCTGACTTCCCATCGGGATGGGCTGGTGGTAGGGTCCTGAGCCCATAGTAAGGCCTGTACATGGTCAGGGCCCCTGCGTCAGATTGGGGTCCCCCACACGTGGTCAGGGCCCCTGCAGCCAACCGCAAGGGGCAGCTGTGAAGTCGGATGTCCGGGTCCAGCCGTCTGAGAACACATGACGCTCTTTCTGTAAGGCCGCTGGTCGGCAAAAGTGCCAGGTGATTTCCACGCGAGTTAAACGTGGACGCCTGCTGTCTCAAGCCGGTAGGTGTGCTTTACGTTTCTTATGACGAGCTCTTATGACTTATTCATTTTTCCTTGGCCATTTCACCTTTTCCCAGGACTTCAATTACCATCTGCATTCAGATAAATACCAAATCCTGACTTGCCAATCTGAGCCTCCCTCCTGAGAGCCGGACCCGAGCGCCCACGTGACTCTGAGCACACCCGGGTGGGCCTCCCGCGGGAGGCGGGAGCGTGACCTCCACCGACACTCAGACTGTCTTGTGGACTCAGCCCTGTGTGTTCACCTCCTCCTGTGTGCTCGCTCACCCTCCTCCTCCTCCTTCCCTGACCAATCCCTTCCCTGACCAATTCCTTCCTGGTCCACTCTCAACACGGGCTTTAGGCTACTCTTGGCTGGATGATAGTTAGAACCCCCTAAACACACATGCACACATGTACACCCTCGCACGCACACACATACACATGCACACGCATGCAAATACACATTCACAAGAACGTATACACATAAGCACACAGCATATATGCACAAGCACACACACACACACACACACACACACGTACACCCCCACACACATACTTGCATGAACAAACTGATTAGGGGCTTAACAATTTCTTAAGCAACACTGCACACACATATACACAAACACGTACATGCACACAGACTCACAACATGTGCACAAGCGCTCGTGCACACAAACACACACATGCGCACACCTCCTCTCAGCTGTCAGCTTTAGGGCTCTTATATCTGTGACTGCTGACTTGGAATCACCCGGCACCATAGTTAAAAATTCATATACCTGGGCCCTAGCACGTACCTATTACATTTTAGGGATGGAAATGGAGCTGGAATGTTTGAAAAATAAATCTCTCCGACAGTTATCCTGCAGACTAGTGTAAGCGTGAGCGCCTCTGCTTAGAGAGCAGACACTTTCCGTAAAGATGCACAGAGGGTGGGATGCAGGGAACGAGGGCTGGGCACTGGCCCCTCTTTCCCATGGAGGCCATTTTAGGAAAGTGGTTTTTGCAAATGAGCATTCTGTAGTGACATCAGAAGCCGCCCTCCATCACTGCTCATGTCAAAGCCATAACACACTCGCGTGTTTTGTACAAACAAAATAAGAAACAAAAGGCACTTGGCCACTTAAGCGTGTGATGTCCTCGCTCTCCGACCGAAGGAGGCTCCTGTCACCGAGCGGTGGCTGCGCTGATGTCACCGCGGCAGGCGGACCGCAGGCCCCCGGAGCCTCCACTTGGAGAAGGAGAAATTCTCACCTCCACTCATGTCGCGAACGGTCTGTCTGGAAACAAACGGAGCAGACACTTGCTTCCCTTCATTATCTAACTCGGAGCGGAGTCTGTGGTTTAAAAAAGGCAGTAATGGTTTCTTTCCAATTATTAAGATGTGCATTTTAGAAAAGGGATGTTTAAACGCCTTATTAAAACTTTCCCCGAATGTCTTGCATAAACAGAAGTAAAGTTTTAAACTTGGGGAAAAGAGCAGCCTCCGGAAGACTTAGGATCTCAGCACAATCCCTCCACACATGTCCCTGCAGGCCTGGGGCCATGGGCCATGGACGACGGGGCAGGTGCCACGGGCGATTGGGCAGACGCCGCGTCACTGAGGACTCACTCCCTGGCGGACAGTGGGCCAGGCTGGGCTGGGGTGCTCAGGGTCCCCCCACGCCCCGGTGGGAGCCCAGCCCAGCCCTCCCTCTGAGTCACTTCTCCCCTTCTCTGCGAGTCCAGACCTTTTTATTCCGCAGTGTCCGTGGTGGACTCTGTCCATTTGCAGTTTGTTATTTTCTTTAAAGAGGCTGAGCTTTTCAGCCGGGAAGTCAGTTCTGGACTTTTGTCACATGGACACTCTCTTGTGAGATGGCTTTCCTCCTGCCGGCCATCCGCTCCGGGCAATGCTGGCGTCCTCGCTTTTACATGGCAGACCTCTGGAGTTCCGATGGAAAGTTCAATATTTGTCCCAAACACCTTTAACTGAATGATATTGGACACAAACCCGGATCTCCCTTGCACCCAGCTTCTGCTGAAATCTCTGGTTAGACGTTCAGCTGTCCAAATGGGCATTTATGATCAGAAATACCCTGTTTCCCCGAAAATAAGACCGTGTCTTATATTAATTTTTGCTCCCAAAGATGCGCTAGGTCTTATTTTCAGGAGATGTCTTATTTTTCCATGAAGAAGAATATGATACACATTTATTGTTAAATGAAAATAAAGGAAATTTATTACCTGTATATGGTATGGTAGTACTGTAGTTGTCAACACAAACCAGACAAACTGTGAATCCTACAGTATCAAGAATTTACTCATTTATTCAATGACAATCATGTCATCATCTTCTGGAACATCATCATAACAATCCAATTCCTGAATTTCCTGGTGAATTTCTTGTGACTCCATTTCTTTCAGAATCAGTGGACCAAATCTCTCATGTTTAGCCTTATATTTCACTCAGAAGGAAACCTGTAAGTAGGTCTTATTTTCAGAGGATGTCTTATTTTCGGGAAAACACGGTAGTTTTCCCTGCACTTTTGCAGTTTAGGACTTGGCTAAGAATATGAGGTAGATTTGCACTGGCGTTTGGGATAGGTCTATCCCCAGAGCAGGATTTGGGGGTGTTCCCCTAGGTCTCAGGCGCCTGGAGGCAGGGCTTCACTGTCTCCCAGCCCAAATGCCCCACCCCTGACCCCGGCCCCTCTGCCAGAGTGAACGGGCTGTGAGCTCAGGGAGGGCTCAGCTCAGCCTGTGGCTCAATCCGGACTCGCCTTCTTCACCGACTGCCCGCTGACCTCTGAGGAAGAGGAAGGAACTGGTGTCGGGCACTGTGTCCAGAAGCGATGCAGAAGCCGCCCTGTAGTATTCCAGAACCATTTGCCAGCGTGCCCCTGTTCCCACATCTGCTTTCTCTCCTGGTGTGGTCGCCTTCCCTTCCCTTCCCTTCCCTTCCCTTCCCTTCCCTTCCCTTCCCTTCCCTTCCCTTCCCTCTTCCTTCCCTTCCCTCTTCCTTCCCTCCTTCCTTCCTTCCTTCCTTCCTTCCTTCCTTCCTTCCTTCCTTCCTTCCTTCCTTCCTTCCTTCCTTCCTTCCTTCCTTCCGGTGACTGAGCCTCTGATGACGTTTCACGCTCTGGAAGGGGTTGGTGCTCCGGGGACACAGCGGGCACAGGCTGCTGCTTTCGCTGCCAGGCCTCTGGGCAGAGGGAGAGGTGCTGGGGCCCCGCTCCAGGCTCTCCCGGGGTTCAGGGGGGGTTAAGCAGAGGTCTCACGTGACTCAGGGGGAAAGGAAAGGAGCTCATTGGGAAATGGTTTGAATTGACAAGATTAGTCAAGAGGGCCCTGCGCTAGCAATGCTCATGACTTGTTGCCATTACGGAAATGTGTGTCAGCACTTAGCACCTACAGAATATGGCGCGCAAACTCGTATTCCAGAGATAAAGACGCGCCTCTGCCTCACCTTGGGAACTTCTCAGGCTGTCGGTGTCAGGAGACTCGGGGCTGCCACCTCAGGAGGGAGAGCAGGGGGAGCCGGTGCATCTGAACGGGGTGTTTTATAAATAGCCCCACGATCAGCCCGCCAGCGCCAGCTCCCAGCGACAATTTACAGACTCCCAATCAGGCAGCCGGAGTATGAATAAGCAAAGTGTCCAAGTAATAGCTCCACAATTTTCCCGAAAAGGAAGCTGATTTCTTTCTTTCAAAGTCCTGTGCATCTGATCTCCCAAATTCTCACTTCAAAACGGGGACGTCTGTGGTGTTGTGTCCCCATTCGGCAGGTTAAAAAGTTCTGCGTCAGGGGCTTGCCACCCCGTGGCTGCCAAGGAGCGGCTGCCGCTATGGGACGCCCTCCTGGGCGTGGGACTTGCCTGGCCGCAGGGGCTGCGGGTGGAGCTGTCTCCACACAGCGCCCCAGTCCAGCTGCGAGCTCCTAGCACCATCAGCAGATCTGGGAATTAAAACGTGCCCAGCCTCCACAAACTTTACGAAGAACCCACAAGACATAGCCCTAACCGGTCTGGCTCAGTGGCTAGAGCGTCAGCCTGCTGACTTAAGGGTCCCAGGTTCGGTTCCGGTCAAGGGCATGTACCTTGGTTGCGGGCACATCCCCAGTAGGAGGTGTGCAGGAGGCAGCTGATGGATGTTTCTCTCTCATCAGTGTTTCTAACTCTCTATCCCTCTCCCTTCCTCCCTGTAAAAAATCAATAAAATACATTTTAAAAAAAAGAACATTTAAGACATAAGTGAATGAATCTGTGTCTAAATCCCTGCACAATGTGTATTATCAGCTTCATAGCACACATGCCTCCCCTCGGCCAACGAGCCCGTGTGCATTAGACCTCCCCCCTGCAGCTCACAGGGACCAGGTGCGGTGTGTCCCCTCCCCTCCCTACAGCAAGCTTTCCCACCTGCCTCCTAAGGGAGGTGCAGGAGGTGCAGTGGTTAGTGCAGACACTGAAAGGCTCGGTGTTACAGAAGTTCCTGCACACGCTTGGCCCCAAGCCCTAAAACTCAGCCAAGGCCTCTGAACGGGATATGCTGATGGGAGTAAGTAGGGTGGGGCGGGTCCAGGCTTTGTGGTTCTGATGAACCTGAGCGCCCCCAATCCCCATTTAAGCCAACGAGGGCCTCCCATTGACAGGGCCCCAGGCCAGTTTCAGGGCCTGGACACCAAGGAGGCCCGGAGTCTCCCGCAGACATCAAACCAGGGCTCTGAGGGAGTTTCCCGGGCACTTTTCAGAGCAGAGGGACCCGGTCCTCCTAACTCCGGAAATACCCTGCCCCTCGGGCCTGTCGCACGGAGAGGGGATGGCCAGTGGGGAGGGCGAGGGAACGCGGACATGAATGAGGTCTTTGTTCCGCGGCAGCCAGCCTGGGCCGGGTGGGCCCCGCAGTCCTTCCAGCTCCTTAAGCCATTAACTGCCCGATTGTTTCATCCTTTCGGAAGGAGGCATTCTTTGATTTATAATCAATAGCTTCCTAACGTTTCATCTGTTGGCCGGGACTCGGATTAAATTGAGTCCTTTGTCAGATAGGTGTCCAAAGTCTGAGCCCGTAATCATCGCCCGCGTGTTTCCTCTCTGGTATCTAATATCCTGTCTCCGAAGCCCCCGAGCATCCCTGTGTTTGCCAATAAAGATGCCCCAAGGGGGGAAGTATTGGGCAGCACTTTTCCAATTCCAGGCGACAGAAAGTAAAACTAAATTAACTTAAACAACAAAGGGAAGAAATCTGCAGCTCCGCTCGCTGACAATCTCAGGGAGCGTTTGATTTAGAGGTTCGGATGATATTGCAGGTCACACGCCTGGCTCTGTGCTCGGCGAAGCCGCGCTCTGTCTCCGCCGGGGCCAGATGGCGCCCGCGCCCGGGGCCTCCGTCCTCCTGCCGCCCGTTCAGCGGGAAAGGAAGCACCCTTCGCGTTGACTAATTTGGAGCGTAAATCTCATCCCGGTCCCTCTGGCCGGGATTCGGTAGCCTCCTGTCTAGGACAGTGACCACAGCGAGGAGTACACTACCTGTCCACTCAGAGGCCCGCGCTGATGGGAGACCCCGCCTGGGGTTGGGACAGGGTGCTCCCGGAGGACAGCTGGGCGCGCCAGCCCCAGGCCCGGGGGGAGAGATGGGAGACGGAAGACAGCACATGCTCACCGCACTGAGGAGCCAAAGCCAGACCTCAGCATGTGCAAGTATGTTCACAGGCATTAGCTTTCTCTTCACACACCTTCACAAAGGGGGGGGGGGGGGGAGGGAAAGCGATGCATGGAAGCAGCAGTGACGGAGCCAAGACTGGAACTCTGGCTCCTCAGTCTTAGAAAACGCCTTCCTGGCACTCCCAGAGGTACAGGGGAGCGTGCTCTGTCCTCCACAGAACCAGGAGGACCTGTGGGAGCAGGTCCCACCCACATGACCCGTGGGGACAGAAGAAAGACTTTCACTAAAGAGCACAATCACAGGAGGAGCATGGACACTAGAGCCAGACTCACTCTCAGCCTCAGTTTCTCCCTCTGATAAATGGGAATAAGTGTACTTAGGGAGTTCAATCAAATATTAAATGCCCTTGAAATAAGTACAAGTACAGAGGCTGGCTTGGAAGAGATCCTATTACGGCTCTCTGCATTGTGTTCTTTAACGAGGTTCTTTTTCTGTCCCTACAGGTCATGTGAGTGACCCCGTCTGGTTTCTTGGAGGAGACATCTTCTCTGTACACCCAGCCGTGACATCTTCGACATGTTCTCAGAAAGCTTCCAAAGGTTTGGTGCTGGAATTCACAGCGCCCCTCAGTCCAGGGGTGGGTTTTATCCAGAAGGCCAGTAGCCCCCGGAGATGAGAAATGGCCAGTTTACATAATCCACAGGATTCTGAGGGGTGTCCTTGCCCACTGTCAGCATAGGCAACCTCTGACACACACTGACCTCTGACACCTTCCTGACCTCTGACACACACTGACCTCTGACACCTTCCCTGACCTTTGACGACACCTTCCCTGACCTCGGACTCACACTGACCTCTGACACCTTCCTGACCTCTGACACCTTCCTGACCTCTGACACACACTGACCTCCTCTGACACATCCCCTGACCTCTGACACCTTCCCTGACCTCTGACTCACACTGACCTCTGACACACACTGACCTCTGACACATCCCTGACCTCCTGCTGTGGCCTCCTCACCTGTTCAATGAAGACAAGCTCCCACTCTCCCCTCAGAGCTCCTGGATGTTTACACGAGACTCCACGTGTGAAACCGGTTAGTAAACAGCGAAGCACGCAGACTGTAAGATGCACACCCACCTATGTCATGCTTTTAGTAAACCCGGTGGATGGGCTGTTTTTAGGTTGCCATGCACCTGCCATTGTTTAGTAAAATGAAAGCATGCAAACTGTAAGGCACACACCACTGCTGACTATGCCAGCGCCGAGGAGGGAGAACGAGATGAAACTGCCATGTTTGTTCTGATCGGAGGACTTACCTAATTAGTTCAAAGTATGAATGCGTCTTAGTGTTTCTCCTCTTCCCTCGTTCCCACAGGAATGGATGAAGCCTAGACAGAAAAGGACTCTCTTTCCTTCCCCCCTCTCTGTCCCTTTTACATTTGAAAGAATTCCCTCTTCTCAGGAATTTACAACCCTCGTTAAAACTGGAGTCTCGTAGTAGCTTTCATAAGTCCTGATGCGCAGCTGTCACTCAAGTCAACATGGCATATCCATGGCTGGGACCCAAGACAGCAGGGCCGGTCCCCTGGCAGAGGCCCCGCCCTCCCCACTGCCCTCACTCAGCATCCGGTGCTTACCCAGGAGATGGCCAGGACCAGATGCTCTTTCCAGGGGGATTCTGAGGTTTCATTCTGACAAGAAAACATCAAAGATTCGTATCCGGTGCCTTTTCTACGACAAGGTCTCATTTCGATGTTCTGATGTTTGTAGTGAGAAATAAAAGGAATAGCAAACCTCCCTGGCTGTTTTCTGTGTGGAAAGTATCACATTCCTGCAACCGGCATTTTCACCTCCCCGGGTGCATTTCCAGGGGCTGTTCGGGGGCTCAGCGGCCCAGCGCGCCATTCACACTCTCCAAATAGGAAATGCCACCCTCGCCTCGGGGGCCTCTTCCCTCCTCAACATTCCACCTGTGATCACATCTTCTAAAGTCATGTTTGCTGTCTTTTAGGGTGCGAAACACAAATGGCAAGGAAGAGAAACAGTAGTAAGAGACATCAGGCCTGAGACCTCCCACACTGGCCCCCAGACACCCGGGGTGAAGGGCTGGCTCCTGGCTCTCCTTTTCTAAATGCAGCTCAGTGGGCAGCGCCCCAGCCCCCACCCAGAAGCATGGAGCAGGATCTGAAGGCCAGTGCCCAGGGAGGGTTTCCTGACCTGATCCAGGGAAAGAGCTGTATTGTGACAACATGGGACGGAGATGCACAGTCGGAACTTCCTGAGATCAGGCAGCTTGGAATATAAAATTCCCGTCTTTCCCGCCCAGGCTTTCCCTGAGAAAGGCCTGCCTCCGCCTGAGGTCTCTGATTTCCACGAACAGCTGGAGCGTCAGGCCTATCAGCTCACTGGGTTTAGCACTCCATCAGACTAATGGATGAGCCCAGACTGTTTCTCTTTAAAAACAAAATCATTGTTGAAAGTGTTACAAACTAGTATGTTCTCCCCCCACTCTCCCCGCCCCCCAAATTGATACTTTCTTTACGGTTCTAGAATAAAATAACAAGAGAACATTGTCCAAGATGGTATTGAAAGATTATTGTATGTAAGGAAAATGAACACCAGAGATGCTAGCTCAATGTATTTGCTTCAGGATGGCCGGGTGGTGGAAGAGATAGCCACACAGGGCACTTCCGATGGAGAGGAACCAGCGTGGCCTGGAGGAAGGGGCGAGGAGGAGAAGCTGCTGCTCTGAGCTTCCCCTGGTGTTTTTCACTTGATGCGTTTTTAGCCCCCGGACAGGAAGGTGATGGGAGATGCATTTCCTATGTCTGGTCACTACGTCCCGAGTATACTTCCCACCCAGGCTCAAGGACTGGTGCTGACATGCCCAGATGATGATGAGGAAACAGGCCCAGCTGTACCCGGGGCCCAACCAGCAGCACCCGTGGCCCCACAAACAGAGGGGGAACCAAGGGAGGGAGGCATGTTGGCCCCAATGATCCTCACAGAGAAGATGGTCCTAAAAGTAAGTGGATGGATGGGTGGGTGAATGGATGGATGGATGGATGGATGGATGGATAGGTTGATGGAACAAAGACTCACTGACGAACTCCTCTTACTCCTTGGACCTGGCCCAGCATTAGAAGGATGTGACTGAGAATAATTAGAGTTTCATTTTAGCCTCTCCTAGCATGTGGAAGCTTAATTCTCAAAATAATTATAGTATATACATTTGCCATAAATAAAATATGTCTAAATAGCTTCATAAATATTTAAAGAGCGACTCCCACAAATCCCGCCTGTGCTGTCCGTGGGCATGGTTTGATGGCAGGAGCATTTTCTTAGCATCGCGTATACCATTAGAGACATGACTTATCCACAGGCAGCCTCGTTCTTGGGCCTTCTCAGAGGGGCACCCTGGGGTCCTCACCAAACATAACGGGCTCCTCCCTGGGTCGGGGGACAGAGCCAGGAGCGACCCTGTTGCGGGGACAAAGGGAATGACGCAGAATGTCTGCCTTCCTTGGTGGATCGGGATCCCACAGGACACAGTGAAGTCAGGGATTAAGGACATCCCCATCCTTCGAATCAGTTGTGTCAACTCCAAAGCAAATGGATTGGACTTAATGGCATCTCTCTTCCAGTTTGAGAAATCTGTGATTATGCATCATCGTAATTATGATAGCAACCTGTCTTCCTTTTCGGTTCCATAGGGATACACACGTGTTCTAATCATCATGCTCCCTTCCTTCACGCAGTGTTGCATGTATGAGGGGAGGTCTACACAGGAGAAGCCATCTGAGAAGGAAACAGTCCTGGGGGAAGGACAGTGTATACAGCGTTGGGCTATTTCTCCTGAGAAGACTTGGTGTTGAAGCTAACACATGAAGCATAAGACTTGATGCAATCGGTTCACTTAGTGGGGAAAGAAGCAACACTGATTGAGTGGCTGGAGCCTCTGAAACAGCTGAGTCTGATTTCAGGGAAGAGAAAGCTCGTACAGGAGAGTAAGAGAGAAGAAAACTGATACACGTTTTACTCGGAGACTGTGGGACAAGACCTGGTGAGGACACGCTAATCCTTAGGACACTGAGTCCATAGTCCTGTGGCCACTGCGTTTTCCATTTCAGGAAGGACGATGGTTTCTCTCTGCTTTCACACACCAGGAAAACATTAAAATACGTCAGGGCTTAGTACTTCAATTAGCCTGTGAAAAGCCGATTGTTCTGAAAAGCGTGGTATAAACAAGTTTAAGCAGAATGGAAATCTCCCCCCCACCCCACCCCAGATTCACAGACCTACATAGAAGGTCCTACAGTGTTTCTCTAATGATGGGCAGCTCAGCTGGGCGGGCTATCCAAGAACCAGGGGAGGAGGGAAGACACCCCTTACTCAGTTTCTCTTTCCCCTCACATACATATTACACATGGAAGAAAATACAATTAAACTCACAAACGTCATGCCCTCTCATAAATGTTGCACAAGACAAACATCATACATTAAATTGTAGGTTCATGAGCTCAAAGTTTTACCAGACAAAACTGCTAGAAATGGAAGGAGAAGTGGAGACATTAGTGGATTCCGACAGAGTGGACAAGCTGCAGGCATGGTGACCCAGCCCACATACTAACAAGTGTGACTGAGACTCTATCCTGAAAACTACAACTAAAGTGTATGAGGATTCACACGTTGTATTTCATTTAACGATATTTATATTCGAATTTCAACTTGGCTTTAAATTTTTAGGAGGACAAAAGCTGTGTCGAGTGTTGATTCCTTTTCTTCTCACATCATCTGTCCAGCGACACCATGGGTTTTTCCAGCATGCTGTTCTCTGCTTCGCAGTTCACTCTCCCAGCAAGATTATAATGAGGGTCATTTTTGAAAATTAATTTGGAGGCATCCCAAGATTTTCATAAGTTCCTCGAGGGCCTTTCTGGATCCTTTGGTTCATAAGCATTCTTGTTTGAATCGTCTGCCATGCCCCTGTCCACACTGACTTTCTTGTCACTTAAAAATGTTTTTGTTTTACTAGAGATCTGGTGTATGACATTTGCACACTGAGGGGTGGGGGGGTTCCCCTCAGCCCGGCTGTGCCCTCTCATAGTCCAGGGCCCCTTGGGCGTGTCTGCCTGCTGGTTTGGGCTCACTCCCCTCTATCGCTGCTGCTCTCTCCAGCCATGAGCCTGGCTTCTGGCTGAGCTGCTCTCCCCCTGTGGGAGCACACTGACCACCAGGGGGCAGCTCCTGCGTTGAGCATCTGCCCCCTAATGGTCAGTGTGCATCATAGCAATTGATCATTCTGCTATCAATTTGCATATTAGCCTTTTATTATATAGGATTGATTTCAGAAAGGAAGGGGAGGGAGAGATAGAAACATCAATGATGAGAGATAAGCATTGATTGGCTGCCTCTTGCATGCCTCACACTGGGGATTGAGCCCACAATCTAGGCATGTGCCCTGACTGGGAATTGAACTGTGACCTCCTGGTTCATAGGTCAAAGCTCTACCACTGAACCACTCTGGTGAGGGCAACTTTCTCATCATCTTTAACAGTTCTGACCCTCCTCTACTTCAATTCACATGCAGGACTGGAGATATCACAGTGAAGGAGAAGGAGGAGAAGCAGGAGAATCCTGTGTTTAACTGAACACTTACCCTAAAATGACTGAGTTTTAAGTAACAGATGACTGATACCCTTTGAATTAATGATGTGATTATTTTCAGTAATCCACTGAAATGGGAATTCATGAGCTATGTTGAGGTCAGTAATGACAGATGAAGTTATGTATTTTCCAACCAATATTTTCTTTGTAAGTTTCAATATCACCACGTTTTAATTTGACCCAGCAAATCTCCATCTAGGAATTTATCCAAGAGAAATATAAGCTCACACAAATAAGCAAAGATTTATATATAAGAATATTAATGATATCTTTTCATTTTATGGTAAAAAGCTGGAAATAATCCAGATGGCCAAGAGTAGGGATTTGTGAGAACGAACTGTGGGTCATTTCTCATACATACAGTGGGATGGTATTTAGTGGTCAAACAGAGAGGCTCAGCAATTTGAAAGTTGAGGGACTTTACTGAAATTTAGTTAAGTTGATTAGGCAGCTGGTGATGAGAATGTACAAGTTGAATGGCAAGTTCTATAGCATTAAACTTTCCCTTGGTCTGCTTTATAAGGCAAATTGTTCACTATCACATAAAGGAATGCACAAGACTATTCACATGATTATGATGCTCTGTTTAGACAAGGCTTCTTTAAAATATGTACTGTAGAAAGGAGTCTTTGTTTTAAAGAGACAGACCTATTTGAAACATTTATTGCAGCTTGAAAATTCTGTGAACACATAGATAGAAGTCCTCTAGTTACTGCTTCATTGTTTTGAATTCTGGAGCGAACAATATTCTACCTCATAGGGCCGAGGTAAGATATGTGTTGGCTTTATAAAACTGAATTACTAGTAAATCCCCTTGTGTTCTGGGAATAAGGGCTTCTGCTTAATTAAATATCCCATTTTACTCAGTTATCACATAAACCACTCATCGTTCCAGCTTTAAAGTATTTCAAAAATCAAAAACGAAATGCAATAAAAACAAAAACTGAAATAGAACATAATTTACTTTTGATTTATGCTCATAATCTCATGGTGTTTCAGAGTCATGGGAAAACACTGTCAGACAGCAGCCCCGGGGACATGGCACACAGGCTGGCCTCCCGGAGCTGCCTGCCCTCCCTGCAGCTGCCTCAGCAGCTCAGTGCCCGCAGTGCCGTGGAGGTGGGCACAGGGGTCACTCTCGTAGCCTGGAGGTGGGCACGGCCCAGACCACGGGCAGGTCTCCGGGTTCCCTGGTGAGGGCTCTCTTCCTGGCTGGCAGAGGACTGCCTTCTCCCTAAGTCTACACAGAGAGGGGAGAGGGAGAGAGGGAGACAGGGAGAGATGACAGCTCTGGCTCCTCTTCCTCCTCCTAGGAGGACACTAAGCTCAGCATGGAAGTCGCACTCCCAGGCCCTCATCTAACCTTTACCTCCCAAAGGCCCCTACTCCACATATGCCACATGAGGGGTCAGGGCCTCCATCTATGAATTCCAGGAGGTCACTAGGTGTCAGATCTCCTAACTGTAAAAGGAGGGACATGAGCCTAGAGAGAGAGAACAGACTTACCAGCCTAGAACCACACCCAGTGACTGGCAGAGCCAGGCTGGGCCCCCAGCTCCTGAATCCTGCTCAGCAACGGCCCTCACCCTTGCTCCCTCCTCCCCCCTCCCCAACCCCGTCCATAGCATCCACCACCCACTGTCACCTTCCTAGTCTCTGACCACAGCCTCAGACTTGAGACAGATCCAACTTCCTTCCTTTTCCTTTTAAATACATGGAACGACCACACACATGCAGTTGGTTTTATTATAGACGCACATGTGGTTGAAACGGAACCAGACCATCACAGAACAAGAAGCAAAACTCTCCCCTCCCCCCGACCCAGGGCACCCTGCACTCATTGCTGTTCTGGGGTGGGGCTGTCGTCATAACTCAGGACATCTAGCTGCAGGCTCCTTCCCAGATGGAAGAGCAGTTAACACAAGGGCCATGACCTGCCCGGTGAAACGGGAGTACATTGGTGTACTCACTCCTCTTACCTACTTTTTAACTTTTATTAGTTTTATTACTGTCTTCTGTTTCCTGTTTCCCAGGCTCCTGTAATTTAAAATCTGTTCTATAACTACTATTAAGTCCTCAGTTCTTTGTCTATACTTTCCCTTAAAACATTTCAGGGAAAACTCTAGGATTTAGAATATGAGGCTGTGAATGATGTCACCTCAGAGTCAGTAGTGTGGTTAGAAAGCTGCAAAGGGAGAGGGGCAGGCGCGGAAAGGGAGGCGGTCGGGGGCTGAGTGGGGGCCTCCACAGAGCCTCTGCCACAGGGGTGGGTGGTCAGACCCACGCACACGCCGCCACGCACAACGCTGCCACGTTGGCAGGAGCCCTTGGCTTCCTCCAGATTCCGAGAGTCTCCCATCAGACACAGAATCCTTCGTTCCCCGAACACTGTCTCCACGAGCTGTGGATGTTCATTATTAACTACCCTGGGCCCACCAATGGCAAAGAGTGAGTCTCTCCGTTAGTCTTATTCTTTACCCAATCCCAGAGGGTCCCCCTCTGCTTTCTCCCTTCGCCCTAATCCACCACCAGTGAGTTTCCCCGTAGTCCCTTATGCCTCCTCCTTTGATCCTAAAATAAGCAGCAAAACCGCCATTCTTTGGAGCATTTTCTCCATCCACTGAGATTTCCCTGCCTGGCAATTGTCAGCGGCTTGGGTCAAATAAACTCATAAACATTCTCCACAGGTCTGCACATTTCTTACATCGACCACAGGCACAACGCCTTCTGATTTGCAGCAGATTTTCTCTCTCTTCACTTGCAAACATTTTGATGGGCAGCCCGTGGCTAAACGGATGCTTCAAACTGCCTGGAAGTTGCTGCAGATGGAACTTGGGGAGGGGGACTCCCAGAACATGGCCCCAGCAGTCCTGGCAGCAAGGCCTCCAGAGCCCCGCCTCCTCCCCAGCCCCAGGCTCAGCTGCTGCCACTGGGCCATCCCCTTCCTCACACCCATCCTCTCCCTGCCTCCACGACTTTTTGCATCTCATCCCCTCAATTGTTGCAAATGCATCCATTTTTCTGAGAATCCTCCTTTCATCTTCCACGGAGGTCTGAGACTATGGCATGGAAGGCCTTTATGGCAGCTTGGTGTCAGCCACAGCACACACTCGGTATGAGATCAGAGTGATGGACTCTGTGCAAATCTTGTGTTTGTCCTCAGGCTCCACCCCCTTTCTCACATATAAAACATGTGAATGAATGTCAATAAGAATCAACCATAGCAGCAATTCTAGTCCTAACAGCTGCACTTGAACTTCGCCTGTGTCCTTTGGGCTGGACCTCAGCAGCTTCTTTAGCACTGACGGCTGTGTGCTGGGTTCCTGGACTGCTGTCTGCACTCGGTGGCCTGCCATTGGTGGGGTTGCAGACTGGTGCAGCCACAGTGGAAAACAGTATGGAGTTTTCTCAAAAAACTAAAAATAGAACTATCATCTGACATGGAGATTCCACTTCCAGATACTTATCTGAAGAAATCCAAAACACGAATTCCAAAACACATATGCACCCCCATGTTCACTGCGGCATCATTTACAATCCCCAAGATATGGAAGCAACCCAATGCCAATCAACCGACAAGTGGATAAAAAGGTTGTGGTACATCTATATGGTGGAATACTACTCAGCCATAAAAAAGAATGACATCCTGCTATTTACAACATGGATTGGACCTAGAGGATGTTATGCTGAGAGAAGTAGGTCAGACAGAGAAAGACAAGCACTGTGTAACTTCACTTACATATGGGATAAAAACAAACAAAAAAACTAAAACAAAAAATAAAACAGGAAAAAACTCGTAGATACAGAGAACTAGCTGATGGATGCCAGATGTGAGGGGAGCTGGGACTGGGTGAAACTGGTGAAGGGAGGGAGGAGTATAAGTCAGCTGTTACAGAAACAGCCACGGGTGTAGAGTAGAGCACGGGGAATAGAGCCAATCACACTGTAATAAGTGTGCGGCGTCAGATGGGCACTAGACTTACCAGGTGATTATTGCGTACGTTATATAAATGCCTAATTGCCCCGTTGTACACCTGGAGCTAATATAATATTGTACATCAACTGTAATTGAGAAATTTAAAAACAGTAAAAATCAGGGTCGATTCTGACGATGTGTCTCTGAGGCAGAGCTGACGGCTCCCTGAAGTTCTCATTTCCGAGGCTGCATTAGAACCACGTGATGAGAGTGTCAAAGATGCCGGCTCCCAGATCCCAAGCCCATTTACCCTGATTAAGGTAACCCTCGAGGTGGCCTGCGAGTGTACACGGCTAACAAGCCCATCTCGGGGGTCAGGCAGGGGCCTGCGGTGGCGCTGGGAGGTTGATGGCGCTGGCATAATCATCACTTACGGGGTCACCTCTATGGGCGAGGACACCACAGAGGGCAGCGCGGAGGCCGGCACTCCTGCTAATGATTCCCATAAAGCCACGGGTCACAGAGAGCAGGTGGGAAACAGTATGTCTGTGCAGTTAGCAGGTGGAAAGGGGGTGTGCGAGCAGAGCACTGCACCCCAACTCTGCCCTTCCCACCACCTCCCCTGCCTTCTGGGCCACGCCCCACTTCCCACCCTGGTCAGGGCGGGTCCTCGGCCCTCTGTTACTTATAGACTGCCAAGTGGATGTGAAATTCTGAAACCACCGAATTTGACTTCACTTGCCGTTCCTGTCCTGAGCTCGCCAATGGCACCAGGATTGCTAAACTGGGCTGTGGACAGAACCACAAGAGCTGATTTCCTTCTCTTCATCCAGAGCAGCTGGGCCCCTGCCAGGCTCAGGAGTCTGAGTGAGAAAGGGCACCTCCTCTGGGTGATCCAACTGGATCCTGCTGGGCGGGGGAGGGAGGGACACACTCATGGGAAGTGTCTTAGTTCAGAGGGGTGCACCCCCAAGTCTGGGGTGGGGAGATGGAGCTCAGGTTGGACCTAAGTCCTGATTGGTGCCCTGGCCCAGGGCCTTGCTCAGGACAGGGTCTGGGCCCTCGCAGTAGGCCATAGCGTTCACCATGGCTGCCTCGGGCTTCCCCTCACAGACCTGTCTGGAAGCTCCCCATAAAGTCCTAGAGATAATAACTCGGTAGAAAATAGGGTGTGAGCAACATACCAACATGCTTCACTGAGGTTTCCGCTCTGTGGACGCTGACACAGAAAGCACGCATGTGTGGGAGCAGTGAGACACACCCCGGGCGTCCTTTATCTTGGTCTGGGGCCAGGGGACCGACTGTGTTCAGAGCCATGGAACTAATGAGACTGGCGCCCCTGAGGCTGCTCATGGCTCGGAGCGGCCCCGCCTGGGATTCATGTTATGGTCCTCACATCCTGCATGTGTGTCCCTCCCCCATCCCATTTCATATACTTTTCACATACCAGCCATGGATCCTTCTCATCAGAGCTCAGAGCAGACCCTGAAATGAGCCGTGGGTCTCAGGAGAAATACCCAAACCTCCTCGCTTCGGGACAGCCAGGCTGGCTCAGGAGGCCTGCTGGCCACACAGAGGCGCCTGCTCTGACGCTGTCCAGAAGCCCAGGCCTTTTCCACCCCATCTGTGTTTCTGGAATTTCTTCTGCCCCATCTGTTTGTCTTCTGTGGAGCAGTCACAGCAAACAGAAACCTGGCTTCCAGGAGCTGAAGGCAGGGGGGAGAGGGGGCCCTGGCGACAACCCCACAGGCATGAGGGTACTCTCTGAGCACCTCAGACTCTTCCTGCGAATTTAATATTGCCTCTAAGTCAGCGTTTTTCAACCGCTGTTCTGCGGCACACTAGTGTGCCACGAGATGTTGCCTGGTGTGCCGTAGGTGCAGACAAGACAAGAATTTTATAATTTTTCACTATTTTGTTTACTTAATATTTCATAATAAAGTAATTATAAAATACTTTCTTTGTGTTTGATTCCTATTCAAGAGAATTACTTTATATATAGTCAATATAGGCACAGAGTTAAATTTTTTAACATTTCCTAATGGTGGTGTGCCTCGTGATTTTTTTCATGAAACAAGTGTGCCTTTGCCCAAAAAAGGTTGAAAAACACTGCTCTAAGTTATGCACTATCTGCTTGAGGGGGGATTTACTTACAGCAAGAAAGTCTGGCATATTCAGAAATGAACTGAGTTGAGATCCTTAAATATGTGTGTCTGTGAATGTGAGTGTGTGTGTTTGATAGCTGAGGCATGATTTTTGGTCATTAAAAAGGGGGGTTTCCAAATTCTTCTCATAAATGTCAGGATCATAACATAAATCCTGGGAAAGGGACTTGAACTTCTCTCCTTGAATATGCAAATGTGGATTCCGATGTGCATTTCAGGAAACCAGCCAGTGTGGAACTTGATTGAAATGTTAGCATCCTTCCAGGCAGTTGGAAGTGATCTAGAAGATGTATTTAAACATGGGGCTGAGGGCTCCTGGCTGGCGTGGCTCAGTGGCTGGGCGTCAACCTATGAACCAGGAGGTCATGGTTCAATTCCCAGTTAAGGCACATGTCTGGGTCGTGGGCTCAATCAATCCCCAATGTGGGGTGTGCAGGAGGCAGCCAGCTGATCAATGATCCTCTCTCATCACTGGTATTTCTCTCTCTCTCCTTCTGCCTTCCTCTCTGAAATCAATTAAAAATAAATGAAAATAAATAAGTAAAAGGGGCGGGGTGATGGCAACACTCTCTTGCCTTGACGGTCATTTGACTTGTTGCATGGACATGCGGACATGGAGTCTTCCAGCCTGGAGTCTGAGCTCATGGCCCTGGTTCGCCTGGACGTCTGCCAAAGGGCAGGGCAGCTTTTATGACGTGTCTCCACCCACGGGGCCCTGTGAGCAGCGTGAGAAATGCACATGTCCCTGACATTATGGGTTGGCGGAAGACATCACTGTGCTCCCCCCCCCCCCCCAGCCTGAAGGCCACAGGTAGCAGAGAGGCCTCCTTAATCAGACACGGGTCATTGCCTTCAATCACTGCTCCGGGCCCGGGGGATGGCTGGCTCTGGGCACCTGCTCAGGGCGACACAGAACAGAGCTGCTCCTGGGAGACCCGTCAGGGAGGTGACAGGAGAGCCCTGCAGGAGGGACCGGTGCCTCCAGCTCTAACCTGTGGGCCATCAAACATTCATATTCAGGTGAGGTCAGGCTGGGATGTCCGGCCACTTAATTCCGTGTTTCCCATAACTTCCTTCCCATGCCCTTCTGGCAGCCTCTGCACCTCCTGTTATGGCGTCTGAGACTCGTGACTCCTAGGGACGCTGCAGGGAATGGGAGCAAGGCTGTCCTGTTTCAGCCAACAGAGGAGTCATGTCATTTCTCGTCAGGATCTGACAACACCGGATACATGACTGGGGCGTAACTTCCAGGCAGGCTGAGAGAGGCAGGAGATGGCATGGAGTTATTGGTGCACGCTACCAGGTTACTGGTTCATAATGCAGGTCATCAAAGAAAACACGATAATTTCCAGAGAAACATCCAAAGTGCTTTATTCAAAGTGATGTCCATCGCTAGCTACACATTGCCCCATCTTTCAGGTAATTGGTGGGTATTGTCCCAATAGAACTTTCCTTGTTTTGAGGCAGACCATTCAAAGACCCCATTTTCCACTTGCTCATGCTTTTTCAAGTGCTGCTTAGGAAGTGCATGTGCCATCGATCAGAACAAGTGGTCATCTGAAGGAGCAAGGTCTGGTGAATATGGCGGGTGGGTTCATACTTCCCAGCAAGATCTTTTAAGGTGTCTTTAACTGGTTTTGAAGTGTGTGATGGTGTGTTATTATGAAGGAAAATAATTTTGCCGTGTCTTCTGGCCCATTCTGGTCGTTTTATGATCAAAGCGTGGTTCAAATTGGTTATTTGTTGTGGATAGCAATCAGTATTAACAGTTTCATCTGGTTTTCGAAGCTCATAATATACCACACCTTCCTGATCCCATCAAACGCAGTTCATTGTCTTCTGTCCCAAGCGATTTGGCTTTGCAGTTGATGTTGATGGTTGACCTGGATCAACCCATGATTTTGTGCATTTGGGGTTCTCAAAATAAATTCACTTTGCATCGCCAGTCACAATTCATTCAATACAAAAAAGACTTTCTTTCATGCCATTGAAGCAACATTTTACTGATGACTTGTCGGTTTTCCATTTGTCTTCCATTCAGTTGATGTGGCACCCATTTTACTTCCTTTAAAATCTTCCCCATTGCTTGTAAACGATCAGAAATTGTTTTCTGAGCAACATTTAATCTTTCTGAAAGTTGTTTTTGAGTCTGACACCCATCTTCATCCAATAATGCTTGTACTTGTGTCTTCAAATTTTTTGGGTTGACCTGGATGTTGTCTTTCACATTGAAATCATCACTTTTAAAACGTTTAAACCAGCGTTCACAAGGATCTTGAGATGGAGCATGTTCACCATAAGCTTCACGAAGTATATGATAACTTTTCCTTCAAAACAATGAATTAAATTTCCCGCAAATGCTCTTTTTTGGGGCACGAATTTCGATTTTTTTAAGTGTAAAAATATCTATGATGTTAACACCTTCAGGAAATTTGACATATGAAGTTTTGAAGCTTGTTATTAATACAACAAAACAGCATACATAGCAAGTCGCATGTATATCAACATATGTGTAACTCCATCTATTGAAAAAAGTCCGCACTATTAGCTGGTACACCTGGTAAGTTCACCGCTACAAGGAACCCCTCAAAGCCTGCGGTTTTCATACCAAAGTAGGAAAAATAAAACAGCTTAAAAAAGGGAAGAGACTGGCTTTGCCACCAGGGAAGTTGGCTTTTAGAAGCCGTGTTCTCCTGGCGAGGCCTGAAGAGTTGAGAGAGCGCGGGCAATTGAGGTAATTTCTGTGCTCAATGGAGCCATAGATACAGGCTCACCGTGGAGGTCAGACTCCACTCCCTGGCTCACCGTGGAGCTCAGACCCCATTGCCCTGGGCTCACCTTGGAGGTCTGCCCCCAGGATGCTGCTGACTTACACCAACACCAGAGCTGGACCAGCCTAGAGCTTAAGCTCCAGAGACTAACAGCTCAGCTTCCAAAGCTGCCACGCCACCCTGCTGGCTGCTGCGTTCTCCTGGCCATGAGCTAATTCAGCAGCGAGACTCACTTGTGACCTATCAATATATCTGCTTGGCCATAGCTCTGGGCCTGAGGAGCCTTTGCCCATCCTAATTATGTCTAATGGGACAATGTCACCACTCGGCCTGCATGCGGACATCAGGACAGAACAGGCTGTGCAGGGGGGAGGGCCTTCAGTGGGAATGGAACGGCTGTGAGCGTAGCCATCGGTGACAAGGTCTCAGAAGACGCCACAAGCCAGCTTCTCTGTGTCACGGGGAGCAGCAACTTATTCACTTATTTATGGGCGAAGAGCTGATACCAATTAAGCAAAAATGGTTCCAAATGCTAAGAATACATTCTCTAATGTGAACGCGAATGAGCATTTATGGCCTGTAGAGTGTGTGAGGACGGTGCACTCCACGCGGACTAATGGCCCTCCTATTAATATTGATGGCCGCGGTGTCACTGCCCATTAGGCGCTCTTTACCTTAGAGCACGCCCAAGAAATGACAGCGGGCGCCCTCTGCAACCACGGACATGGACACGCATCTGGGTTGGAAGAAGACGGTGTGGAGGGGCAGAGTCTAATGACAGGAGTGTCACAGGCGTGGCCAGCTGGCAGGAATTTCTGCAGGGACGTGAACAATAAAAAATCACCGGGGATGGGATAAACACGTCAACAAACAGACTGTGGGAGGAGCCTCTGGGATTGACAGTGGGAGATGCATGTGCAAAGGTAGGGATTTCTGTTAGTTGTTCCAGCCCCGAGTCGGCTCCCAGCAGCTGAGTGCTGACGGGGGAACAAGTGGGCTGGGGGGACGTTATAAAACACTTAACTAGCTGAAACTGGTTTGGCTCAGTGGATAGAACATCGGCCTGCGGACTGAAAGGTCCCAGGTTCAGTTCCGGTCAAGGGCATGTACCTTGGTTGCAGGCACATTCCCAGTAGGGAATGTGCAAGAGGCAGCTGATCGATGATTCTATCTCATCAATGTTTCTAATCTTCCTCTCTGTAAAAAAAATCAATAAAACATATTTTAAAAAAATAATAAAAAATAAAACCCTTAACTCCACTGAGGATGTGAAGAGGAAAGAGTTCAGCCATCTGATCATGGATGAACTTCACGTGCCCTTTGGAGACTGCTCTCATTATGTCTTCAGAATAAGAATGCCCTAGCCCTGGCTGGTTTGGCTCAGTGGACAGAGCATGGCCTGCGGACTGAAGCGTCGTGAATAGCCGTGTGCTGAATAGCACCCATGAAACTCACGCCAACTCAGCACACCCACGTCCCGCGTTACCCATGGCTGGGAACACAAGGCTGCCGGCAAGATTATGGCGAACACAGATCTGTTAGCTGGATGGGGACACTATTGACTTTCCAGAACTGCTAAGCTGGAGATTTACACAGGATGGTGCCCACGTGCCCTTCATAAAGAGGATATGGGTCCCCGGCTGCGTCCCCCACATCGCAGAGGTCACGGACCGATAAATCGCGAGCGTCATCACAGCGGCCTCGCACCTGCCCCTGCTCAGCACCTGGGCCGCCGTGCTGAGGCAGCGGGTGGCTGCGGGGCGGGCAGGGGAGCCAGTGAGGGATAATTACAAGCAAGTGTGTGTTTGTTCAGCAGGGCACGCAGGCACTGATGGCTCTTGTTTTCACTTCCATAATGAGACTGGCCCCAAAATGGCCTTTGCAGGGTTCCTGTGAGGACGTACACTTAATTATACTGCACACACATGAGTTAATTATAAATAATATCCCATCCTGAGATGGAGCCATGGTCTTGCGATGAACTGAAAGTTCCTATTCTGATGCTTTTTTCTTTCTAAACAGAAACAAATATTAATTTGTTTATTAATGTCCCTTGGGCAGACTGGGAAGGCGAAACCATAGTTGTCAAGAGTGCTCAGGAGTAGAAAGCAAGGTTGAGCTCCCACGTGTAACTGACAGACTTGTCCAGTGAGTCGTGAGCTTGGGGGACCACACAGTGGGTGGGTCCTGAGTAGTAAGTCCCATCTCTGACATGAATGAATTGTTGCAAGTCTCACTGATGTCGGTTACCAAGGGGATTGCAAACTCAGTGTCATTTTTAAAGTCCAGAAGCTGCGCCCAGGCCCACGTGGCTCAGCTGGTTGGGCACCATCCTGTGCACTGAGAGGTTGCAGGTTTGATTTCCAGTGAGGGCTCAGGCCTGGAGTGTGGGCTCTAACCCTTTAGGTGGCATGCCACAGGCAGTCGATTGATATTTTGCTTTTACATCAGTGTTTCTCTCTGTCTTTCTTCCTTTCTCATTACAAATCAGTATAAATATATTTTAAAATAAAAAATTTTCAGTACTTGCTGGGGAGAATATTTCCCCTTCTCATTTCATCCTGTGTCATTTTCTTTGAGGATTTCTCTACACGTCCCTTCAGTCTTAGCGGAGTGCTGGTGGACCGCAGAAGGTGTGTGTTATTTTCTTTCATACGTGGCTTCATATGTAGAACAGACATTGCTCCCCTAGTCACACACCTGTGTCCGATGAAGAGTCACATGTTGCTGTGAGAAGATGAGCGGAAGAGCTAGCAAGTCTGAGGCTGGGCAGTCTGGAGGGGAGTCTACCCAGCAGGCCGTGGGAACCTCTCTGCTGTTCGCTGTGCTGCCTCTTCCTTCCCCTTATTCCAGGAGGTCACGGTTCGGTTCCCAGTCAGGGCACATGCCTGTGTTGTGGGCTCGATCCCCAGTGTGGGGTGTGCAGGACTCTCTCATCATTGATGTTTCTAGCTTCCTCTCCCTCTCCCTTCCTCTCTCTCTAAAAGAAATAAACACATTTTATAAATGGCTTTAGGAGAAATGGAACCCCGCATTGTTTTCAAGTGAAGGGCCTTCCTGCTTCTCTCAGCCCACCTGAGCCACAGTCCAGTCCGAACCCCTCAGCACAGCCTGGGTACTGTGCCCGAGCAGGTGGGCCCTGAGTCACTCACACACAGAGCCCACCGCTGCCCAGCGCCGCCATGGCTCCGGGGTACACATTCACTGATGCCCCTGCAGCCCAGCCTCCTGCTGAAGGAAACATGGAGGGAATATCAGGAGCATAAAGAACGACATTTTCCTAATATGGGGCAGATCCTAAGCATGTGTATGAGATGTGTATATTTATATGCACCGGCGCCAGACTATACCGTGCACCCCGGCACACGGCACCGTCTGCCAGGAGACACTCAATCCATGTCTGCGGAAGGAATAAATAAGCAGAATAGCACTATTTTGGTATTCCTGGAGTTCTGCCACCGAGCCAGTACGTATGCAAATTTGTCTACCATGAACTATTTTAGCTGCTTCTGTAATTAAAGGCATGCTGGATGCACGTTGAGGAGACACTTAATATTGGATGTTCTTTATGATAAATAGTGTTTTCACAAGGCAGTGATATATTTGGAAATATAACAAAACTGTACCTACGGGACACGCAGTCTCCGAGACAAATCCAACAAGTTCAATGTGACATGCGGCCGCTCTGCTCCCTGAAGCCCAGCACAAGACAGGTGGATGGGCACAGGCCATGGGGTACCTTTCAGAAGCAAAGTCTGGGTGTTTAGCTGAGTACTGCAGAGCCAATTAGCACTTTGTGTCTAAAAAGAAAAACAGATTTGGAGTGTGAATGTGTCTGAGGGGTCCATGGCATCTAATGTGAGAACCTGGTACAGGAGAGATCTAAACACGCCACCAGAGACCAGTGTGTGTGGTGCTGGTGGTGCTGGTGGCGCTGGTGGTGCTGGTGGTACTGGTGGTGCTGGTGACGGCGGTGACAGCTAACGTCTGTGATCCCGCTCATTGGCTCTGTGTGCCTTCCTGCAGAGTCAGGGAGCGGCAGGCATTACAATCAGGCTCCTTGTTGATGAGATCCTGGGAGAATGAGCTCCAGATGAATTTCATCTGTCTAATGCAGGTTTTACGGCGAAGGCATTATGAAAACTGCCACCCGGTGCAGGGCCACTCAGAGAAGATGTGGTATGAAAATACAGACCTTCTCCCCCATCCTCCACCCATGCCTGCTCTGCCAGGGCCACCGTGTGAGGACAGGAGGGCCGGCTGCGGGAGTCCGCCAGGCTTTCCGACTTCAATTAACCTCGCTTACCCAGGGAGCCGCAGAGAGAGAAACGCGCATTAATATCTGTTGCAAAGACACATCTCAGAGCCATTAAGCGCACATTAATAAGCCGGAGAATGTATAATTTTGTAGGTGACAGATACTATTTTTACAGCTGCTCTTCAGAGGAAGAATAAGTTTCTCTTCATTAAAGACTAATGACTGACATTACATTTAAGTGTTCACATTAGATATGCTTCTTTGAATTTAATGATGGGGCAATGAGGCCTCTAATTAAATACGCAAAAATCTCCGCGGGGAGAAACAAAACAAATTTATCTGCAATTTTAAAAAATAATGGAATCCATCTGTTGCGTAATAAAATTTTAAAATTTTGGACATTTCGGCATATGACCATTGTACCTCTGAAAGCTTAGCTCTTAATGTTCTAAATTATTGGCATAACAATGCGAGCAACAGAGTCATTTGTGTTTCATTATATTTTTGTTTTGTTCACAAATCCTTTAATACTCACTATGGAGTGGTGAGGAATTCCCTACAACCCTTAGATTATTTACTGAATTACTCTTTTGGTCAAAATACCCCACAGTAGCAGCAAATATTTAAGCAATAATTGAAAGAAGAAAAAATAATGATAAGATTAAAGACTGCTATCTAGAACTTGGATTCTAACCAGTTTCCTAAATCACGTGATCTTCCTGAATTCTTTCACCCCCAATTTAGACCACTATGTGTCCGTGTACCCTTGACCAGAATTCATTATGTATTTATTAAAAATGGAAGATGTAATTAAAGCTATTAAAATTTTAAAAATTTAAGAACAGAAGCAGAATAACATGACTGGATCTTCATAAGAAGCCACACTTAGCTAAAATAATTTCTTCCTCAGACTCCGTTACTTAAATGGTTTGATAATTTCTGGAAAAGCCAGAGAGAAAGGCAGTCCTTGGCCAGGGAAACGGGACTCCGGTAAATCAAGATATCGCTGGGATAGTCACTGAGCCCTCAGATTCGCTCTCAGCTCCTGCTATTGTCTGGTTTGGCTAACGGGCATCATTTTGACAAATATCAAAGCAGAACAAAGCAAAACGTCACTTCTCTAAGAGGGAGAGGATTAGAAGGCTGTGAAGGCACCAGGAAGAGGCAAGGACGCCCTCGCAGTCCGCGCTGATAGAGCTGTAACAACACCTCCCGTCAGGCGCAGGCCCCGGCGGTGGGGATTAGGCGCAATTAGATGAGCCAGCTAGCGGGTGCGGAGCGGCTGTGCGGCTGCTAATTGTGTGCTTCTGTTTACACGCTGCATGGAACTGGAGTCCGTCATTGGTAGCTGCTGTGACAGTTTTCTGAGAATTCCCGTTTAAAACAGAGCAGGGACTGGAGGCATTTCTCGGCAGCCCAACACAAGAGTGTGGGAAAGCATAGTTCCCGAGTCAAGTTGGGGAAACTGATTCCTGAAGATTCCATCATTTGGGGGCCATTGTGATTAATAAGGAAGAAGTTTATCGGTTCATGCCTGTGTAAGTAGGAAATAATTATCTTGGAATAATTTGATGATGAGGGAGGCAAAAAAAAAAAAAAAAAAAAAAAAAATGAAGGCTGACCTAAGAGGGAGGTTTTGGCTTTCCATGCATTCTTCCCCCTCCTTCTTCTTTCCTTCTCTCACTTTTATTTTCCTTTCCTTTTCTTCCCTTTGCTTTTGAAAGTCAGGTTTACTGCTCATTCTTTTGTGTTTATTTACCAAGCACCCAGACGCTGTACGATCTGAAGGTTAAGTAATGAACAAAAGCCATAAAGTTCCCAACTGAAGCATTTGAAACACTATTACTAGAACTAATATTTGACTAGTCACTTCTTCAAAGTTTGCAATACTCACTTCTTATTTTTTTAAGGGCCAAGAGGTAACATATAAAAATAAAAGCATAATATGCTAGTCAGACTGGACGTCCTTCTGGATGAAGCCGGGGCTGTGAGGGCAGCCTGAGTCCCGGGTGCCAGAGGGAAGCGGTGCCAGCAGCGGGGGAAGGAAGGCCTGCTTTTGCATGGATTCGAGCACTGGGCCTCCAGTGCTGTGAGAATAGGAATGACTTAAATTATAGACAGATACAGCACTCGCTCCCTTACTGTCAAAAATAAAATAACTAAACCAATTCCCATTTTAGATTCAGGATCAAATCTATTTCTACACAGTTTTTACCCAAGGTCATGTTTTGCTCAGGTACTGTAGCAAAGGGCAGATCGACATAGAATGTGTAGCCTACATCGTATTTAGAATGTGTTTGCTAAAACTGCACGGAGAGATCCATAAGGCAGAGCAATAACTGACCTGGACAGTGGACAGTGGGTCAGGGTGTGTTAAATGCTGACCCCTGCTGGCCGGGAGGGGTGGTGCCATGTAATGCTCCTCAGGGGCCTGCAGGGAAGCCACAGGGATGGCCCCTAAGGCTGAGCAGTGGGCCTCTTCTGATGTCACTCCAGCCAGCGAGGAGGGGCGCCTTCTGGGTCAGGGTGGACTTTAGGCCCGTGTGGGTCCCGGTACTGCAGAGTTGAGGAGCACCAGCTCTTACCCCCTGGGGAGGGGGAGCACTGGGCGCCGGAACAGTCTGGGAGGCATGGGGGCCTCTCCACCTTTCCTGGGGAGGGTGTGCGTGGAGCCCAGATTCTCCCCTGGTGTCTGGCTGCAGTGGGACAGATGTTGTATGGTAGTTCTCGGTCTTGCTGACAGCCCTTTCCTGTCCTCTGGGTCTGAGGAGGCTTTATTTTGTGCTGCATTTGCCTCACTCCTCTCATTTCCGGTGTGGCCTCTGCCTGGAGGAGTCTGGGCCTTTTGAGGAAAAAAGAAAACTCAGAGAGCTCCCACCCCGCTGCCCTGGGGTCCGGAGGTCCCAGCTGGTTCCGCCTGTCCTCTCTCCAGCCTTTCGAGTCCCGTTTGTTTATCATGTAATTAGCGGGAGATTAGTGTGCACAATGGAAGGAACAGGGACATGCAGGCCTGCTCTTTCTTCCTGAAAGTGAGTTTCTTTAAGAAAAAAAAACACACACACACACACAAAAAATAAAACAGTAACTATGCTAGTTGCAACTGGGAGACAAAATGGGATATACTAATATATTAGCCTTTTCTAATATACATTTGAAGATATATTTAAAAAGTAATAGTATAGCCGTCTATTGGTGTTTTTTATTTTTTTTTTTATTTTTTTATTTTTTTTTTTTTTTTTTTTTTTTTTTTTTAAATATATTTTATTGATTTTGTACAGAGAGGAAGGGAGAGAGATAGAGAGTTAGAAACATCGATGAGAGAGAGTCATCGATCAGTTGCCTCTTGCACACCCCCCACTGGGGATATGCCCGCAACCAAGGTATATGCCCTTGTCCGGAATCGAACCCGGGTCCCTTCAGTCCCCAAGCCGACGCTCTATCCATTGAGCTAAACCGGTCCCGGCCTATTGGTGTTTTTTAAAGGCATTGTTCTACAAGGTTTGTTAAGCCACTTTATCACTTCGATCTGTAGCTGTGTGTGTGTGCATGCATGTGTGTGTGTGTGTGTGTGTATGTGTATGTGTGTGTGTTGTGTGTACACTCATATCTCCCTTATTATTATTCTTCCTGCACAGAATTGTTCCAAAGTACCCACATGAATGTCCTGATACCTCCAGAAAGAGTCACACTTCAGTTTTATTACACGGACCATGAATCCTCTTATAGCTTCTCTTCCTTATCACATTGATTTTCTATGTCATTTCTCTTTGGGCACCTGGAAGGCACATTCCCAACGAAAAAATGCCAACTACATTCTCTAGTCACCCTTCATATAACTTGCAGTTCCTTTTCTAATTATATCTATTTTTTTCCTACCATATTGTTTGCATCTAATTGTCTAGTTCAGTGGTCGGCAAACTCATTAGTCCACGGAGCCAAATATCAACAGTACAATGATTGAAATTTCTTTTGAGAGCCAAATTTTTTAAACTTAAACTATATAGGTAGGCACATTGTTATTAACTTACTTAGGATACTCCTTTAGCCTTTGCTAAAAACTCAAGGGGCCAAAGAGCTGCATATAGCTCGTGAGCCGCAGTTTGCCGACCACTGGTCTAGTTTATTTTGGTTAAAATCAAGGCGCTGCTCTGGCCTAAGAGAAACATGGAAACGAAAGGAGATGCCGGGCAAGCAAACGGGAGGTGTGCGCAGTGAAGGGGTGGAAGCAGCAGGGCCTGTCCTGCATCGAGGCTGCCTAGCCGGTTTACCTGGCGCCCGGTCCCCTCCGCATTCACACGGCTGCTTCCATACCGCAGCAGCTGAGGTGAGTGGTTACAGCCGAGACCTATGGAACCCACACCTGAAATATTGACCGCCTGCTCCTTCACAGGAGGAGTTGGCAGGTCCCTGCTTTGATAATGCTGATGAATGAGATCTTAGAGGAATAAAGTGGAGAAATGCCATTCCATTGTTTCTGAAGGCTCCCTGATGCTCACATATGGTAACAGAATTAGTGCTAGGAGGAAAACGTCAGACTGATGCAATTACATGTGTGTGTGTGTGTGTGGGGGGGGGGGGTTAGCCATGGCCCACACAGGAGACCAGGGGAGACCATCTCAGCACTTTGCTTCGGCTTTTGTGGAACATCTTTCCTTGGGCTCCTTCTGGTCTGCGGTCCTTCACGTCTATCAGCCATTGCATGTAGTGCCAGAAAGTCGGGCTGCTATCTTGGTCCTCTTCCTAGGCAGCTGTACCCCTACAACGACTTCATTTAACACGTACTCCTGTGAGAACGGATATGCCTAGCCCACACTTCTCTTTGCAGACCTTGCTCCCCAGGCTTCCCACGTGGTGGGCTTTAAGGCAGGAAGACTGAACGGGCTGCAGACTGAGCTCCCGGTTCTCTGCTCTCTGCCTCATGAATGCCCCACTGGCCGGCACACAGAGTCGGCCAAAGACTAAGGGTCACCTCTGTCTCAGGTTCCTCAGGTTCATGCTTCCGTTCTGGTCGTTATCGATGTTTGTGTGTTTGAATATGGCTTTGGTGTCCATCCCTGTTTCTTCTTTAAATCTTCTGGAAAATTCACAACAATGATCTCTTCAAGGACTTTCTCCTTTTTTCTCTACTTCTCTTTTGGGGTCTCTACTTATTCTAGTCTCCTGTTGTCATAGTTTCCATTTCATATTCTCTCTTGGACCCGTCTTGTAGCTCAAGGTCCTTTCTTCTACAACATGTAAGCTGTGGTGCAGAGATTATAAAGTTCTTAAAGCTGTGTCTTTCCTTTGGGAAGTTAATAACCAGGCTTACTGGTGCTCATCTTTCAGTACCCAGACTAGATGCTTTTCCCTGAAGAAGCCTTCTCTGATCTTTACTGTATTTCAGGCTTCTCCATTCCATGTACTCCAGTGGTTGCGTATCTTTTCTTCAGTCTGGGATTCTTTGTCCACTAGTGTGATAATCCATTTAAAAAACAGCCATTAGCACCCCCACACAACTTTATGCCCCTGGAGAGCAGTGGAAAACACTGTTCTATTTCATGATCGACCCCAAAACCAAGCCCCCATGAAGTTTGACCAATGTGTTAGGAAATCGTTTATGTCTTATTGGTTGAGGGAAGATTCCTCTTGTATTGAGTAATGGTTATTGGTTGTGTATAATCTTAACTAATGAAAACTAAATATATTAAATCTAAAGCATATTTGATTCTGAGTTTGGCCAAGACAACCATTTGGAAAAAATATTCATGTTATTTCACATGACCCCTGACATAACCTGAATTAAAAACAAAAGAAAAAAGAAAAAGAAATGAAGAAACTAAGAGTGCTATTTAATTAGAAAACTTAGAAAAGAAGACTCACCCCATTAGACAGAACCTAAATATATTATCACATAGATATAGCAATGGATTCAAGACCATCTGTTCTGCCATCTAAAGCTAATTAAAAAAAACAAAACATACACAACTCGGAGCAATTAAGAAACAACCATCAGCCTATAGTCTGACTCAAGAATGATTTGATAATAAAAACTATAGGTATTACAAATACACTGAATTAGGAAGTATATCAATAAAATCGTTTTTTTTTTCTTTTAATTTAAGATAGGAAGGGAGAGGGAGAGAGATGAGAATCATTAATGGGCTGCCTTCTGCATGCCCCTCACTGGGGATTGAGCCTGTAACATGGACATGTGCCCTGACCAGGAATTGAACCGTGACACCCTGGTTCACAGGTCCATGCTCAACCACCAAGCTATGCCAGCTATAGTGCTGTGGAAAGTGGGGATCATGGAGCACGGGTACTAATGGAAACATCACCGAGGCTGTGGCTACCTGCAGCACCTAGTCCATGATGAGTACACCTGCCTAGTAAAGCCCAGCATGTAATTCTAATCATCTTAGAAAAAGTCCCAACACACTTCTGGACTATTCCGTACTAGCCTAAGTAACTGAAAAGTAGAAAAGCACTTATGCTGGAGACCTGACTTTTGTTCCTGGGATAATAATACTCAATAGATCCATGGTGATTTTTTTAAATGAATAAACAGAGTTGCTGAAACTTCTATTGATGCTGTGTGTCTGGTTCTTCATTTAGTGCAATACTTTTCCATCTGTTCCATGTACTTATTACCTAAAGTCTTACAAGGCATTGTGTGTTTTGCATACATGCATAATTTCTAAAACCTGGGAGTGAGTAAAGCAGGTGGGATTAGCCTTACTTGACAGATAAAGAAATTGAGACTTTGATGAGATAATAAAGTGAATGTTGCATACATGGATCATAATTTTGTTATGACTCTTAAGTCCACTAGCCTTCCTGCTGCATTGCCCTTTTTCTATTTATCAGATAATTAGCATGTTTATACACACTTAATATTATTCATTGGAGTAATATCTGAAAAGACTTTTTTTCCTGAAGAACAAACGGCAGGAAGTCCTCTAACCAACCAGGAGAGAGCTGCGCTCTGCTTCCACAAACTGCTGAAGTGATAACCAAGGGCTCCCACATAAATCACATAGTCTGAGGGCAGAGTCTGAGTGTAGGAAAAGGAAGTCATGCCTGTTGGAGGTTGCAGTGTAGAGAAGCAACCAGGAAAAGTTTCCTCTCCAACCCTTCCCTGATCCTGCTCCTCCTTAGCCCACACCCACGGAGGCAGTGCCCAGGGCTCTGAGAGGTCTGAGAGCCTCCTGGGAAAACTATGCACAAGGTCTTGTAGAACCATTAGCTTGGGAGAATCCTATCTAATAAAGAGGGAATATGATAATTGACCCTCATGTCATCACAGATTGCAGCATCCACAGCCAATAAGGAGGGAATATGCTAATTGACTGCCCCATCCTCAAAGGTGGCAGCGCCCACAGACACAAGATGGCAGCGCCCAGTCCCCTCAGTCCTGCTGGGGCAGCAGGCATGAGGCTTCCCAGTCCCCTCAGCCGTCTAGGGCCAGCCCAAGGTGCAGGCAAGCCCGAGGCTCAGGTAATCAGAGCAGGCTGAGGCTTGCACTGCTGGCAGTGGCAGCAGCAGAGATGTAGTGGGGCATTGCCTTCCCCTGATTGCTGGGTCACTACCCACCCCTGAGGGCTCTCAGACTGTGAGAGGGGGCAGGCTGGACTGAGGGACCTGCACTCCAGTTCTCTAGTCTGTAAATAATATGGAAGGTGACTTATCATTGCAATGGAACCACATGTTGTTACATCATAAAAGGATAAGGCAAAAATTCATCATCTAATAGCAGTCATACAAACTCTTACCTCCATAGTTAAGTACACAAAAATACCAAGTTTGGGCCAATGTGATGCTAGGCTGTGAACATGCAAAATAAACTTAAATCAACGCAGGAGCTCATCAAGGAGTTAGCATAATCCTTTTGTTTAGTATCTGACCCTGAAAACAAACAACACTGTTAGGGCTCAGATCAACCCGAATGGGAAAAACCAACTGTGATGTTCTGGGCTCTGTGTTTGTAACTAAACCACAGCTTCCATCTGGCTGGGTGTCCCTGGGCCATCTCCGAAAGTTCCTCTCCAACATACCTATTAAGACACAGGAAAGCTCACCACAGCACCCCAAATAAAGACTGACAGACAACCTATTGCTAGAAAATGAGCAGAACTTCCACTAACTGCTGAGCTGATGGAACGGGACACAGGGAGAAATGGTGCTTCAAGAGCAGTCTCACACCCAGGAAGACGGGAAGATGTCTTCCTAAGTCTTCTCTCTCTCTCTCTCTCTCTCTCTCTCTCTCTCTCTCTCTCTCAGGCTGCTTTCTGGACCTAATCTCTAGAATCCCAGCCAGCCACTCGCCCTTTCTTTGTGTGGCTGCTGCTTTTACAGGTAATTTCAGGAATGTCCGGGTCTCCTTCCTCGGAAGCACATGCTGGCGTGGAGGCTGGGCTCTGAGCGTGCTGCGTCTGAAGAACACTGCTCCGAGGAGCAGCACAGGGTGGTTCCGGGCAGAGGCTGGGGAGGATCCACACAGTGGATGCTCCCGTGTGGCCTTGATTTAGAGATGAGAACACCAGGGTTTGGGATGGAGGATGAAAAGCACTCTCTTACTTTCAACAGAAAGGACCCTGGGAGCTGGGCTCGGAACTGTGCACGTCAATTCATTTTGCACGTACAGATCTGAGAAGGTGATTGGCTATTTCATCAAGTAGACAGCGGCTGGGGCCCAGGGCAGGCTGCTAACTAGTAAGCACTGTAACCAGGAGAGATCTCCATTCCTGCCAGGAGGAAAACCAAACGACACGGGCCCTGTGGAAACCCAGCTGCCCTTCAGGGAGGGGAAATAGCTATCCCTATGAAGGCTCCTTTGGAGAACATTTTAAAAAATGGTTTGTCCAAGAATCCAGAAGGAAATGTTAACATATTTCAGCTGGAATCAAACCCCGATATGCAAGAGAAGTGATCTGTGTGCATAGATCATAAAACAGGGGCTGGATTGGAAATAAAACAAGATGTGACACAGAGACCAAGGCTGGGAGGTGAAGAAGTGAGTCAAAATAAAAGACAGCAAACTGAAGTGTGAAGACACTTCAAATTTGCCTCCGAAGCAGTAACGATAAGAACTGAGTCTCATTCGCAGGAGGACAGTTCCGGCAAGGGCAGAATTCATGCACCACAGGGTCCCACAAGGTAACAGAGACTCTGAGAAAGTCCCATCGCAAGGGCTGCATTAGCTTTGGTACCTAGTAGCACGTGCACCCTCCTGTGTTTGTGGTGATGCTGACGTAAACAAACTCACTTTGCTGCAAGTCACATAAAAGAGCAGCACCTACAATCATGTGCACATAGTATTGTACTTGATAATGAAAATAACTGTTACTCCTTCATGTATTTACCACACTGTGCTTATTATTATTATTATTTTAGAATTGATTCTTTCTACTTATATATAAAAAGAGTTTGTTTTAAAACAGTAACCACGTTAGCCGGCATCCCCTGGTACACCTCCTGTTTCCTCTACAATTTACACCTTATTGCACTTCTCCATTTAACTAGAGAAAGGTCACGGTTAGCACTCAATGCTAATTACGTGTTGAATGGACATAATACACTATTTATCGTAGCTATCTCTGGCGACTGACTTCTGATGGAAGAAGCCTCCTAAATGTTATCTAACCACATGAAGACTATAAGACTGTATTTCTCACTTGGGTAACTCTAAACACACACACACACACACACACACACACACACTCACAGTCTATGTTTAAGTAAGTTAACCAATCCGAAAGCACAGTGACTCAAATAAGGCTGCATTATGCATCATGACAAGTGGCTTGAACTCTAACAAACATCTTCCTTGCAGTCATAGCTCTCTCTCTATTGTATTGCACTTTGGAAAGTACCTGGTTGTTGGCAGCCAGTAATTAGTTAACGTTAAAACTTAAAACTTCCTTCTTCAATTGATGTCCCTGTTTCTGAGAATGATCATTTATAAAATCATAAAGTAATTCCTATAATTTATCTAATGAATTTTCAGTTGAACTCTGATTTAGCCTAACACAGTAGAACATTATGTAGCATAATTTAGTTAAAACTAAAACAAATTTCAACAACTCCAGAAACTAGGCAAACATGAAAATTTGCCCAGAAAATGTAATTTAGTTCATTCAGTTTACTTCAGTGTTTGAAGGGAAAGAAATGTTTGGGAGCAAATTCTGAAGTTTCTTATTAGACCCTATGAATTCCTGACCCCATAAACATTAAACGCTTCATAGCTTCCGCAGTTTGATCGACAGCATCTCTGCCAAGCTTTTATGAAGAGACTATTGAATTCAGCATTGGTAACTCTGTATGCAAAGCTAAGCAAGCTTTAAAGAAATTCATTCTACTTTCAGAATGGAATTATGCCTGAGTGTGACCTTCAGCTGTCCTTCTGCATAGCTGTCAACTTTCCCTGTGCTACCTAACTTTTAAGATATTTCCAATCAATACTAGTGGCAACTTGCACTTGATGATGACTTACTCCAGGAACTTGCCCTTATTTATTATTTGTTTTCACACAAAATCTCTACAGATTAGCAAACTGAGGTCCAAGGAAGAGTCAAAGGCCCCTTGGCTGGAAAGTAAGGGATCTGGATTGGAGCAAATGGAATGTTCCAGAACCTGTGCGTCTGAAGCTGTTTTATATTGACCCTGATATATGCTGAACCACATTCTCAGGCAGATCTTGTTTTTACTACATCCAATTAATTACTGAACTAAGAGTAGGTTTGCAGGAGTTGAGAGATTGAATGGGTTTATATTTTAATAGAATAATGCAAACCCTCACTGGCTGGAAAGATGAGGTGATTTCACAATTTTATATAGATATAGATATAGATATAGATATAGATATAGATATAGATATAGACATAGACATAGATATACATATAGATAGATATAGATATACTAGTGGCATGATGCACGAAATTTGTGCCCATTAAAAGGGAATTAGAGGAAATAATTTAATATTGATATTTGCCCTTTCTCTATAACAGAAGTATCAGAGATGAAAGAAAATTAGTAAAATGTATATGAAAGTCTACCTCCTGTCAGAGTCTGTGGCGCACCACAGGACCTAGACTCAAGTCCCTGCCTATGACCCACACACACTTTGAAAATGCAGGGAAACCAAGGCGCAGCCAGCCCCACTCCCATCAAGACCTTCCAGATGGTCCCCCAGCCCAGTGCTCGGGTGGAGGAGCATGGCCTGAGGTCCCGTCAAGCCTTTTGGGATGGAGGGCGTGGCCTGAGGTCCCTCACCCCAGGTGTTCCTGCTATTAGGTCGTGATATGATGCCATCCTGGCTAATGTGCATATTCCTCTATTATATAAATAGATATATAGATCTCAGAGAGGAAGGGGGAGAGAGAGAGAGAGATAGAAACATCATTGATGACAGAGAATCATTGATCAAATGCCTCCTGCATGCCCCACACTGGGGATCAAGCCTGCAATCCAGGCATGTGTCCTGACTGGGAATCGAACCGTAACCTCCTGGTTCACACTGGCCAGGCTTATTTCACAATTTTGAATACAGAGTGAACAGGGTTGACTTTGCTTAGTGTGCTTCCTCCTACCTTCCTCCTGCAGATTCGGGCAAATCATGGCGATCATTTCCATCTCTCATCTGGCCTTGGGTTCCACAGGTGGGGCATCCCTGTGTGATTGGAACACGATTACTCCCCAGTGAGTAAACAGAGGAACAGCTGACAGTCTTTAGTGTGAAGCAGTAGTCGCCAACCTTTTGGACCACAGCCGTCATGGACCACTGGTTGATGACCACTGGTCTAAAGCTCTACGCCCAAACGGCTGTTACTTCTGGGCATTTCTTAATGAGCAGAGGAGCACCATTTTTAAGGGGCTAAGGTCACAGCAGGGCAGCCAGGACCTGTGCTCTATGCTGGAGTCAGAACCTGGCTCATTCAGTAGGTGGCGCCCTTCCCTTCTACCGCACACCTCAAAAGGAAGCCCTGACATAACATTGGGGAGACTGCTACTGGTGCTGTTTTCCAGGGACAACTGTCTAATACTCAAATATTTGTCTTTACTCTTTTCCCTTAATAGCATTCTTAAATTCTAAAAAATAGCCCATTCACCAAATTGTCTCTAAAATCCATCCAAAATGGTTGACTCTATACTTCTCTCTAGTTTATACCATCACAAGAAATATATGACATGTTCCACCTCCAAGTAGCTATTTCAGTTATTAAATACTTAATAACATATGTTGAAAGCATCTGGATAGAAAATATAATTGCAATAATATCGAAGTCTCGAATGAGGACTGCACCATTTTCTTTCTGAGCCTTTCCATTTTGCACATCATGAGTGACCATATCTCACTTTGGAATTACACAAGAACAATATCTTGGATAACAGCCATCACTATTAGTTAAGAACCACCTAGCCTCTGTGTTCTGTATGCCCGGGACAGGAGATTTTTATGCGGTCACCTATGACGTCTTGCCTGTCAGTGAACTTTATACATATGCTGGGTGGCTGGGGAGCTTCACACCCGGGCTCCACCCACCCCTCCTGAACTCCTGGTGTCAGGAGTCTGCCCAACAGGCTGCCAGGTTTCAAGAGGCCGATCAGCACGAACTGGGGGAACACTGTGAAGGGGCCCTTCTCCACCAGGTGCTCCACCTTTTGTCTTGTTTGCGAGTGAAGACTGGGATTAAGCTGCAATACTCCACGTGCTTCTCATACCTGTTTCATAAGTGAGTGAATATGTGAATCACTTCCCTTTCAGCTCCTAAGCAGATACGTGACTTTGATGTGTATGAAACAAGGGATTTTATCATGTTTTTTAATATAAAGCTTTTTTTCCTGTTTTGTAAAAGATTCCACTTTGAAGCCCATGACTTTAGGATATGTCAATAATCTTCAGAGGTAAATGAGGATGATCTAAACAATTACCACTTCTGTGGTGAAAATTAAACCATTTTATTTGCCGCATTCACCTTAACCAAATTTATAGTTTTACTGAACAATAAGTGCATTGGATAATTGAACAAAAATATCTTTGATTCTAAATCTTTCAAATATGGTAGAATTAATTTAGAAATAATGAGAATACATGGACAGGTGCTGCTTCCATGTTGGGATGAGATCAAGTCACTAAGGGCATATTTATGGAGAATGTGATAAGCCATGGGATGGTTTCAGATGCTGTGAAGGACAAACTAGGGCTTAGTTTTTCTCCTCCAAGATAATTCCTTCTTGTACCCTGGTATGCAGAGCTCTCAGAGATGTTTGATTGTTTCCACCTGAGGTAGAGCCAAAGATCTTGGGAGCTTTACAGTGAAAAATGGGCTCAGGGGCAGCTGAAAACTAAAGAACAAGAGAAATGGCTGTAAATTTGTTGCTGGCAACATGTAGGCATCTTCTTTCAGATCCCACTGAGAGAGGAATGTGTGCTTACACATGTTTTGAATATAAATTAAGTCTACAGAGGTAAATATAGCCTAGTACTTTTATTATGCTTACCTTGATAGTATATTAGATGATATTAAAATAGCACACATTCACAGGCTATACAAGAAAGTGTCTCCACCCGATAAAACTTGGGAAGGGAGATGATGCCATGATGTGTACACCTGATCCAGACACCAGGCTCAATTAATTTTTGTTTGAACTGCAATGTATTATAGGCCTGACAGTATAGTTACTGGGCAATGATATGCTGAAAGTCATTAGTGATAACATGTAGCACATTGTGGGATTAATCTAAGGCCCATAAACAACTAAATCGATGATGGTGTATTTATAACTTCATATATAATGAAGCAAGAGTAGCACAGAAGGAACACACCCACTAACTGGGGACGGCATTAACAGCACAATTATAACAACGTCTTCTTCAGAATGGATGGAATTCCAGCTTTTCTGGTTCAAAATGTGGCCGAAGTTCTTAACAAAATATGAAATGAGTTTTCAATAATAAGCTCAAGCTATGCCGATTTAATATTTTTGTTTTTCAATTACAGTTGAATTCACTATTATTTTATGTTACTTTCAGGTGTGCACCGAGTTTTTAGACAGTCATATAGGTTATAAAATGATCTTCCAATAAGTCTAATACCCACCAGGCACCATACAGTTATTACAATACTAGAGACCTGATGCCTGAAGATTCATGCAAGAGTGGGCCTTCCTTCCCCTGGTTGCCAGCACAGCCTTCATTCTGGCCTGGAGCCACTTTTCCCCCTTCCCAGGATGTCCAGAATCCTGGAGTGGCTGGGGCAGTGTGGAGCACCTGCATCATCACCATGGTGATGACACAAGCATCCTGCCCCACCCCCAGCTGCTCAGTACCTGTGTATGCAAATCAACCAGCCATCTTTTTTGGGTTATTTTGCATACTCACTCCTGATTCGCTAGTGGGCATCATGAAAGTATGGTCAATTTGCATCATACTCTTTTATTTGTATAGATACCAATCTTCACTTCTGAACCCCTTCATTGTTTTTTACTCAGCCCTCCACCTGCAACCCCTCTGGCAACCATCAGCTGTTCTCTGTGTCTATGAGTTTGTTTCTGTTTTGTTTCTCCATGCATTTTGCTCTTTCAAGTCCACATACAAGTGACATCATATGGCATTTATCTATTTTTTGTTTGACTTATTTCACTTAGCTTAAGTTATTTTATCTAGAAACAAGCATCATATTTTCAATGATTTTGGATCCTACCTACATGAAAACTCCTCGTATGTTCATAGGATGGTGCAAAAGTTTTCTCAAGGTTGTCCAATAGAGCTTTTCATTATAAAGAAACACGCCCCTTTCTGTGCAATGGGTTAGAATATTCTCCCACACTCCCCACTTGACTCAAATATATCCGACATTTTGGCTTTCTGAGAGATTGGATTTTGGCTTTCCTAACTAGTGTCATCCCAGTCCCATGTCAAAGCTTTTTTTGGGGGAGGGGAAGGGTTAGTGTTGGACAGAGAAGACTGCATGCTATTCTCCTATAATTTTATCACTGCTTGGCTCTGGTTTTCTTCTTGAAATGACTCATTTTTTCTGTTATATGTTTTTGGAATGGATTCAGTGACTAGGCTTATGCAAAGAAAGCTGAAGGAATAAAGCTTCTAAAAGGAAGAAGAATCTCTCCAGTCCCTTCAGAAGTGAAGCAAAGCCTTGTTTTCTATGCCATCACCTAAGTGTGCTCAGGCCATTTCTTTTTCTTAATGAGAAATGGTGGCTATGGGGTACCCACAGGTGGGTGTCACTTGGTTACTGGACCAAGAAGCAACAACAAATGCATAAGTGGAGCTGGAGCCAGATATTTAACTGGAGTGTCAGCATGTGACAAAATCAAAGCCGGAGCCACCACATGGGAAGTTACTAAGGCACGCGTGCAGTGTGAGGTGGCAGTGAATAAAGGGAGGACTCTTGGCTGTGTCTAGTGAATCAGGTACTCAGCGAAGTTTAGGGCATCGTTACCCATTTGACTTCCCAGGGAGGAAGTATTGGATTGGTCATTACAGAATTCCTTATGGAAAAACCAGATTTGGAAAGTACACAGTTTAGACACAGCACAAGGTGACTGTTTCAGAGATCTGTGTGCTCAGGAGAAAGGCTGAGGAAGCGGATCATATTCCCACAGGAAAACAGTAACTTTGAGATGATTTAATTAGGCAGTTGTACGGGAGAGGGGCTGGATTAATAACATTGATCTTTGGATCACAGTCTCACGGGGACAGAGCAGAGCTGCTGAGAAAGAGGGAGAGACACACCCCAGTATATTACAGAAGAGAGTGGAGAGTTTAGACACAGTGCAGTGTCTATAAGATAACGGTTTTGGAACAATCCCAACTGCTCAATATGATCATCACGCTGAATGAAAACAGCACAAACTATATATTCAAATCAGCCTGAGCGCCCGCTGCCAACGGATGCTCCTCAGCTTATCCCAACCCTCTTCTCCCACCAAGACCTCGGCCTCCACGAAGTGACTTCAGGCGCCGGGGAACTGGATCAGTCATTCCACTGAGACCCGGCTCATTCCAATGGTCATTCATTGGAAGAGAACGGAAGGTGCGACAACAAGTTATCCCTTGTGTGCTGATTTGTTTTCAATTTCCAACAGTTCCTCAGGGATGGCGAGATCCACGGTGCAAGGGGCAGGCTTGAAGATGGAACGCTGGGCTCCTAGAGGACAGCAGGTGCTCAGTCCACGTGTGTTGGCCTGCTCACGGCTCTGCAGCAGCATGTTCGCTCCTACATCACAGAAGCCCTGGGAGATGGAAGGGAGAGCGTGGCCGTGTTCCTTCCACAGTCTGCACTCCCAGAGGGTTAGCTAACGAGCAGCAGGACTTGCAGGTGCTCCGCAGAGTGTTAAGCATACATACAGCTTTAAGGACACACGATTTACATTCTGAGAAGAACTGAGCTGCATCTACTGGGATTCTCAGAACTACCGCATCGCTAAGACCCTTATGCTAGGACCCGAGCTTCCTTGCTCAACTCTGCAGCGTTTTCCTCCTTCTTCTCCCATCGTCACAGAACAGCGGCTGCTCGCAGCAAGTGCTTCTAATCCCGCCTAATTGGAACAAGGGCATTACAGAATGCTCCAGAAAGGTCACACTCCGGCAAGCTGGCTCTGTGACATGCTCGTCTACTGGAAGGATGGAGATGTAGAATTAAATAATCTCTGTGCATCCCTACAAGGGGAACTATCTCAACCATAATTACACACCGACTTTCCTTGACCAACAAAATTATTTCCCCATAATTCGCCTAAACCGGAAGACTGGAGGGAGAGAGAAAATAGCCCAAAGTGGGTTATTTGTCAAGGCTCCCGCCATGCTCGTCTGGCTGGAGTTGGTGTACTTACCTCTATTTTCCTGGACTGAAATAACTGTAAAAAATTCATTGGAAATTTTAATCAATGAATGCCCAGAGGGAATATTCTCATTTGAGCAAATTGGCTGCTCTCTCAGCTTGATTCAACATGCAGATGCAGAACTTAATCCACTGCTGGTTCACAAGGACTTTCTAACAAAGGCAGCCCTGGCCGGGTGCTCTGTTGGTTGGAGCACTGTCCCCTCCCCTAAAAGGTTGTGGATCCCAAACCCAGTCAGGGCACATCCCCAGGCTGCGGGTCTGATCCCTGGGAAGGGCTTTTACTGGAGGCAACCAATTGATGTTTCACATCAATGTTTCTCTCTCTCTCTTTCTCCCTCTCTCTCCCTTCCTCTCTTTCTAAAATCAATTTAAAAAAAAATAAAACATCGCTGGGTGAGGATAGATGAGGATAAAGGAATGGCGTTCCTCGCTGTGGGTGACTCTGGCTCCCTGACGCAGAGGACTCCGAGGCCGCAGCTCTGGGGCCGCACGGAGTCTCAGGACACTCCTCTGCCTTCAACTCCCGTGCCCACTGCTCCCGTGAATCAGACATACAATACACCTCCCCTCTGCCCACTTCTTGGCTTTACTTTTCTCCCTCCTGCTTTGTTTTCAAGCACAAGTACCACACAAACAGATGCTTGTCTCAAAGTATTTAAATGATGTGCGCATACAAAAGCAATGGAAGCCCCCACCACCTCCTCATCTGGAGGCGGCCGTTGATCTGGATGGCGTGAGTCTCCTGGCCCTCAAGGCTCTCCTGCTCAGCCGCATGGACAGATCTCCTCACATGGACAGAGGTCTGTTTGTTTCTTTAATTTCTTCCTTTTTACACAAACAGGATCACAGGAGAATGTATGCTCCCCAAGAGCAAGGCTGCGTTCGTTCTCTGATATAGTCACTGGTACATAGAAGATACTGTTTAACTACCAGTATTTGCCAGACGAGTATAACTGGCTTTTTCAGCTTAATGACATATCCTGGTGACTGTCCCACGTCAGGGCATGGATGCAGGTGCGCCTCATTTCTTTTCACATGTGTAACAGGCTCCCCAGTGTGGGCCTGGGACTCTGCTGCCTAGTAGTTCTTTTTAAATATATATATATATATATATTCTTTTTAAATATATATATATATATATATATATATTATTGATTTTTTACAGAGAGGAAGGGAGAGGGATAGAGAGCTAGAAACATCTATGAGAGAGAATCATCGATCAGCTGCCTCCTGGACACCTCCTACTGGGGATGTGCCTGCAACCAAGGTACATGCCCTTGACGGGAATCCAACCTGAGACCTTTCAGTCCACAAGCCAACGCTCTATCCACTGAGCCAAACCAGTTTTGGCTGCAGCCTATTTCTTCTTTAGAAGCTCAGCATCTCCTAGGGCAGTGTTTTTCAACCTTTTTTGGGCAAAGGCACACTTGTTTCATGAAAAAAATCACGAGGCACACCACCATTAGAAAATGTTAAAAAATTTAACTCTGTGCCTATATTGACTATATATAAAGTAATTCTCTTGAATAGGAATCAAATAAACACAAAGAAAGTATTTTATAATTACTTTATTATGAAATATTAAGTAAACAAAATAGTGAAAAATTATAAAATTCTTGTCTTGTCTGCACCTACGGCACACCAGGCAACATCTCGCAGCACACTAGTGTGCCGCGGAACAGCGGTTGAAAAACGCTGTCCTAGGGGCACCCCTTCTCTACTGAGGGAGCTCGCCCTGGACCTCACAGTGCTGTCACCTCATCCCTCATGCAGTCTCCCTCAGGTATGAGGCCTGAACGTGTTTGCCTTCCATCACTGCGTCTAAAGGGCAGGGACGTCACCTCTTCTGTGACGAAAACCTAACAGACATTTAAACGGAGCAGAGCGGCCTGCCACGCCCCTGTGCAGGGATGAGTGACTGATGTAAGGGTGCAGCTGTACCTGGGACGTGGCTGGTGGGAAGGTTACAGGCGATGAGCGACTGTCACTTTTTAATCAAATGCCTTTGGGTTCAGTCAACTGCACTTGCTGACCTGCCTGCAGACCTGGAACAAGGTAGACAGAAAACTAAGGTGTCCAGACGTCCCGCTTTTGGCGGGACAGTCCCGATTTTTAACAATTTGTCCCGCATCCACCACGGGACGCGGGACAAATTGTTAAAAATTGGGACTGTCCCGCCAAAAGCGGGACGTCTGGTCACCTTACAGAAAACGGGAACTGACTCTTGAAAACACTATTCCCACGTCCCTCACTTAGGAAAGTGGACAAGAAGACGGGGACTTTTTCAGAGGCTAAGAGCTGGCCTTGAGATTGTAGCCTGCTTACTGAACAGTTTAAGACACCCCAAAGAACGGTCAACCACACCTGTTAAAATGTGCAGGAATCAGCGTTTTAGCTCAGCTTGTATTTAAACTAAATAGAAAGCAGGTGATGAAACTGGAGAAAGTGGGCCTTTCCTACGGAGATATCCCGATTAAGCCAAGCAACTGCTTTTTATCCCCGGATGAGCTTAAATAATGACATCGCCAACCAAAACCAATATTTTTATCTCCAGGTAAGAGATTGCTTTTGTCTGGTAATCTCAAAATACTGCCTCGGTTGTAATTGTTTTCCTGACATAAAAATGATTGAGAATAAGCCAATAAAATTTGTTGCTGAAAAAGGAAAACTTTAAATTAGGATCCGACTTGCAGTAGAACAGAGCCATATGGTACATTTAATTATAAGTTGAGGAGATGTTGGAGATTTTAATTTAAGTGTTTTACTTACAACATATTCAACTCTTCCGCCCAGATGTGTAACGCCAGCCAGCCGCAGCACCGAGGCGGAAAAACAGCCACCAACAGAGGAAGCCCGCATGGAGGAGCCTGGACCTGCCCTGCACGTTAACGGCATTGCATCATGGGAATTCTGCTTCTCGGCCTGTGTGCAATTGTGTGGTCTGGGTTGTTGCCTGTGCTTTGCATTTCAGACACGTGAAATTGCTTTGAGTTCTGGCATCAGAGCGCTGGATAACAATGTTTGTGCTGCCTTATCATTTATTAACTCATCAACCAATCAGCGATACTGAGGGCCTACGTGTGCCAGGTACCAGGACAGCGCTGGGTACAGAATGGTGAGCAAAACCCGGCCAGGTGCCTGCATTCTTCATTACTAGGAACTGATTAGCTTTGGTGAGTTACTATCATCTCTGAGCCTTCTCTGCTTTGTCTCTAAAATGGTAAAAATGAATTCCTGAGGTTTAAACAGGATGATGACACATGAAGACATGGCATGTGTGTATTGCAGATTGGATACTAAAACATGCCAGCTGTGTGCCCTACCCTCCCTCGCCCCTCTCCTTGAACACACAAGAGACCCCTGGCCCGCTAAGCTCCCTCCTCAGAAAACCCCGCTCTGCCAAACGAATGACTTGAGAGAGCTGTGGGGTCTGCACAGAGGAGCAAGCGGCCACTCCCCCCTTACACCGAGCCTCCTGGGGGCAGCTCCCCTGCACGGAGTCCAGGCGGGGGACGTGCCTGCAGGTGGGAGAGTTATTATTTCATTCCATGCCTCCTTCGTCCAGTGCCGGGCGGGGAATCTGGTCCTCACGAGGGGGACACCGTTGTGGTCGCTGGCAGGTTACACCATTCCCTAATGACCAGGACAGCTGGTGGTGACAGTAGGAGCGGGAGCACTTCAGTTTGGAGGGATGCTGCTTAGGACACGCACAGCTGTGTCTGGGGAGGAATACTGAGAACGGCAGGATCTGAGAGAAGAATGAATAGCTGATGAGAGCCGCATCGGGGCCTGGGGAGGAGGGAGAGGGCTACGTCGTGTTCACATGTACAAACATGATTTCCAGAGGCACAGGGAGGCAGTTCGCAGGGGGCAGGGGGCCAGCAGGACCTGCCGCCAGGTTTCAGAAGCAGGTTCGCTGTGCCTGTCACTGAGCTGGGCTGGGAAGGGAGGCAGGGACACTTCCTGACTGGGAGGGGGATATCCAGAACATACAGTGAGAGGCCAGTGTAGGAGGCATGGTGCATGGGAACCAAGTCAGGAAATACTTTTTTTTTTTTTGTAAACCCAAGGATATTTTTCCATTGATCTTTAGAGGGAGTGGAAAAGAGAAGGAAAGACAGAGAGAAACATTGATTGAGAGAAACACACTGACTGCCTTCTGCCTGGGCCCCAACCAGGGCTTGGGCTAGTGAGAAACCTGCAACTGAGGTATATGCCCTTGACCTGAATTGAACCCGGGATCCTTTGTCTGCAGACTGACACTCTATCCACTGAACCACACTGGCTAGGGCAGGTAATACTTTGAAAGTGGAACTTAAGCATCCGGAAGAGCGTTTTTCTTATTCATGAGAACAGGCTATTTCCCAGAACTTGGGCAGCATAGACCATGTATCTCTAAGTCCTGGTTTCCATGGATTTAATAACCGCCAGACAAATGTCCTTCTGCATTTTTCATGACTTTCAAACTCACTGGAGCAGGTCCTGCTGTATCAGACGGGGGATGACCAGGCTGTGCAGCTGTGCTGGGCTGATGCAGAACCGTGGAGGGTACACCCAGATTGTGCCGACTCCCTGCGGCCCTGGTCACCACTGCCCTGCGTCATACCACCCAGACTCAACGCACAGAACACCCTGGCCCCGCCCGTAGGTTTTGGAGCCTCAGATGGGGAGTCTCAAAGGCTGGGTGACCGGAACGCCCAGCACAGGAGTCAGTCCAGGCCTCCTCACAGTGTCTGTGTGTGGGACTGTCTGTGTGGACAGGCTCAGCGGGACTGTGGCCAGAACACACCACATACAGTCCTCGTCAGGTGGCCGCTCTGTGTGGGCTAGTGGGTTTCTATCGCACTGACCACACGGTACGTTTCGTCACGTCGGAGACCTGAGTTTGCTTTATTCTCACTGTGCTCAGTCTCCTAGCAGCACCGGAAACACAGAGCCTCTCACTGGTGAATACATGTTTACCAGCGGAACCAAAGCACCAACAGGACAGCCAGCTGTGCACCTGGACTCCCCCTGCCCCTCACAAGACCGGGAAGAAGGCTTCAAGTCCGGGTCCTGCCTCTGAAGGGAGTAGCTGGTAAGTCTGGCCTTGGCCTCCGTCCAGAGCTACTAATTTCCCAGCTCACGCCCACATCGCAAGTCACCTTAGAATTTTGACTTTGGAAATTAAATTCAGCAGCAAGGGCGTACATTTCTTCTTCCCTTAAAAGAATTGTGTTTGGACAGAACAGTGGTTGGCAGACTCATTACTAGTCAAGATAGCCGCCGTTTGCCGACCACTGGGATAGAAGTTTCTTATGAGGGAAGTGGTAGTTTAAAAATCAAATCCTGCCCAATCTTAATAGTCATCAAAGCCATCATGTATCTCAGCTGTGATGTATGACCTGGCCGCAAACAGCCTGAGAAATTCCCGCCCGGGGCCACGTGCCTGAGAAAATGCGCAGGGCCCTTTCTCTCTCCCGGATCTTCCTGGTGGACATGTGTGTGCTTTTATGAGGCACGGTGTCTGAGATGTGAAAAGCCGAACACCTCCCAGGGCCCATGCAGAAAGAGAACGGACCCCCCACCCCACGCCCCTCCCCCATTGCCAAAGCTCCCTGGAGCCACGTGTCTAGCAGGCAGCCAATGAAAACGAAGAGAGCATCACAACCCTGCCTCGGTGCACCTGTCTCTTCGTTAACGTTCCATATCTGTCTCTACTGTCTGCAAAGCAGCTCACTGCAGCGGCCCTTGTTTCAACACAGAGGGGGACGGGGCTCCGTGAGGGCTGCAGCGGACTCAGAGGGCCACCCACAGCATGTGGCGTGGCATGGTGTGGCATGGCGTGGGAACGCCCTGGCGGAAAACAGACCAGTTCGTAAGAGAGCAGAGTCACAACTCCTCATTTGTTTCTATTAAATCCCCTCTAGTAACAAAGTAACAGCCACTCCTTTATTTGATAATAAAAGTAAAAGTCAGAGGTAAAATATATGTTCCAACTATCACTTAGAAAGCTTAACTGACTCCTAACTACCTCTCTTCCTTCCATTAAGGAGCTCGGCGTTGTATCTTGAGTTGACCACATTGAAATGAAAGTTAATTGAATGTAAAGTCTCTCCCACAGGACCGTGTACTTTCTGGGCTGCTGTGAAACCATAGCCTGCCATGCCTGCACTGAACATGTGCAAGGAGCCTTCCCACGTGCATGAGTGATGCAGGGCAGTGGGAAATGGCACCAACGCCCTCATTCTGGCCGATTTATCCTCTGCCACTTTGTTTCTGTGTAAAATTGGAGAATGAGAATCAGAGGCTGGCAGAGTATTCAGAGTATCCTCAGGTATCCTGAGACCCTGCGCTGATGTTTAACACCATTGCACAGACTAGGCCAGTGGACAGTAAACCACAGCTCTCAAGCCACATGCGGCTCTTTGGCCCCTTGAGTGTGGCTCTTCCACAAAATACCACGACCAGGGCGAGTCTATTTTGAAGAAGTGGCGTTAGAAGAAGTTTAAGTTTAAAAAATATGGCTCTCCAAAGAAATGTCCATTGTTGTACTGTTGGTATTTGGCTTTGTTGACTGATGAGTTTGCCGGCCACTGGACTAGGCACAAGGGTGGCAATGCTGTACCCCCAAATCCAAGTGGCTGTGCATTAACACCCAGATCACCCCAGAGATCTCCTGGTTCTAACTCAACTGAAAATCACACGGATTTTTCAATCAAATGGTTCCTTTAACTTGTACTATCACTGAAATCGTCTTGCATGCTTTCTCTGACCTCTTTCTTAGACACTCAGCCTTGAAAATAAGTAGGGTGCGCGGCAGACCTAGTCAAAAGAGAAGTGAGAAATTGGGACAAGCCAGGACGCGGTAATTAATCACACCAGCAATTAATCATGCCACCTCGGGCCCTGCTTCCAAATTGGGCTAAAGATAAGCATCGCCGGGAGCATTCCCAGACAGCAGGGAGAAAGCAGGAGTGCTGGCTGCAGCTAAGACGCACTGCGTGTGGATGGCCAGGGTCTATTTAGCCTGCGCCCTCAGTGGCTCCCCGGAGCCCGGTCCAGGTTCCGGGAGCCATGCAGGCCCAGCACACACAGGGCAGTCCATCAAGGCAGGAAGCCAGCCAGAGTGGCAGTCACCTGGCCAGGAAAATAGCCCATTGCATCAAAACAATCAGCTCTTCTTTCACAAGAACTGGCAGCCTGTGTTGCTTGCTGTCAGCCGGAAGTTCCCTCTCTGTTTGTGCCTTTTCCTGGTGGCAGCAGGAAGGGATGTGGCTGAACCCCCTGGAGGGAGGCCGTCCTCCGGGAGGTCAAGGGCGAGGTCTGAATGGAAGGAAGGGCCCTGTGGCTCAATGGCAAGTCCCAGACAGGACACAGTCCCAGAGAAACCAACACACAAATGTCTACACTTAGACTAGGGGTGTCGAACTCAATCAGAGAAGGGGCCAAAATCTAAAATCCAGCCTAAATCGCGGGCCGAATGGTTTACTGAACAGTCATAAACTGTCATTGTGATGGAAACGCAGCGGAGTGCAGTGATGACAGCGCGGTGCGGGCCACATTGCAAGGCCTGGCGGGACGGATTTGGCCCGCGGGCCTTGTGTTTGACACATGTGACAGTGAACACACTCTGACTCCTGCCTGCGAGCAGCAGTGGGATGGCTCCGGTTCTGGAGCTCGGGGAGTGGGGGGTGGGGGGAGGGAGGGAGACAGGGCTTTGGCCTCAGGACCCCCAGTATCTGAACTGGACAGCCAGGGCCCGTGGCCGGGAGGTGGCGGGTCTGTGTCAGTGCTGACAAGTGGTCTGCTTTCCTTTCCGGAGAGGAAGACCCAGGTAACAAGCTGACCCCGTGGCATACTGACAGACAACCGTTTTGCTTAACGAGAATGTACAATGAACAGACAGTCAAGGAGAATGGCCCCGATCCTCCACATCAAAGCATCGCTCAAGTCAAACAGCGCACCTCCAAGACCGAAGTGCCCTCATTAACACGGTCCTCGCTAATTGTAGGCTCCAGAGGCTTTGCTTTCAAAGCCCGGGAGCCCTGCTGGGGACCCCGCTGTCTCATTATGCTCACCTTCACCTTGCCCGCCGCGCCTGGGGAGGACACGCTTTCCCTGCTCCGCGGCGGAAGGTGTTCCATAAAGGAGCGTTTTAAACAGCTGGCTCCCCACCGCTTTCCTTTCCTCTGAGTGTGTGACAGGAGCAAAACAACACGCTCACACGTCTTTGCCTCCAGTGAAGGGCTGGCTGTGGGGTTCCCTGTGCCGGGTCCCTGCCCCCCGTTCCAGGCACACAGGGGAGAAGGGAGTGGCGCTGTGCACGGTGCCTGGGTGGGCACGTTGGGCTTTTACGTGCCTGGCAGGTTTGTGCCAGCAGCACCACCAGTGAGGAGGGATGGGCTGTGCCACCATGTTCCTTGGTGATGGGGACTGTTTAGTTCCATTTTTTAAAAATCCTCACCTGAGGATATGCTTATTATGCTTATTGGTTTTAAAGAGAGGAAAGGGATGAGGGGAGGGGGGGGGGAGAGAGAGAGAGAGAGAGAGAGAGAGAGAGAGAGAGAGAGAGAGAGAGAGAGAGAGAGAGAGAGAGAGAGAGAGAATACGGAACCAGCAACCTATGGGTGTACAGGATGAAGCTCTGAGCGGCTCACCAGGCCAAGGAGAAGGTTACCTTCTTGCCGACACAGAGATGTATGTCTGGAGGGGCTCACGTTGGGTTTGCTGGGACTCATTTGAGCGCCACCAGAATACAGAGATGACCAGATGACGCTGACAGCCAGTGGGCAGGTGTGAGCTCAGGTGTGGACCAAGGATGCACCATGGGGGTGGGGGACACAACCAAGGGAGCAGAGGGCGTCCAGGACCTTTGGGGACACCTACTTTTTAAAAACATATTTTTAAATCAACTTCAGAGAAGAAAGGAGATAGAGATAGAAACATCAATGATGAGAGAGAATCATGGGTTGGCTGCCTCCTGCATGCCCCACACTGGGGATCGAACCCACAACCCAGGGATGTGCCCTGACTGGGAATCAAACCCTGACCTCCTGGTTCATAGGTTGACACTCAACCAATGAGCCATGCCGGCCAGGCTGGAGATGCCTACTTTTAAAGGGATAGTTGAAAGGTCTAAAAACTGTCATGGGTGGTTTATTTCTTTCCTTCTGATGTGACATGCCATGTATGCTGAAGTAGAATAAATATAGCTATGTTTATCAATACACAGAAAAGCATCATGTGTAATTACTAAAGTTCTTGATTAATTTTTCTGGTTATTTTGTCACATGTGTACACTTCTAAATTAGCTACCAAAGTCTCTCATCTGAAAATGACTTGACATTCCAAGGAAATTGTGGCTGGATTTCCAGGGGACACTGGCTCGAGATGAAAAAATATCTCCACAACAAAGAAAATATATGTTTGAAATCAACCTCATTTGCTCAAGGAAAAAGCTAGCCGGGCAGATACCACCTTTGCCTATGCGTTTGGCAGAGGCTCTCCTGAGGGGACAGCGGCAGGAGGAAGCAGGCCTTTCATCCTCACACACTCACCGGGCTGCCGTGGTCCCAGTAACGGGAAACCGCGCCCCAGAGGGCCCTGCTGGCCCCTCCTGGCCCCGCCCCACGTGGGGACGATGCCCAGAGACTGTTCTGGAGCCAAAACCGCTTCCCCGGCTTCCCCGGCAGACACAGAGAACCTCTCGGCCGGGCGTGAATGCTAATTTCCGAGCACATCTGTTCCCCTCCAGGAGTTAACTTTGAAAAGTAACCTTTCGGCAGATGAAAGGGAGCAGGAAACCTCATTTTCTTGCGGAATCTTGTTTCTCTTCCTCTCTGGAGACAGCCGTACCTGGGAGCTGTCTGGTTCGCTTTAAATGAGAGCTACTTGTTTCACTTAAAAAGTAAGGAAGAGGGAAAACAAAGTGGTTTGTAAGCAGCGACACAGCCTGAGCAGCTTTTCTTTTCATCTGTGCCAATTAGCTGACCCTGGGAGGCTGAGGCTCCTGTTCCTGGACAAAAAAATCTGCACCGAACGGCCTGCTCCCCAAACATCGTAAATCTCAGCCTCGTTTTCCAAACCTGACTGTCGGAGGTGTTTACCACTTTGCTTTCCAACGTGTGTCCTTTCTCACTTAACACTGAAGAGCGAAAAAGGAGGCAGACACTGGCAGACATTGGCTGTGAATGTATAGACGGGCCACTATGTGGTATGCGGTTAACTGCCGTGGCCCAGGCACCCTAAAGCCATCCCGCGGGCTCTCTCCCCCCGGGACTTAAAGATGCTATTGACAACCATCTCCACAAAATGATGTCCATGCAATGAGAACATTCAGATCAGCTGGCTCAGCAGATCCTCATGGACCTGGTTTACAATTCCCCTCACTCACCATGTGTGCTTAGTATTTCGGGGGCTGGGACAATGCTGGGCTTTGTGTTTGAACTTGTTCTCCCAGAGAAGCTCCCTCCAGCCCACAGGGCAGGGAAGGGCTTGCTGACCTCTGCTGCTTGCCCAGGACTTGCCAGACTCACAGTCACAGGAGTGTGGCCCTGAGGTGTTTTGCTTGTGTTAGTGGAAATAATAGTACCGTTTGTTCTTATAAACAGTAACACTGTTCTATCCTCCTCCCTCTCCCATCCTTCTCTCCTTCCCTTCTTGGAGGCAGCCAGCTGTGGGCCCAGGTGAGGGGTATCAGATGGGGCAGCACCATCTCGTGTCAAGGCTCATGGGCAGAGGGTGTCCCAGCTGAGCACGGGGGTCAGGGGCAGACTGCATACAGGGGTTGAGCCAAATGAATATAAATGTGCCAGGTCAGCATGGCTCAGTGGTTGAGCGTTGACCTATGAACCAGGAGGTCACAGTTTGATTCCTGGGTCAGGGGACATGCCCGGGTTGTGGGCTCCATCCCTAGAGTGGGGCGTGCAGGAGGCAGCCAATCAATGATTCTCTGTCATCATTGATGCTTCTATCTCTCTCTCCCTCTCCCTTCCTCTCTGAAATCAATAAAACTATATTTAAAATGTTTTTTTTTTTAAGAAATGTAAATAAACGCATGTCCTGGAAGACACTGGGCTGCAGAGGTAAGTCACTGATGGCCCAGGAGGCCCCTGAACCTGCCTGTTCCCATGGATACACACACCTGCAGTGGCCTGTGGAAAGCCCTCTGACCCAACCTGAGGACAAAGTACTTGCTCATAGTTACGATACTCATTAAACACAGGAGAAATGGATGAACAAAGTGAGAACCTCCACCAGAGACGGAAAATGTAAGGCAGTGTAAACTGAAGAGCTGACAAATATATTATAGTAACAAGGGTTCGCCATAGGCTGGATGCAGCAGAAGAAAGGATCTGTGGTCTGGAATGCACCCAAGCAGAGAAGCAATAATCTCAGGATTCCTTCCTGAAGCAAGTATGGTTCAACCTCCACAAATAAACGAATGTGAGAACATTAAGTCAACGATCGAAGCATAAGGCCATCTCAACAGATGCAGACAAAGCGTTTGACAAACTCAACATCCATTTATGATAAAAACTCTCAACAAAGTGGCTCTAGAATGAACTTCAACATAACAAAGGCCATAGAGGACAAGGTCACAGCTGACATCACACTTGGTGGTGAGAAGCTGAGAGATCTTCTTCCTCGCAGATCAGGAACTAGACAAGGATGCCCGCATTCACCGCTTTTATAATACTCAACAGAGTATGGGAAGTCCTAAATGCAAGGCATCCACATTGGAAAGAAAGAAGTGAAACTGTCACTGTGAACAACATGACTGTACAGATGACCCCTAACTCTGGTGTGCATAGACATCACAACCTTAGCCACAGAGCACAGCTGTCACTTGCAGAAACCCTGACCCTTTCGTCCGGACCAGCACGTGCAGGCAGGCAGCACTGCTAGCATTCCTGTTGTCACTATTAGGCATCACCGCTAACATTGAACAGCTATTTGCTTTGATCTCATTTAATCCTTACAGCAATCCGATGGATGAGGTACCATTATTCCATTTCACGGGTGAGCCACCTGAGACTGGGGAAATGCATGTCCTACTTTCAGTCACATGGCAAGAGGCAGGCTCAGACGCTCATCCGGTTCTGTGCCACAGGAAGCCATTCAGTGCAGGCCACCACCTTCATGACTCACAGAGGCAGAGCTGTGGACAGGGGAATGCCTCGTGGCAGGCAGAGCAGTGGGCTGGCTGCAGTGACCAGCCTGAGGCTTGGTGCCCATCTGCCCATCTTTAACCCAAGGGTCTATCACTGCTTAGTGAGCATGCTCACTTGAAGGTCGTAAAAACAGAAAAGTCACCGATGGAAACTCCAAAATAAATGGCAGGAGGAGAGCATTAAATGACAAATAAACATTAGCTACAGTAAAACAAAAGTAAGGGAAATTTTATCTGAATGCCAGATGCCACCAACATATTTTCATCCTATGTGAACACTCAGAAAATATCCTCTTCAGCCCTGTGGTATGGGAAAGAAAAGGCCTGCGAGAAACAGGGTCCAGCCCTAGCCAGTTTGGCTGAGTGGATGGAGCGTTGGTCTGCGGACTGAAGGGTCCCAGGTTCGATTCCGGTCAGGGGCATGTACCCTGGTTGCCAACACATCCCCAGTGGGGGTTGTGCAGGAGGCAGCTGATCGATGTTTCTGACTCTCTATCCCTCTCCCTTCCTCTCTGTAAAAAATCAATAAAAATATATTTTTTTTAAAAAGAGAAAACAGGGTCCACCACCCACAGAGACTGGAGCCAGGACTGCCTGATCCATGGTCCAACCTTACAGAACCGGGCCACATGGATTTCGATGTGCAGCTTACTCTGTCTCAAGTGTGCTTGTGACCACAAACATAGTCCGCCCCAGAGCAGGAGCGGTGAGGAGCATGTGATGGGAAATTCGTTATTTGTGGTCTTTCTCTCTGTTTCTTTAAACACCGCTTTGCACAAATCCATGTCCCTCCCGGCCTTCATCCAGCCCCTTTGGCATGGAGTTATCACTCTTCCCTCCTAATGAGTCAGAGGCCTTGTCCGCAGGGAAGCCGGGCAGCTTTCAAGTTGGTGGGTTTTGTACTTCAGTGGTGATGCCAGGAGCTGAGCATGTGCGCGGACTGCCGAGAGCAGCTCCGGGTGGAGCTTCTGAAGTTAGCGGTGGGGATGCCCCGCACTCAGCCAGCGGCCGAGCCCTCTCCCTGAAACGCCCCCATGGAGGGAGTCTGCTTTGAACGCCTCAGAAGCACGTGAAGCCTGGCATTTTCTCCAGACATCGTTTCTGCAAGGCCAGGATCACCTGCAGTCTGTGTGAAAAGTGAGGGTTGGCAGGCTCCCGCCCACAAGCTATGATTCCTGGGAAATTTTACATTTTTAAGGCATGCTCACATTTAGCTCCCCTGCCCCCATGGTTGATGCGTATTATTTATTAGCAACGCTTTCTGTGAGCAGCTGAAGGCAGCCACCAGGACACCATGTCTGTCTTAAGATTCCACTTTATAAAGACAACATCAGCAATAAGTTGCAAGTCTTTCTATTGCAAACTATAGACCAGGCACCTGGGTGTTAGGTGCCATGTCGGCCACTGGACTGTACGATGCTACTATCCATATAGCCATTTCCTTCCTCGTTTATGGATGAGAAACTGACACTGAGAGATCTTCCTGGTCTGTCCACTGTCTCAGAAGCAATTCAAAGGACAGCTCCCATCTGAGCTGAGGACGGCATGTTTCCTATAACCACGGTCTCAAATGCCAGATTCCTTGTAAACAATTCATTTTTAAAAGCATATAGCGATTTGTTATTAATTAATATTAATTAAAATGAGTCTTGTGAATAAGAAAATTATACACAATCTCCTCAGTTCCTGCTAATAGATGATCTCTGACCCAGGGTTGCTTCTAAATCCCTAGGAGTTTCCTGGGTCAGTGGTCGGCAAACCGTGGCTCACGATTTGCCACTCTGTTGACTAATGAGTTTGCGACCACTGGGATAGAAGGATGGGTGGCTTGAGACCTGCTCCTTACAAAGGGCATCTGAAGTGGGGGCAGCCTGAGGGCGGGGCCCTTTGCCCTGGGATCTACGCCAGACCCGGGCTGTCATGTTGGAACTGCTCGCTGTGGAAAACCCACTCGTGTTGGGATCAGAAGCGTAAGCGTAGGAGCTGAAAGTGAAGGAGAAACTGAGTTTTCCTCAGCCAGCCTTTCCACTCATCTCCACTTGACTGTCCTGAGAGCTGAAGGTTTAGGGTAGGTATCACTAGCACATCTGGCAGAGAGCTTGCTCACCCCAGTGCACTGACCTCTGGTTATCTGTGTCAGCCATGGCTGCAGGCAGAGATTCCTCCTGTCTGCACACGGCAGCATGGCTGGCGCTTGGTGCTGGTGTGAGCTGTGAGGGAAGCCTGGAGGGGATTGGTGAGGATGCCGGTTCACACCGCCTGGCAGGTGGGGCGGGTCCCTGCGGCAGAGAGCAGCTCCAGAAACCCAAGGAGGCCCGGCTCAGGTTGGCCTGCTGTGCCGTCTGCCTCCCCTGTCCCCAGAGACGAGTCCCCTTTCATCTGCACAGGTGGAGCTGGTAACTGATCTGACAATGAACTTGGGGCGACCTGAGCCCCTGCCTCTTCCACCACTTCCTGAGCTCACGCTGCTTCCTTCCTCCCTGGGACCCAGGGGCTCCTGAGGGAGGGGCGCCATCCAAGCTCCCCCTGTGATAACTGAGCATGGCCTGGGGTGTGTGCAAAGGGCTCCTCCATCCTTTAGGCTCATTACTCCTTAGCAGCCCAGTGGCAATGCAGCCCCGAAGTCATCAGATGGCTGTTATTAGAGCTATTAATACCAATAATAACAATATGGTCAATGCTCTTGTCATTTGGGCAAATGGCTCAAATGATGACTGTCGATCTATAAGCTGGAAAAAAATGGTTTCAATCCTATTCAAACTCCGGTGTCTTAAGGTGCCTGGGTTTTCTGCAGGAGGTTAGCCTCACATGCAAAGAACCAGGTCAGTTTGCCCAGGTGACCACTACCAGACCCGCCACAGCCCAGGCACAGGAACCATACAATACGGGCATCACCTGTCACAGGGAGACAGAATGAAGAGCTCTACTGGATACCACTTAGCCCAAGCTTCCCAAGGGAAAGTTTTTACGAATAGTCAGTTCCAAACGCACACCCACTGTCCACAGAGCGCACGGCATTTCCGGACGTGAGAACAGGCATGCCCAGGCACCCACAGGGCACACACCTGGGCAGGCCCTCTGACCGCAGATGCAGACTCACTGAGAGTGTGGGAACCGCAGAAGGTCCATCAATATCAACCTCATGGTCACAGATCTAATACAGCTGACAAGATGCCTAATTACATGCCCCAAATACGGAGTGTTTATATAGCGAAACTAATGGCTCCAAATGAATGTGAAGTTACAGAAAGCAGTTAATCTCTGTATAAATTTGCAAGGATAGCTAACTTTATAGTAATATAATAATAACAAATTTTATCAAAATAGCAAATCTAAATTTTAAAGGACCTTAAAATTTATCTTACTCATTGATCCAAATAATTGCATGGTTTGTTATTATACTATTCAGAGCATTTATACACACACACACACACACACACACACACACACATAGACATGGAGATATATAGATGTATATGTATGTGTGTATATATATACACACATACATATGTATGTGTATATATATCTGTGAGTATATACATATACCATATAAGATTGTCTATGTATATATGTTTTCTCATTTTATGCATATCACATAGCATATAAAATTATCCTAATTTTACCAATAAACAAATTGAGACTAAAAACATGCATTACCTGGCCACAGGCCACACCACTCACAGATACGGTTGGAGGAGCGAACTGGAGGAGAGGACTGAGCGTTTGCCGGTGATGGTGCTGGGTGCTCTGTGGCTGTTTTATTTAATGCGCACGGCACTGGAGCGGGGGTGGGGTGGGGAGCTTACTGGCTGGCCCCACCCACAGGCTATGGATCCAGTTCCAGAGCAGAGAACTAACTACCGAGGGCAACACAGCTAGTTAACAGGGCTGGAGGAGACGCAAACCCAGTGCTGACGACTGTAAGATGAACTGCAGTAATGGCTCAACATGCATATGGATATTCTGTACTCTGCTTACAAGTGAAAAATCTACATTCTCGGAAGGCGGGGGGGGGGCTTTAGTGATAGAGATGTAAAATATTGTATTTGAGAAGAGAATTGTGTTATAGTGGTTTGGTGAGTGAAACTATGTACAATCAATGTTTTTGAAAATCACTTAAAAATCTTAATTCTAAACATTTAATAGAAAATACATGTCATCCAATCAATTCTGATTTGTAAAACCTGTCAGCAAAAAAAGAAAAAAAATCATAAGCACTCTACATATCATAAGTAGGAATAGATATTTAGAATTTCTTCATATGTAAATAATTTACAAGATAGTTGAATAAATTTGGCTGTACACCTGAATGTGTGATGAGGAAATTTTGTTAATTTAGAAGTTGAACTCATGCAGTTCCAACTTTTTAATACAAAATCAAAAAGCATCTTGGATAATTTGCATCTGAATCTCTGCGGTAGCATTTCAGTTATTTACTTAGCTAAATACAGCACAGTGTGAAATCATTTATTGGAATTTAACTATAGCAACCATTTACATATCATCATATAATTTCTCTATATTTTCTTTCTAGCATTAATTCACTATTCTAATGACTCAGCTTAAAATATTTTTCTCAATTTGATTAAATTACTGGAGATAATACTACAATCCTTTTATTAGTCAAAATTTGTTTTCTTAGACATGTAATATGGATTTTATATATCTATCTTTATATATTTATATGAATATATATTTCGAGATATCTATATATACACATCAAAATGAGTATAGAAAAACATATGTATCTATGATATATATATGGTTATAAATCTATCTTATCTATCTATAAAGATCTTGGCCATCAGGCCATTTCTTTTTACAAGATATGAAAATCACTGGAGATCTGTATCTATCTATCTATCTATCTATCTATCCATCCATCTATCCATTAATCCTCTCCCTTCCTATTATGTGGCCTAGCATTCCATAAGAACCACACCAGTAAAAATGAAATTCTTCCTTAAGGAAGGAAAAGAACATGTCATTTCCTTGAGCAATATTTTGTTTTGATTTGAGTAAATGTAAAATTCAAACCCTAAGCTGTCACTACTTCAGACAAGTGGTGAAAATGGTATCATTATGTAACTAAGCCATATCTCCATTCTGCTCAAAATAAAATAGTATGAATAATCACCATTATCTTTCTTGAAGGTGTAGGCAAAGACAGCCATTTTTCTTTTTATTTCATAAGCATACACACATCTGTTTTGTTAAATAAGTTGTATGAGAAGTTTCACTTACTAAAACATGGACTAGTTCTTAGACTTCTGAGAAAATCCAATAACCTTTTGCTCACTAGTTCACAAAACTTTATTATATATACTATACACACACACACACACACACACACACACACACACACACACACGCTAGAGATCCAGTGCACGGATTCGTGCACGAGTGGGGTTCCTCGGCCTGGCCAGCGATGAGGCATTTCATCCATCCCAATAAATACAGCTCATTCATTCATTTGTACATTCGTTCACATATACATTCCTTCAGCAAACAGTTACAATGAAAATCTGGGGATCAATCACTATTCTATTTATTGAAGATCATGAACAAACAAAGTTCATGGGCCCAGAGGATTCATGTTCTAGAGTAGGCGTCTTCAAACTACGGCCCGCGGGCCACATGCGGCCCGCAGAGGAGTCTGATCCCGCCCGCCAGGTTTTTTGGGCAGTGAGCGCAGCCGAGGTGTTACAGTAGGAATTAGTAGTTCATATAGTCCGGCCCTCCAGCTCTCTGAGGGACCGTGATCTGGCCCCCACTTTAAAAAGTTTGAGGACCCCTGTTCTAGAGTGAGGAAACAGAAAGGAGTAAAACTCAACAAGCAAAATCAAGGCTTGATGATGATGATAGGAGCCTTAGCGGACAAGGTCCACCATGCAAGTCTTAGCCCCAAATAATTTCCAATGCAGAAATCAGAGCTGATGAACATCCACTCTTCTCGAAAGCAGAATGACACCAAGGAATGAAGATCTGATTGGGCCTCAGAATTCCATCTCGCTTAGTCCCCTGCTCTCCAGGACAGAGAGAGCTACATTCACCTAATGGTTGGGGTGGTGATTCTGTGATTTGCCTTAGAAGCCTTACCTTTAAAACTTCTAGCTGCTTCCTGAAAACAAAGTCCTCCCTTCAGCCTGATTTAAAACTCCTGCTCCAGCTCAAGACCAAACGCTCACACCTTAAATGAGGGACACGTGGTCTCCGCTCGTTGTCTACGGCCGACGGGCGATGTCATATGACACTGTCTCCCACCCAACACTCCCCAGGCAAATGAAGTGACTGAGACCAAGAGAGCAGAGGTGACTTTGCCGGGAGCCACGTGAGTATTCCAGGGCAATCAGAGCAGAACGCAGGTGTGTGCTCCTCATTCCAAAGCAGGGGTCCTCAAACTTTTTAAAGTGGGGGCCAGATCACGGTCCCTCAGAGAGCTGGAGGGCCGGACTATATGAACTACTAATTCCTACTGTAACACCTCGGCTGCGCTCACTGCCCAAAAAACCTGGCGGGCCGGATCAGACTCCTCTGCGGGCCGCATGTGGCCCGCGGGCCGTAGTTTGAAGACACCTGTTCCAAAGCATGCCTGTCAACCTGAAACCAGGGGCAGAAACTTGACTGTGAGTGACATTTGCGAGGGGAGATTCCAGGGAAGGGGGACAATAGATCACCTGTAAATCCTGCAGCGGGATTTGTCTGACCCAGGCAGCACTGCTCGTGTCACTACCTGGGGCCTGCGTGTGACAGACAGTCCACAGGGAAGCTGATAGTTGTCCAGGGCACAGAGGACGCTGAAGCAGCACTGGGCATGGGCTTCCTCTGCTGTCAGATCCCAAGCCTACAATTCCTAGGAGACACTTGCCTCACGCTAGCATGGAGGCTGTGTCTCAACCAAATAATACCATTTCCCAGCTGAAATGCTCATCAAAATTCCTTTTAAATGCAGCGAGACCTTATTCCCCCAAAGCTACGCCCCCACGTGTTCTACTACACATGCATTTCCAAAACCCACTGGCTGTTTCTTTCAGCTGTGACCCTGCTCAAACGATCTTCTTAGTCAAGGGGCTATTTTATAATTTCAAACAGCATAGGTTCTGACATATTTGTACCTGGATAAGATCTCTGCTAGTTAGGAACACGTTTTTCCTCATTATTCGCCGAACACGTGTAATTGCACATCACACAGAGTTGACCCGATGACAACAGAAGCAGGAGGAAAAACAGAGCCAATGGATGTTGCAGAAAGGACACCGGGTCTCCACACACATTAATTTTGCATCGGCTCACGGGTGGGCGATGCATGCCCCATTTGCTCCTGCTGCTGTTAACCTCTTCCTATCCCCGCAGGTGAGATTAATGGGGATTGTGTTTGTTAACATTTGACAAATGTCAAAACACAGCTCCTCACATCCTGCCAGGGCCCCTCTGATTTCCAGCCTATTCACTCTCATCTCTGCGTGCATCTTCCAGACCTGATCTCTGTGGGAGTCCAATGTATTCACCGGGGCTCTGCAGAACACTGAAATGGAGCCCGGTAATGAGAGGGCCATCCCTGGTGTCAGGGTCCTTGATTAGCTCTGCAACCATTCAGGTTCAGCACCTGAGCCTTGGGAATGATCAAGGGGTCTCAGCACCCACAGACACCTACTCTTTCATAAGTGCCCTCTTCCTAAAACATCCCTCTCTTTTTTGGGGAAGAAATTCCTTCCCAGTTTTATTGTGACATCCATCACTGTATAAGTTTAAGATGTAGAACATATGACAGTTTGATTTACACATATTGTAACATGATGACAATAGTTCAGCTAACATCTGTATTCTCAGGTAGATACAATAGAAAGAAAGAGAAAAGGGAAAATTATCCTGATGAGAACTGTTAAAATTAACTTTCTGAATGATCATCCTTTGAACTACACAGCAGTGCTAGTGTAGTCATCATGTAGACTCTTATCAAGAGTACTTATTTAGCCCTCGCTGCTTTGGCTCAGAGGATAGAGCATCAGCCTGCAGACCAAAGGGTCCCAGGTCCCAGATTCGATTCTGATCCAGGGCACATGCCTGGGTTATGGACTTGATCACCAGTAGGAGGCATGCAGGAGGCAGCCGATCAATGATTCTCTCTCATAATTGATGTTTCTATCTCTCTCTCCCTCTCCCTTCCCCTCTGAAATCAATATATATATATATATATATATATATATATATATATATATATATATATATATATATAAAAGCGTACTTATTTATATCTTTCAACTGCAAGTTTGTGCCTTTTGTTCGCTCTCCCCCAACTCTCCCTCCCCACACCCTCAGCCTTTGGGAACCCTAAGTCTCTTTCTATGAGCTATTTTTGTATTTGCTTTTTTAAAATTTAGATTTCATATATAAGTGAGATCTCCCAGTATTTGTCTTTCTCTGTCTGACATATTTTACTTAGCATAATGCCTTCAAGGTCCACCTGTTTTGTTGCAAATGGCAGGATCTCCTCATTATTTATGGTGGGAAAAGATGCCATTGTATGCATATTCCACCACTCCTTTATGCCTTCAGCCGGTGATGAACTCTCGGGCAGTGTCCGTGTCTTGCCTGTTGTAAATGATGTGGCTGTGAGCAAAGAGGTGCGGGTATTTTTTTGAGTTAGTGTTTTCATTTCCTTTGGATCTATTCCCAGAAGTGGAATGGTGGGATCATATGTTAGTTCTATTCTAAATATTTTGAAGTGCCTTCTCACTGTTTTCCACCGCAGCTGCATGAATCCCACCAGCACTGCACAGGGTCTCTTTTCTCCACACCCCTTTCAGCATCTTTTACCTCATTTTTTATGAGAGCCATCCTGTAACAGGCATGAGGTGAGTTCTCATGGTGTTTTAATTTGCATTGTCCTCGTAACGCTGGCTTCCTAAAATGAATTTGGGAATGTTCCATCCTCTTCAATTTGCTGAGAGAGGCTGAGGAGGACTGGTGTTAATTCTTCTCCCAACGTTTGGTGAGGTTTACCAGGGGAGCGTCTGGTCCTGAGCTCTCTCTCAGAAAAAGGTTTTCTTTGCTGACTCAGTATCCTTACTAGGAATTGGTTTACCCAGACTTTTTCCTCCTGAGGCAGTCTTGGCGAGTTGTATGTTTCCTGGCACTTGTCCATGTTCCCTATGCTGTCCAGTAGGTTGGCAGAAAGTTGCTCAGAGTAGCCTCTTATGATCCTTTGGATTTCTGACTTAATCACTGTGGTTTCTCTTTTTTCACTGACTGCTGATTTGGTCTACTGTAGGAAACATGTGTGTACTTGAGAATGTGCACTCTGCTGTGGTTCAACACAGTGATTGCATGTGTCTGTGAGGTTCCTTTGGTCTATGCATTGCTCACATCCACTGCTTCCCTCTTATGCCCTGTCTGTTCACTCCATTGCTAGCTAAGATCTCTCTTCAGATCTGGTAGTTTGGGCTTTATATGTTTAGGTGTTCCAATGATGAGCACATATATATTTGCAACTGTTATATCTCTGCTGCATGGACCTCTGTATCCTTACAGAATGGCCTTCTTTATTGCTTTTTACTATTTTTAGTTTTAAGTCTATTTTATCTGATACAAGTATATCAGTCCCTGCTCTCTTAGTCACCATTTGTTTGAAATGTCTTTTTTATCCCTTCACTCTCAATCTCTGTATGTCATTAAGGCTAAAGTGAGTCTCCTATAGGCAGCATATTGTTGTTGGACTTTAAAAAAAAATCCATTCAGCCATTCCATGGCTTTTAATTAGAGAATTTAATACGTTTACATTTAAAGTAATTATTGATAGATAAGGACTTAATGTAGCCATTTTGTTCACTATTTACTGGTTATTCTGTAGAGTCACTGTTCTTTGTTTCTTGTCCTGCTACCCATGTACCTGTGTGTGTGTGTGTGTGTGTGTGTGTGTGTGTGTGTGTTTTGATGTCTTTGGTATTAGCAGGCATTGGCTTCTTTGGCATGCTCTTTTATGCAATCACCACAGAAGCCATCTACGTCCTGAAATTCCTCAGACATTCATCCTAGCAGATCCAGCTGTAAGCATGTACTTGTTATGAATGTGGAATTTCATCAGACTTATCTGATGGTGGGTAATGAAGATGTCATATTTTGATTAAGATCTGAATGAACTTTATATCGTGGGGAAGTTCACTATTGTGGGCATCTTGGAAAAAACATGTCCTTGACTGGAATTGAACCTGGGACCTTTCAGTCCGCAGGCCGACACTCTATCCACTGACCCAAACCGGTCTCGGCAAACAACCACACATTTTGGTTTATAACGAGAAGATCTCCCTGGAGAAATGTGTGTAACCCAAAGAGAAGACCTGGGTGTCATCCCCAAGTTTGCCTGTGTTCACTGAGGGTCAGGATTCTCGCTGCCTGACGGAGGACTTGGACTTCTGAGCGTTTCATTCTGACATGAGGAGTGGCGCGAATGCCCGTCCATCCTTCCGGTCACATCGGCAGCAAAACTCGTCCTTCACGTTTCCTGCTGCTTCCCACCGCGCACAGGAAGCAATGTCCTGGTGATTAAGCCTCACTATCATTATGAAAGCCAAATGAATAATCATTGTGTTAATGAACTTTATCTCAGAAAAGATTAGTTTTTTAATGTTAAGCCTCTTTCAATATGAAAGAGAAAATGTGTTTCAGTTCCGTTTAATCAACCAGAAATGTTCCTAATCTGTTCGATTTCATACCCTGTCTGCACACGGGCCTGGGGATCTGCCCACGGCGGCTTCCCTGATGCTGTCTGGCCACTCTGTAAGCCACCTCTCCCCTCCCTCTCCCTTCCTTCCTCTTCCTCTCTCCCCCTTCCTCCCCTCCCTCTCTCTCTCTCTCTCTCTCTCTCTCTCTCTCTCTCACACACACACACACACACACACACACCCTTCAGGAACAGAGCCACAGATTGTTTCAGGAACTAGATTTGTTGGTGATGAGCAACCATGGCTCACAAATTAGTAATGACAATTAAATACCCAGAAACAAAATGTTACCACTTACAAGAAGTTTGGAGTGTTTCCTTAGGAAAAAAATATACAAATTACATGTTAAACATTATTTGTTGATTAGAGAGAGAGATCTGTTGTTCATGCATCTATTGGATGCTGCTTGCAGGTGCCTGACCGAGGATTGCACATGCAACCTTGTGTATCAGGAAGATGCTCTAACCAACTGAGCAACCTGGCCAGGGCCAAATTATATTTTGAAAAGTGGTTTTATAAGCTTCTGGTCCTGAGCTATATTCGAAGGACTTTTCAAATACAAGATACTTCCTGCATTATAAGAAAATGCCTTTTGCTAGGCAACAACAGAATATTTTTGTCCTTTGACTATGAACCCCAATTATCTGTATTCTTTCTTTCTGTACCCTATAGATTCTTAGGAAAATTCCATAGACATAAAATAAGTGGCAATCACTGCTATTATCAGCCTATTTATCTCTCCCTTTTGATGCCATTGTCCTGCATGCTAATATAAAAAAGTGCTAGGTAAGGTTCATGTTGTATATGAGCTCATAACTCAAAATGGACCCTTTCAATCAGGGCAAAATCCAATAAGAAATGTGGGATTCTCTAACAACCAAGGAAGTGTCTAGCCTAGAATTCAACTAACCGCAACTTGCCAATTCTCACTGTGCCATGGGCCAGGGGTAGAGAACGCATGCACATTTTAAAAAAATCTATACTGTAGGCCAGTGTTTTTCAAAGCTTGGTGTGTAGCATCATTTAAGGCGATACATGAGCAAATGTAATTTAAAAAAATATATTTTATTGATTTTTTTTACAGAGAGGAAGAGAGAGGGATAGAGAGTTAGAAACATCGATGAAAGACAAACATTGATCAGCTGCCTCTTGCCCCCCCCCCCCCCCCGACTGGGGATATGCCCGTAACCAAGGTACATGCCTTTGACTGGAATCGAACCCAGGACCTTTCAGTCTACAGGCCGACGCTCTATCCACTGAGCCAAACTGGTTTCGGCACAAATGTAATTTCAAATATGTATTAGAAAACACAGATTGCTATCATATTATAATGTGATTTCATGCATTAATTTTACCACAGTAGAGGCTAAATCACAGTGAATCATGGAAACTGAGTGAGAAGGTTACTGCATACATCACAGCACTGAGTCTAATGCTGGTTTGGCAAAAGGCTGATGCTCAGATGTGACTGAGTGAAGGCAGAGGAGCCTCTGTCACTGCAGGGAGGTCCCGTGTCTGAGGGGAGGCCACAGAAAGAGTGCAGAACCCGTGTCCACATCCGGGTTCTCCCGGAGCAGACCTGACCCAGGATGTGAATGTGGCAGCTTGTGTGGAGGTGACTCCAGAGGTGCAGGGAGGGAGTAGGAGGAGGGGCATGGGAAGGGGGCAGCCAGGCCAGGGTGGCAGCTCCAGCCCTGGCACACTGTGGTGCTGGGACAAAGGCTGTAGACCAGGACTGCCCCACAGTTGGGCAGGAAAGCTGGCTGTTTACCCACAACTCCCCATCTGTCCCTGGTTGATGGGTGCTCAGGGGACTTAGTCCTCTGGCATTTATGTCCTACCCCGAAGGGACTGGCTCTGGCAGAGTTTCGGGAACTGTTCGTGCTGAGGTACCCCGACCCTGGCTGCAAGCACAGGCAGAAGAGAGGGGCATGCCCTGGCATCCTCAGCCGCAGCTCCAAAGGCGACAAAGTTGATTTAGGTGGTTTTCAGATGACCAGTGATGCAGGGTTTATTTTCCAGGGATTTTTTTTTTCCAATTGCATTCTCATTCTAGAAAAATTACTTATCCCAATACAGCATAAAGGAGGTAAATATATGAACCAACCTATCTATGGTCTTACTAAATTAGATCAACAAGAATCTAATCCTATTCATTTTGCATTTTATATTGTAAACAGCGTTTGAAAGATTGGGAGGTGACATGTTAATACTCATATTCAAGCTGACTATAAATATCTCCACATCATACGCTAATATTTAATTCCAAAAATCAGGAACAAGAAGCAAAATAGATATTGGTACAGGAACAAAGGAAAGATGGACAACAACTGTAGCTCCTAATGCACCCACCCTCCCTTAGCACAGAACACTCATTTCTTCTTTCTTTCCATGCCCCGAGCCATGTGCCCGGGCCACGCCCAGTCCTTACAGCAGCTTCTCAGAGCCGCTGCCGCCCCTAACTGCTGCCCGGGACCTGTGCCCTCACCCATGTCTGTCCTCTGGAACAGCCCTCCACCCCCATCTATTTTTACCCGCAGCCTCGCTGGCAGTAAGTAAAAGCTGGAAAAGCTGGGCCCGGGAGCAGTAGGGCTTCAGAAAGATAAATACTAACTGGGATCTGAGTGCCTCTCTCAGATGCTCAGGAGACAGAATTAAAGTGAACGTACTATTTGCAGTCAGTTAAGCGGACCTGACTAACTGGGACAGGGAGGGGGGCTGGAGTAAGGGGGTCATGGATGGCCCCTTTTAATATATTTTATTGATTTTTTACAGAGAGGAAGGGAGAGAGATAGAGAGCTAGAAACGTCGATGAGAGAGAAACATCGACCAGCTGCCTCTTGCACACCCTCCACCGGGGATGTGCCCGCAACCAACGTACATGCCCTTGACCAGAATCGAACCCGGGACCTTTCAGTCAGCAGACCGACGCTCTACCGCTGAACCAAACCGGTTTCTGGATGGCCCCTTTTAAATTTCACCCTATCCGGCACCACGGGGCCTTCGAAAGCCGCTTTGAGGAGGAGCTGTGATGGGAGGAGAAGGCCGGTTTAGGGACAGTTATGTGACTCCCTGGTGAGGCTTTGCAGGGCCCCCCGATGCTTGTAAGATCTAGAGTCCTAATCCTTTCCAGGGGGCACAGGAGTTTTGCTCCCGCACAGCCTGCAGTTTGGAAATGCAGTCCGGGTGTGCTCCTCCTCGGAGGCCCCGGTGCTGACATGCGCTCTGGGAACAGTTTGCTCCCGTTTCCACAGCATGCTCTTCTTGCAGAGGGTAAAATGGGAGTTAATTAATGAAAAGGCATTAGACAATGCCACGTGATCACAGGTCCAGCAGGAGCGCAGCCATCTTAACTGGGCGCCCGGGGATGCGCAGGGGAAGCTCTCGGGTGAGAACTGGAATCCATACAAGAGGAACATGCTCGGCTGGTCAATTATTTATCATCCTTTCCTCCTCAATCTTTTTGTTTTTGTTAATCCTCATCCAAAGTATTTTCCTCATTGATTTCTAGAGAGAGTGGAAGAGAAGGAAGGGAGAGAGGGAGATAGAGAGAGACATTGATGTGAGAGAGACACATCAATTGGTTGCCTCCTGCAGGTGTCCAGACCGGGGCCACGGACCGAACCTGCAATCCAGGTAATGCCCTTGACCGGGAAACGAACCCATGAACCTTCGGTGCGTAGGCTGACACTCTAATTGCTGAGCCACACCATTCAGGGCTTTTTCTCCTTAATCATTAAATCTGTCCCCAAGGCCTGACGATCGTTTTGATTTTAATCAACAACAATAAACTTTAAAGGAATCTTGCCCACTCAGCAGTTCTCAAATGGGAAGGCGATTAGTTTAATAAGGTGGTTCTGGTTTGAGAGTCTGCACAGTTAACCATCATTTACAGTGGCTTCTCATAAATGTCTATGAGCTTTTGCCACGTGACCGGAGAAAATGCATAACGAACCGTCTGTTACCCTATATGTGACCTGCTCCTGAGCTGACAGTACCATCTCCACCCCCTGAGCTGAGGGTACCATCTCCACCCCATGAGCTGAGGGTACCATCTCCACCCCCTGAACTAAGGGTACCATCTCCATCCCCTGAGCTGAGGGTACCATCTCCAGCTCCTGAGCTGAGGGTACCATCTCCACCCCCTTAGCTGAGGGTACCATCTCCATCCCCTGAGCTGAGGGTACCATCTCCACCCCATGAGCTGAGGGTACCATCTCCACCCCCTGAGCTAAGGGTACCATCTCCACCCCCTGAGCTGAGGGTACCATCTCCATCCCCTGAGCTGAGGGTACCATCTCCAGCTCCTGAGCTGAGGGTACCATCTCCATCCCCTGAGCTGAGGGTACCATCTCCACCCCCTGAGCTGAGGGTACCATCTCCACCCCCTGAGCTAAGGGTACCATCTCCACCCCCTGAGCTGAGGGTACCATCTCCACCCCCTGAGCTGAGGGTACCATCGGCATCCCCTGAGCTGAGGGTACCATCTCCATCCCCTGAGCTGAGGGTACCATCGGCATCCCCTGAGCTGAGGGTACCATCTCCACCCCCTGAGCTGAGGGTACCATCTCCACCCCCTGAGCTGAGGGTACCATCTCCACCCCCTGAGCTAAGGGTACCATCTCCACCCCCTGAGCTGAGGGTACCATCTCCATCCCCTGAGCTGAGGGTACCATCTCCACCCCCTGAGCTGAGGGTACCATCTCCATCCCCTGAGCTGAGGGTACCATCTCCAGCTCCTGAGTGGGGCTGAGTGACGTCACCTCTGCCTTCCAGGCGTCCACTCTTACCTACTCTCTGTGGACGCCTGTCCTTTCACTAGATTCGGGACCTGTGGGACAGGGATGGTGAAACCCATACACAATGCAACTGAAGCATTCCCTGCCGTTCAAAACAAGCTCCTGGAGGGCGCTTTGGAAAGGAAGAAAGCTATCATTTGGAACCGTTTCTCTGTTTTCACATGAGGAAGGAAGGGCTGTCTCCCTCAGGTGCCCCGGGGAGGGAATGTTCGCCAGCAGCCGGAGGGAGGGTGTTAGAGGAGAGAGAGAGCCGTTTCTGAAAGCCGTTAGGAACAGAACATAAGGACTTCATTTCTCCTTTATGAATTGTAGGGAGATGGATTCAGAAAATAAACGCAAGCCTGCATTTGTCACTGTAAAGCCTTCCATTTGCTTGACAAAAAAAGAAATAAAACGTGGCCATTGTCTTGTGGCCTGAGTGCCTTTTCCTGGGACGGACAGGAGTTCATTTGCTTTATCTGCTGACGCTCTAGCTGGGCCCTGGGCTGGGATTATCCTTTGGTTCGATCTGATTATGGCCCAGTTGTGCCTGATTATACTGCCGTTCAGATCCGCACTGAGGACGGCGGGGAGAATCAGCAAAATACTACCCAGAGCTCGTTCTAAGAACCGCTTCCTGCCTCCTATCGCGGGACGCCAAGGCCCCACCCACACAATTATGAGCAGGCCCTATTCCCCTCAAAGCGCCCTGTTTTTCCTGGTGAAGTCACGCCAAGTGGCTTAGTGTCGCCTGAGTAAATGTTATGTACTTCCCAGGCTGGCTGGGAAACAGTTTGGGAACTGGCTCCTGATCCATCAATGGCAACAAGGACAGGCGGCTGCCGAAAGGTTTGCCAACCTGCTCCGCGAGCAACCCCGGAGCCAGGCATTTCCTACTGAAGGCTGGTGAGTGAGGAAGGAGAGCGCGCCCTGAAGCAGCGCCGTGCAGCCGGGTCAGCTGTGAGAGGCTGGCTCTGTGCACGCTCCAAAGCGGGTCACTCACTCACTCATTCTTTCTATTTTTTTTCAAACCACTTCCTGTGGAAAGGATGGGGATTACAAATCAGACTGATGCCCTCTCTACCTTGAGCAGCTGGCACTATAGACTGACAGGTAAAGCTATCTGACATGCATTTCACGCTCACTTGGTGATATGCTGGAGGCTACCCAAAGCCCCTGTCCCCCCCCCCAAAAAATGCATTTTTATTTCTTGCAGAGAAGAAGAGAGAGGGAGGGAGAGATGAAACACCCATGATGAGAGAGAATCATTGATCATCCCACACTGGGGATGGAGCCCGCAACCTGGGCATGTGCCCTGGCCGGGAATGGAACCATGACCTCCTGGTTTATAGGTTGATGCTTAACTACTGAGCCACACTGGCTGGGCCTTAGTGTTTCTTAATTCAATTTTTTTTTTAATCTCTCTTGACCCAGAGGGAAGAGAAGGGATAAAGAAAAATTTAGAATCAATAAATTATTAGTAAGAACCTCCCTCCAAATTCTCAGTCCCATTAGATTATGTATATTCCCGGAGTTGAATTGAGAGAATTCTATATGAAGTTATAGACAAAAAAGGGATGGGGCTTGGGGAACTGGGCGAAGGCATTAGGCAAAAACAAACCCAACCAAACAAAACTCACAGACAGACGTCTGTGTGGTGATTCCCAGAGGGAAGGGGGGAGGGGAGGGAAGAGGGAAAGGTATGGGTACACGGTGATGAGAGGGGACTAGCCAATGGGTGGAGAACACACAATATGCTATCACAGATGATGTATTATGGAACCGAGTACCTGAAATCTATAACTCTTATGAACCAATGTCATCCCGATAAAGGCAATAGAAATGCTTTTGAAGGGCTTCTATGGAAATCGCCTCCCAGGGCGGTCTGATCATGAATGCCTTACTGTGCAGGTCCTGGGGGTAGTCATGCCCCTGGCATATGACTTTTAGTAAAAGGTTTATCTTCTCCTTAAGCGAGCCCTGTCCTCTGTTCCTGTGCATGTAGGTGAACACGCCTTTGAAATGGTCCCCTTCAGGCCCCGCAGCAAAAACTCCCAGTCAGAGCTCACCACCTCCGTAACTCCTGTACTCTAACCCTGGCCTTGCTCTCCAGCCTCCCTCATCCTTTCTGGGATTCCCTCCCTCATTCCAAGTGCAAAAGAGACACTGCAGGCTGTCGTTCCCAGCAGCACGTTTTCTCAGGCTGTTGAGATCTTGTTTCTGGGAGTGTCATCAGTTTGGCTCAAATGAATTTTTATAGAAACCTTCTAGAGGTTTACGTCAACAGGGTGACGGCTGGTTAGTGGAGGACCCAGGGAAGGGGAACTGCACCCCAATTTCCCTTGGCTGTCTTCGTGGGGGGGGGGGGCAGTGAGGGTAAGAGGAAGAAAACTTCAAGAAAACTTGGAGTATGCAAAGACCTTCCCCCCCTCCCCACTGTGGACCTTGTGGCAGCTCGGTATTCCTTCTTCCCAGGGGACACTGGAGTGGAGAGCGGTAGTGGCTGTGCTGATTCTAGGACAGTGGGCTCTGGACCCCTCACCGAGTTCCCCAGGTCCCCAGAATCGCATTCCCATGTGCCCAGGAATGGCGGGGAAATGCTGAAGGACTCAGAATGCTCTCTTATCTCCCCATAACCCTTAGGGACCCTGCAGATGAAGACTGGGGTTCTGTCCTGGGCAGTCACAACACCTGCAAGCACAGACCTGCACTGGGTTTCCAACAAAACAAAAACTTGGTTTTGGGGGATTGTTAACCACCCAGTATTCCCCCTTCCTGCAAACAAGAGACCTCTAGCTATGCTGCAGTGGGATGGCCAGCGGCCCCTCTGGCAAGCCCCGGTGATTTTGTTGCTTAATGGTCCTGTGAGGGAGGCAGGTTCAGAAATTGACTCCAGGCTGCCATTGACCTTGAGTCTCCCGCTGCTTCCCTTCCCATGAATTTAATTAAATTATTTTATGCGTGAATGTTTTTTTAGTGACTCACTCCCGGAAAGATTGAAAGCACCTGGGGAGGAAAAAACGATGGCTACCTGTTCTCCACTCTCTCTGGACCAAGCCGAGTGCCTGTACACAGTGAACAGTCAACAGCTGTTGAGTGAATGAATCAACACGTCACATGCACACAAACATGAGGCTTATTCCTAGTTACAAGGGGAAGAGCCCCACGTGGGTTTGGGTATTCTGGGAATAACCCTGATCCAGTTGCTCATCATGTATGACCTTGACAAGCCATCGCCTTTTCAGGGCCTCGGGTTCTTTTCCTGCAGAATGAAAGGTTTAAATTAATTCAGTGATTTGTGACCTGTGCTCTGGGGACAGGAGACATATGCAGTGATAGGCTTAGGACCTCTTTTTCTAGCTCAATTAGAACAAGACTAATTTAATAACTTAAATATTAGGCTTAACATCGGAAGAGTGTATCTGTGGTTTACACACACATTCACAAGTGTGCACACGCACACATAAACACACACAATCATTAGGGAGAATGTCCCCAGGTGTCCTCACACCTTCCTGAGACAGACACGCCTGTCTGGGATCACAAAGAACATATGGTGTTTCTCTCCATCTTAACTTTGTATTAAGTGGTTAGGAACCTGAAAGTATTTTTAAGGATCTAGATTGTTTTGATTCTTAAATTCCCTACCAGGAATTGGTAGGAAAAGAGTTATGTCAGAGGTATTGCAACAGTAAGCTGGTTATCGCTCTAGAAACTTCATGTAGGTATTCTCCTAATCAGAAAAAAATATTCTCCTAAATGTTCGCAGTGTGCTTATATGAGGCATGCTGAGATTTCTCAAAGTACTTACCATGTACCAGATATTGCACTAATACGTTTAAAAAGCGAATAAAATGCAGCAACACTATGAAGTAGACACGTTGTCATTCTGGTTTTCATTTCTTCAATCCAAGTATTTATTTACCATCTACTATAACCTGACGACACTCAATGGCATCAGCAACTGGTGGCAAAGTAAAGACACTCAGGGTCCCTGCTTTCATGGCACAAAGGTGAGGATGGGGTGGTGGGGACCGAAAACTATCAGAAGAATATATTTTGATACACTGAGTTTGTGCCATGTCTCACCACTTTTACTGAAGATGTCCACACATCTCTGAAGAAAACAAGAGGATGATGGAATACAGAGTGGGAGGGTGGGGTGAGAAGAGAAGCTACATTTGAGGGAGTTCTCATGGACAGAGAACACTTGAGCTGAGAGCTATGACATGAAGCGGAATAGTCCTGGAGAGAACACATAAGTGAGAGCTCAGGGCAAGAAGAACTTGGCATTTCAGACAACAGGAAGAATGGAGAAACTGAGGCACACAGCCTATATAAAGAAGCACCACCACGATGGCTTCCCTCAGAAATGGGCTTAGCAGCTGTACAAAGCAGACCAGGGGTCTTCTCTGGATGAGAAGCTGAGTGGTTTGGGAGACAGTATGAATGCATTCAGTGGCCTGTCCTCAATGACGGTGGAGAATAGCACAGCAGTAGGATCTGTAGCCATCACTCGCCTTTCATATTTATATTAAGAAAAGTCCTGTAATATCCCCCTTCCTGCCAATTCCCTGGCTTCTGGTGAGCTGCGGTACCTTCAGGCAAGGATGCAGCCAGGTAATTGGAACTGCAAATTGATAACAATGAGATCTTTGAACTTGAAGAGCAGCAAGCCGTGACTGTAATTGACAATAGGGCAGACGTAATTGATGTCTGCAACGCTGAGGGAGAAGGCAGCAGGAACAGAGGGAAAAGGCTGGGACTGTGTTTGCCAGCATAATAACAATCAGCAACACTATTAATCGAGAAAACAGCATTATAACCTTGGGCATAAACCATGAATTTGTAAGTATAATTCTTACTATCTGTCGAGAAGATAAACCCACCTGGACCAGGAATGTGCCCGGGGAAGGTCCCCGCAGGGCAGCATGAAGTGGCCCTTGCTCTGAAGAGGTCTCAAAACCACCGAATTGGAAACAGGAACATTTCTCCAATGGGGGGCTTATGCCCAGGTTCCCTGCATTTGTTCCCATAATTCTCTTCCGTTTTCAGGCCCCAAGGGTTAATGGGTCCCAGGCTCATATCAGATTTTATTATTACCCAAATGTAAAAAATGCCACATTACATAAATAAGGTCTAAGTCCTGTTTGCTAGTTGTGTGTGTGTGTGTGTGTGTGTGTGTTTCTCACTGAGGAATGCAGGTAATAAAGAAAGGGAAAAGGTGTATTCATTACTCTCAGGCCACCATAGCTTTGGTGGGTCATAAACGATTATCATTTTATCCCCCTCCCTAGACCTATCAAACTTTGGAACTAAAATTCTGATGTAAACAAAATGTTCAGGTCCGTGAAATAAATGAATTTCCTATCTTAGAAACTTAAAAATTAAGTACTAATAATTTTCAACGTCTTCCAAATATTTGAATCAAAAGTTGATAGATGATTCATCAGAATAAGGTAGTCTAATTATTCTCACTAGGTTCCCTCATTTATTTACCTGTTACAAATACATTTACATTAAAAACAGCAGCGCATCTCTCTCTCAAAAATTTCTAAAAACAGCAGCGCAATTTACCATAGCTAAGATTCGGAAACAACCTAAATGCCCATCAGCAGATGAATGGATTAAAAAACGGTGCTACATCTACATAATGCAATACTAGGCTGCGGTAAAAAAGAAGGAATTCCTACCATTTGCAACAGCATGGATGGACCTGGAGAGCATTATGCTAAGCAAAATAAGGCAGTCTGAGAAAATAAATATCACATGATCTCACTCATTTATGGAATATAATGAACAATATAAAGTGATGAACAAAAACAGATCCAGACTCAGAGAAGCATCAATCAGACCATCAAACCTCAGAGGGAAGGTAGGGGTAGATGGGGTAAGGGGAAGAGATCAACCAAAGGACTTGTATGCATGCATATAAGCCTAACCAATGGACACAGACACCAGGGGGGTGAGGGCATGAGTGGGGGTTGGGTGGGAGAGACAATGGGGGAATAAGGACACATATGTAATACCTTACTCAATAAAGAAAAAAATAAAGGAAAAAATAGAATCAATTTTGGATGAAGCAGAGATAACGGAGAGAACAAATAAGCGGTATAATTTTACGAGTAATGAATGCCTCGTTTCCCTTTTTGAACTGAGTCCATTTGTTTCTGAGGTATATTTCCAGAATTCTCGCTTGTGTTGTGTGTACTATCACACAGATGCAGGCGTGAGTTCTTTACTTTGAAGATTGCATTGAAGGTGCATATCTTAAAATAAATCAAGCGAAGATAGAACTTTTGTTATTAGTGTGTAGTTGTGTAGTAGTAAATTGCAGTGAATGGGGCTGGATTTATCCTACTTTAGAGATTTATTGGTGTTTTCTTCATGGCTTGATATACGAGCAATCATTTTAAATGCCCCGTTGGCTCTTGAAAAGCAGGAACAGTGCTTATAAAGGATTTAGGGTTTGAAATACAGCTATACATAAACTATCGCCTGTTAATACAGTATGCAGACCCTCCTCGGTATACCTGCCGAATCCAAGATTATAGAAACGGTTTTCAATTAAATTTGTGATTCTGATTATTTCTCTTTAAATAGTTGAGTGTGTGTTTTAAGTCTTTAAATCCTAGGTTAAATGCTTCAAGGTTTACGGCTATTTCTACTTTCTGTATCTGTGGCTTGTGTTTTAGTGTCGATACACCATACCTACTGCACATGCACATATATTAATTCTATCCTTTTTGTTTCTCACATATCTCAGGGACTGACGGAAGTATTAAACATTCTGAATACATCTCTCTTTCTCTTTGTACCTTGAAGCAGTTACATACACTGAGTGGCCAGATTATGATGATCTCTGAATGCATAATAATCTGGCCACACACTAGAGGCCCAGTGCATGAATTCGCGTGTGGGTGTGGGCCAGCCAGCCTGACCAGGGGGAGGGGACGTGGGTGGTTGGCTGGCCTGCCTGCTGGTTGAAATCCTGGTTGAGGGGACAATTTGCATATTAGCCTTTTATTATATAGGATATACACGGAGTGGCCAGATTATTATGCGTTCAGAGATCATCATAATATGGCCACCCAGTGTATTTACACAGATTACCACTTCCAGTCTGTGGACTGTATGTGTCCTAACAAACAGTGCCCTTACAGCTCATTGTGGACCCTACTCTCATATTGTCATGGAATCTCCAATTTCTTTGCACTTTTTAATGCATTTATGTTGTTGCAAGTATATAGTTTGAGTATATATTGTGTGTGTATACTCAAACTATATTCAAGAATTATTTATTTACCTACTTATTTGTTTGTTTATGTTAATCCTCACCTGAAGACCTAGTTTCCATTGATTTTTAGAGAGAGTGGAAGGGAAGGAGGGAGAGACAGGGAAACATCAATTTGTTGTTCCACTTAAAGATGCATGCCTTGGTTGCTTCGTGCATGTGCCCTGACCCAGGATCAAAACCATAACCTTGGCACATCCAGTGTCTCCGCTTCCCAGACAGAACAGCTCAGTGTCTCCATTCTGCTGCCTCCCCCTGATGCTGGCACAGACTTATCAGAGCACACTCAATGCATAACCTGCTGTGCCCACAGGCTCTGCCCTGTCAGACCAGGGACTTAAAGGACATGCGGCCGATTGGTTTGTCCTGGCATAACCTGCACTTATAATAGTATAATGCTCGGCGCCGGGGGAGGGCTGCTCACGGAGGTTTATAGAATGAATGACTGGACATGTGACTGTCATGTGACTGTCATCACTGGGAGAACATCTATCAGAAAGTCCTGAGACTAGAATTCATCACCTGAGAAACTATGTGTGTGCCTTGTGACCTCACTGTACATGGAGGGGATTTGGTTAAGTAACTAATAAATTCCCCTCTGGCACTGAAACGTCAGGACTCTCTCAATTTATTTCTCCAACCACCAACATTTCTTCTGGGTAATAAGGCAGTTCTGTGTAGAAGTTTAACAAAAAGGAAAGTCTCTAAAGGAAACAAAACTCTAGAGACTGCACACGAATTCATGCACTGGGCCTCTAGTGTGTGGCCAGATTATTATGCATTCAGAGATCATCATAATCTGGCCACTCAGTGTATGTAACTGCTTCAAGGTACAAAGAGAAAGAGAGATGTATTCAGTATGTTTAATACTTCTGTCAGTCCCTGAGATATGTGAGAAACAAAAAGGATAGAATTAATATATGTGCATGTGCAATAGGTATGGTGTATCGACACTAAAAATACAGCTTTTACAGTACACCAGACACATAATAAATAAATCTCATTTGTTCTCCAAAACAACCCAACCATGTAAAGTTATTACCTTCATTTTACTTATTTTTTTTATTGATTGATTTTAGGGAAAGATAGGAAGAAAGAAAAACATTGTTTTGTTGTTCTCTTATTTATGCATTCATTGGTTGATTCTCATATGTGCCCTGACCTAAGACTGAACCCACAACCTCGGTGTATCAGGATGGTGCTCTAACCAACTGAGGGACCAGGTGGGGCCGGTTACCCTCATTTTAGAGATAAATTGAACCAGCGAGAAGCTACGTGATGTGCCTGCATTCACACATGACCTGGTATTTAAACTGGGCCCGCTGACTCTTGAGTTCTGCGCTCCTAACTAGAATGCTATGTTGCCTCTCACTGTCCTCGCGAGCTGGATTCCACTCAAGTGCAGATTGCATTTTCCAATAAAGGTCATCCTTGCTTACTCAGAGTAGATGCTCACTATATGTACATTTATTAAATTAATGCATGAGCCTGCAGCGTTTACTGACCAAGGTGTGGATGCAGCAGGCACACTGTGCACACACTCTGTAATTATAACAGAGACTCTCTCATTGGCTTTGTGAACTTTCCCATGTTTGTGTATAGCGGTTACTAAAATGCAATTAAGAGCTTTGTAAAGCACCAAAAGCAGCACTTAAGAAGGACAACAATGTACAGACTAAAATATTTTCCAAGTTCTTAGATTTGAGCTCAACAATGCCACAAACAAGAGCATTATTTATAAAACACAGTGGTAATAATGCTTCCTGCAGCTTAGTATAAAGAATCTACCTCAGCAATAAAATTGCAAATGGACTAGGCAGCTATAATACCCTACCTGTGCTCAATGCTATCAGAATCTAGCAGTGTTCACATCTGAACAGAAATTTAGATGTTGGGATTAACTTTACCATGCAGCTTCTCATTTTTAAAAATAGGATTTAAAAAATCTTATAACAGTGGGTACAACTTTTCTGAAATCTTGATATGCGTAGTTTAAGATGAAAGGTGCCATACGTTCGCTATACAGATTATAGAAGCACTGACAAGGAGAAGAGTGGAAATCTGTAACCACCACCCTAAAAAATAACACCACCTTCAAAATATCTCGTCTTGTGTAGGGTTGTGTGTGTGTGTGTGTGTGTGTGTGTGTGTGTTTGTGTGTGTGTGTGAGAGAGAGAGAGAGAGAATGTATTGCAATATGCAGGTGAGGATGTGAGCAATGACAGTGAAAATCCAAGTCCAAATGCAGTGTCTCCCACGCCCTCACCCATTAAGGAGCCTCCCCATGTTGGGAAGTCCCCACTAAGTATTTCTGAACTCCAGCATTTGCTAGATTCTTCCATGGTCTCAGCTTCCCAGTTTTAAAAGCAGCCTGTTCATTGCTGCTGGTGCTACAGTCCGACACAGCCCTATGTGAGTGTAGCCATGTCGGTGCCAAGAGCTGCTTCCTGGGGCTGAGCTCCAGGCAAACTCGGGAAGACTGCTCCTCACCCTGCTCCCCACCTGCCCTGCAGCCCGTGCTGTCCCCTGGGCAGACGGTCTGGGGGCTACTCTCCCTTGACTCAGTCACTCATAGAGACGCCCCCTCAGGTTCTGCCTCTACCTGCCCTGTGTACAGAGACCCCAAGTAAACACAACAAAATGAGCCAGATGAGGGGCCGGGGCCTAACAAATCAATTTTGCTTCCTCTGCTCTTTTCTGTCTTCAGCCTGTTCTAGGACCCACCATGCGAAATCATGAATAATCAGCCATTTGTTTCAGACAAAAGTCAGAATCAGCAACTTCACACGCTTTCACCTAACCACTCAGCCTTTCTCCAACTTAAACCAGACCTCCGAAGCCCATGGCGGACTCCTGATCTATTTTAGTCAGACAGGACCACACACCTGGAGACCCTATTTCCTTCCTCCTCCGGCATCTGGGAGGCCTGCACACAGCATGATGTCCCTTGCACCATCCTCGGGAGACCCTGTTTTTACTCCGGCCTGTCTATTCCACGTCAGACGTCCCTGTGAGTCTCAGGCTCTCATGTCAGCATATGACGCCCAGACCCGAGGACTCACACATGCCCTCGTGCAGGCTGGCCCCACAGTCTCCTCCAGCTTTAAAACTGCCTGGTTCTAATGAGCACACACAGTCTCCGTGTCAAGTTTTCAAAGTCGCTTATGCAAGCACACAATGCCATTTCCCTTGTGGGGTATTCTGGACAAATCTCGACGTGGTGCTTGTTGTGGATATGAAACTACTTTAGCGCGTGTGTCACACGTGGACATGTGCCTTTTTTAAGGTGATTCTGGAGGGCAGAAACCCTGTCCCGAATTCTGTATTCCTTACTGCACCCGGCAATAGGACTCATTAAGTACTTGTCAAACTTGACTTCATTCATGGTAAGTAAGTAGATCCTGTCTTCCCAGGACTAGTAAACGTTCGCACATGAAACATGAGCTGTAAATTGAAAGACTCATGGCTTGGAGCTCTCAGACACCAAAGCTGCTAAACACTACCCCAGTGCTTAAGGGTGCTAGGTACAGCCTCCTCGTCTGAAAGGATTCTTGTGGTTTCCGGATAATAAACACAATAACAATAAAAAAGAAGAGATGATACATAATATGTCATTTTGTGTTGCACTGTGAGGAAAAAAAAGTTGCTAATTAAACTGTGACATGCAATTGATTGGAAGAGGTATTTGATTTGCGAGATATAAACATGTCAAAAACATGCATTAGAATTGACAAATTGCTGAAGTAGTACGTAATGATCAGGGCATCAACAATGCTAATATTACCATAACTCTTGCTGTGGGTTAAGTATATCGTAGTAAGTGCCTTACATGAATGACCTCCTTTATGCCATGCTGTTGATGCTATTATTTCTATTTCAGGAACATAAAATGCAGTCTTGGGGAAAAAGCAGCAATTTTCCCAGGACTGCATGGCTTTCCAGCAGCAGCAGATCCAGGAGGGGGACCCGTCCCTCAGCCTCCTCAGGGTGACCTTTCATAATCTAATCTAGGTGCTAAGTAATTCTTCCAACCTCACAAGGTGTGTGTGAGCATTCGCCAATATATCTGTATTTTATAAACTGCAAAACAGCTTGCAGATAAGAACTTTTATTCCCCCAAATTACAATTCCATTGACTAGTTTAATTCAAGTGTCAGAATCACCTAGGGACAAGTAGAACTAGTTGGGGCAATGTTTTTCCAACCATTTGTGATAAAGAACCCCTAAAAATTAGTCCATCGGGTACTGGTAATTTTACAAATATGGACTCTGGTTAGCACCCCAAGCATGGATGAACTGGGATGAAATCCTTGGAGTGTCTTAGCCTACTCGTGTTTTCATACTCATGACTTGTCATTTTTCTGTTGCTCAATTGGCTTTCTTTCTTTAGTTCTTTTTAACAAGGTGCCAGGGGGTGCGGTGTTAACCACAGGGTGAAGTGGAAGTGTTGTAGGATGCCCTGAACAAACGTCTTCCTGTGATTGTTAATCAAGTGACGTCTGAAGGGTTTGCATCGGGGCTTCTACACAGATGAAAAGGAAGTTTTGGAGCTTCGTCTCCTCAGAGACCCGATATGTAATTGGTGGCTGTACTAGCGGAGCTCACCATTAGATCTTGTTGTTGCCGATCAAGGACATGGATTTTGTCTGTGAACCAAAGACTGCTCCAGGGAGGAGCAGACACATTTGTCCTGTCAGAGCTCAGGTATCTGGGGCTAAATGCTTTGTCTCTCTTCATCTGGTGTGCGGTCCTCAGCGGTCCCACAGTGAGTCACTTCTGGAGAAAGGGAGGGCCCCAGTCCCTTGACTTTCCAGCCTCTTAGCTGCTCTTGAGGAGTTAAAAGGGTCAAAATGAAGAACCACGTGACTGTAAGAGTCAACAGGTCTCCCACGTGATTTCCTGAGGTCACTCATCATCAACACCAAGGTGGCAGACTCTCATCCGGCCGGTACGCCTACATCACACACAGTATTTGCCAACCTTGCAAAGTCTGTGTGAGCACCCACTAACATATCTGTATGTTATAACTTGTAGAGGGTCTTGTAAATTGCAAAGCACCTTACAGATAAGAATTTTTATTCCTCCAAAGACAATTCCTTTGACTAGTTTAATTCAAGTGTCAACAATCAGCCAGGGACAAGTAGAACTAGTTAGGGCAATGCTTCTCAAATGATCTGTGATAAAGAATTACCAAGAATATTAGTCCATTGTGCACTAAATTTATAAGTATCAATAAATTACATAAAATAGAAAGATACATAAAGTACAAATTCTAATTATTTGTGATTAAATTCAATAGGCACAAAATTAATGTATCAAATTGCTATAAAAGTTACTAAAACCTCCCTCCCATTTCATATTGATTTCTCTGCACTTTGGTATTAACCTCTGGTGACCAGCACTGGACCTCATTGAGTAGCAGTGGACGAGGGACCCCCACCACGCCTGCTTGCTCACCATTGCTTCATGGTGTCACACTCCCCGTACCCACACCACCCAGACTCTCTCTTGCTGCTCCCCTTTATGGTTTTTGTTTGTGTATATTTTTAAATATATTTTATTGATTTTTTACAGAGAGGAAGAGAGAGGGATAGAGAGTTAGAAACATCGATGAGAGAGAGTCATCGATCAGCTGCCTCCTGCACACCCCCTACTGAGGATATGCCCGCAACCAAGGTACATGCCCTTGACCAGAATCGAACCCGGGACCTTTCAGTCCGCAGACCGACGCTCTACCACTGAGCCAAACCGGTTTTGGCTGTATGTGTATTTTTTGTTTTAGATTTTGGATTTTTTTCTATTTCATAAAAATATATTTAGTATGTTTATCAGACTATTTATAATTGCCTTTCCCTATGAAATATTTTATATTCATTATAATTTTAGTATTCACAGATATATCATTATATACAGTTATTGATATATGCCATTGTATATATGAATAATTTTATAAGGAACATTTTCCAATTTTTTCATATTTATGTATATATATTATATATAAACATATATTTCTTTTTCTGTATCTGCAGTCATCCCAACATGTATTTTCAAAAGCACTGTGAAACATTACAGACTCATTGTCCTGTGTTTACGCATGATCGTTTTGCTACCTAACTAAATTGATTAGTGATATTGTAGACTTTACTGATTAATAGCTAAAGAAAGTCTTCATCCTTTTGATTTATTCACTTTTAAAGTGAGAGCAATGCTTTTTATCTTAAAGATAATAATTTGGAAATGATATAGCAATAGTACAAGTAGTCAATTGAATAAGAAAATAACCACTTGAAGTGCAGTCCACAATGCAATTGTACTGGTTTCATTTTCAGCAACACAGTTGCGAAAACCTAACAACAAACGTTCCCTCTGAATAACATAGAAAATCACAAAAATTATATGTTTATAACAAGATTCCGAGTGTGAGGTTGGTATCTTGGTAGCATCAAATAAATGCAGACAATTGAACTTTACCCAGTAATATCATTTTTCCCTAAGAATACTGCAGTTCCAGAAAATGGAAGTTTTATAAAGCGCTGTAAAGTTCTATACTCAGAGGGAAAATGACATACTCTGAATTACAAACAGAAGGGTACACATTAACTGCAAGATCAAATCAGTAACCGGTCTTTGAAATAAACTGTAAAACTGTGCAGCCTTCAATATGCCAATGTGTCCACAATGTCCCTGTCCTCGCCAAGCCCAGGAAGCTAAGGAATGCGGTGTTTTGTCCCATGGTCCGGTCAGGTTATGGCGGGAAGAAAAGACCGATGACCCGGTGGGCAGAGGAGGTGAACGCGGTGATGGACATATCAGCTGTGTGAACCCCAGGAGCCGTCCTCCGGTGTTCATGTGACCAACTCTGAAATCATGTGCCTACGGAGGATGAGCCTTCACATGTCACCTTGTGTGGCATTTTCACATGGAATGTATCTTTAAAACATATAGCAGACTTGTTGCTCAATCTCCAAACCTAGGGAAACTTTTGCTCTGGTGAAGAATGGTATATTTTACAAAACTCTTGTATATTTTATCTCACTAGATTTTGTATTTTACAAAATACTTTTTATCTCCCAGGGAGTTAGGAAGGCAGGAGATAATGATCAGTTGGCATGTTTCTATGAGCAACGTGATCCACCCTACATTATGACGGGCCCAAATCCAGGCAGAATACAATGCTGGATCATGGAGTTCTGTTATTCTGTGAGAATTTCGTTTGGTCATACAGTGCACAGCAAAGGGATCCTGCATTCATATCCTGCAGCCTCGTCTGTATTGTAACTATCGCTTGCAGATCACAACTCTCAGTGGGTAACCACGCAAGGACACTCAGGAGGGATGGAATGACGCCTCGCTGTGTCCACTGCTGGAGGTTCCATCAGAGGCTCCGGCTCTGGGGAGGGAGGGAACTCTGTCACTCAGGGAGATAATGACGGCTGGGGAAGGGGCTCTCACTGCCTCCCAATACTTGCATGCCAGAGTCTCACAGAAAACTGAGCCTGCACCCATTCTGCTCGGAATCTGCCTCCTGACCCACTTCCCGGAGAGCCAGGATCCACCCCAGGAGGCGAGGGGCCTTCTTCTCAGGCGCACCATTCATACCGTGTGTGACCCTCTCCTACTTTTACGTTAATTACTTATTGATTCATTAGCCTGGCATTCAGGACTTTGCACCAGCCTGTGGGTCCGATCGAGTCTGCACTCCAGCCATTTCTTCCTCTGCAGTGGTTCCTGCCACTGAGAGCATATTCAACATCACATCAGTGCAGTGTCCACAGGAGCAGCCAGGGAGCCCTCAGAAGCCAGGCTGGGACTGAGACCCCCATGGAGCGCGGTGGACAGCGGGAGCCACGGCAGGAGAACAAGGCAGGCCTCGGTCCTGGGAGCAGCTGCATGGAAGGCAGAGGCCCAGGCCCAGTCTGAGGCACTGGAGCGGCAGTGCTACCATCACCTCCTCTCCTCTTGCCATCTTCCTCTGTCCCTTTTCATGGCCTAAAATAACCCCTCAGGGCACATTTCGAGGTGAGTCCCTCAGGCAAGATCTGACCAGCTTCGCCATAAAGACTGCCTTTGCCAAATACAATCAAGCAAGTGATTAGGGCAGAATTCCATACCATGTTGGGGAGGGCTCTCATGTTTCATTGCATAGTGTGGTTATCTGTGATTTATTACCTTCCATTTCTCACTCAGGGAAAGTTGCATGTATTCCAATAAACCTTGATTTTTTGAAGCACAGCTCAATCAGCATTATTTACAACAGACAACAGCACCTGTGGGATAAGTGCTTTCACCTTATCTTCCCGGAATAATAAATGATTTATCCAGAACAATGTAAAGGGGAAGAAAACACATTTGTTGGTACAATAACCCATGATAACCTGTGTATAAACTGGGGTTAGCCAGGACACGGGGACACCCAGCCGATTCCATATGTGAAAACTGCCTTCACCCCAGCAGACAGTGGTAACCGACTCCCTTCAGCAACAGTCCTTGGCTCTGGTTCCAGACCCTGCTATCAACTCAATGGGCCTTGATGATCCCAGACCATCACTGTGGAAACATCACCTGCTAGAATCACCTCACTCAACTCCTCCACTGTGTTCAAAGGAGGAAGGACTATACCTGTGAGCTTAGGGTGACAGATTATCCAAGGTCATTATATTTCACATAGGATATGATCTAGAACTTGATTGACTGTCAAAACCCTCCCTTCTTCTGAGGATCAGGGTGCTTAGACAGAGAAAGTATCCCAGTGCATTTGGCTAATCATTATCCTGTATAATAAAAGGCTAATATGCAAGTTGTCCCGTGACCGGGATTTCAACTGGGAGTTCAACCAGGGGGTGGGGCCAGCTGGCCAAAAGCCTATAGCCCTTCCTCCCAGCTGGCCCCACCCCTGACTGCCCCACCCCCATCCCACAGGGGCAGGCCAGCCTGGCCCCACCCATGCACAAATTCGTGCACTGGGCCTCTAGTATTAACAATAAGAGCTGTTTCCTGAGTTCCTATTTCTGTGCTGGGAGTCTGGTATTGAGTCTCTAAGCACTGGTTTTGTTGGTTCCGAGCACCCTGTGTGTTGGGACTGGTTCCCACTGGCTGTGCAGAGCTGACTGGCTCCTCTCTCCCGATGTCCTCATTTTCTGACTGTATATTGGCAGCTTGGTAGCATGAAATCAGCCACAGTGAGAGTATCACAGGAGGGAAGTCTACAGATGCCAAATTTTCTCCAACTTTTGCTTTAACACCACAACCTGTAACCTTTGTTAGCACATATAATTATGTCTATTTTCACCAATGAAGTTATTATGTCATAAAGAGGTTAAGTGTCAGGTATCCTGCCGCAGTCAACAGTCAGCATGTAAACTCAGGCTGGGGTTTGGATCTGGTTCATTGATGCTGAACCCAGTTCTCCCCAGTGTGTGGGTCCATGACTGAGGCTGCTCACACGCTCAAGCAGGGTCAGCCACTGTGAGTAAGTCACAGGTCTTCATAAATCCAACCAAACATTTCCCTTCCCTAATGTTTTGGATATATTGAATTTAAAAAATGCAAATAGCCATTTATCTTTGTAGAGCTTTTGAATAATCAAACAGTTATTTCCAACACAGTGAGTGTGTGTGTGTGTGTGTGTGTGTGTGTGTGTGTGTATTTAAATGGGTGACAGCTGTTGGGATAAAGCAGTGATCGGCAAACCGCGGCTCGGGAGCCACATGAGGCTCTTTGGCCTCTTGAGTTTTTAGCAAAGGCCAGCTTAGGAGTACCCTAATTAAGTTCATTACAATGTACCTACCTATATAGCTTAAGTTTAAAAAATTTGCCTCTCAAAATAAATTTCAATCTTTGTACTTGTTGATATTTGCTCTGTTGACTGATGAGTTTGCCAACCACTGGGATAAAGTATTGATGCCTTTGGCTCCTAGTGATACTGACCCTTTAACATTCACATCCCAATGACAAATTCAGCAGGGACCACAGGGATGGAATGACAGGCAGCAGAGAGAGGTAGGGAAGGAATTTTAAAACATCAAGCCGTAAGGAACATCTGGAAAAAAGCATGATGAGATTACATTTAGAAATCATCCTGGTTCTTCCTCTGTCAGACTATCCCAGCAAAATGCCTGGTAGTCTCTCTCTGCACAAGGAGTACCCTTCCACACCATCTTGATGGGGACCAGAACACTTTCTAAACTTGCACCACTTTACTGGTCTGACTGCTTGTGTTGACTCTCTAATCTGCTGTTATGGAAACGACAGATGTCCAAAGGCTATTTCCTGTGACCCACAGGGACAAGTGGCCTTAGGAAGAGAACTCTGAAAGGCTCAGAGGCAAACTGAACACAAATTTGGACTCTGCGTTTAAAAATCAAAGCAAATTTTTTGCTTGGCTGTGCTTTGATTTTCAATCCACTTCTCCCATGTGGACACTTAATTCTCCAGTTTGTGAAGGCCTGTGAAACTCATTTTCTGTTGTTTACTCTACACTTGTGAACGAAATAAGTCAATGAGATCATTTCTGGCTTGCACACCAGGAAGAGTGGAAGCATTCTGATAGAAGTGATCAGTCTAATAGAAATAAAGCAGACCAGTTATTTGGAATAATGGGCAGGCTAAATGATTGCTTAAAATACCCACATTTGATCAATATATTTTCATTCTTTTGTGAGTATTAGACATGTTACAACGATCAACTCTTTATCCAGTGAGAATCTATTGTCCCGAAATGTTTATTTTAAAGATCAAATGAATTGCCACAATTTCAATATATGCTTTTTAAAATGGAAACTAGGACACACCACTATAAAAATGTGTTCCTGTGCAGAAGTACATTAATTCTTTCTCATCTTAGGGTTTAAGCACAACTTCCAACTTGCTATTATCTGGCTTTGCTTAGTCCTTTCCTTTCTTTTTTTTTTTAAAAAAATATTTTAGATTTTACACAGGGAGGAATTGAGAGGGACAGAGAGTTAGAAACGTCAATGAGAGAGAAACATTGACCAGCTGCCTCTTGCACCTCCCCCCCCCCACTGGAGATGTGCCCACAACCAAGGTACATGCCCTTGACCGGAATCGAACCCGGGACCTTTCAGTCTGCAGAACGACGCTCTATCCACTGAGCCAAACCGGTCCCGGCTGCTTAGTACTTTCTCAGGGAAAACCCTGCCCGCTGGCCTGACAGGATGCGTGAGTGCAGAGGAGGAGGACTAAGGGGGCAGAGGCAGCAGGGGACACTTCCTGGGACAATGCTTGCTGGACGCCCTTAGGAAGATGAATCCTGACTTGTCAGAGGCTTTGTAGGAGGCCCCGCCCATGGAACCCACGTGACAGGTGTGGCTGCTTCTAACCTGGCAGCCAGGGTGGTTGACAGAAACACACAACCAATGACACCTCCTGTGGACTCCACCCTGGTGGGGACCGCATCCGGATGAGGCAGCCATGCACTCCTGGCTCCTGGAACCTACAGGTTATGGGATCATGACACCAGCTGATGTGATTGGGTTTAGCAAATCCTAACTTTCTCAGGAAAATGGAAACGGCCGGGATAGGACACAGAACGTGGTTGCAGAGAAGACACTGAGATTACATATGTGGATGGATTTGTGAATTAAGAATGTATTTTTAGAACATTTGTCACATCACACGTATTTTTCCTTCCATTGTTTCTGGCAGCATCTCTGAAATATATCCATGCTTCGCGTGGAGAAGACTAGTTATAGGAGGTGTTAAAAGTGAACATTGAACACGGGTGACTATTTTTCCCAACCTTGGATTTTCCTCATGCAAATTCAATGGTTATTTCTTGAAATGGAATTATTTCTGCCTTATTGTGAACTTCTGGCAGCATTACCTTAGGCGGTACAAAATTATTTCTAGATAATTAAAGTATTCTATTATTTAACCGCATCCTGTTACTGCTCCCTTTGCTGAAACAATGTTCCGTGGTCATGTTCTCTGCAATTCTCCAGGTGATGCTTAAAATTGCATCTCTGCATATTTCATATTTTTCTCTGATTGAATTCCTCACTGCTAAGTAGTGGGTCCCTATATAACTCATACTTCTCTTTCTTAGCAATAGTTGACTCCAAATAGGTCCATAAATGTGGCTGTTCAGTCCCCCAAAAAGGGAGTGGTCACAGAAATAATGTTTGTTAACACCTACTATGTGTTGAACACTGTGATAGGGAATTTATATACAGAATCTTCAACAGCAGGCCTGGGGTTATTATCTCATTTTACAAAATAAGAAAGCAATTCTCAGACAGTGAGTTAACATGATTGATACTGCACAGCTAGTAAGTTGTGGAGAGTGTGTATGTTTTAAAAATAAGCTGTGGTACTATAACTTTGTGAGTTTTGCAGGAAAATTGTGAGAATGTAAGGTTCCCATATATCCCATACCCAGCCCCTCGCTGCGAATACCTGAGTGGTCCACTTTGCACAGCTGCTGGACCAGCAGTAATCCTACACCTTCATCACCACCACCACCACCACCACCACCACCCCCACCACCACCACTATCTGAGGTTCAGCATTTATTCAGGTTAGTTTTAATCCAATGACCCTTTTCTAGTCCAGAATCTCTTCAAAGATCACACATCACATGTAGTTGCTATGTCCCCTTAGGCTCCTCTTGGCTGGGACAGTTTACATTCTCCTTATTGTTGATGACCCTGCTTAGTTCCTGTTCAGGCCCCAGGATGAGATTGTTCTCTAAAAGTCCTGGTACTTCTTGCCCAGCCGAGTGTAGCTCAGTGGTTGAGCATCGACCCAGGAACCAAGAGGTCACCAGTTCGATTCCTGGCCAGGGCATATGCCCAGATTGCGGGCTCGATCCCCAGTGGGGGCATGCAGGAGGCAGCCGATCAATGATACTCTCTCATCATTGATATTTCTACCTCTCTCTCCATCCCCATTCCTCTCTGAAATCAATAAAAATATATTTTAAAAAAAGTCCTGGTACTTATCTAAGACCTGGACACCAGGTAGGGTCATGTTGCTTCTAGGCCATGGTACAGACAGAGGAAAGAAGTGTGTGTGTGTTAATTAATGCTAATCTCGCTCTCTAATCCCTATTATTGTATGTTTCTATCTCTTTCTCTCTGAACATATCTACAAATGCTGTATCTTTCCATATATGCCTAAAGTACGTTAATATGAGTTCAGACATCCAGACTCTAAAATGGTGCAAGAGGTTGTTCACTGTTGGGTGGGAAGTGACGGTAAGCAAGGAGGAAAGGATAAGATGGTCCATGAAAAAACTGACTCCACCATTCCGCATCCATGTGCTTAATCACTCAATTCCAGTACACACATGAGCTGTTTCAGAACTGTTCATCTACCTCACATGAGACAGTATTACTCACTTAGGCACATTTTTTTATTTGAGTCTTATACACTGAGTGGCCAAATTATTATGACCACCCCATCAGTACTTCGTTGGGTCACCTTTTGCCTTCAATTCTGCGGCGATGCTTCTTGGCATTGACTCCATGAGTTGTTGAAAGGTGATTCAAGGAATCTGTCACCATGCCTGATGAATAGCACTGTCCAGTGCTGTGAGATTTGATGGTTGTGGAACCAGCTGCTTGATGGCTCTTTTAACTTCATCCACAAATGCTCAACTGGATTGAGATCTGCTGATTGTGGGGGCCACCTAAGCAAGGTAAAGTCTCCCTCATGTTCTTGAAACCACTCCTGCACAATACGAGCACCGTGGCATGGCGCATTGTCTTGTTGGAAGAAGCCATCTCCATTGGGATACGCCATCAACATGATAGGATGAACTTGATCAGCAACGATACTTTATGTTGTGCTATTCAGACATTGTTCCACACGAATTAAAGGGCCCAAAGGGACATGTCAGGAAAACATGCCCCAAACCATAATACTGCCCCCAGCAGCTTCAAGAGTTATACTCATGCATGTGGGGTGCATGCTTTCATGCTGTTTCCCCCAAATTCTCACTCTGATGCAACTGGAAATGCGATTCGTTGGGCCACATGCCTTTTTTCCAATGCTTGACTGTCCAATCCTTGTGTTGCTGTGTGAATTGGAGACGTTTTATCTTGGCAACTGCAGACAGCAGACACGAACAGGCCTTCGGCTTCCATATCCCATATGATGCCGTGTGCGGCTAATTCGCCCACAAACGTCGGGTGGTCATAATAATCTGGCCACTCAGCGTAGTTTCCGCTTGCTCTCGAAGTGATATAAGTCAGCCCCTCTTTCCTCCCCTCTTCACCGAGGTTATTCTATACATTTTAATAGAGTTAATTTTTTTTATCACCATTTACATTCCATCTTGGAGTCCTCTGATCTAATTTTTTTTTCTTTAAATATGAGTCTCTGCTGTAAAATTCTATTGATTTCTGACAAAGGAATAAGGTCATGTAATCACCCATATGGCCTCATCCAGAATAAACGAACTGCCCTAAAAATATATTCTGTTGAACCCACTGCACCCTCCCTCTCTTCATAACTCAGCCAACCCCGTGTGTTCCTTTGTCTATGTGTTTTCTCTCCAAACTCATCTAAATTGAACTATACAGAACACAGCTTTCCAGACTGAATTCTTCCATTTACAGAGCACATTCATCCTCTTTCCTGCTGCCTCGTTGGTTTGTTCCATTGTACGGATAAACCACAGTTCGCTTGTGCATCCTCCTATTGAAAGGAGTCTTGTTTTCCCCTCTGGTGTTGGACGCTGATGAATCAAGCTGCTATATACCGCATGCAGATTTTTCTGTGGCCATAACTTTTCAAATCAGTGGGGTGAAAACATAGGGAGGGATTGTTGGCTTGGGCAGTAAGAAGATTTTAGCGCTGTGAGAAAACGTCAAACCATCTTCCAAATGCGCCGCCCCACTTACATTCCCACCAGCGAGGACTGGAGGTTCCTCTTGCTCTGCGGGACTGCTGACAATGGCTGTTGTCAGCTTTTTGGATTTTAGCCATCCTGAAAGGTGGGGAGCGCTCTATCATTGTTTTAAATTGCATTTCTCTAAAGACAAAAGATAGTACCCAGGTGTTTCTTTTAAACAGACATGTCAAAGGACAGCTTTAGGTTCAGAGCACAACTGAGTGAAAAGCACAGAGTTCCCACACAGCCCTGCCAGCCATGTGGATGGTCACCCCCTCTGCCAGGTACCCCTGCTGCCACCGAGGAACTCACGCTGACATGTCATCATTGCACTGACACGGGCCGGAGGCTCGTCACGCCCGCCACCAGAAACCCCATCCGGCAGTGTTAGGAGATGAAGTCATGGGAGAGGAAGCCCAGGAAGGGAAGAGGACTGTACCCTCCTCCCAAGAGGGAGAGACACCTCCCCGCCTTCCCTCCCTGTGAGCCCCCGGCAGGAGGATGCCAGCTGCGATAAGGAGGAGGCACTCCCACGCACCCCCTCTGCCTGCATCTCAGTCGTGGGCATGCAAGGGGACAGAGCTGCGAGACAAACCTCCTCCTTACACCACCCAGTCCATGGGGCTTTGGTACGGCAGCCCCCACTGACCACGACACTCTCAAAGTCCATAGTGTGCATTCGGTTTCACTCCTGGTGTTAAGTGCCTTTAATATTCTTATTTGCATCTGTCTTTCATTTTTTTTTCTTTTCTTTTTTGAAAGAACAGTTTTTGATTCTTAGAAAGAGAGGAAGGGAAAGAGAGAGAGGCAGAAGCATGGATGTGAGAGCAAAACATCTCTGGGCTGCCTCCTGCACGCCTCACACCAGGGATGGAGCCAGTCTTAAGAGTTCCTTTTCTATTTTGAAAACAAGTTCATGATCAGGTATGCGATTTGTAAATATTTTTCACATAGTTTTTCATTTTTTAATAGTCTTTTTCATGAAGCAAACATTTTTAAATTTAATAAAGTCCAAATGATCACTTGTTTCTTATATGAATCATGATTTGGGTACTGTATCTAAAATGTATCACTAAACCCAAGGTTATGGGGATTTTCCCCCCTATGTTTGACTTTTGAAGTTTTATAATGTTGCATTTTATATTTAATTCTATGATGTGTTTTTGAGTTAATTTGTGTATAAGGTACATGGTCTGGGTATGAGGGTTTTGTCTCCCACACCCCCATATATACATCTAATTGTCCCAGCAGCATATTCTGAAAAGAATATCCTTTCTCAGTTAAATTACCTTGTGTCTATGTCAAAAATCAAGCCTATATTTATATGGTCTATTTCTGGCCTCTCCTTTTGTTTAATTTATCTGTGTGTCTATTCTTTCACCAACAGCATGCTGTCATTGCTACTGTAGCAATTTATGAAGTTCGGTAGCCTGAATCTTCCACCTGTGTTGTTTATCTTCAGTACTGTTCTGCCTATTCCAGGTTCCCATATAAATTTTAAAACCAATGTTTTCCAAATCTTGTTAGTTTATTTTTTTTTACATAGAGAATAATGTCATCTTCAAACAGAGAACATTTTATTACTTGCTTTCAGAAATAGCTTCTATTTATTTTTCTTATCTTATTGGACTATCTGAAAATTCCACTATGATGATGAGCAAGACTTGTGAGTAAGGGCATAGTTGGCTTATTTCCAGCAATTGGAAAATCTTCATTCTCTCACTATTAAGTGTGACGTTGTTAGCTGTTGGCTTTAATATATAGCTTTTATTAGCCTTAAGGAAGTTCCTTCCTGTATTAGGATTCTCCTGAGAAACCTGACAACTAGCATGTGTGTGTGTGTGTGTGTGTGTGTGTGTGTGTGTGTGTGGAGAAAGAGAGAGAGAAACACAAAGAGAGGGTGGGAGGGAGTGTGAAAGGGAGAGAGAGAGGGGGAGAGAGGTAGAGAGGGAGAGGGAGGGAGGGAGAGAGAGAGAGAGAGAGAGAGAGAGAGAGAGAGAGAGAGAGAGAGATTTCAAGGCACTGACTCGTGGTTATGGAGGCTAGTAAGTGCCAAGTCTGCAAGACAGCTGGTAGGCCAGAGGCCAGTGTGGAACTGACTTTGCAGGTCAGTTTGAAGGGCAGATCAGTCTTTGTTCTATTCCGGCCTTTAACTGATTAGACAAGACCCACCACATTAGGAAGAACAACCGGTTTTATTTAAGACCCAGCCATTGAAATGTCAGTCTCATCGAAGAACCCGACTCACTGAAACATCCTAGGAGACCACGGCCAGTATTCTTCTCATCTTACAGATGAGGACACTGAAGCTGAGAGGTTCTGAGGGACCAGCTAAATGACGTGCAGATAGGAATGGGCAGAACCGGAATCCCAGAGGACAGCACATTAATGATTCCTGCTCTGAGCACTAACATGACCTCCCTTCACTATCTGAACAAACATCTAGAGGACGATGCATGACTTAGAGGCACCCATTCAAGCTAAATCTAAGGTATAAAGCCTGACATGGCGTGATGGGACAGGAAAACAGAACAACACAAAACAAGAACCAAACACCCAAGGGCTTGGCATCTGATGAACCTCATCTCTGAAAAGACCATACCTTTGGGGTAGGATAGCCAGAACCCTCAAGGCTGGCCACACTTGGGTGTACTGGCTTCCTAGTGTTCATGTATTACATGATGGCACAGTTCTGGCTGACAATAGCACCCTTTTCTATATAGCACTGTATCCTGAGGGGTGTGTGTGTGTGCCCATCTCACAGGGTTACAATCAGGATGACACAGGGCTGGTTCCCATCTAGAGCCTCTAGAAGACAATCTGCCTCCTGGACATTCCTGGCCTCGTGGCCCCGAACCTCCATAATCAAAGTCAGCCAGCTTGCATGTCTCTGACCATTTCCACAGTCCAGTCTCCCTCTGACTTCAGCGGGAAATGGTCTGTAATTTCAAGGACCCTGGGATTAAATTGGGCCCAAGAGGGTAACCTGGGTAGTCCACCACATCAAGGTCCTTCATTTATTTATTTATTTATTTATTTATAATTCTCACCAAGATATTTTTCCATGATTGTTAGGTAAGAGTGGAAGGGAGGGGAGAGACAGAGACAGGGAGACACTGAAGTGAGAGGGACACATCAACTGGTTGCCTCTGGAATGGAGCCTGCAACCAAGGTACCAAGGCACATGCCCTTGATTGGAATTAAACCCAGGACCCTTCAGCCTGTAGGCTGGCACTCCATCCACTGCACCAAACCTGCCAGGGCAAGGCCTTTAATTGAAATGCATCTGCACAGTACGTGCTGCCACAGGGCTGAACACATCCACAGCCTCTGGCATCGGACATGGACGTCTTTGGGATGCCATGTTCCTGCCTTCCTCAGGGCATAAAGCATGTGATCTCATAAATACAGACTGAGATAAACACATCCTAGAGGATAAATACAGGGACCACTGCAAAGCCCAACCTCAGACTAAGATACTTTTCCAAACAGTAAAGAGAGCATTTTCCAGTTCTGTCCACATGCCTCATCTCACAGCTGTGAAATCTCCCTTACCTGGAGCTTGGCCAGGCCTTCCTTTGTCTTCTTCCCTTTGAGGCGCCAGCGACGGGAAGAGCAGGCACAGGCACAAAGACACCGTGGGTCGCATCTTCCCTCTGGGCTGGGCAGCCGCCTCTCCTGCAGAGGGAGGGAGGGATGTGTCAGGTGGTCATTGGGGAATGAACAGCCTTTCAGGATGTAAATAGAAGGAGCGAGATTCTGCGGAAACTTTTATCTGGTTCAGCTCAAAGATAAACATCATATTCTTCTTCAAATACACATTTTCTATTCACCCCTGCATGACCATCCCCAATCAATTATAATAGGGTGTCCCAAACTATATACACACTTGGAATAATTATTCATTCCAATGGGTTAAATATGAAATAAAAGAAACATCAAGTGACCTATCAGCTCTCTGTCTGTCTAGCTAGCTAGCTATATACCTACATTTAACCTTGAAGGAAAAGGAGAAAGGCTGTCCCTGGAAGTGGCTAGTAGGGTCCATGTGAAGCCCACTTGTTTTAAGCAATGAGTACAAATAGCAACAGAGCCCCCTAAGGAATTTCCCTGGTGAAGAGTGGTGTCCAGTTCAGAAAGGCCTCTGAGGGAATCTAAAGCACAGGACACCCTTAAAGACACTTAACTGCATTCTCGCCAAGCCACCCTCTATTACAAAATGAATTGCCAACATTTAGGGACTTTGTGTGAAATACGAATGGACCCACTCCATTTATCATCCCCGAATAAACTGTCATGCTGTCACAGGAGCAGGAATAGCCGCTTGCCTGTATCAAAAGCTGACAAAGGGTCCAGCTCAGAGCTCCCGGGGAGTGGCCCGTTTTGGCAGCTGGGTGTACGTAGGCAGCACAAGTTATGTTATAACGGTGTCAGTGAGAGCTTAATCTAAAAAGCCTGCTTGGACAAAGGAGAGAAGAGCTCATGAAAGCATGTCCATGGGAATATCCTAATGTTGCCGGTGTGTGCACAGCCACTGGTCAGGATCCAGAGAGGTTTTCTCCCTCTCCGAATGTGATAGTCCTCCCTTCGGAGCAGGCTGGCTCAGGTGCTGGGAGCCTGGAGATGAGGCCAATGATGAGAGAGTTTGTCTAACATAAGAGAAAAAGTAAGTTCTATCAAGACAGCCTATTCTCAGAATCCTGCCCAGTGACTTCTCTGAGGCCTATCATTATGGGGTGAAAGAAAGCAGCCTCGTAAAGGAAGAGATTAAGACTACTATGCTTTGCCCAGCCAGCATGGCTCAGTGGTTGAGCGCTGACCTATGAACCAGGAGGTCATGGTTCAATTCCTAGTCAGGGCACATGCCTGGGTTGTGGGCTTGATCCCCAATGTGGGGCGTGCAGGAGGCAACCGATCAATGATTCTCTCTCATCATTGATATTTCTATTTATCTCTTCCTCTCCCTTCCTGTCTCTGAAATCAATAAACATATTTTTTAATGTGCACTGTTGTTCCTAACATTTTCCACCACACCCTAACCGGGTTGTTGATGTGTGCAGTCGAGGATCTGCCTTTTGTTCACTCAGTAAGAGGGGAAGTCGCTGGGGAGGACAGAGTAAAGATCCCAGAATCCCCAGTGTGAGCATTAGGCCACCTCCAATTTGCCTTGAGTTCCTTCAGCTCCGTGTCCAGAGAGGTGGCGGGTGCCGGCACACCTCCTGCTTCTGTGTCTCTAGAAAACGCTGCCTTCTCTGCATGGGAGCCCCTTCCGGCTGGTGACACAGCCAAGTCAGAATAAGATCAAACCGAAGTGAGTGAGCAACTTAGCTGTCAGGGCAGGAGGCCGCCTTCCCATGAAGACTGGCTCGCCCCGCACTGGCAGCCCTTTCTCACATCTGGAAGCAGGGACACAGTCAGTGAGAGCCTAGCCTCAGACAGCCTCGGTTTGCACACTGGCTCCATTTATCTCCATGACCTTCTCCAAGGGCAAGCCATCTCCTACAACCCAGGCTTTCTCCTAAGGAAAACAGGAGATAGCCATACTTTCCCAGGATGGAAATTGTAATGGAAATGAAGTGCTCAGCATGATACCTGCGTGTGTTGTATGTGCTGAATACATTCTACTGTACTGTTGCCTCAAACCTTACAGTTTCCAGAGTCTCTGCTCCAAAATGCCACCTCTGCTTGTCTACATCAGCACCTCCAAAACTCAACAAACATAAAGTGAATTTGCCAGCTCTTCTCCATCAGCTCAACCTCTTCCTAAATCTGTGTTTCCATTATCTTCCCAAAGGCCCACATCAGATAGGACTGTCTGTGTCTGTGTCTCTGACACCTTGGCCTTTTATATCAATGAGCAAATCAGCACATACCTGCACACACAGCAGTAAGAGCCAGGGCACTGGTCACAGGTCCGAGTGCAGAGCTGTTTTTCTCTGGGTTGCAGGTCCCTGTCCTTTTCAGGATGCATGATGGCAGAAAGTCATCTACCAATGGCATCCTTTCACCATGAGTTAACGTCAATGAGATTTACGTGCATTTTCATCTCTTTTGTACTGACACAGTTTCCAATCAAACAAAATCTATCCCATGGCCTTCGAATAAAGGATGCTTTAAAATAAGAACGGCATAACAGTTCATTTTAGAACATGAAGTAAACTCAACGCCAGTACCTACAGAGTAAATTGATGTTTGTGCCAACGCTTTGCTTTTGTAATTTCTCTGGAGTGAACCTAAAGGTTACACTTTAATGCAGTGATGTGCTAACCAAAATCTACAGGTAAACAGCACAGTCCTGGGTGGCCTATGTAAAAATCTCTTCAACTACATGCAGTTTTCTTCCCCAGTGTGCTGGCATTTCCCACATGAGTTTCCCTTCTATTCAAAGAAATCAGATGCAGTGATGTCAGAAATTCACCAGTCACTGGGCACGTGGACAGGAAGCTGGGGCTCACACAGACACCACAAGACATACACGTGCACACATGCACACACACAGGCACACACACGCCTCCACTTAATGCTCAGGAAACTGGCTGAAAATAATAGGCTATCACTCTCCGTGACTGTGGATTGTTCTTTGTGGAATCAATGTTTAAGTGTTTGGGAGGAAGCCACTTCATCCAAGGACTGAATTAGAATTTTGAATTGCATGCGGCTAAACTGATATTGTGGTTCTTGTGTTTAGTTAATTAAAAGGGGTTGTTTGTTTTGTGTTCCCAGTAAAGCAGAAAGCTGCAAGGGTAATAGTCTTCTGAAAAAAATCATGGGCATGCCAGATCTTGGATGTTACAGACACACAATTCTGGGCTGGAAAGATAGAACACTCATTGAGGAAATGAAAGGATGGCTTGCCAAGCCCTCTGGTTTCTGCTCCTTCTCATTCCTTCGGGATCTGCTCTCAAACACCCATGCTGATCGCTGAGCACAAAACCCACTTCCCTCCCCAGCGCTCCATCTTGCCTCCTGGGCAGTATCCCACGCTGTTCCCAATTCCACTCATCCGACAACATGTCTCAAGACAGTCTATGGGTCGGGCACACTTTTCTGTGTGAGGGACACAGGTCTGAACACACAGGCCCTGTCCTTGATCTCCCATCACTACTGCTCTTCCCACCGCTTTGCTTTCATGAACTTACCCTTCTAGTCCTGCCCCAGGCTTCCCCCTTTTTGCTCAGACCTGTCCACTGTCCTATCATGACTGCATTTTGCCAGTTTGCTGCCGTCGCCCAGAAGTACATCTATATGCCAACCATCTCTTCACAGTCTATAGCCCATAGTGATGCCACTTCTGGGTACAGCAGCCCACTCATCACCTGGCAGATCTAATCTGAACTGAGCCTTGTCTGAACAGTTTCTTCTGATACCTTCCCAGATGCTCACATGTGGGCGAACGCTGTCTCATGTGCCATGCATGGCCTCGGACATGGTTTTGGTTTTGCATGGGCAATGGCTCTCAACTTCATTCTCACTCTCTAGCCTGCTTCATCATCACTATTGCAAACATTCCCAGAGTGGCTTTCATGTCCAGGAAATGTTCATTTCCTCCGTCCAGTCCACTCCTCAGCACACTGTATGACAAGTGTGGTCCCCCGGTTAGACATCCCCTGATGTCCAGTTGCTTCTTGCCACTTTGAATCAGCGCCTGGCCTTCCAGTGAGGACTTTCTGGGATGGGCTCTTGTCTAGTTTTTCTCACGACTTCCATAGCCACAGTCCAGGGACATGAGACTACCTTCCTGTGATTCCCATAGGAGCCACATGCTCTCATTTTCCTGATGACCAAGGCCTGTGGTGCCACTGTCCCTCCCTTCTCCATGGGAATCACCCTTCGGTTCTCTAGATAAAGGAATCTTCTAGTTCCTTTTTGGTTTCCTTGTTTAACCCATAGGATATGCATCTTGGAATAGTGTGGGATGAGGACTTAATTTTGTTTCTTTCCAAATGCTTTGCCCATCGCTCCACCTGACTGTACTTACCCAATCTTTCTATAGCTGGTTTTACAGGCTGCATTTGATCTGTCTGTTGTTTCTACAAATATTTTGCCAAGCTTCTAGAGACTGAGCTATATAGTGACACAGATACTGGAATGCTTGGCTATGGTATATTTATAACACATGTTAATGTCTGATAGGGCAGATCTTCTCACCTCACCTCTTTAAAGGGAAATCCCTTGTCTGTGCTACAGTTTTCTCCAGATGAACTTTATAGCCATTTTGGTCTGGGATGAGTCATCAACCCTCAGCATTTCAGACTCATAACGGCTCGGGCTTAGTGCCCAAGAGCGGGTCCGCATGCATGATTCCCCATCAGGTATGACTGTGATAACGGACCCAGTGCCATTTTGATAATTTTCAATAAAAATTTATAGTTGGAGATTGGAATACCCAGCCTTCTTTGATCAGCAGATTCTCTTCCTCCTGTAAGTCAATTATTTTCAGTGAGAAATTCTCATCTTAATTACTCAAACTCCATTAACCTCATCCTCTCCTTTGAAATAGCTCTCCGTGAGAAAGTAAATTATAACGGGCTTTCAGAAATGTTGGCAACTACTGCCTGGTGTTCACAGAATCATCAATCTTCCTAAATGAGGAAAACAGGGGAAAGTGGGCCGGCCGAGACCCTGCCCGGGGATGGCTGTGGGGCATTTACTGACCATTTGTGTGGTTAATCACTTCCATTTCAAGTGCGTAAGTTCTTCCGTGTTGCAAGAATGAAAAGCCAAGGTTGCTTAAAGGAGAGAAAAAGCGGGGAGATGCCCAGAGGTGGGCTGCAGGTGAAGCTATTTCCGTCCCTGCTCAGTAAGGCACATGGTCTCCCACTGTTCAGGGAATATAGGCACCAGGAATTTTTTTGTGAAAACACATGCCCAGAAATTGGAGGCTTTTCACACCCGACGCTTTGAGCTGCCAAAGCAAAAATAGCCACAAAGAAACACACTGGTCCTTTCATTATTGCCAGGGTCCAGCTTTGAAGGGAAAGCATTAGGTAGTTCCAAGGGCTTCTCAGTGACAGTACCACATGGCGCCGGAGTAGAAAGTGAACAGTGTCTCTGTGGAAACGGGGCCCCTGTTTAGGCTTCTACCGGGGCCACACCTAGCCCTCCTCCGTTAACTCCATTGCACCTGGCACAGCACATGGCACCTGGCAGAGCCACACAAGCCAGGCAGCAGTGCGCAATTTAAAAAGCATTATAAGCAGGGGTTCCTTTTAGAATTTACTAAGATTTTAAGTAAAGTATCTCTGGCTCAGGTCACAGTCACTTGTTCACCCCATCATTCATTAATTCACGTGTGACGTAAGCCCTTGCAGTGTGCTATGTGCCACGCTGGTCACTGGGAATATGAGAATAAATGAATCCTTTTCTCTAGAGTCTTACTTTGGTCCTCATTTCAAAATGGTTATTAATTTTGCTTCTGTTTTCCTGTTTATTGCTTTAAATGCTATTATCGTTTAGTGACTGGCAATTTATATATCTATATTTATATCTATATCTATAGCTATATCTATATCTATCTTATACATACATTTCCCCTTTTTACACCCACGGCGGTTGCAGACAGTTGTCTCAGAGGTCAAGTTAACTTCTATAATAATCCGTTCGGCCATATTTTGGACTAAGAGGGCAGTGCCATTGGTCATGGCTTGTTTGTTTGTTTTCAAAAAATATATTTTTATTTATTTCAGAGATGGAGGGAGAAGGAGAGAGAGAGAAACATCAATGATGAGAGAGAATCGTGGAGCAGCTGCCTCTTGTACACGCCCTACTGGGATCGAGCCTGCAACCCCGCCATGTGCCCGTGGCTGGAATTGAACCTGGGACCTTCAGTCCACAGGCTGAAGCTCTATCCACTGAGCAACCAGCCAGAGCCATGGATTGGTTTTTCTGAAGAGTTTAGGCCCTTCCTTCCTAAATTGGATCTGTTGTTAAACTGCTCTTGCTTTATCTCACTTTTATTTCTTTTTAATTGTCTTTTGAATAGATGGCAGTCCAGTGGGTTTGTACACTGGCTCCCGTCCCCTCTGAGTTCATCAAAGGACTGCGCCCTCCCTGCAGACCTAACTTTCCTCTGTGATCACAGGTGATGAACCATACGACTTATTAGCAGAAAAAACTCAAACACCTGAAAGCACTGAGCCGCTCCGAAGCCTGGACTCGACCTCCCCTGCCTGTTAGCTGATGAGATTTGGGGTTGTTCATTTTCCTGGGCTCATTAGTGGCCTTGGGGCCATCTGGGGTCCGCAGTGAGCCCCCTGGGGCCATGAGCCTCCTCCTCCCTGTTCTGGGGCGGGGCGAGCATTCCGGCCTCTGACCCAGCAGTGCTGTGAGTCCGGAGCTGCCTCCACATGAGTGTGCCGTAGTGCCCATAACTTCCAGGTGATTCTGGGGATGGAGGAGCGTCTGCAGGACCTGCGTGATTTACGGAGCCTTTCCAGCTCATGCTTCACGGACTAAGCAGGCGGAGGGCACGCGGCCCCCGCTGGGACACACACTCATCACTGCGAGTCTGTGGCCCCCGGGCCGCTCGCTCCGTGCTCCTGCCCCAGCGCAGGAGAGAAAAACCACCTGCGCTGCACTAATGTACCCGGTGACCCAGTTCTGCTCCGCAGGTGGGTATCGGTGCTTCTTTTAAATGGCCCATCGATGCAGTGTTTGCCGAACGGATTTAGAAGTTAACTTGACCTCTGAGACAACTGTCAGCAACAGCCGTGGGGGGAAATGAAGAGGATGCTATGGCTCCTTCAGTGCTGCTTTACCTGGAACATTAGGAGAAGCAAATGGAGCAATTGGAAGAGATATAGGGCGCTGGCTGTTTTCTGAAAGAAGGCCGAATAAGAAGATTTGTAAGCAAAGGTTTAGATGGCACAGAAGAGGCCTACAGGTCTAAAAAAATCACCACACAACATGTATGACAGTTGTACAAATCCTAAGCTGCCTTATAGAAATGGGGCTAAACAGAGGGGGACTTGGGGACCACTTAGGACACAGGGAGACGGGGAAGGAGCCTGATGTGGAAGGACCCACCCCCTCACGCAGCCAAGCAGGGAGGACAACTCTCCTCACCACCTTGTCACTGGTTCCAAGGTTAAGAATGACAACGCTGACATCCAGCACGCGTCCCAGTAAGCTATCTGTGTTATTTATACAACAATACCAACGCCCGCCTCTGGAACAGACACGTGGTTATGAAGGGAGAGGCAGCCACATCGCTAACCTTAGGGCTGAATCAGGAAGGGTTTTCTGGTCACACATTGGAACTATGGCCCCATCAGGCAGCCTGGACGGGAGTCGGGGACCCCAGATGGCCCCAAGTCCACTAATGAGCCCAGGAAAATGAACAACCCCAAATCTCATCAGCTAACGGGCAGGGGAGGTCGAGTCCGGGCTTCGGAGAGGCTCGGTGCTTTCAGGTGTTTGAGGTCTTTTCTGCTAATAAGTGGTATGGTTCGTCGCCTGTGATCACAGAGGAGGGTTAGGCCTGCAAGGACACAGTCCTTTTATAAATTCAAAGGGGGCGGGAGGCCAGTGTACAAACCTACTGGATGCCGCCGGGGTTCTGTGGTCCCAGGGCCCCGCGGCAACTCACACCTGCTGCTGCCGCGTGTCAGCTCCTGCCTAATCATGTATGGCTTCCGCCTGCAGCTCCCGGGGACATATCCGGAGCTCCCCGAGTGGGTGAAGAGCCCCAGACCACATTAAATGATTTTCTGAGCGTTGTTAACTGGGGAGAGATAGCCACAATTAAGTTAACCTGCCTCAGCCCGCGGTGGGCCTGCTCTGATGAACTCTCCGACTTCTCTGGAATTAATAAATTCAATAGCACAAGCTCAACATTCAGGAGAAGATGTATTTCCCCGCCAGACATGGAGAAATGAAAATTTCACTAAGGAAGCCAGTGAAACTCTGGCCTCGATTTCAAACACAAGTCGGGATGTTGGGTGCTGTTAAATCCTGTGCGTAATTTTGTGAAGTTTTATAGCTTCTGAAATAGGAGGAAGGTGTAATATCATAACCTTCTCCGTTGGCCACAGTGTATGAGTAAGACCATTCTACGAACACTAAGGAGGGGTGAAAAATTTCACGTCCCATATGTCAACCAACCAAAATGGGGATGCCATTGATGACTTGGTCAGAAACAATTGTGACAAGCAGATCGCATAACTATCACATGGGGAGAAGGTAAGGTGTGAGGCACAAAGAGAGGAAAAAGTGAGATGAGACAATGGATAAGGCAGTGCTGCCAGCCATCCCGGCGCATGCGAATGAATCCAGAGTCCTTTAATGTGGTCCATTTAGCTTACCTTCTGCAAACCTAGCATCTGCCCAAAGCTTTTCTGTGCTGTGTATTCACGGCCAATCTAAGTAACTCTCTGTGCTCTCATGTAGGGGGACTAATCTTCTCAAGTGGATACAACTCAAGTAAAATATATGTAAACTGAAGATCATTGTGAATGCACACTCATCTGTTTTAAAAAAGTCTGTATGTTATTAAGGACACTCTTTGATATGTTTATCTTCTATGAGAGTATATATTTCCAGATGGCTAAGGCCGCTTTTTAAAAACCTATGTATAACATTTGCTAACACTAAAAATGGGCTGAAATGATCAAACGTATCTCTTAAAGCATGATTATGTTTCTTGGAATTCCATGTGTAATGAGGACACAAGAGATTACTGACAGAATTCAGCTTTCATGTTTTTCTGACAAAATAATCTTTTAATTAATACTGCTTCATAACTACTTAAGGCTTGAAGTGGAAACTCAAGAAGAAAGATGAATAAAATAGTACTTAAAATGAATACACGCATCTAAATACCACAGCCCCATTCTGAGTGTTACAGCACATCACACCACACTTTCTTGTCGCCCTGTCCCACATGGAGGATTGTCAGCCTGTTGCATGCCTTCATCCTCCGGGTCTTATTTTATTGATCAATTCATTTTGTTCATTAGATCCTACAAGTGAGGTCATGTGATACTTGTCTTTCGTTGACTGCCTTGTTTGGATTAGCATAATACTCTCCAGATCCTCCATGCTGTCTGAAAGGGTAAGATCCTTGTGTTTTACTGCTGCATATATTTCATGGAGTAAATGTCCTACAGCTTTATTATCCACTCACCCACTGATGGGCACTTGAGCTGTTTCCAGATCTCAGCTATTGTAAATGACTCTGCTATGAGCACAGGGGGGCATACGTTCTTTCTGACTGGTGTTTTAGGAGTTTTAGGATAGATTCCTAGAAGTGGGATCACTGGGTCAAACGGAATTTTGTCCCTTCAAAGGCCCCATCTCCAAAACAGTACCATTGGGGGTTATGGTTTCCACACATGACTTTGGGTGGAGGATGGAATACGGTGCTCACTCCCCTCCCCACACACATTCACATAAACATCCCGCCCATGTTTGCCAGGCACTGAGCCCCAGGACCCTGTGCTACTGAAGGAAGGCGGGAGAGGCCTGACCCCACTCCTTCCTCCGCAGAGTCAGAGCTGGGGTGGGGGCAGAGGGGGGTAAAAGGGGGTGAAGGAGGTGGAAGAGACTGGAGGGGAGGGAGGAGGATGTCTGAGGCAGAGGCCCATGGAGTTACAGCTGCTCACTTCCTCCTTCGGAGCCAAGCACACCAGGACGCACTATTTCTCGGGATCGCTGAGAAACAGGCAGGTGCATGACAATGGCGTGCCTGAAACAGGACATACCGGAAAGAATAAAGCAGCAAGCCACGCTGACACCATGCCAGCGAGCCGCTCTCTTCCCGGCTCCGATGGCTGCCTGTTCGGAGGAGCCCAACAGGAGGGTCTATATTTAGTAATGGTACACTCAGTACAAGGTAATAAACTCAGAATTATTCTTTTTGATCTGGGGTAATTTCAGTAAAGCAGCGCACTATAATTACAGACAACCTGTAGTGTTGTTATAGTTGAGAAAACTGTTCTTATTTTTTTTTTTTAAATCTCATATAATTGTAGTTTTTATTTTAGAACAAGAAAATTCCCCCCCTCCACCCGCTTCCATGAAGATCCTGTGCATGAAGCTCCTGTGGGCTTCTTCTCGATGGTCCCCGTTTTCACACTTCCATCCACCTTGGCTTCCCCACGTGACTGCACACGGGCCTGGGGACCACAAGCTGTGCACGCCGAGGGCACAAATGGGGATCCAGAAAGAGGAAACGTGGGTGCAGGGGTGTAACTGGCATGGGACTGCCAGAGTACGTCCGGAACGGGGCAGAGAACGAGGCCATTTTGAACGGCTGACTTATAGAACCAGTGTTATTCCAGGACCAGGAAGGGGGCTTACAAGCTACAAAACCATGAGCTACCCGAGAAGGCAGGGGTGGGAGGGAAGTAAGCAAAGCCAACAAAGAGGAGAGGAAACGAAATGAGACTCATACTATGCTGATCTCTGCATCCGCTCGGCAGGCAGGCCTGGGCTCCCTCCCAGCAGCCTGCCCGGAGAGGGGGACACGGGCCTCACGGTGCACTGCCTCCGTGAGATAAACCGAGCCGGTGCATCGCTCAGAGAGGGTAATTATTCTCGGTGCTAGAATTAGAAAATTCTTTTATGGGTCCGCATAAAGGAGGCAATGTATGACTTGGCAGCATCCTGCTAATAACTCATTCAGCAGCCTCCGTTCCCACTGGGACAGGCACCAGAGAGCCCACTGAGCAGAGCGCCCTGCTTTTCAGGTGCCTAAGGCCCGGCTTTTAATGTCTGACCCGGTTTAGAGACACGGCCCCACCCTGAGTATTAATAGCATGGAAAGCTCTCCCAAATGCCCCTTTAGGTTAGCAGGAGATACGCTTATTCTAGTTAGAAATGTTTTTTTAGGGCAAGATTTATGTGACATTTGCCAAGTCACCAAACTTTGTGAGACTCTGAACTGTTCCTGTGTAGTGTGGATGGTAGAAAGGATATGGCCATTTACATTTGCTCTCGGTGCATTACTGTGCCAGGGCTGACATGACCCAGGGCTACAGACTGGGTGACGTAATGCCGGAAACCGACCTTCTTACAGATCTGGGCCTGGAAGTCTGACATCAGCTTTCCCTGAGGCCTCTCCTTGTGCGAAGATGGCTGTCTTTCCACCGGGTCTGCACATGGTCTGTCCTCCCCTCTCTCACTGCACGCCCAGTCAGACTGAATTAGGGCTGTACATGGACCTGTGTCCCTCAGTCACCCCTACAGACGCTGTCTCCAAATGCAATACATTCTTTAGGTCCCGGGGCTCAGCACCTCGACAGAGGATTTGGGGGAGACACAGTTCAGTCCAGAACACCACACTGACGGTTTTACATCAACTTCCGGGGGAGCGATCGCAGCGAAGTGCTTGGCCTCCTGGTCCTCACCAGGCTGACCAGTTCCAGTGGTCTCTGCCCAGGCTCTGAACAGTCCGGTGATGGGACACTCCATCTGTGTAGGATGCTGGCCCAGCGTCACAGGCCAGGCTGCGGCTCTGCCTCCACGCCATCATGGTGCAGGGACCCTCCCACATGCCTGTAAATCCGCAGAGATTCCTCTCAGCCCATGTACCTTGCTCACCCTTATCTCCAAGTATGTGCTTCCCTTTGATTTAAACTCTCCCCATGACCGCAGACACCATCCACCTGCTTCAAATGCAGGACTCAAAGCCTCCCTGACTTCTTTCATAATGAGCTGACCTTACCTCTGCCCTGTGATTAGCTGCACCTTGTCATGTCCTTACCAGCCTGCGATTCCGAGAGATGAGAGAAACATTATGTCTCTCTTAGTTTTACATCTCCTTCCTCTGATCCAGGCCGACCCCAGCTTTTCTCCGTAAGCCTGGGTGAGTGTCACAGTGTTTGGTGCCCAGGGTCATGCTGGTTTATGGGTGTGTTGGGGGTTAAATAAATGAAGAGACCACCAGCAGGCGTTTGCTTTGCCAGAGGAGCACTGTGCTCTCCACGCGGTCAGACTTCCCTGGCTGGCTCTGGAGAAAGTGGGCTTTCCTCCACCTGGCGCCATCCACTGTTTCCTCCCCCATTGCTTCCTGTCTCAGGGCAGCTGTCACATGACCAGCCGCCTGGCTTTAAACAGCACCTGCTAAGTCACCAGCCTGCTGTCTTTTTCCAGAGAACTTATTTGTACTGGAAGTTACTTGTTGACACCTATACACATTCACGAGGGCAGGACACTCGCCTGGGTAGGTCCCCATGTTTTAAAACAGCACGTTGTATAGGTAGTCAAGAACGTTTGATAAAGGAATGAGAGAAGTTTACATTTCATGTTATGTAGTTCAAAAAAGATGATATATATGCTTCTCTCTTCCCTTCATTTTAATGAAAAATATGTAATGACAGTAGCAATGGCATATATTTTTTTTTAATTAATGAAGGCCATGTCCATTCTAAGAAAATAAAATGAAAAAAGAGATTACTTTCTAGAACATGCGTTTAACACTCTGACAAAGGACTCACAGATATGGAATAACTGCCTGCTGGCGTATGTGTGTGTGTGTGTGTGTGTGTGTGTGTGTGACATTAAAGAGTTCTTATGCACCCAAAATATAAGCAATAAGAGAGAAAACAGATAAAACAGACTTTATGAAAATCTGAAAGTTTATGCATCAAAGGACACTGTCCAAGAATTGAAAGACAGCATGTGAATGGGGAAAAATATTAGCAAATTATATATCTGATAAGTTCCTAGAACATATAAGAGCCCTTGTAACTCAACAATGAGAATACAACCCAATTAGGAAATGAGCAAAGAGCTTAGACATTTCTCAAAGAAAATATGCAAATGGCTAACATGAAAGATGCTCAACATCATGAGCCCTCAGGGAAGCCAAGTCAAAACCACACTGATGTACCACTCCACATCCCTGATACCGATAACATTTAATAATACAATAAAAATGACAACAGCTATGGGCTGAGATAGTTACACACTGGAAGTCCCGCGCTTTGCTGATGAGAATATAAAATGGTTCTTCAAAGGGTTATTTATAGAATGACACATGACCTCATGAATCTAAAGTACACAGCCAAGAATTGAAAAAAGACCAACAACTACACGGACATGCATGTTTTAGCAACAACTTCACACTTACAAAAATGTAAAAACAGCCCCAATGCCATTCATGGGTGGAACTCAAAAACATCAAGGTTAGTGAAAGAAACCAGATACCAAAGGTCACATATCACGTGACTCATTTATATGAAGTATGGAGAATAGGTAAATGGAGAGAGAACACAGACCGGTGATTGCTGGGGGCTGGGGGAATGGGGTGGGTAAAAATTACTGATGGATAAAGGGGTTTACTTTGGTGGCTGTACAACACTGTGAATATAGTAGATTCCACTGACTGTTCACTCTAAAATAGTCAATTTTATGTTATGTGAATGCCACGTGAATAAATTATTTTCAAAATGTATGGTGCTGACTCCTTTGATAGCAACATTTAATTTACTTAATACAAACATTGAATAAACCTCCTAAGATAAGTAAAATGTAGGGCATAAACTTTATTATAAACTAGAGGCCCGAAGCACAAAATTCGTGCAAGGGGCTTGGCCCCCGCTGTTGTACCTCCCCCTTCCCCCGCAGCAGCTTTATCTGGCCTAATTAGCATATCATACTTTTATTATTATAGATAAGTGACTATGTAAAAATATATATTATTTAAATCCTGTGTCATGGCTCAATGCCAGTTCTCTACCTGTCTTTACAGAATGAAGATGTTCTTTTTCTTTTAGGCTGAGAGATTATTTCCTGCATTACACAAAGATTGGCCAATTTAATTTCTTATCTCAACCTCCAGTAACCACAGCATTCCCTTTTGGACAATATTCAAAACTCATAATAGACACATTAAGATATTCAACATGATTTTCTTGATCAGTAAGTATTCAAATGAGGCATTTACGATTAATTACTCAACTCCTCTTACTAGATGTCTTTGGATCATTAGGGAAGCGATCCCCATGGGGCCCCAGGGTTTCCTGTGGAGACCTGCAGGGGCTAGGACACTCTGGGAGTGAGGTCACGCCAAGGCAGAGCCCTGGAGGGAGCTGGCTATCCAGGGGCTGTAGCCACTTGAGCCCTTTGTCCCAAACTGTCCCTCCCCCTGCGTGCTCCAAGGAGAGTGAGGAGATGAGCAGTCCAGTCCTTCCTGGCCTGTGTTCTCTGTAGGGACCGAGAATAAGGAGCAGAAAGCCTGCTCTAAGAAGGGAGTAAGGTTCCAAGTTTCATTTATGGGCACATATTGTTTTTAAAAATAAGAATAAAATAATTAATGTTATTAAAAAAAAAAAGCACAAAAAAACTAGAGCAAGGTTTACCCCTTAGGAATGGGGAAAATCACTAATTTAATGTTTTAGTATCAGTCATGGATTTTTTAAAAATATTAATTTATCATTAAAATGTTTCCCATGCTGTTAGGAGTTTATATTCAGTTAAAGATTACATCTTTCCTCACTCACATTTTGATATTTTTAAATGAGTATTCCGTTACCATGGCAATAAATGACAAGGGAATGCATAGATTAAATTGGAGAGGCATCAAACACTAGATAAATTCAGAATCCATGCAACACCTTCATTTTAAACAAGTACTTTTTCTATCCCACCAACTTTGTAAATGGTAGTCCATCCAAACAATCTGTCCTAAAATTAAAAAATGATACTAAAATATGCATTTCTAGTGACTGGAATCCAACACAGTCACTGCAAAACATTTGTGGTAAGATTTATGTGTCTCTTTTAACCATGGTGACTTATGACAAGGAGATAAATACTTAGCAAAATTCTAAGGCCACAGACAACTACCTAGTAATCCTTTGTGTTTTCTGACAAAAACAAGTGAAAATTTGAGGAACTGTATATGAATTAAATTCAGAGGCATAAATAATTAATATATTTAGAAATCATATTTTCTCAAAGGGAAATGTTATATATCTTGTCCACTTGTAGTCACTACTTATAACCTTTACTCACAATTTTACCTTCATGCATTCTGCAATAAGTTATATATATATATTAAAGGTCTGGCTCATGGATTCCTGCACTCATGAGATCTCTCAGCATGGTCTGTGCCCTCTTGCAATCCAGGACCTCTCAGGGGATGCTGGACTCACCATGAGCCCGACTTCTGGCTGAGTGGTGCTCCCGCTGTGGGAGTGCACTGATGACCAGGGTACAGCTCCTGTGTTGAGCATCTGCCCCCCTGGTGGTCAGTGTGTGTCATAGCTACTGGTCGACCATACATACCTACATACATACACATACACACAACCCATATAATAAAAGCCTAATATGCTAAGTGTCTGGTCGTCTGGTCAACCAAGCAAAGCATTATATACTAATGAATGCTAAGGCCGCTCAACCACTTACTATGAGGTGCACTGACCAGCAGGGGCCAGACGCTCCAACTGGTAGGTTAGCTTGCTGCCGGGGTCCAGCCAATCAGGACTGAGCAAGGCAGGCCGAACATGTCCTGAAGCCCTCCCGTGGTCCCTACCTGGCCTGCCAACCTTCAGTGTCTCTCCCCAGCTTCAATCATACACTGGTACAGTCCCTCTGCCTGGCCTGAGCCCTCTCACAATCCAGAACCCCTTGGGAGATGTTGGAGAGCAGGTTTTGGCCTGATCCCACAGGCCAGGTCAAGGGACCCTACTGCTGCATGAATTCATGCTTCCCTATCAGCCTGATTGCCCCCTAGCCACTCCCCTGTCAGACTGATTGCCCCTATTTATCATGAAAATCTATTTTAAGTATCAACTCAAAGCCTTGGGAGGTATTGTGAGTAATAATGGTTTGCTGAGCTATTTTGTAATGTTTGTGCTGTTACAAGTATAATTGATGCACGTGACCTAAATAAAATGAAAAACACATAGTTTCCAAGTGCGTTACTCAGGTTCTCCTAGGAAAGGATGGATCCTTGTATTTTTAAATTTTATTTTGTAAAGACAAGTAGAATATTTAGTAATTAACAAATATTATTTATGAATTGACAATACTTTTAAAGAACTATAAACGAGCCTTATTTCATCTATAAAACTTGACTTCTTGTCCTAGAAAACCCTTATGAGAGAAGAAAAATTATATAGCCTTGGATAAAAAACAAAACAATTTCCTCCTTTTGTATCATCTCACCACCAAGCATTTTTTGTTACACATGCAGATGGTGAAAGGTGTGAGAAAGCTGATGAACTTATGAGTCCCCTTAAATATTTCATCAGAACTGAAATCTATTTGAATTGATGGCAATTGCTTTTTTACACGTACACATTTTTCAGGTATGGAAAGCCACTGAAAACTCTTTTGAAGATATTTAAAGCTCAATGGCTGACTAAATGATGGCCTTTGACCTCTCTTAACAAGACTACAAGCTACCATGGGAAGTTCACCTCCTCAGGTGGTTTTCCTCAAGCAAATACGTTCCTAGAGAACAACTGAGATGTCCAGTGGTTTGACTGATTGGTCTTCTCATTCTCTTTTTAGCCACAAGCCACAGGATATTGGCAAACATTATTCAGTACTAAAAGACAAAATAAAACAAAAAACTGCAAGTGATAATCCCTTTCAGAATGTCTACACACCACTAAGCCTGCAGGGCCTTGAGAAGCACAAAGTGGTGTGAGCACAGGTTTCCCGGGTTAATGGCTTGGGATCAAACACATTAGGAAGTCCGGCGGGAAGGGGATGATAAGGAAGCCTCGGTTCCTCTGGCTGCAGCAGCACTTAAGATAAAAACTCAGGACATTTTAGTGTGTGTCCAGGCCTAACGAGAGAAGGAAACACAGAGTGAATATTGAAAAGAACAGCAGGAGAACCTGTAGAATTGCTTCTCACTAAGTAAGAATGTGTAGCTCAGGAATAAATGCTTTTCTAGTTGTTTCTAAGGATCTCTAGTTTGGAAACTCCATTTATAGGGCAACTGTCTCTTCAAATAGTCACATGGACCACTCAATATAATCAATATTTTTATAAAGGTGAAATAAACCATTATATTAAATATCACCATTAGAATTATTTTCCAAATAAAATAAGTTCTGTATGCAAATAGGTGGGTTAATATAATGTGTTTATCTTTTTACTTTAGTGATGTGAATTATCAAATTAATACATATTACTCCATTCCCCTGATATAATCATTCTTAGCAAAATCACGTGTGTAGCCTTTAGTTGCTGTTTATTTAAACATATACCATCAGGTTTGTAGTAGTATATAATTTATTTTTACAAATGTTGCACGGTGGGGGGTGCCTTCAGCCTGTCCTGCACCCTCTCCAATCTGGGACCCTTTGAGGGATGTCTGACTGCCAGTTTAGGTCTGATCCTCCAGTGATTGGGCCTAAACTGGCCATTGGACATCCCTCTCACAATCCGGGACTGCTGGCTCCTAACCACTCACTTGCCTGCCTGCCTGATAGTCCCTAAGCATTTCTGCCTGCCAGTCTGATCGCCTCCTAATTGCTCCCCTGCCAGCTGATCACCCCCAACTGCCCTCGCCTGCTGGCCATCTTGTGGCAGCCATCTTGTGGTGGCCATTTTTTGACGATGTCACGGTGGCCATCTTGTGATGACATTGCAAGAGGGTATCACATGACGCCACCTAGGTTTTTATTAGGTAGGATATATGCACATACATACATACATATAGTGTACAAGATGTACACTGTGTGTGTCTGTCCATTTGTCTATTAGTCTCTCTGACACTACTTAGTAACTTTATATTTTCACTTACCCACTGCCAGACCTGGAAGTCAATGTACAAATTTTTTCCTCCTTTTTTACAATAGCTGTATAACATATGAGAGATACAACAGATCAAATGTAGACAGCTGTTTTTGAAGGATATCCAAATAGCCTTCAGTATTTTGCTATTTCAAGTCATATTGCAGGAAATGTCCTTGACTAAGCATCTTCACCTAATGGTATCATTAACAATGTTGGTCAAATTCCCAGAAGTTAAACTGCTCTGTCAAAGGTCGTGTGCTTATCTGAAATCTTAATATATTTGACAAAACCCCTGAAAAGGCCATGGCTGTTGCAGCTGAGACCTCTGGTGCCCAAGCTCCAGGTCACTAGACATCAATGGGGATGAGAGGGCATAGTTTCATGTCAAACTGCAAAAACAAGCACATCTGTCCAGTCCCCAGCACGTTCCTCAGACTCACATTCATAAAGAGTACACAGAACCAAAGGACGTTAAGCAGCCATCGGTAGACAGAAGTTGTGAGCAGTCCTGGGCAGGTAAAAACTTCAGGAGAAGAATGCAGCTATTTTTGAAGGGATGCTGCTGCCGTGTGCAAAAATGGGGAGAAGTCCGGGAGGATTTCCTGGGCCACTGTAACCACCTGCTAATCCAGCCTCTCGTACAGCCTCTTGGGACAGGCCGTGAAGACCTGCATATATGTGTCGAGGCTGGAGCAGTGAATAGAAGTTTACACTGGACACTGGCAATGCCTCATTAGGGGCAGCAAAGACTGAGGGGGATGAGAAGCATAAGGGACAGCCAGCTTTCCATAAGTGTCCAGTCCTGTTTGTGATTCTCATTGAAAAGTGGCGGAAGCTCAGGTGGAGCTGGTAAATTGTGCAAAGAATAAGAGAGATGGTCTAATATGAAATCTGACTACAATATGAGCACAAGATTCTTCCTCAACACTTACAGAAAGTTGAGGCCATTGAGGAGAGAGAACCAACCACACTGTGACAGACGTACACATATAAGCACAAGAGGACAATATTTCAAACCTAAAAAGTAAGATTGTAGAGTGATATGCTTTATTCCCTCAGGGGACTAGGTAGATAGAAGGAAAAAGCAACTGGGACCATAACAATAAAAACTAAAATTGCTGAAATAGGCTAACATGGGGGATGGACATGGCTGTCCTGTGAATGAGAAAGCTGGAAATTAGAGAGACAGGGAAATCAGGAAATCCAAAACAACTGCTTGCAAATATCTATGTACCTGTCAGAAATATCAGAACATTAAGGTCAGACTGAACATGATAATGGTTTCCAGAGAAAGTAAGCTAGCTGTATGGTGTGGGACTAATGGTTAGGGTTCGTTTGCATCCCTGCTTTTGGGGGCGGGGGGACTGCCACATGACTGCCACCAGGATGGTGTTTCTGTGTGCTGCCCTGAGGGGGCTCCTGTCCTGTCTTCTCTGTTTCCCACCCTGTGGTTCCAGCTTCTGGCAGCCTGTCACTCTCACTCATTCTGAAGTGTTTGCTGATCTGCTCTCCTGACCTTGGATTCATCGCCCTATTTTTTGTCTTATCTCCTTCCCAGCAGATTCTCCATGCCAAGACTTCCTGTCCACGAACATCACTTTTCTAAGTTGACCTTATGAACTGTGCCGTGGCCACCCCTACGGGCATGGCACGACCTCCCTGACAATGGCCTGGTCTCTACCTGCTGCCCCTGGCAATCTGCTGTCACATATCTGTGTCCTGAAAACAGAGAGATTTTAAAATAGAATCTCAGCCCTGGCCAGGTTGCTTGGTTGTTTAGAGTGTCCTCCCACACGCCAAAGTTGTAGGTTCCGTCCCGTCAGGGCAAATGCAAGAAATAACCAATTAATGCATAAATAAGAGGAACAACAAATTGAAATTTCTCTCTCTCTCAAATCAACCCATCAATAAAAAAAATATTAGAAGCTCATATTTTAGGCCTTAATGATGGTTTGCAGCCCTTTAAAATGTGTACATCTGAACGCATTTAAAAAACAGCTGTGGTATGTTTGAACATATTTTAAAAATGCACGTCATACATTAACACATTCTCCTTGAATAAATGAGACAACAGAAGAGGCAATGATCTACTGTTGGGTGCCATCCTCAGTCCTGGGTCCTTTTTCCATCCCCAAAGTGACCAACCAGCTCCCTTTGGGGTATATCATTCCAGATGTTTTTCTCTATGGAATTATCTGCAGGCATCAAAAAAGAAACACGGTGTTTTGATGTTTTTGAAATACAAGTTTATCATACTGCATGTCTTGTCCTTCAATTAGCTTCATTCACTCTAGCACTTTTCTGTATGCGTGTATCTACGTCTCCATCACCTTTGAGAACTATTATATCTCATCTTTTAGCACAGGTATATCCTTATATGTTTTTCCATCACATTTATTAATGACCACTTAGGTTGTTTCACATGCTTATTTTATGAACACTTCAACAATGTGCATCAGGGAAGACCGAGTGTCTGTTATCCTAGCATCAATGAGCAATAGCAATGCCGGAAGCTTTAATGGATAATGCTAAGCTCCCCCACAGGACGGATGGCCAGACTGCCTCCAGCCTCAGTGGAGGAGAGTCCTTGACCCTCAAATTCTGAAAAGGCCATGCAGCCTTTTAAAGTATGCCGCCCCAGGGAGGAAAGAACACAACACTGCTGGCTTAGCTGTTTGTCACATTGCTGTGTCTACTTGCTGGTACACCTTTTCACAGGAAGGAACCTAAAGTCACTAAAGCAAGCAGTCATGAATCTGTAAGCACCCTGAACCCAGAGGCCATCAATGGTTTCCCTACATAAGGAAGTAATCTGAGTTTTTTAAAGAAGTTTCCCATCACGAATCTCTCCTCTGTGGCTATAGGAGGGAGTGGTATTCCCCAAATGAATCACACCAAACAAACACCAAAATCACAAAGCCCAACTTGAGTACAATGAAGGCAGATTCACACATCTGGCCCATGGTTCGAAAACAGTGGTCTCAGAGAGGTTCAGTCTCCTGGTCACTGCATCCAGGTTGTGCTTGCATTTTATTTTCACTACTGACACTGTGATTTCTCCTCGTTTCTTCTTTCCTGTGTCTCACTTCTTTCCTGTAAGCATGCTATTTTAAAATTTTTAGGATTCCGTCTTGATTTATTCATAGCAGTGCTCAGTGTATCTCTTTGTATAGCTTTGCCTCATGGTGCTCTGGGGATTACAATATGCTCCATTGGTGTTATTTTTAGCCACTTCAAGTGGAGCATTAAACACTTACTTCCTTTTAGCTCCTTTTACTCTCCCAATTAAAAAAATACATAATTGTTTTAAATATTCCTCTGCATACATTAAGTGACAAAACAGATATTTTATTTCCACCATCAAATATGATCTAAGCGACTCCTTGGGATAATGGTCTATTACATGTACTTCTATTATTAACACGTCACTCTTCTTTTCTTCTCAAGTTCCATACCTTCTAATTTATTTTCTCTTATGGAGTTTTCTTTAGACATTTCTTAAAGGTAGGTCTGCCTGCAACACGTTTTCTTAGTTTTCCTCCATTCGAGAAGGTCTCCATTTTCCATTCATTCCTGAGAGACAGTTTTTCCAGATATAGAATTCCCACCTGACAGTTCTTTTATTTCCACACATGAAAATGTTATGCTAATTCCCTCCAGCTCCATAGTTTCAGAAGAGAAATCGGCATTTCCTCGGTTGGTTTTAACATTTCTTAATTGTCTTTGATTTTCAGAAGTTTAATTATGAGGTGTGTCGGCATGGACACCGTTGTGAGTTCATCCTGGTGGGTCTGCTCGGTTTCTGAATCTGTGGGCTTATGATTCCACCAAAGGTGGAAAGTTTCAGCTATGTGTCTTCAAATCCCTCTCAGACCCTCATCTTTCTCCTCTCTCCTAGGACTTCAATATGTGAATGTTAGAACTTCTGTTACTGTACCACAATTTTCTAAGGCTCTGTTCATTTTGGGGGCGGGGAAGGAAGGTGATGGGATTCTCTATTTTCTCTCTGCTGTTCCAGCTGAGCAAGTTGCATTGTTCTGGCCTCAAGATTATTATTATTTTTTCAACTGTATTTTTATTTGAAAAAAGGAGAGGGAGATAAAGAAACATCAACGATAAGAGAGAACCATTGATTGGCTGCCTCCTGTATGCCCCCCTTGGGGATCGAGCCCAAAACACAAGCCTGTGCCCTGACTGATAATCACAATGTGACCTTCTGGTTCATAGGTTGTTGCTCAATCACTAAGCGACACAGGCCAGGCCTCAAGATTTTTGATCCCATCTTCTTTCAACTCCACTTGATTCTTGAATTTACCCAGGATGTTTCTATTTCAGTTAGTGCATTTCTTAGTTCAATAGTTCCTATTTGGTTATTCTTATAATCATTTCTGTAATAGATATTAGCAAATGATATTGCCAATAATCGCTGGGATCTTTTACACTTGTGTTAAGGATTTTAAATTACTTGTAAAACCTTGTGAAGGCTGCATTGAAGTTTACGTCCCATAGCTTCAACATCTGATTCATCTCAAGACTGACAGTGGCTGATCGTCTTTCTCCTTGAAGCTATGCTTTCTGCTTCTCGGTATAACAAGTGATTTTTGGTAGTCTTTTGGACATGTTCCATATGTTATGAGATCCTTGATCTTACTGAAATCTTTTAGGAGAAAGTTTTTAATGAGGTTTAGCATGTAGGTGATGAGTTACCTTTCTGAGCTGTATTCTAATGAGAACTGAGTTTTCTGACCTCTTGAAATGTGAATCTCGTCTGTTCTGTTCTTCTGCCTCTGAATTCCCACTGAACTCTTGCTGGAGGCACCTTGGGGTAGAGGTGCTCCAGGGGCTCCTGGGCTTATGACATGAAGAGGGCTTCCCTATTTTCTAGACACCTGGGGCAGGGGTGTCTTATCTAACCCCCGCTGGTGTCCAAGGGCATGGCAGCTGGCATCCCTTTCCTGATCCTTTGCCAGAATGAGCAGGCTTTTTTTGTTTCTTGTGTGTTGTTGTTTTCTTCCTACTCCTGTTAACATTTCCAGATCACAAATGCCCAATCAAAGATATATGATATACAAACAGAAAAGACAGGGAATTTCCTGTGATGTCTATCTTCTACTCATGAGATTCTTTCCAGTCTCGGTTCTTCTTTCCACCATTTTAGTCTTTATGATCATCTATAAAACTAGAGGTTCGGTGCACAGATGTGTGCACCAGTGGGGACCCTCGGGGTCTGCAGGGATCGGGCAGAAACCGGCTCTCTGACATCCCTAGAGGGCGGAATGGACCCCAGAATTGGGCTCCCTCCTCTCTGGTTCCAGGTGCGTCACCCGAGAACCGCAGCAGCCAAGTCACTGCAGCTCAGCAGCTCCTGCGTTGAGTGTCTACCCCTGGTCATTACGTATCATAGCTATAGGACAGTCGGCCGGTTGGCCAGTTGCTTATATTATATTTATATATAATTTCTATAATGTTTAGTTGTATTTAGAGAGCAGGAGCAGGGGGAAAATGGAATCTCCCACATCTTTTCCCTGAACTACTTTTTACAAGTTGCAATCCACTCTTACATCCATCATCTCACCTGCTTCTCACCAAAGCCTTGACAGGTTTGCTCTTGGGAAGGGAAAACTCTCTCCATAAGGTTAAGTTCAACAGGGATTGGAACTTCAAAAATGTATCTAACTCTAGGAGGCAAAATGTTAAGAATCAAGCTTCCACTGTAAAATAAAACATCCCCAAACCACTGGTCTAATAATTTCACTTTTAAAAAATCACTTCTGGCTCTTATCCAGAATTAAAAAGAATTTAGCATCCATGACTTCCTAAGAATGATCTAGGCTTCCTCTTAAATATACCACCAAGAGGTGCAGTAAGGAAAACTGAGAGCATTTCTGCCCGTTCTCTGACATCCATGAGTACTGTCCTCAGCTCACGCTCATCAGCCTGCAACTCCTCCTCTGCGAAACCTCCATATTCCATGTGGCCACCCTCGTTTAGATCGATTATTATGTGAGAAGCTGACCTACTTTATACAAATGCGAAACAAGTCCAGACACAGCACTTGTTCCCAGGAACCCTCCTGCAAACACATTCTTCAGCCATAAAATGCATGGCGCTCCCTTCTGCTTGCATTATGTGTGTTGTGTAGGGGCGTGCCAGGGAAAACACCTGCCTTCCACCATTCGGTCCGGAGCGGAGGGAAGCAGTGCGGTGGCGGTACAGGGAGGGTAGCGCATTGCCAAAGGCTATCCTTTCCTGTTCTGCCCACACATTTATTTTTCCTGTTGGAGAACTCGGGCGAGGAAAGATTTATGCTGTTTATCCTCAGGGTAACAGCGTGACATGCCCCGCACCCCACCCCTTCCTGTACAGGTTATGCTTCCTTAAGTGTGCAATGAACCACTCCGCCTTATATATTGCTCCAATCTGTTAGGCATGCAAGTGAGAATTGCTGGTCTGGAATTCTAAATCTTTCCACAACGCTTTTTATGGATGGTGTCAAAACAAAAGCAAATTCAAAATAAATAAAGCCAGCATGCTCACTTAACGTTAGAGCTTAGGACGAGCACCGAAGGCACCAATATACCAGTAATCCCAATACCCTTTTCCCCGGTCCACGGGTAAGTGCACTGCTGCTGCACATCTCACTGACTAACTGAAACCTGAGATGCAAGAGGCAAACTTTTCAGTTCTTCAGACTCTCTACCCATCTCAGTGGCCTCCCCCGGGGGCGGGGGGGGGGGGGGAGATGCGCCCTTCTTGGGACATCTGGCAATGTCTGGAGACAGTTTTGGTTTCCATAGCTTGGACATGGTGCCACTCATGTCACCTCCTGGCTGGGCAGCTGGGATACCACTAACCACCTCATGACAGGTGGGTCCCTCATGACAAGTTGTTGGCCCCAAGTCCAGCCAAGACTGAGAAATGCTGGTCTGCACCATTTTCCCTTGTATTTGCTCATTTATTTGGCGACTTGTGCCAAATGTTCACCTCAATCATGAATTCTGACATTGGTTTTGGTAAGTATCCTGTTGTACACAACATATGAAGAACATATGCTTTATCACATATCTGTATGAAATATATTTTCCTTTTATCTTGATTTTAACCTAATAGTTGTTACTTAAACAAGCATTGCCTTGTGGTGTATCTTATCATCTCTGGGCCGTATCCACAAGTTATATATTAATTTTCCACGGAATTCTAGATCCCATTGTAATGTAAACATTGATCATAATACTTTTAAGAATTATGTGCCTCAACAGAGGTATGGGAATGGATCACTTCAGGATAAATTTGTCTCTAGATTTAACCTTATGAACTTAAGTGTTTCCTAGCGGGCTCTGTGCTTGGAATTCACAGTCCACAGCTTCTTGAGCTGCATGCATAAGAACAGAGATATCCAACAGGACATCAAAACTCCAAAGCAGATCATCATTTCCAAGAAAACTTGACCAAAGAACAGTGACTGGGAGGCAGATATGATCAGATAGATGTCTTGTAGGTCCGCTGCCTTCATTCATTTTAGACCAAATTTCATTTCTTTCGAGCTAAGGCATGAGAAAATGTTAATTTGCGTGGGTGCTTTAGCAGTAATATTAATAAAGACTATTACGGTTTATTGCAATGTCAAAAAAACCTTTTTTTTTCTTTTAGAAACTGGAGTGTATTAATGAGAAAGTGACTGGCCCCTTCTCCCTGTGTGTGACGCAGGAGGAGAACCACTCGGATAACATCAGCAATTTGCCAGTTCTTGTTCTCTGTCAAACAACTGCTGCTGACGGCGCCTTTGAGTTGATGCACTAGGAGAGTTTTCATGCACATGGCTAACAGGCGACGGCTTTTAGCTCTCAATGACTTTAATCACCATACCATGCATGTGGCTCACCCACTCTATCTCACTTTAATGCATGTGTGCTCTAGAATATAGTCCATTTGTGCACAGAATCAGAGAATCCAGGCGCTGGAAGGAAACTTTGAGATCATTTAGTCCCAACTTTGCCATTTCACAGTAGAAACTGAGGCAAACGATGAGTGCCAGACTGGAAATGAAAGAATCAGATGTGAACTATGCGTGCTTGGCTCACTGTGACAGTGTCTTTGTGCTCCAGTTTGCTCCCATTCTGTGACTTCAAAATTAAATCCAGGCCTGATTTTATAACACAATTGTTCTCTTCTTACCAGAACTTTCCAATAAACATTTCATATTACAGATTAGAGTTGGTCATTAAATAGTCTCACTAGTTAATAAGTATTTAAGTGTGAGATTTTTTAAAATGATGAAGAAGTATTTTATATAAATCATTTTTCAGAGTGCCACACATACCTTGGGAATATCTGGTCTCTCACCTTAAAACTGGCCTATCTGCTCTCTGGTAGGTACAGGACTAATGAACATATCGTGGAATTTTTTTTTATTCTACTAACCACTAGTTTTCAACTTGGGGCAATTATTAGCATCTCAAAATCTAACATTTATACTGAATTTGACTCATTGATAAAGTTCCGTGGTATTGTACATGTTAGACAAATTCTGCATTTAGAAAATATAATGAATGTGCATAAGATTATTGTTAAGACGATAATTATTCTTCAACATACTCAAATGTAGAGCTGATTTTGGATGTATTTCATTTCCTCTTTTCCCATTCCATGAACAGCCCTGGCAATAAAGAATAATGTTCTAACATTATTTCTCTTAACAGAAATATTTGTGGTCATGTGGTAGCATGTGTTTCCATGAGCAGCTTCTGGAGCATGTGGTTCAGTGAGCAGCTTCTGTAGCATGTGGTTCAGTGAGCAGCTTCTGTAGCATGTGTTTCAATGTGTAGCTTCTGTAGCATGTGGTTCAATGAGCAGCTTCTGGAGCATGTGTTTCAATGAGCAGCTTCTGGAGCATGTGGTTCAATGAGCAGCTTCTGGAGCATGTGGTTCAATGAGCAGCCTCCGCAGTCCAGTGGATCTAAACCCAAGTTGCCAATTCATCATGTGGTTGTGATAATTAAAGAAGAAAATGTATGCAAATAAGTAGATGTAAGTACACACCTAGCACAGTGCCCCTCGATGCCACTTATGGTTGTTGCTATCATCGTTTCTGGATGGTGAGGAGATAGGAAACTCTGCCATGAGTGATTAAAGTAACTCATGTCCTCAGAGGTTCAGAGGCCTGACAGCTGTTCTCACACACTCCACGGGCTCTCGGGGAAGATGAATTAGACCTATTCTGTGCAGTTCCAGGGGTAGTAGCAGTGTTGGATGAAATTTAACTGGGAGAAATATTGGGCTTAACATCTGGAATGGTGCAGAAGGTAGACTAGTGACTGTTACACATGCACACGTGTGTGGTATGGCAAGGTATTTAAGCTGCAGATGAAATTAAAGTTGATAATCCACCGACCTTAAGATCTAGCAGTTAGTCTGGATTCTCTAACAGACGGACACAATCATCAAGGTGCTCACATGTGGAGGAGGGGAGAGAGGAATGCGTGAGAGCTACATGATCAGAGAGACTTGAGCGGCCACTGCTGGCTCTGAGCTAGAGAAGGAGCCTGAGCTGAGGAATGGGTGGCCCCTGCAGCTGGGAGAGTAAAGAAACTGGATTTCATTCAAGAACCTCCCTCTGGAACAGTGGGAGCCAGGACAGCACCTCGGTTTTAACCCGGTGAGAACCACTGCGAGCTTCTGACTTCCAGAAAGTGAGCTACTCCAAAGAGAAGAGAAGGGTGCCCCAACCCGAGGCCAGAGAGTGGGCAGCGCTGCCTGGAACGGGACCTAAAAGGACGCCCTCCTCCTTTCCACGGAGCTGAGGTCTGTGGAGTGAGACCATCTCAGCCATTCGTTCTGTGACGTGTGGATTCGGTGAAGCAACTACTGCTGATGTGCCCTGAAGGTAACAGTATTCAGCCATCTCTCAAAGCCTCACATTCACCTTTAACCTTTTAAAGCAATGGGTTACAAGCTCTCCCCTCTCTTATTTTTCTCCCACTACCTTGAATTCGGAGCATGCCTCTTATGCAACAGACAGACCACAGAGGTGCTGCTCTGTGTGACTCTGTGCCCAGGCTTCCTGAAGGAGCACCTAAGCCAGCCCTGCTGGCTTTTCTCACCTTCCTGCTTCCCAAGCCCTCGCCTCCGCACCATGGAGAGCACACCTCCTGTTTAAGAGGAAGCAGGCGAGTTCTGCCTCAGTGTGGAAGCGTCTCACCCAGGTCAAAACAGCCCAGCTACATGGATTGTCATGAGACAGACAGACAAAGAGAAAGCTCAGTACCTCTGGCCGATGAGCACACATCTGGCTCATTGCTGACGTTAAAAATAACATGGTGTCTCAGTGCAGCAGAGAGCACCACGAGTGGTGGGCACATTTGTGCACCATGGCACTGGCCCATTGTTTCAAAGACTGAGGCACTTGGCAAAGAGAGTCAGAATCCCCAGAAGACCAGCCGAGCTGATGATGATGCCCACCTCTTTCTCTGCAATTCTGAAGCCTGCTCCGCACAGCCCTGCCCGCCCCCAGGTGCTCCTGCTCTGCCGGTGCTCCCATCAAAGAGGTCACACCACAGATCCTCCCGTTATTCCAGAACCTGGTTCTCTCCCTCTCCTCTGTGCTGCGATCTTGCTCGGATTGCTTTTGCTCCCTTGTTAGCAGACAGAACAGCCCGGGCTCTGTTTTGCAGAATGAACACAAAGAGGATATGCTTGTCAATATGACTGGCTAGAAGATCTATGATTAAAAGTTATGTTGCTCATTACTGTGGAAAATCAAAGTGGGAACAATGCTCACTGACCATTTTTAGAAACAATTACTTGCTCATTGCTTCCCGTGATCTTTCTTAAAAACAAAGCTGTAAATTGCCACATTTCCCGGAGATGGCGACACACGGAGCAATTTGTATTTATGCAAAAAAGAGCCCATTACTCATTATTCCTTCAAATGTGTTTCCAGGAGTTTCTACCTGAAGGACTGCGAACACTGGTAATTATTTTAAGATGTGTTAGCTGGCATTTTATAGATGAAAACCTCCATGTTCTTGGGTTGACAGATAACTATCAATGCAGTTCATTTTCCCAAGGATAATGGTTGGAACACACGAGCCACAAAATCAATAACATGAATGATTATTTGTGAGTGAAATCAATGGATCTAACTCCTATTAAATGTGTCCATCATGAATCAAAACCATTACGCTAATGGAGGCAGCGCGCAGTGGAGTGCTGAGAGCCCTGGGCTTGTCTCCGAAGCTCAGCTCGCATTCTGGTTCAGTCTCAACTGACGCCGCTGAAAAGCAGGTATTGCTTGTTTTAAAAAGCCTTGCAACACACTGGTTGAAGATAGCTGTTCTAGCTGATCATTAAATAAAATGTTTTTCCATTTTAATTAAATAAACGCATTGTAATGAATTTAGAAAGTCTAGAAAATCAAGAAGAAACATTTTCATACTATTATTGTTCCGAAAGACCAGTTATTTCCTATAAGGGGATCTGCTCAATTATAAATAACTAGAGCTAGTCACAAAATCAAAATTTCAGCATGCAGAATAAAAATTGCAAAAGACCACATTCAACCCTTGCCTCTCCTCTAGGAAAGTTTACATTATGTAGCATTTTGAGGCTCTGTGGAGAAATAGAGACGAAGCCTGCCTTCCTGCTGCCATTCTATGAATTGAAGGTTGGCTTTTCCATTTCTGTAGCATTTACCTTTGGGCTTGCCTGATTCCTATCAGTTGGCATGAGCAGACAGACACACAGAAGACTTAAAAGCAGTTCACTTCTTTTCTTTTCCTTCAGATTGCTATACAATTTGCCAGTGTCTATGAATTTGGACAGGGATGAAATGGAGTGTTTGAAGCATCTCATTGGTCATTAAATCAACAAAACTGCTTTCCTTCTTTTTCTTTCCAAATAACGTTTTGGGGGTGGGGAAAGTTATATTGAGGAGAGAGCCTGAATTAGTTTGCTTGGGACCACGTAGATACAGCCTGCATGGTATTAGTTGAAGACCCTAGTCAATCCTAAGTAAACTTGTGTCAAATGCAAGCAGGAAGACATTTAAATATTAATAAAGATCCATCTCTTCCACAAATAACAATAGATGGGAAATGCACCATTGGACAGGGCTGCGTGCATGCAGATAAGCTCCTCGTTAAAACCGAATCCACCAAAGTAGGATTGTCAGTTAAGATAGGATGACACATACACAATAGAATCATATATAATTTAAACTGTACTCACTTTACAAAATAGACAATTGAACAACTGTAATTGATTCATGCATTGCAATTTCCAATTCCATTAGTTGGAATGTATATCCAAAATTGGGGCTGTCAATCAGGAAATGAATGCATGTTTCGTATTTCCTAGTTTTGACTGAAGGAGGAAAAATCGTGCTTTGTACTTTGATTCAACAGGACTCGACACATTTTGAGTTACACAGCAGCAAACAGACACGCTTCCTCCTGCCACGTAATTAGTTGGAGTAAATACATAAAACGGGTTGATATGGAGCCGTGTGGAATAACAGAAGTGGCTCGCGTTTCATTTACATTCACTTTATTGACTGTATGACTTGTCAGCGCTGTCATTTTGACTCCTGTTTACTTCTGTATTTTGAAGGACTCTATTTGTGTTCAGAGTCTATAAAGCTATACCGAATCCCTAACCCAAGAAGGTCATCTCCTATCTCTGAGGGCCAGTGCACTGAAAGACCTGATAATGAAATCTGGGACAAAAACGCACCAGCAGAGGAGTAAATATTTACGTTATCGAACCCAAAGATATGAAGCTCTCCAGCTCTCCATATTAACCTTCTCCAAAGAATACCCTTTCCTGAGTGTCTTCAATTCTTAATGTTGGCTATCAGGCTTCCTACAATATATTTTCAGTGTATTTAAATTTCTGATTCTTCCAATACTCAGCTTTGTGCATGACTTCAAGAACACCCACAAATATACCAGGTAGTAAGTAATGTATTTTATGTTTCAAATATCAGCCAGCATGGACTTCAAAAGAGTGAAAAATAATCACAAGTCTGGAAGCTAAGTCTAACTGGTCATATGAGTCCTCAGCATGATGAGATAAATCTTTTCATAATCTTGCCTTCATGATAATTGTGGTTTTTATTTATTCCTTTTATTAAAATAAAAATTCGGGATTTTAAAATCCCTATCTAGGAAGAGGAGAAATAGAAATGATTTGTTTAAGGCTCAATTTCTATTATATTAACTCAAATTTGACCATTTCCTCACCTACAAAAATGGTAATTTTACATGCTTCACCCTGATCTCGGCTCCAAATGTAACACGCACTTGCTCTGAACACTCACTCCTGAGCCTTAGACCCTCACCTAAACACGGGGAGCTCCCTACTACCAGTTGCTTCCCGATAAGAGAGATGCTACGTCCGAAGCTTTGTGAAGCTAGTGGCTGGAGCAGCTGCGTGTCCGTTGTACTGGACAGACACAGGATGTGGCCATACCTTGTGGTGTCACCGCTCACTCCAGGCCAGCGGCCTCACTCGCCTTCCTCATGCAGCTGCAGCTCCTTGTGGTCCCAGAGAATCCTAGAGATAAACAGCCAGTTTTATTATGTACCTCAGAAGACTAAAACTCAGTAAGATTTCCTGAAGCGGGCAGGCACCAGTGGCCTTCCAAATCTCTTGACCCTGCAGGTACCTGGACTCCAGCCACCAGTCAGGAGGGTGGGGATAGTCTCCCTGGGCCTGCCTGCTCATGTCCTTGTCTCTGTAGAACATACTTCTCTCAACCAACAAACCACCTGCTCTCTGTTCACCTGATCATTCAGGCTACTGCATCACTCCTCAAATGTTTACTGAATTCACAGGAAGAGGCATTCCATGCGCTCAATACTTGGGACACATGACAAGCTGAGGAGGTGAAGTCTTTGCCCCTGGAATCTCTTAGGAATGGAATGTTTATCATATGCCCATCCCACTATTGTATTTTGGAAGCTGCTGGGTGCGAGGTTGGGTGAGGGAGGATTGGTGAGCAGAGCCGGCCCAGCCTCTGCTCCTCCCTGCTCTACCCATAGCACGTTTGTGGCTCTCTGTTGAACATGGTGGCTTCTGCATCCCATTTTTGGGGGGCAACTAGTCTCCAGCTTGGTGCCCCATTTACAGGAAACTAGCCTGACTCTATTGGCTTGGCTCTGAGTATCCCTCTTCAAGAGCAGGCACTGATGGTGCAGAGCTGAGTTGGCTTCTCAAGTGGAGTTATAGGTCACTGTGGAATGAGGAGAGCTGAAACCACAGGCTTTCTTACATGGAATTGTTAAAGGAAGGGGGAAATAACATTTTATTAAGTTGGCTTGTTTCTCTGCTTCCGGTCAGATTTGAGAAAGACTGGAAGACAGAGACAACCTATAATTTCCTAGTTAAAGATGTTCTTGGCCTTGCAAGTCTATTGAGATCTTCTTGTCATAAAAGTTGAAATAAGGGGGGAGACTGGCAGAAAACACCTTTGGTTTGCTAGCATCCTTGTTATGGCCACTGGACATGCTGATGGCTCTATTTCTCCTCATCTGGACAAGCTCCTCCCTCCAGGTCTTCAGAAGAATCAGGCAGCCAGCCTCAGAATGCTGAGGTGTGTTTTCAGCTTTCTGCTTTCTGACTGTAGCACACCCAAGGATGACTTGTCTCTAGGTGAGCCTGTAGCCATGCCCTCTCTTGCCTTGCCTCACCTGGGGAGACTTCCTGTAGATGCTGGACTTCCTGATCACACTGATCACTTCCTTAGCTGCATCATGCCTTCTCCACACATGAAACAGGTATGTTAGTTTAAGGTAGAAGTTTCCTCTCACCTTTACTGTTTCACAGCAACGTGTTTTTCTGATTTGAAAAAAAAAAAATCTATCTTGGTTTTTCTACATAATGTTATTTCAGTGTTTCAGTTGATAGTGGAATCAATACATCAGACCGTGGCAGTTTCTGACCTAGACTATATCATCGTATTAATCAATCAACTTGTGGAGACCTTCAAAGTAAATCCCCCGACAGCCATAAAGCTGAGCAAGAAGGCCAGAGGACGGAGGCAGCCTTCTAGACAACATAAATCAGGGGCTTAGAAAGAAACAAACTCCTGGAGGTCACAAGGGGTATTACATGACAGTTCTCCGATGTGATCAACATTTGGCAAAACTACATTTCCTCCTGCGCCAACGTGAGCACGATGTGCCTAGTTTACTGTACACTGGAAATGTAAAATAACGATGAATTAAGGTGGTAAAGAAACCCACTGTTCCCATTGTGAGATGGCATGGGGTTGCCTTGCCTTTTCCCTTGTTAGTCTTATACTTGGAATTATAAATTATGGAATAAGAATGCAGAGGCGCACAGGCTTTTCATTTAAAAATTTGAGGAAACTGTAGCTACATAAAAAGTAAAATATACGAGTCGTTTGCTTCTTCTATTTCATCATTTTAAAGGAACTTCAGAGGACCTGCTGGAAGGCAGCCTCCTGAGGGAACACCTTAATGAGAAAGTGTAAGACCATCTAATGATCAGAGAGTAAACAGAGATCAACATGGAGGTTACTAACAGCCTGTTTTTCTCACCAACTAAACAGAGACATTTTTTACCAACAAGGACAAAGAACTGAAGGTTCACTTTGCTGCAATTTTTAACAGGGGACGCTGAGCAATCAAAGAAAAGATGGTAGGCTGAAGCTTTGGAATGCTGATCATAGGTGTGCTCTTTAAAGAAGTTTGGAAACATTTTTTTAACCTCAGATACTCTGAAGTTCATAAGAAACCATAACCATTATTTCTGTAATAATGGTTTTTCCTCATTTTGAAAATTATTGTCTCTTTACCCATCTTCCTCATCCACACATGGTAGTCACTATAAAGTGTTTCATACATGACCTGAGACCTGTGGTGTGTGTCCCTTAAAACAATAACATAGTGGAGCATAGTTTTCTTTGTGCAGAGTGAATTCTTATGAAGAACACTGAGCTAGCGTTCGTATTGTTTCTACAGCAAACACTGGCTTTTTTAATCTATTCTTTTAGCTGTGCAAACACTCATTAATTATTTCTACTGCACTGTATTCCATGGAAAGAACTCACTGTATTTATTCTGTCATCTTTGCAGGGCATGTAGGATGCTTTCAATTCTCTGCTTGTGCACAACACTGCTATAGAGACCACCCTGTATTTGCCACCATGTGGCTCCTGCACACATTTTTCTTTGGCTGATGGGTGGGGGAGGGACCACAAAGAAGTAGCAGGAGGGCACTGGGTTAATGCACACTTGACCTCATTATTTCTGATGAGTGGTTCTCCAGTCTGTGCCCATATGGGTCTCACCAGTGCAGCCCCTCATAATCCCCTGTCACCATCACCAGCTCTCGTCCTCCCAGTTAAAATGACTTCACTTCCTAATTTTAGTCAATGTGATGCTGGTATAAGGTAATACCTCATGGTTATTTCAATACTCACTGTTTTTCTTATTACTAGAAACATGAATCTCTCTTCATATACAGTTTCCTGTTTAATAAGTTACTTTTGTATAGCTTTTTTTCCTACGAAGTTTGAGGGCCTTTTGTTGGTGGTGGTGTCTGGAAGATATAATTTATATATTCTGCATAGTAATACTTGGGTTTTAAATATGGAGAATTTATTCTTCATACTGTTAATTTTGTCAGTGGTGTCCTATATAGAAAAATCAATCCACTGTTTTGATCTGTTCAGATGCATACATTTTTTACTTTACTATGTATTCTTTTTCTCAATCTTTGGGTGGTCAGTCTCATTTCTTTAAATCCAAACCATTTGGTTTCCAGGACTTTACTTCCTATGGGCTGACTCTCTATGAGTCTGGCTAACCCTCCCACTTGTCTCTCTTTTCTTAATGTCTTTAGTTCTCCCTCTCAGCTTCATCCAAGCTCCTTACATCCTCAGCTATTTTAAAATCTCTACCCACTGAACAGGTAACCTCATCCAATATATCTAATGCCAAAGCTATGAAGAGCAGCTATAGACTCATATGATTCCCAAATCTATACCTTCAACCAGCATGCTTCAGATAATATAGCTAAGTCCCCATTGAATCAACAATCAGGCATAGTTCTACCAGAGAAACAGAACCAGGGGGAGATGTGTATGACAGATTTGTTACAGTCAGTTGGGTTATGCAACTATGGGCCTTAGCTAAGAAAATCAGGAATCTGTGGAGCAGACTGTATGAAGGACTGAAGCTGTTCTCTACCTTTCAACTGATAAAATGAGGCCCATTCAGATTATAGAGGCTAATCTCCTTTACTTGAAATCAACTGATTATGGACTTTAATCACATCTACAAAGTAACTTCATGGAAATACACGGTTATTTGATCAACTACCTGGAGACTGCATGTAGCTCAAAGTAGTACATGAAAGTATCACACTCACTAACATAAATCAAACTCCTCCCTCCATCCTCCTCAACTCTCAAGCCTTCTCACTTATCTACCCAGAGCTGGTTTATGACAACTCCATTTTACCAGTTCCACCCACCAAAAACTGTAGAGTACTCATCCATCATTTTGTTCTCTTACACCTTTCATCTGGTACTGGGACAAAATTACTCAGTTCTGTCTTCAAAATATACCCATAATACGACCAATTCCTACCAGCACTTCTGAGATATGGTCAAAGCTACAAAAACTTATTTCCTACAGCTTCTAAGCAGGTATCTGTGCCTTAGGCCTTGTGCTCTTGGCTTTCTGTCCACACAGCAGGCCATGTGAGACCCTGTTAAGTGGAGTCATATCACTGCTCTCTTTAAAATGCCTAATTACTTCCTGTCACAAAGAAAAAGTGAAAGAAAACAGACGCTCAATGAAGAGTAGATGTCTCAATTTTCTCTTATGATTTTTTTTTAACTGGGGAAAGAAACAAATTTATATATGCAACATTTGTCCTTCACTGGGTAAACTAGATGTTTTAATTAGTAAAAAGGGTAATAAATATATAGTACATAGTAAGCACTTACTATGTGCCTAGGCACTTTTCAAAGAACTTCAGGTATTTTCATGGTTAAGTCTTATAACAATGCTATGAAGTATGTACTCTCATTACCAACAGTTTCATTCAAGAAAATTGAAGTGCTGAGAGACAAGCATCTTACCCAAATTCACAGCTTACAAGTGATGGAGCTTGTATGTGAACACAGACACTCAGGTTTTAGTGTCTGCACTAAAATTTATTTACTGTGGGAAGGGGACTACAATCCTAGTTTATAGGGATAAAGAGGTTAAGATAACAGAAGGTGTTTGAGGTTAGAAATGGACCAGAGCTTCCAGGATAATTACAAATTGCAAAGGCACACATATACACCTCCCCAAAATATCTAAGACAGACATAATTATGCAAGTTTTGTGAAAATAATTGGTAGCAGAAATGACTAAATAAATATAGGAACTGTATACATTTCTTAAACATTTTAGAAAGAATGCCTTAAGGTTGCATTCTGGGGAACCAATGCTTTATTAATGAAAATAAGTAACTACATCAGTAAGTAAGTGCAGGGTTTGGAGAGCCTTTATTTCTAATCAAGTAATAAATGAGAGCACAGTTGCTGTGTCTTCTCTTTCTCCTTCCTCTTTTAGGGCTATGCTGTCTGAATGAACATGTGTAAAGGAAAGGAATGTTGAGAATACAGATCTGAAATCTGAATAAGAGGAAGGAAAACACCCTTGTTTTTCAATGATTATACGTTTTACTGAAATGACTCCCATGATAACTGACTACTTGAGAATGAAGTCATACTAGGGTCCAAATCAGAGGTGGCTTATCCATGTCAAGGTCAAATCCAGCCTAGTTTTTTGTTTTTAAATAAAGTTTTATTGGAATACATCATGTGGATTCTCTTACATTTGTTGGTGGTTGCTTTCATGCTAAAAGGCAGGGTTTAGGAGTTGAGGGAAAGTAACTATGGCCTGTAAAGCTGAAAATATTTACACTCTAGCCTTTACGAGAAAAGTTTGTTGATCAGTGCTCTAAAAGAAAGTCCTTTAGGGTTATGATTGTATTGTAAGATTTACATTTAATAAAACTCATAGAAACTCTGCTTTCTTTCTATAGTTGTCCAAAGGGTCCAGTTGGTTTGGGGTGAAGAAGAAAGAATTAGGTCCTGGGGTCATGAGAGCAAAAACTCCCCTGAGGGGCACCAGAGGTCATTATGGCTTCTTACAGGGCTGGTGCTTAGATAGCAAATCTGCTTAGAATCATTTGGCACAAATTGCAATGCAAGCCCGGAGCTTTCAGAGCCCCCTGGGAATCATCTGTTTGTTTCACTGACTTTGAACAGATGTTCTCCCATTAGGATTTCAAGGCCCATAAAATGTGGTGAGGTCTGCGAATGCATCTGAGAGGGAGACCATAAAGGCAGCCTCTGCTCACTGTGTGTGTGAGCTCTTCCCCACCCATGGCCCACTCTGCATTTATTCTCTTATGCTTTGTTGCCCATGTACTCATTGGTAAAGTCCTCTAGTCAGTTTTCTTAACTTTCACCTGAAAAAAATCAACAACCTCAGATCCATTTATTTTATGGTTCTGAAACAGTATTAAAATATTTAAAATAACCCACTACCAAAAATAGAAAGCCTTCCAATGTATACTAGGAGGTATTTAGAAATTAAGCTTTTATTTAGGTGGCAGCATCAACATATTATAGGAGTAAGTGGGCCACTGTTCATTTATATCCTCTGTATATGGTATTTAATTTGATTAAAAAAACTGTTACAAGTATATAATTTTAAAAGTATGGGACTTACTGGATATTAAATTGTTTATCTACTTAAGTTTTTTTCTTGTTAGAAAACTATCTTCCCCACTGGCATCTTATTTATTTTTATTTGAGAGTGCATCTATGTCCCAGAAGTGTTTGTGTGCATGAACTTCTAGAACGACTTAACTGGAAATGCCCAGTTTATCAAACATTTGCTCAAAAGATACAAAGTTACAAGCTGTAAGCAAGTGACTGAAGATACAAAAATGCTTCCAAATTGAAATAACATAATCCATTAAAAATAGTAATTTTGGAATGATATTATCAAAATATTGGGGCAGGAACCAAAACTATATTCAGAGACTACTCATGAACGTCAGTGACTTTGTTCATTGTCAGAGGAATGGAGAATAAACACCTCAACTCAAAAACAAAAACAGTAAGAAACAAAATTAAAATAGAAGGAAGAAGAAAACATTAAAGATGAGGCCAAACCCACCATTCTATATGAAAAAATAATGTTGTTAAATACATGATCTGGTTTTCAAAGATAAAGGGATCCAACATAACATGAATATAAACAGTACAAAAAGATGATCTCAATGCAAAACTAAACAAGAGAAAAGGGGAAAACAAATAAACCCAAGGACAATAAATGGTATGTAAGAATGTTCAAGAAGTTAGCAATAAATTATAAGCCCAGCCAGCTTGACTCAGTGGTGGAGCATTGACCTATGACCTAATCGAATCGAGTTCATGATTTGATTCCTGGTCAGGGCACATGTCTGTGTTGCAGGCTAAATCCCCAGTAGGGGACATGCAGAAGGCAACTGATTGATTCTCTCTCATCAATGATGTTTCTATCTCTCTCTCCCTCTCCCTTCCTCTCTGAAATAAAATATATATATTAAAAAAAGAAATAAATTATGAGTACACACAAATATGTGCTTACATATGGTGACCTCATTTTAAAAAGTTATACAATGACTTTTTCAAAGCCACTTTGTTTTTATTCCCAAATGCTAATATTAATTATAAATCATTTTTAAATTCTATAAAATATTCCTTTAATAATAATATGCAGATGAAGTAGAGGAAGTAAGAGGAAGATGGATTCTTCTATCCTGAGATAGGCAAAAAGCAATCCAGCATTTGGATTCTAGCCTGAGGATGAAAGTCAGAGAACTTATTGGTTCTCATCGATAATTACAATGGTTTTTTTCCCTTTGAACTACATTTCATTTTTTGTAGGATTTCTTGAGGGGGTTCACAGAAACACTAAGCAGGAATTAGAGAGTTTCCATACAGCCCTAACCCATACATGCCCAGCCTTCCCTACCACCAACACCCTACACCAGAAGGACCCATTGCTCCACCAGATGAACCTGCACTGACACATAGGCTTCCTGAGGCCACAGTTTCCTAGAGGGGTCACTCAGATACGGTACATTCTAAGGGTCTGAACAAATCTATGATGACATGCCTGTGTGTGACAGCATCGCATAGAACCCTTTCACTGCCCTAAAAATCCTCCGTGCTCTGTCCATCCCTCCCTCTCCTCCCCACAGACAATTACTAATCGTTCTGTTGTCTCCATAGTTTTGCTTTTTACAAAATGTCATACAGTTGGAATTACACAGCATGGAGGTTTCAGATTGGCTTCTTCCACATAGTGATTAATATGCATTGAAGGTCCCTGCATGCCTTTCCAGGGCTTGATAACTCCTTTCCTGTTAGTGTGATATTCCATTATCTGGATGGACCACCGTTTATGTATCCCAGTCACCTGCTTCAGGATATCTTGATAGCTTCCAAGCGCTGGCAATTAAGAATAACATTTTTATAAACACCTGTGTGCAGGCTTTGTTTGGACATAAATTTTCAACTCATTTAGATAAATACCTAGATATGCAAGTGTGCAGTGTTGTTTTTTTTTTTAAGAAGCTGAATAGAAAAAAAATTATATGCTTGTTTTTTCTAGTTTACTACAACTACCAGCACTCTCTATACCCAGACCTCTTTTTTTTTTTTTTAACCTGCTTTGGGCATTTAAGATGCAACTATAATAGCATGGGAAGTATGTAATTTACAGTAGGAGAAAGGCATTTCTCACCCAAGAAGAAAACCAAAACTTCATACAAAGATTGTATTTACTAGCATGTGACTTTACCATGGATTTTGGGAAACCAGTCTGAGGATCCTAGAGAGAGAAATCCCTGACTTTCATGAATTGTCTGGAGGGGACATTAGGGACTTCATTTGTCGATATTCAATAATGAGATGAATTCTCTTTCTGGGTATATTTCCCTAAGTGCTAGAAAGTGGCCTTAGAAGACCTGGTTTTCGTATGAATCTAGTAGCAAAAAGATAAAATCCAGCCCTGCCCATTTCACAAAGATCTTTTGAGGAATATCTGAACTAAATAAAACCTTCTATACATGCTATACAAACATCAAGAAAACTTTTGAGTGACCCTGCATTTTGTACTCTCCTACAAGAACTCTGAGAAAGTCAGTCAAGGGCCAGTCCATCAAAGGACATTCTTTTGTTTCAGGATGGATGGACAAGTGGATTCTGCGGGCATCACAGGAGGTGTTGCTGTGGACCCACACCATGACATCCTTCTTTGCTAGACGTATGCCGAGACAGCTCAGCCAGGTTCAGTGAGCCTGAGAGGGGTTGGTGAAGGATTGAGAAAGGACAGACAAGAGAGGAAAGCTGGGTCTGGGTGGGACACTGTCCTCTCTGATAGAGAGCTAGTGAAAGCAACGCAGCCTGAAAGCAGTGTCTTTATTTCCATGAGGCAAAGTAAGGGCGTGGTTACAATATTCTCGAGAGTTTCCAATCTACTCAGTTACATGCACCTGGTCAAGCTTTGTTTATTTGCTGCACCTCCCACAGCCTATATCATTCAGCCACTGGGGACCACAGGTTCGGACCATAAGGTCAAGCTTACAACTATAGCCTTTGGCTCTAATTGTGCTAGGAGAGCTTTGCCCTCCAAGCTGGGACTGGCATGTGACTTTGCAGGAGAGGACCGTGCCCTCTCATTAGTCCGAGGCTTGAACCTGTCCAAAAGCTCTGGCCACTCTCCACACACGTGTCATCATGGTCTATTTCATCTCAGAAGGATTTGCTGACCAAGCATGCAGGTGATGAGAAACCCATTGCCAGGTGTGTTTAGAGAGGACCAAGTGAATCGTGGAGGAAATAGTGATGAAAGAAATTCGGCATTGCCTCTAGGTGGAAACATAGCTCCTTCTTGAAGAGAAAGTGACATTTCCCAAGTAACAATTATCTGCACAGCCATGAGTCCTAATGACTAAATCAAGTGTAAAAATGGCACACATATCCATCAGGGAGTATACGCATAGTTAATTATGTCTGAGGTAATAAATGTATTATTTCCACAGGACAAGGTAAACAGCCAATTAAAAGAAGATATGATATACACTTTCTCTACTCATTAGTCAAAGCATAAGCCATTTTAACATTGCCTAAATAATTTACGTGCGTTAAAATAAAGGGAAATGCTTAAAACATTAATAGGGTTCTTTACAGTTCTGAAGTCGGTAAGTCGTTATATGATAGTCATGTAAATAATTCACAGCTCCACTCCGCAGAGAGAAACAAAGGCATTTCTGCACAGTGCCAGTACTTCACATCTGCCATAGGCTTCTCCACCGGGCCAACCATCTCCAACGGCTTCTCACCAAGAACAAACATCCATGAATTTTTACAAACAGAAACTAAACCCAGTATGCCTCCTCCCCCACTACCAGGCACTGTTCAGGCATTTATCCTTCCACATATACTTTAACTCTCACCCTCTGTTTTTTTTTGGGGGGGAGCGGAGAGAGAAGATGTTGAAATGCTAAGGACCAGTGCCTGTGAATATGACCTTACTTGAAAACGGGGTCTTAGCAGATGGTGAAGATGAGGTCTTACAATGTGACTGGGGCCTTATGGAATAGGGACATTTGAACACAGAGATCAGAATGGAGTGAAGGAGCCCAGAGAATGCCATCCACACACCAAGAAATGCCTAACCTCCCACAGCTAGGAGAGAGGTACAGAGCCGGTCCTGGCCCTGTCCTCAGAAGAAAGGAGCCCTTAGGACACCTTGATCTTGGACTTCCAGCCTCCAGAATGGAGGTGATAAAGTCCTGTGGTTTAAGCCCAGTTTGTGACTTCGTTATACAACCCTGGAAAACTAACATGAATGCCCAAGGGAGGTCTTCTTTGCCCCTTATCTGCAGTAGCACGCTCCCATTTACTACCGCGTGGCCTCGCTTGCTTTACTCATTACTCATTTCTTTTGCTTTGCTCTCCCTGCTAGAATTAAATGTCATGACAGCAAAGAGCCTCTCTGATTTGTTCCAGTCAGATTCCCTCTGACACAGCCCTTGAGGGTGATGCATAAACACTGCTGAGATAACTGCATGTGCAAGGTATCTAGTGCGACATATGTCATCAGGCACTTTGGGACAGAAGTCACTGGTGTAGTCAGATCCCCAGCACAGGTCAGCTAACTGGGAAGAACTGGTGGTTTCAGAACCCTGAACTGAATGATAGTAACATGATCAGAGTAAGCGGAATGGGAAGGAGTGGAAAAATGAAAGTTAGTCTCTGGAATTAGTGTTTGTTGAGACTTACTATGAACCAATATTAGACTAGACAAGGTCATGTTTTACTGCTCTATCTCCTACCTTCTTTAACTTCTGTTTCTTTGTCTATGGGGTAAATAAGAAAATGCCCACAATTCACTCAGCATGCAGCCCCGTACAGCAAGTGTGCAGTAAACCCACTCCCAGAACCCAGCCTGGGAGGAACAGAGACAGCGACAGCTCCTGTGAGGGCCCCAGCCTGCAATGGCCCGAGCACGCTTGGAACCAGGATCACCTGGCCTAGCCTCTCATTCCGATCCCTACTTAAATGCCGTTTTCAGACATTTTTATAGCTACTGGCTTGATTAACACTCATTCTTCAAGAGTAAAAGCCTATTTTATTTTTGAAGATCAAGGAAAATTGGCTGCTGGAAAGGTCACCTCCGTTATTTTGAGACATGACCAGTGCTCGCAGCAGGGGGCCTGGAGGCTTCCGTCTGGAGCTCAAGCTGCAGGGCCTGGCACTGAGGCAGCGGTGAGGTTCAGAGCCACGCATGGCCAGCTCCCACCTGCTTCACGGTGACGTCCAGTTCCCTCTGACCGTGTTCCACAGACACAGCCCCTCTGTGTGGGGAGGGTTAGGAATGTTCACTCTCACGATGGCAATCTGAAATTTGGATAGAAAGCCGGAGCCAGGGTTTTCAGCACTGCCAGCAGTGACCCGGCCCCAGAACACTTTCCAGAGTGACAGGTGCCAGTCAGCACAGGCAGCTCATGCCATGGTGAGCGACTGTGCAGCCTTCGGAAAGGAAGATGGCCTGGCATGGAAGTCTGGTGTTGCAGAGACTCTGTCTTAATCTATTGCCTCTGATGTACTGTGCACATGTCTCTGGCAAAAAAGAAAACACTTCAAATTTGTAGAAAATTAACAATGTTTCTATCATCTTTAATGTATGCCAATATTTAATTAAAATAAAAGCTTAATTTGAAAGTGTTGCTAGTCAGTACTCTGTCCATAAACTTAATTAACTATGCCTATAAACATACATCTACAAACAAAACTCTGATAGGAATTTGGTACTTTTAATGCCATTTTCGCTTTTTGGGAAGGAGTCCATTTGACGAATTCCCATCTGTAATCTCAAACCTTTTCTAATTGAAAGTCCTCTGTGGTGAGAATGGACATCCAGAACCATCTCATTTCTGACAGACCGGGCAGCCAGATGGGCAGGCCCAGGTGCGCTGCAGCCATGCATGCAGGGACCGGAAATCAGAGGGCTCTGGCCATGTGACGCAGGGAATACTGAATAACACGCATGTCTTCAAAGGCAGGAGATTTCTGACATGAATGCAAGGTCCCAACTTCAAGCTATGTGAGATTTTAAACATAAGTAATGATCTAGTCTTTCACTACCAGTCAAAAGCTGTTGACAAAAAAAAAAAAAAAAAAAAAAAAAAAAAAATTACAGAGGATTCAGCTCTGCAATACAATATAAATAAGAACTTTATCCTACCAAATAAATATCATCTATAATATGTACACATATGTATAAACAAATGGCATAGGGACGACTGTGTGAAAAACATGCCATTAAATATTTTCCACTGGATACTCAGCCCTTCACGGAACCAGCCCACATGCAATCGCCAGGGTGTGACTTGTAAGATGCGCTTGGCTGCTTGAGTCAGTGCTTCCTTTTCAGGGACGTTGCTGCTGCCTCTGGGACATTCCCTGCCTGCCGATGACAAGAGGCTGTGCCAAAATTGAAGCTTGGATCCCAATTTTAATTGAATCCCAACCTCTAGAGTAAATAATAGATGGAGGATGCCTATTAGATCATCAACTTTTAATTAGATCCTCTGCAGATGTAAGATCCCCTTTCTCAACAAGGTTTAGATAAATGCATTCTGGTTTGCTGTTGTTTTTATAGGAAGGATACTGCAAAAAATTTGTATGTGATTTACCCAGATGCCCAAAATACCGTCACTATGGCTGCTTGATGATAGCATAGTAGAGAGTTTAAAAATATTGGCATCAGCAACTTGAGGTCAAATCTTGGCTCCAGAGCCTACGTCTGTGACTTTGGCCAAATCAAATGACCCTTCTTAATCTTAGCATCTTAGGCAGATTGGATCACTGGCTCCAACTCTCCTCCGCCCCTCCATGTACCCACACCACTGCCATGGCCTCATTGTGGATGGAGCGTGATCGTGAGACTTGTTTTAGCCAAAGAAATATGAGTGGGGGACAATGTGTCCCTTCTGAGCTATCTCTCAAGAGGCCTTGCCTGTTTTGCTCACTCTCTTACATCCTCAACCCCCAAGAGAAAAGCTCATCCTGGCAGGTGGCTTCTTTCTCTCGAATCCAGAGAGCAACCCAGGAGGGGAGGGTCCCTACCCAATGACCCTAGATGAACTGCCCCCGGCTAAGTGGCACACAGGAGAAATCAATGCATCTTTTATGCCACTGTTTATTACACAGGACTACTGTAGCAAAAACAAACTGATACTATTTTCTTATTTGTGAAATGAGAATAAAGATGGCCTCTTAGTCGCAGTGCTGCTGAAAATTTTAAAAGGTGCATTCACTCATTTAAGGAATAATAAGTGTCTAAGTTGAGCTTCTGCTAAGATGAGTTTGGGGGATGAGAGAGAAGAGGTCCCTGCCAGCAGGAAGATCACAGTCTAGATGTCATGTCTATATTTGAATATTCATAACACGGTAAGCAGAGTAACACTAAGATAATAACTAGTAATGGGTAAAAAATGTATTACTCATTAATGTCAATGATTCTATTCCTTGCTTAGGTAATGAAGAATGACAGACTTGGGATGGGAACTTTGTGTACCATGAAAACAGAACACATAAACCCTACCTTCGAGGACAAAATTCTCAGTAAGCAACTTGCTCCACAAAGAAAACTGTCACAGAAGGCACAACATATGTTTTGAACTCAGCAAATGTTCCTCTGCAGGTTTTTGAAGACTGAAACTTAGACAGGAAGCAAGCTTGGTTTATTGACATCACAGAGTGGCATGGTTCATGGATGTGTCAGCCTTACTGGCCATGGGGGCCCCGAAAGCTGGTTAAACATTATTCAGGTGTGTCTGGGGCAGGGGAGGTGGCTTCTGGATGACAGGAACACCTGACAAGTGGTCTGTGTGAAGCAGGTGGCCCTCCCTGTTGGGAGTGGGTACCGTTGACCTGTGTGGGCCTGGCTAGAACAAAACAAAGAATTCTCTCTGCCTGTCTTCAGGCTGGGACAGCATCTCTCCTGCTTTGAACTGGGACTCCATCTGGAATTTACACCATGAGCTCTCCTGCTCCAACCTCCAGCTTACCAACTACTGGGGAACATCTAAGCCTCCATAATTGGTGAGCCACTCCTTTATATCCTTGTAATCTGTCTCTCACTTGTTCTCTCTCTCCATTTAGAGATACAGTTTCCAAGTAGGGATTGCAATGAAAAAATGGTTACTGGGAGGGATCTATCTATCTATCTATCTATCTATCATCTATCGAGAAAGAAGGGTGTGTGTGTGTGTGTGTGTGTGTGTGTGTCAGTGTGTAATATATGCTACTACTTTATCTTTGCCCTCCTGTCAAACTACTGCACACCTGTGTATTCCAAAACAGCAAAAGAATCACAAAAGTTATCTCAAGGGAAAGAGATGTGATATATTTCCCTTCCAATATTTTTAATCCCTATGGTTGAGCACACATTCAGAGTAATAGCATATTTCTATAATGATGGAAAAATAATTTTGAAGTGAGACCAGAAAATCATTGACTCTTAGAGTTGAGAGGAAAATCAGAGAATTATTCATCTGTAGTTTTACATGAGAAAATTACCCCCAGGGAGAAAACTCAAATTCTCAAGGTCACAGAGAATGTCAAAATTGAGATAATGGTAATAGAAAGACATATTATTGAGTACTTGTTATACATCTCCCACTGTGCTCCCAATCATTCTTTCATTTGATAATAACTCAACAAGCATGTGAGCTATTCATTTTGATCACCTGGCTTTTCAACTGATGAATGACACAGCTTAGAAATGTTAAGCATCAAGTTCTGGGGCCCAGAGACATGTGGTCAAGTCAGGCTTACAACCAGGCCACCGAGTTTAGAACAGTGCTTCTCAAGCTTGAACACATTTACCAACCACTTGATTTTGTTAAAGTACCCAGACCTCACGTTAGAAAATCTGATGTAATCAGCACGGGGTATCCTTCTAGCTTCAAAAACTCTCTCCCAGGAGATTCTCACTTACAGGCCTGGTTGCACCCCTCATTTAGAGCCCGTATGGCAATGGCTAAATTCCCTGGACAGCTCTCATACCCTTTAGAAAAAGCACTGAGCGAGGCTATGCCTCAATGAAGAAGTACATGATCTCCTTTTCCCATAATATTGTTTTGGTTTTTGTCAAAGAGGAGAAATTAAAATAGAGGAATGATTTTGGGATAAAGCGGTGTTGTCAAAAACATGTCACAAGTGGGATGGGAAAATGCATATTAATATGGCAATGTTAGGAACCAGAATAATATGAATGATATTCACAATAACAAGGTCCCAATTGGTCCAGACTAACTGACAATGATTCTCCAATTACAGCAGACTAACTGATCTCCCCATCCATTTCCTCCCTGTCACAGAATCAAACATCAGAGCCTGTGCCTGGTGCATTTCCAGCCCGGCCCAGAGAGAGGTTGAAGGTACATCTTGCTTCCTACGCTTGGCTTGGTGTGAGACTGTCTTTGGCCAATGAACCTCGGTGAATGGGCTGATGCTGCCAGAGCTTGAGGTACACTTGAAGGGTTCAGACTGGCATTTGCACTTCTGAGATTTTTCCTAGGTGGTCACTGCACCAGAAAGATTAGTGGAGCAAACCTGAACTTAACCCCCACCCCATCCCCCACGAGCCTGGCAGAGCACAGCTGACCCACAGGACATGCATGAGCCTCTGCACACTGGAGCTTGTCTGTTCTTCAGTGTTACTGGGAAAATAGCCCACTAACACAGCCACGCTAATAAAGCCATGCTGCTTACACATCATTGTTCTCCCTGGGCAGCACATGGAAATGTTTCTGGGATTCCTGAATGAGTTCTAGTGCTAGGCAGCCCTTTTCCTACAAGGGAATGAAAAAGGCCAGCTAGAGGTGGGCCTGTGATCAGACAACTTATATCTGGACATAGTGAAAGCAAAGAGCAGAGACTGTGGCAAACCCCGTCTCTGGGAGAGGTGTCAGTGGTGGCAGACATTAAGCTCTGGCGATGGTGGTGGTATGAGTGGTGGCACCATGTTCAAAGCTGGCTGTGACAGGTATCCGCACAGGCTGCTCTGGGCACTAGTTTGCTTGCCTTGGCTGCCTTGACCAATTTTCTCCTGCTCTTTTTCCCTGCCTCCTTCCGAGGTTTCCTAGCTCTCCTCTGAGCTGTCAACTGTTTTCCAATAAATATGATTTTTCCTTAAATCAACGGTGGCAATGTTTGTCATTTGTAACTATGCTAGGCTATTGACAGCCACATTAATAGGAACTTTCCTTCAAAGATACATTTATCTTGGATGTATTTCATAAACAAGTCAAATTCAGTGCTTTATAAACTCACACTTCCATTTAAAATAGTGCATAGATAAAAGTTTTGGAGAATGAAGATAACAGGTCTAAGAATGCTTTCACTTTCCTCAAAAATAATTAAAACTATGTCAAGAGATCTATTGTAAATTTGTCCTAATTTCTAACACAAATAATGAGTCACATATATTTGGTATAATTCTCAAATAGTGGATGTATACATGAAATATGTGTAAAATACACATCACATGTAAAATGTTTCCATTTGTAATGAAAGCTATTATAGCCCAAATGTGTGTGTGTGTGTGTGTGTGTGTGTGTGTGTGTGTGTGTTTCCTCCCTAGGAAAGATGGCAGTAAATATGTAAAGGCGTTTTTATATTACTGCATATATCGTTTTCCAGTTTCCAGTTTCTGTCTCTACAAGGTACTATGAAAACTGAAAGCAGAATAAGTACTTAGGGGGGAAAAAATGAAAGCAGACCAAAAATCCAGCAAAACAAGAGATAATTATGAAGCTTGATTAAGAAATTCTTCCTGACAGGGCAGTGCCTGGATGAGACAGAAAACCTGGGCAAACAGGCTGACGGGCAGATAGGATCTATTCTGCACCTGAAACCATGGCCTCCTCTGTGAGCACTCCTTTTCCAGTGGTTCCTCGCACTTACTGCGGCTGAGCGTTCAGAGCATCAAAGATGAAACTCCGCTTCTCTGCCCACTGCTTCCTCATCCTCAGGGCCATTCCTCACTGTTACCCTCGCTGCAGAACAGGGAGGGGAGCTCCAGGCCCATGGGCCACAAATGATATTATGAATATCCAAATGGCTCTTGGCATATAAAATGGTTCCCTACCTGCTCTAGAAATAAATATTTCACCTGAAGTGTTTGTAGCTTTGTGCTCTACTGCCTATCCAGCCTTTTTTTTATTTTATTTTATTTTATTTTATTTTATTTTTTTTTTACTGTGCATTGCTCACAGTTCTTGGGCTATATTCTCCCCTTCTGAGATCTTTGAGCACTTTTGCCTGAACATGCTTTGGGAAGCAGGGGAATAAAGTATGAAGAAGGTAAGGAGAGGGTGAAGAATGGTGGCTCAGAGTTTGAATGTTTGAATAACACTGTGTTGGATGCTTGACTCCCACATCACTAGCTCCTTGACTCTGGGATGGTTATTTGAAGCCTCTAAAACTCAATTTCTGTACCTGAGAGTCAGAGAAAATAATAGTGTCTACCTCATGTTTCTGTGAAGATTAGAGGAGATTACTGTGAAGTCCTTGGCACACTGAGCTACTGGATACATTTTTGCTGATATTATTATTACCATTAATGTGGCAGTAGCAGCTGATTAAGTACATTCCAAGATGAATGTTTCGGTTCCTCCAAAGAACCTAGTCTCCCAACAATGTCCAAGCACAGCTACAAAGCTCTCTGACTGGGAAGATTCTCCTGGTGGTCATTATTAATATTTATCAACTTTCAAATAGATAGATTTATTTTAGAAATACAAGATTAAAATCATGTTGGAAATTATCATATAGTAAATAAAATTGAAAGTTACCCATAGGAGTAATACATTTCATTTTCTAAGCATTATGGAGTGATGTTTGATTTGCCAAAACCTCTCTCCTTGTCCAACATGTGCTATATGAGCTTCCCATCTTGGAAGTGCTTGCTTACACTTACTTTTCAGGAGCAGGTATGTAAAACCATCATGCAAAAAGTCTCACATGTTAAGCTTCACAAACATCCCAACGCCTACACTCTTTTTCTGTTCCCTCACCATTAGGACAGAGAACGGAGGACATAGGTATGAAATTGTGCTCACGGATGTGGCTTCTAGACAGACTCATGTTTGGGAGGTGTGACTGTCTACATCAATCATGCAGTCCACAGAAGCTGGAGTGGAGAGGCACTTGGCAGAGCCCACTCTTGGTTCCCTTTAGCTCACAGGAAAGGCAGCATAGGGATAAATCCAGCATCCGGAGTGTGCCCAGATCAAAAGGATGGAGGACCCAATTCTGTCACTGCCACCTGGATTATGGTCATCGTTAGGAGTATCTTTGGGTAGAGATATGAGGGAATACTTAAAATGCCCCGCAGTGGTATGTACCGTGAGCTGGAACTCCCATCCAATGGAACACATAATTGCCACTGTTTCGGTACAGACTTCTCAAATTACAAAACGAAAACTCCATTTTAATGCTTTTGAATGATCTTCTATGGAATTTCAAGTGAAAATGAAATAAACTAAAGTATCCATAGTTCAAAATGAGCTGTACCCTGCTTATTTCAGGAATATATCAAGATCGAGAGGCCTCTGATAAGCACTATTTAATGATGTCATAATGATGAGTATGCACAAATAGCTCTTGCGGTGGGAAAAGTACTGGAGTGGGAGGTAGAGGGTTAACACCAGAGTGGCCCAGCAGGAAGCTAATTCCGGTCTAACCTTCATGTAATGCTAACACGCAGACAGAAGAGAGCTGACTAAGGCAGGATGAAATGGTCTATGAAATGTTTGCTCTTGCTCTGCAGTGGGGTGATAGCATACACTTAAATGATGCTCTCACCAGAAGTGCATGCTAAACCAGCGACCTATTTTTGTCTGTTAATGACATGATTTTGCATATTTTATTGAAACACTGAGTGCTTTCAGGTCAGCGGATGTCTGAGTGAGTGAGCAGGCCTCACTATAGTTAGTATATGGGAAGTCCCCAGTGCATTGGCTGTTAATGGGAAGATTTTAATGTGGTGGGGTCTCTTCACCTCAGCCTAGGACACTTAAAAACCATGAGATGAGGAAGGGTTTTTCACAGCATCTGCACCTAACACCCTCTTTCCAGGAACTGAGATGAAAAAGATGTCATCCTGGGTACACAGGGTGCATACAAACACTTCCCTTCATGTCCCTGGTACTCCGGGTAATCGGCCTGACATTGTTTACCTCTGAACAGGGCTTGATCCCAGAATTAGCCTCAGATTTGCATTCAGGGATCCCATATCACTCGCTGGATTGGAGGGAGCATGCAAAATAACATCTATTTTTCATCTCTTGGTTAGCAGAGGGATGGAGAAGAGAAACACTTATAAAGGAATATACCCTTGAACACGTCAGATGTTTCATTCCAAAGATACACTGGGTATTAGATGTCTGATTCTGCTCTTTATTATTCACTTAACCATCACTGAAAGTTCTTGGCAAACATGAGCCTACAAGTTGAGCACAATTGATGCTTCCCTTCCCTTTGCTCCGCTGCAACCAAATGAATTCACAGGTCACGTGTATACATTGCACGAACAAATTTCCACTGACTGCTTTCTCCCTCAGCCTCCCTGGCCCTACATTCTGGCCTCCTTCATAAAAGGTCCCTTGAGTTCCTCCTAAGGATGTGCAGGCTCGCTCACATGGCTGTAGCAATCACTCCATAACCATCGCAGGGGGATATTAGAGTTGTGACTATTGACTTTTACCTCAAATCAAAAAGAGTTGGTTTCTCAAATTGGAATTTCAAATCATGTGGCAGATTTTTGAGAAGGGATATATATATATATATATATATATATATATATATAATATGTGCACTAAAACTCACTATGTTGCTTTGTGCACATATGAAAGTTCATGTATTTTGATATTTATTTACTTCACCCATCCCTACCCTTTCCCCCGTGCCCCTTGGCAACCACCAGCTCACCATTAAAGGTGGTGGGAGAATGGCAAAACTGTTCAACTTACTTAATTAGAAAATAGAAAACATAAATAAATGCCAACAGGGCTTAGGCCAGATGGATCTGACAACATAGCAAGCTGTGTGTGCTACATGGTACGAGTGTGGCACACAACTTCCATGCCGTAAAAGAGGAACTAATACTAGCTATGAAGAAGAACAACAAATTTGTCAAAAGTCTGGCCTCTGAATATCAGAAGACTCAGCCAGCTCTACACTCCAGATGCTTGAGCAAGTTATAGAGCAATTAGGGGATTCACACTATGCATAAAGTTGAAGGCATTACTACTTCCTTCACTTAACAAGATCCATTTATTAAACGGCTCTCAGACGTCTGTCTGTTTTGGGCTTGCTGACCTCCTATGACTGGGAAATGCTCTTCTGTCCAGTAGACCTCAGGAGTATGACTTAACCTTTGCTGACATCTACATAACTTCCTATGACTACAACGTTTTTGACTGGATGAAAATACTCATAAAATAATATCAAAAACCTTTTAAACATTGATTCCTCCCTATAAGAGCTGTGATCAATGATTTAATGGACCACTTTATCTCACTCCCTGATGACTATGGCACCGGGAAGCTCTAACCTTCTCGAGAAGGACAAGCGTAGTAAAAGTCGATGCAAATGAATGTTGCATTCTGTTGTGACCAAGTCACAGCTGTTTAGCATTGGGCACCTGATCCTCCTCCGGGTTCCACGTGACCCCCTCCTGTGTACACGAGACACCCTTACTTGTGAGGACCAAATGGGTTGTTTTAAGGAAAATGACTTGCCCAATGTAGTTTAACAAATGCTGGCTCCATTGTCAATGGCGCTATGGCTTACAGATGAAATTAAACTACTTATTGCTAGAAGTAGGACTCGTTGGCTTCTCTGAGCTCTCTCTCCTTCAGTATCCTCCGGCTCAGACCAAGGACCCCGGGCTGAACACCACAGGGAGGCGGGCGTCAGCTCACTCTGAGAAGGAAAGCTGTCACGTGCCATCGTAAAATCCAGGAGCTCTGGGTGTCAGCGAGTTTCCAAGATCGGAGCAGAAACTTCAAGACCTTTGGGGTGCTCTTATGGGGGATGTTACTGTCAATCCATTCCTAGGACATCCGGACCTATGAATTCTTTAGATGATGTCCTTGTGATTCATTTTCTGCTTGGTTTACCCGGGTTCTCTGCTCAGGGTCTGACCCAGCTGACATCAAGGCGTGTCTGGCTGGGCTGGCTGTCGCCTGCAGGTTCTGGTTTGGAAGCCACTTTCCAAGCTCAGTGGGGCTGTGGCAGCATCCAGCTCCAGGTTGCAGAATCGAGGTCGGCATGGCTGGGTCTTGTCCCTCCCCTTTAACGGCAGCGGCCAGAGTGAGATCCTTCCAGTGTGTCATATCCTCTCTGCTGTCACAGACTCGACTGGTATGTTCCATCCTGGTGGCGTGCCACCTCTCCTGGCATCTCATCCTCCGGGCCCGTCACCTCCCTCTGGTGTGTCAGATCTGCCCCCTTCGTGTCACCTCCTCCCGCATGTCAGACCTCTGACCTCCTGACCTCCTCCCGGGAACAAGCAGGGAAAGAAAACCGCTTCTTAGGGCGCACCTGCCCGGTCAGCCCCGGGTCACTCTGCCTCCCAGGCTCTGCGGAGGGGCTTTAGGGTCCTGAGCTCCCGCAGCAGCAGCAGGGGCTCCTGGGGCGCCCCCTGCAGGGCTCTGCCCCTCAGCTTCCCAGGGGGCAGGTCTGGGGTCCCGCGTCCTCTGCAGGACAGTGCCCACCCCACCCCGCACAGGGGTCCCCACCATCGGAGGGGCCACCCCCACCCCGCCTTTCCTCCCGGCGCTGCCCATCCGCAATGGCGCCTTCCGGGGTGGCCAGTGAGTCTGCACCCGGGACCCACCTGCAGGGGGGCCTGCGTGTCTGCCCCGGTCTCCTCGGCGCCCATGTCCCTGGGCCCACGTGTCCCGCCTTCGCCCCCGGCCGGGATCTGGAAGCCCCGGGCTGAACCTGGGTCCCCGGATGGGGCTTCGGGAAGACAGAGCGGCTCCAGGAGCCCCCGCAGCGGCGCCGGGGGCGAGGCCAGTGCCCTCAGGGCGCGGCCAGCGCCCTCCGAGGGGGGCCGGGTGGGCGCGCCCGGAAGTGGGCCCCGGGTCCCGGAAGTGGACGCAGGGCGGGGCTCCAGGCCAGCGGGGCACGTGCTCTGGACGCCTGCAGGCCCCTGGCCCATGGCCTGGGAGGTCCTGGGAGGGCGGCGGCCTCCAGCTTCCCAGCCCCCAACTCCGGGACCCCCAGCTCCCGGGCCCCCAACTCCGGGACCCCCGGCCCCCAGCTCCCGGGCCCCCAGCTCCCGGGCCTCCCCGGCCCCCAGCTCCCTGGCCCCCAGCTCCCGGCCCCCAGCTCCCCGGCCCCAGCTCCCTGACCCCCAGCTCCCCGGCCCCCAGCTCCCCGGCCCCCAGCTCCCGGGCCCCCAGCTCCCCGGCCCCCAGCTCCCGGGCCCCCAGCTCCCCGGCCCCCAGCTCCCAGGCCTCCCGGCCCCAGCTCCCGGCCTCCCCGGCCCCAGCTCCCGGCCCCCAGCTCCCCGGCCCCCAGCTCCCGGGCCCCCAGCTCCCCGGGCCCCAGCTCCCGGGCCCCCAGCTCCCGGGCCTCCCCGGCCCCCAGCTCCCGGGCCCCCAGCTCCCCGGCCCCCAGCTCCCGGGCCCCCAGCTCCCCGGGCCCCAGCTTCCGGGCCTCCCCGGCCCCCAGCTCCCGGCCCCCAGCTCCCGGGCCCCAGCTCCCGGCCCCCAGCTCCCGGGCCCCCAGCTCCCTGGGCCCCAGCTCCGGGCCCCCAGCTCCCCGGGCCCCCAGCTCCCCGGCCCCCAGCTCCCGGGCCCCCAGCTCCCCGGGCCCCAGCTTCCGGGCCCCCAGCTCCCGGGCCCCCAGCTCCCCGGGCCCCAGCTCCTGGGCCCCCAGCTCCCCGGGCCCCAGCTCCCGGGCCCCCAGCTCCCCGGGCCCCAGCTTCCGGGCCCCCAGCTCCCGGGCCCCCAGCTCCCGGGCCCCCAGCTCCCCGGGCTCCCGGGCCCCAGCTCCCGCGCCCCCAGCTCCCCGGGCCCCAGCTCCCGGACCCCAGCTCCCCGGCCCCCAGCTCCCCGGCCCCCAGCTCCCGGGCCTCGCAGGGCCCCAGCGGGCAGAGCCAGGCATGGGGGAGCTCCTGCCTCAGGTAAAGTTCTCTGAAGTCGGATGAGCTTCAACCCTTTGCTCTGCAGGCAGAAGCTCAGAGATTTGGGGCTCGGGTGGGTCCTGGGGAGACCCCGCTGGCTCCACGAGCTCCCCTCCCTGGTCCGGTGCCCGTCTTTCTCAGGAACCCGGGAAGCCGTGGGGGCGGGAGGCCTGGGAGCCCCTTGTTTTTGGCGATCTGACATGGGTGGACAGCGCCTGGGCCGGCTATGGGGGCCCCGCACCCCATTACCTTCCCCTTGCAGCTGGCACGGGCCGCCGCAGCAGGTGGGCGCTGGGTGGCTGCACACCCACAGGGGTCGGTGGACAGGTCGGAAGGTAATTGTCTACGAGTTAAGGGATCGCGGCCACAGTCGGTGCTCTGGGGCCTTAGTCCTTCCAGGCGATCCGCACCCCTGCCTTCTCCCCACTGCGGGTTCCCCAGGAGCGGCCTCCCCGAAGGCAGGGCTCCCCAGAACTCACAGTGCGCCCGTGTGAGAGCACAGGGTCTGCAGGAGGATCAGCTCAGGGGAGCAGGGTGGGCCTTAGGGCGGCCTGCCACCCGCTGCTGTGTCCTGTGAGACAGCCTCCTGGGGACACGGGACGCGGGGAAGAAGGTCTGTCTGTGGCCCTGGAGGCAGAGTTCGGAGTTGCCAGCCGGCCACGTGCCCCCGAGGAAGGCACAGGAGGAGGAGGCCTTCAGAGAGAACCGCCCCGGACAGGGGGGGGGGGGTGCCCTTGTGGCTTCCCAACTGGGAGAGGATAAGGGGGTGTAGTCCTAGGCTGCCACGGAGGGGGAGAGGTGCTTTGTTACAGAAGCCAAGGGAACCAGAATCTAAAACAATCCTTAAACAAGGATATGTGTGGGTTTTTTGTTTTTTTTTTAGAGAGAGAGTGAGAGAGAGAGAGAGAGAGAGAGAGAGAGAGAGAAACATCAATCGATCCATCGGTTGCCTTCCGTGGGAGCCAGACCGGAGATGAACTTGCACCCTAGGTGTGTGTCCCGATGGTGATGGAACCCCAAACCTTTAGGAGCAGAGGAGCATGCACCAACCCACTGAGCCACCTGGCCAGGGCGGAGCCAATACTCCGAATGAGCACCTGTGTCCGTGCTCGGAGGGGCCCTGTGATACCTGTGCCTAGTCTGTGTCTGTGACAGCTGGCCGTGGTCTCTCAGGGCCACTAAGTAATCCCTCTCTCCCCTCTCCAGACGGCCTGGCTCCCCTCCGCCGGCTCCTTGTCTCTCTTTTGGGAAGCATCTTCACCCGAGTCGCCGGAGGAGGAGATGCAGGTAAGGTCTTTTGTGCGATCTTTGCCTTCTTCCATGGAAAACGTCAGCCAAGCATGTGCTGGGGCAGAAGCAGGCAATGCCTTCTGTGGACCATGGCACATGTGCTGTGTGAACTCCGGGGACCGGGGAGCTTCCGTGAGCATCCTTTGTTGGTCAGAGTGTGGTTCTGAGGCAGCCGGTTCGGTGTTTTCCTTGCCTGGTGCCTGGCTTCTCCTCCTGGGAGGGGAAGAAACACGGAGCGTCTAGAATCTGCTCGGAGTTGCCAGCCAGCCACGTGCCCCCGAGGAGCTTCCGGGGGGCCTGGCCGCTGGCATCCGGGATATTTCCTCATCCGCTGACCTGTTTGCTGACCCGTATTCACTCAGGCGTGGACACGGTCACCGTGTCCTGGAGATAGTGCCCCCGGTGTTCCCAGTCTGGGCTGCTTAGGACCCTCCCATAGGGCAATTTTAATGGCCTATTTCATTGTTGGTCTCTTCTACCTGACTGCGCACTCTCCCCACTGCCTGGCGCAACGGCGGGAAGATGGTGAGCACTGTGTGCGCCTCCCTGAGGGAGGAATGAGCGGGTCTGGGGTGCAGCATGAAGGAGGGGTGCCTTGGGCCTTCCTTAAATAGGTCCATGTGCCAAAACCGGTTTGGCTCAGTGGATGGAGCGACAGTCTGCGGACTGAAGGGTCCTGGGTTCGATTCCAGTCAAGGGCATGTACCTTGGTTGTGGGCACATCCCCAGTGGGGGTGTGTGTAGGAGGCAGCTGGTTGATGTTTCTCTCTCATCGATGTTTTTCTAGCTCTCTATCCCTCTCCCTTCCTCTCTAAAAAAAAAACCAAGGTGCCACGAGACTTTTTTTTTTTTTTTTAAATGAGGATACATAAAAGATAAATTTTATGAAACTGACAAAAGTGGACAAATTGTGGGTTCACAAATACCCAACAAAATTATTTTTTATGTTTGTAATATCATTGCTTAATGTTATCAGCAGTGCCTGGATCAGAACAGTCATGAGTTTGAAAACAGGCATTGACAAAAAAAAAATAATAATAATAAAATAAAATAAAATTCATTTCTCTAGATTCTTTAAAATTTTTTTAGATGAACTGTATATTAATACTGACTTTATAATCATTCAAAGTGTGTATGCATTTTGGGGAAACTCCTTATATAATAAAAATGGAAGAAACATTTCCTATAACAGCACCTTTTCAGTTGTCTGTCCTTAAAAGGACAGTAACAGCACTTCACACTCACTGGTATGGCTACTATAAAAAAAAACAGCCCAATCCCAGTCATCCCTGGAGGAGTCCCAGATTGAAGAGGGTGCAGGTTGGGCTGAGGGACACACCCTAAGTGTCCCCTCCCCCATCCCATGCACGAATTTTGTGCACTGGGCCTCTAGTTTATGAATAAAGTCTATCTGATATACTGAGATGTCTCAAGCTCACCTTTGAGGAAGTTATTTACAAATACGCAGGCGGAAATCGTTGTGGAATGAAATTAAAGCCCAGGAGAGCAGGGAGAGTCCCAGGTTTCTAAATCAGCTCTCTCCCTCTTGCATATTCATACCTTCATTAAGTGCTCTTTGCTGTTGTTACTAAGCACCGACACCCTATCATTAGATTCCTCAAGAAGAAAAGCTTAATAACGGAAATTTGAAGTTTCAGTTTCTCGATTTTCCACATGAAATAAGTTCCCGAGTTATTTAAACATAAGCTAAGACCGTCTAGGGAATAGTTTTAAAAAAATATTGAGAAAAAGAGAATTCATTTAATTAGAATTAATCCTCCCGGAAATGGATAGCAACAAGATATGGAATCACGGCAGAGCCCGTGCATTCCTGCTCAGAAACACTGCAAGTGGAGACCAGACAACGCCCTTGGTCTCCAGGGCAATGCGATGCCTAAGGCTTTAATCCCCCCTTGATAGATACGGGACTTAGGACTTGGGCTTCGTTTTCATAATAAAACCCTTTCTCTTATTATGATGTTTTATACATGAGTCTGTACAAGTCATTTGTAAATCAATTAAATTTTCTACAATGGTCTTCTGGTCTCCTTTTCTCAAGGAAATAGGAATATGGACATTTTGTATCTGATGTGATTATATTTTAGGTTAATCTGTTGCTTGGAAACCTATTTTCAAGGACTGACTTAAAAAAAAATGGAAAAGGGCTGGGCCTTTTATCATACAGATTATTGATGCCTAGAGTCTAGAATTTCTGTATCTTTGTTTTGAGTGCTAAAGAAGAGATAAAAAGCAGGTGACATGTGGTAGGCAAACCGGCACATAGAAACCACCACGTGGCTGGGCTCCCAGATGGAAAGGGAATAGTAAATTTTGATCTGATATATGTCAGGTAAAAGTTGCAGAGCATTCTCCATCAAAAGCTTAGAAAACTAAATTAAAATCATATATCTTATCCCCATTCCAGCAGGCAATATAGCCTCAGTAATGAAATAAAGCCCATGAACAGATTTCCAATTAAATTCCTCATTGTATGAAAATAAAAATCATAGGAATAACACAATTTATTATGTGATTTGTCATCAAAAATGCTATAGTAAAGCTTATATATACTTGCATGACTTAATAAATCTTCACCCCAAAGTAAACAACTTATAGAATTAAAACTCCTCTGTGTAAAAAGTGCAATAATATATTGCATCACATGATACCCATATAAGCCAAGTAAAGTTACCTTCTCATATCCATAGTCTCTAATGCAGTTTAGGAAAGAAAAAAGAAAAAAAAATCCTAGTTATTTGTAAAGATCAAGTTGGCAAATATAACTATAAATATATTTTATTACTTGAGAGTATATCTTTAGAGAAAATATAAACAAAGCTACAGCTTGAGAATGTACATATGATATTATTTAAGTAACTTTTAAATAAACAAGAACTTTTCAATAAACAGCAGAACTGTCTTGGGTGCCTCCTAGTCTCAGATGTAGTAACCTTTCCATTTGGCTATTGGCCAACCTTCATGAGCACATGAACCTGACTTGCTTTGTAGTTTTATTTGTGAAATTTTAGATGCAGAAGACTGTATTATTTAAGAAGAGCTATTTTCTTTGGCTGGGATTCATGACAGCCACTTTACCTAGTGATTTAATTCTAAAATGAAAGTTTTATTTTTTTGTTTGATTATAAAATACAGTATGCTTATAAAAGTCAACCAACTCGGAGAAGTATAAAGGAAAAAGAGAAAATCAGTTATCTTTCAAATTTAGTGATTCCCCAATACTCACACTTTGAGGCACATCTTTCCAAACTTACCTCTATGCACAACTACTTAAACATAGACATGTATATAACATTTTCTTAAGCATGGATTATTCAATAGCAGTGACTTTATAACCCTGTGTTTTATCTTTATATATTTGGTACAGTACATATCAATAAAAGCTCATTGTCAAGTTTTCAGTTAGCTGCTTTATATTCCCTTACAGTTGTGCATTATTATTTAACTATATAAATATATGTAATATAATACAATGATAAAGTGTATACTACACATGATATGCTTTAAAATATATAGTATGCTATTTATTGTAATATGTAGTTATTTCATCATAATTTACTTAAGCAATCACCCACAGATAGGTATCGCTTTTGCTTTATATTTGGTGACATACAATTATAAAGGAATTTTTAAATCCATGTCTTTTGGGAATGAACAGTTTAGCCCAGTGAGTCTCGCTGCAGACTTCCGGCCTCGGATCTGTGAGAGAACGTGTGTTGCTAATGCACTGTGTCCCTGGTCCCTGGGGCAGCAGCGATGGGGAGCAGGTGCGGCCGAGGTGGGCTGTGGTGAGGATTGAACAGGATGCTGTAAGTGAAGTGAGGAACCCAGTCCTTGAACAGAGTCAGAAGTCAATATGTGGGGGACTGCTATTAATCTAATTATGTTTATCAATTGAATACATTAGTGTAGCACCGATAAAAGCAGTCAAAAAATAAGGACTGCCGGGACCGGTTTGGCTCAATGGATAGAGCGTCGGCTTGGGGACTGAAGGGCCCCGGGTTCGATTCTGGTCAAGGGCATGTACCTTGGTTGCGGGCACATCCCCGGTAGGGGGTGTGCAAGAGGCAGCTGATCGATGACTCTCTCTTATCGATGTTTCTAACTCTCTATCTCTCTCCCTTCCTCTCTGTACAAAAATCAATAAAATATATTAAAAAAAAAAAAAAAAAAAAAAAAAAATAAGGACTGATGCTGAAACCGGTTTGGCTGAGTGGGTAGAGCATCAGCCTGCGGACTGAAAGGTCCTGGGTTTGATTTCGGTCAAGGGCATGTACCTTGGTTGGGGGGGGGGGGGTTGTGCAGGAGGCAGTTGGTCGATGTTTCTCTCTCATCGATGTTTCTAATTCTATCTTTCTAACTCTCCCCTCCTCTCTGTAAAAAATCAACACAATATATTTAAAAAATAATAATAAGGACTGAGCCCTGGCCATGCTTGCTCACTGGTTAGAGAACCAGCCTGCATGGAAGGTTCCTGGGTTTGATTTCAGGTCAAGGGCAGGTACCTGGGTTGCAGATTTGATCCCTGGACCCAGGTAGGGTGCGTGCTGGGGAAACCAATCAATACGCCTCTCTCACATGGATGTTTCTCTCCCCCCACCCCCCTTTCTCCCACTCCCTCTATAAAAGTCAACGGAGGAAATATCCTTGGGTAAGGATTAACAAAAGGAGAAATAAATAAGGACTGAACCACATTCTGCCAACAACAATAAGAGTGCTTGGACCTACTGGTATGTGACATTCAGGGAGAGATTGAAGACCTTGCTATTTATGGCAGGCGCGATGTAAACTGTGATAAGTTTTAACATTTAGAGAAAACAGAAACCACAGGAGAGACCCAGCATCCCTTTTATCCTACCGAGCACTTTAATGAATATATTTAAATACTTGGAATAAATCTCTGTGTTTATTTCAACAAAACTTGATAGCATCAGAATTCCTACGGGGGTAAGATACTCAGAATTTCCATTTTCATGAGTCGCCTCCTTCACAGACAGCTGAATAGAGTGAGTCTGGATGGGGAGCAGGAACCAGAGGGCTCCAAACAGGAAAGGGGTCCTAAGTCAGCCTGGGGTGTGGCTAAGGGTCCTTCCTGAAAATAGGCCTGGGTAACTCAGACACAGAAACAGGTTTCTGTGCGATGATTTAGAATTATTAGTAAAGTGCTGAGCAAAGGGACTAGAGAACGGAGTAGCCAACAGGCTGAGGAACAAAAACCTCCAGAATATTTTAAATTTGTTTAGCATTACCTAAGGCAGTGTTGACTTTCAACCCAATTCTTGACGTTCAAATACTACATTTAGTGCAGCAAATCTGTATCTGTGTTCCAGCTCTCCCCGGCTCTCCTGTGATTTACAGAGCCCTTAATCTTCAGAAACAGACCCCTACATAAAATCTAAATTATTAATGTCTTTCTAGCTCTTCCCCAAATTCCTATCGATTGCTCCCTACATTGTAGAGATTCATTGATCACTTAAGGTATCAATTCTTGGTGTAGTGACGAAGTCTAGTTTATAAATCCGTGGTGGTAAATTGTTGGTCTGATGTTTTCGCGGGGACTTCCCAGCATTCAAGTTAATGAGGAGCTTTATTGTGGCCCTTTCCAGACCCAATGCTGGTTACTGACAGCCGGGCATCGATTGGGTGCGTGGCCCTTTAAATCTTCGGCTTGCCTGCAGCTGACCGATTTAGGCTTTGGCAGAGTGCACTTTAATTAGCCCTGAGGAAGGCTCTTTGGGGAGGAGGCAAGTGGGCCTGTTATTTTTCTGTTTGCACTAACAGCAAGTGAAAATGCGTAATTGAATTTTTTAAAAGCATCGCCAGTCCCCTGGAGGAGGCCCTATTTGCAGCTCTGCTGGCCTCATCCACTCTGAGCCTCACACTTCCCTAAAAGGACCTTCTGGGTTCAAGGTGTTAAAGTATGTGTACGCTTTTGGGGGGCCCCTGTGTTTAGCAGTTGGGAAACCCTTCGCATTGGTTCTTCCTATGTGGTCATTGAGTTGGGAGCCCAGCTCTTCCTGTGAGACCAGCTGTCATTCACCTGTCCCTCTGCCTGGCACTGCCACCCTTGTGCCCTCACAGGTGTCCTCGCTCAGTGAACTTAATATGTCCCAGCACACAAGCCTCCGCCGTGGAGGTCTTTGTTAGGGGACTGACCAAAGAGGCTGTGCATGTTGGAGATGGAGCTTCCCAGAGTCTTGGGATGAGGTTTGGGAAGGGTGTCGTTTTCCTGGTCCTTCAGGAGTTTGGCTCCATTTCTGTCCCTGGTGTCCTTGGTACTGTGGACGAAAAGGAGCCACGTGCTAACCTGACTCAGGGAAGGCCTGCTTGGTGGCCTTGCAAACTCAGAGACCTAACATAAGCACAAAGGGCGGTCTGAAATAAAAACTTTTAAATTAAAATACAGTCTGTAGTGGGTAGGCTGGTGTTTTCCCTGACAAAGATCAACTTAGACCTTTACTGAGCCTTTTGCCTTTTGCATCTAGGATAACATACCTGTGGAATGTCAGGGTAACTTGTAACTTCCCTTTCTCAGACCCCTCTGGACACAGCCATCTGCCAGGGTGCAGACCACACATTCCCTCATGGTCATTGTTACCACTTGAGGCCAAGTACAGGGCATTCATACAAGGAGGAAGCAGGCAGCATCCCTCAGCCCAGCCCTCTCACAGTCCGGGAGCCCTCGGGGATGTCTGACTAACGGCCTCAGTCATCAGTTGGACCTCCTTAGTGCTGGGAGGCAGGGAGGCTCCCACCACCACCCGCTGCACTTGCCAGCTATGAGCCGGGCTCAGGGCTTCTGGCTGAGCGGCCCTCCCCCTGAGGGAGCACACTGACCACCAGGGGGCAGCCCCTGCATTCAGCGCTTTCCCCCTGGTGGTCAGTGTGCATCATAGCAACCCATCGTTCCTCCTGTCACTCAATTTGCATATTACCCCTTTTATTATATAGGATTATTATAAAGGATAGGATGTTCATTGTTGACTGTTAACTATCCTGCAGTCACATGTGTAGAAGAAGTATGTATCTATCATTTCACCTTTTTATCCAATCCCAGAGGTTTCCGTGTTTTGCTTTCTCCCACCTCCCCATTCTATTGATAGCACCAATGGATTTCATGTAACCCACTTACGTCTCCTCCTCTGAGGGACATTTGTAAGAGTAAGTGAAAAGTAGCCATTTTCAGAGCACAGTATGTTGAGATTCTGCTTCCTGGCAATTGTCAAGGGTTTGGCTCAAATAAACTCACGAACATTCTTTATAGGATTAAATGTTTTCACGTTAATGGTACCATGAAGTTCACCTGTGTTTTTATGACAGATTTTCTTTTTCTAGTCACATTTATTTAACTGGATTTCTCTGTGACCAAGCGTGAATAGGATTCTGCCTCTCTGCTTAAGGGAGAAGGAATGGAACGCTTACATCTTCTCCTGGATCAGTAATGGGGCAGACTGACTGCCTTTTGGTCCGAGAACAACAGTCATCTCTTTTCCAGGCCCTGAAGAGCAGCCTCTAGGGCACATGTGTCAAACACAAGGCCCTCGGGCCAAATCCGTCCCGCCAGGCCTTGCAATGTGGCCCGCACCGCGCTGTCATCACTGCACTCCGCTGCGTTTCCATCACAATGACAGTTTATGACTGTTCAGTAAACCATTCGGCCCGCGATTTAGGCTGGATTTTAGATTTTGGCCCCTTCTCTGATTGAGTTTGACACCCCTACTCTAGGGCCAGGGGTTTCCCGTGGGCCTGCACTGGACCGTCCGGTGAGGCCTGAGATCGCTCAGCCTGTGGGTGCCTGGTTCCACTTCCGCCACAGCTACCGCATGACCGCCATGCCTCCCTTTCCCCTGCGCCCAGAGGTCCGCCCTGAGATGTGTTTGATGTTGCTGTCTGCCTGATTAATGAGTTCATTCTGAGCGCTCAGACCGGCCCTGGGTTTGGAAGCAGAGCTACCAAAGCAATGGATTCATTTACATGATGCAGTGCAACTCGGTAATCATTACCCACAGGATTGTTCTCCCTGAATTCTAAAGAGAGGGAAGGTGCTTCCCCACTGAGACAAGAAGTTTCTGTTGCACGTTTCAGGAGAAGGAAGGAAGGAAGGAAGGGAGGGAGGGAGGAAGGGTGGGAGGAAGGGAGGGAGGGAGGAAGGGAGGGAGGGAGTGTACAGTTTTGGACAGCCAAGCTTTCTGGAACTTTGAATCATGCACTATTTCACTGACCATTCTGGACAAATAGCTTTGAGTTGTGAGGAGTAGAAACCCACCTGAATGAATCAGAAATAAAGGGTATGGAGGAATCTTCTAGAAATGTATGGGGAATGATAAGTCTAGGTAACTTCACTGGGAAAAGCCACCAGGACCCCATAGTTCTCAGAACTCGGGCATATTTTTTTTCCATGCCTCTTATGCTGCTGTCCGTTTCAATTTCAGCTCTGGGTGGCCTGCTTCCTACTCTCCTCATCTCTGAACATGGCCCATGTGGCTTTCCATATAGTAGTCAGGACAGCCCGAGCCCGTCAGTCCTGAGTGTGGCCAGCTCAGCTGCCCATTGCCCTTCAGCATCTCAGATGGAGAAGACTGAATGTGATCAGGGAGCATTGGCCATAAGTGTGCTGGGAGGTGGGGTCATGGGTGTCACCAATCCAGGTCCCCAACCTCAGCATGCTCCAAATATGTCTTTAATCCTGATCCAAAATGTTTCAAAGTTTCTGGGCCAAAGCTAGGGGGGGAAAAAAAGGCTTTTTATAACCAAGTCAACAGCTGGTTTCAATGACAGCAATTAATCCAATTTATAGCTGCCAGCACGGGCCGTGGTGCAGAATGCATTTAGACCGAGGAGTCAGCCACTTCTTACGCTGGTCAGATAGCGGAGCCTGCCCGTGCACAGTAATGGCCAGATGTTGAAGAGGTGAGGCAGGCTGTCCCAGTGACACCCTTATCTGCACATAGACCGACTAATCCGTGGCCTCGCAGCCCGTCCACACACACAAGGAGAAACCTCCCGAGAACATCTTACTTCTTTCATTCCGCTTAAATCTGTATTTTGTAATGTAAACATTAATTGATAACGAAACATTCAGAATGTGACTCAGTTAGCAAGTTTGTTGGTATTTCCACCCACCAGCACATTAGTAGCACAATGCAGAGCAGAGGTATGAAACAGTCTTTGCAGAATTCCTTGTACTTTGAGTTATTATGGATGTAAAAAACGGTAACTGCCTGAGCTAAAGCAAGTCCTCGCTTCCTGCCACCCACAGATGGTGTTCGCGGCTGTCGTGTGCGGTCATTCTATCTCGCCTCCCCCCTTTATCAGTCTCCAGCACGTTTACTGCATTTGTACCGAATTTATAATATTTGATGACGACTAATCCTGTCTTGCCTGCAAGTGCAAAAGCAGGAAATGTTGAAGCAGGTGATAAGCCAAGGTTTATAATTATGTGCAATTATAGGAAAAAGAAGAAAACGGAACCCATCCTAAAGCTATCAGGATCCATACAATTTTATTAAATTTAAGTTTTCGTAGCTATGCCTATGTCTGTAACTTTTATAGTATCTTAGTAAGCATAGGGGTAACTTATGCAAATACACACACTTGGGAACCTGCATATTCACAGAAGAATTTCTGGATGCGTATGGTGCATGCATATCTCTGAGTGAACTAAATTGTCAAAGCTGAGGAAAAGTATTTTCCTTATGGCAAAGTCATGTGTTGTCATCTTATTTATTCATCAATTTATAGAATTTTATAAAAATTATTAAACATGTTAGATAAAGTAGAAAAATGAAATTATTTTTATGTTTATAGACAAAAAGATGCTTCAATTATCTGGCCATTTGTAGCATAAGCTATTTCTGCATAACATTATTAAGATGATTGCTAGATAATTTCCCTAGTTTAGTTTACAGTATAAACCAGAGTAAATCAGTGTTTTTCAACCACTAGAATATGAGCCATGTTACAGATGTTTGTTGTGTAAGTAAATAGTGTAGAGAATGAAGAAAAGATTTACAATCACATGTTTATTAACGTGTTTTCTCATACCTATATATTCATCTCATTACTAAATTTCTTAAAAATAAAAGCTTTATTGAGATATAAATCACATAACAAATTGCGTACTTTTAAAGAGTAGAATTTCATTTTCTTTAATAAATTCACACAGTTGAATAATTCATCCAGCACAGTCAATATTACAGCATTTTTATCATTCAAAAGGAACCCATACCCCTTATCCTTCACTCAGCCATTCCCCTCACCATCTAACCCCTGAAACCCCCTAATCTACTCTCTTCTCTGCTGATTTGCTGATTCCAAATATTGTGTATGAGTGGCATAATACAGTATGTGGCCTTTTGTTTTCAAATCCTATCCCTGTGCTTATTTCAGGATTTTTTCATGTTCTAGAATAAAATAGCATGTGGTTTCTTATTAGGTCTGATGGTCTATATGGATAGAACATACTTTGCTCATCAACTAATCCATCAGTTAATGGAAATTTGGGTTGTTTCTACTTTTTCAGTTATTCAGCAAAAAATTGCTATGGACATTCACATAGATTTTTGGAGAGACATTTTCAGTTCTCTTTGATGTGTATCTGGGGATTGATTGTCATATGGTAACTCCATGTTTAACTTTTGAGGAATTTCCAAACTGTTTGGCCAAGTCCGTTTCATTATTTTATATGTGTACCAGCAATTTCTTTATATCCTCATCAACCTTTGTTATTTTTCAACTTTTTTATTAGGATAATTTTTGTGGGTGGGGAGTGGTATCTTAAGAGTACTCAGAATCTTTTCATGTGACCGTTATCCATCTTTCTTCTTTGGAGAAATGTCAATGCAAAGTAGATCTCCCTTTTATAAATGAACTAGAGGCCCAGCCTGGTGCACGAATTTATGCACAGGTGAAGTCCCTATGCCTAGCAGGCGATTGAGGCCTATAGGGGGCCAGCCAGCCGGGAGGAGTGACCCTGGGAGGTTGGCCAGTGTTGGGAAGGGTCTGTGGGAGGTTGGCTGTGTGAGTGCACTGACCACCAGGGAGAAGCTGCTGCAGTGAGCATTTCCCCCTGGTGGTCACTGCGTGTCATAGTGACTGGTCACCCGGTTGTTCTGGTCGTTTGGTTGTAATGGTCTCTTAGGCTTTTATATATATAGAATAGATTAGTGCTTTATGCTTTTTGCTCTTATGTGTAAGTTCTAATCCATTTAAACTTAATTTTGTATTTGGTGGGAGGTAAGCATCCAACTTGGGTTGTTGTCTCAGCACCATATGTTGAAAAGACCATTCTTCCTCCATTGGATGGTCTTGGCTCCTATGTGGAAAATCAGTTGACCGTAGATGTGTGGATCTATTTCTGGGCATTATATCCTATTCCATTGATTTCTTTAACAGTCTGGGGCCAATTCCATCCTGCCTGGATTAATATTGCTTGTTAGTTTTGAATTGGGAAGTTTGAGTCCTCCTATTTTGTTCTTAGTTTTTACTTTTGTTTTATCTATTCTGGACCCCTTAAAAAATCTATGTGAATTTGAGTCAACTTGTCAATTTTTATAAAGAAATCAGGTGGTGTTCTGATGGGGATTGCATTGAATCTGTAAATTGGTTTGGGGAGTTTTGCCACCTAAACAACAGTAGGTCTTTTAATCCATGAACATGGAATGTGTTTGCAATTATTCAGATTTCTTAAATTCTCAACATTTTCTAGTTTCCAGAATGGGTTTTCCCTGTACTTTGTCAAATTTATTCCTAAGTGTGTTTTTGTTTTTGTTTTTACTTTTTTCTATTTGATTCTCTTGTAAAGGGCATTGTTTTCTTAATTTCATTTTTAGATCATTTATGACTAGTGTAGAATTACAACTTATTTTACAAATTGATCTTGAATCCTTCAACCTTGCTATACTCATTTATTTAGTTGTGTGTATTTCTAAGGATTTTCTATTGACAGAATTATATTATCTGCTAACAGTAATCATTTTATTTTTTCTCTGGATGCATTGCATATTTTTCTGTTCATTCAATTGCAGCTTCTGAGAAGTTTCTAATTAGCCACTTGGGAAAGAAGCCTTCATCTCCATTTTTTTTGGCCCCCTTATTAATCTGGATCTGTCTCAGTGGAGTATTTATTCGCAGTATTTTCTGGCCTATACATGGCAATTCAAGAGCTGGCATCTCCCTCACTTGTTTTGGACACTAATATTTAATCATGTAATCACAGGAACTGGATTCGGTTGAGACCTCACAGTTCACTCTCTTTCCGTCTGCCAAGCCCGCTGCTGTTTTCCTATCAGTTGGCACAGATTTTTACAAAACTGGTGATTTATCCCCTTACATGGTTTTAAATGCCATATTTTTGTACATATATCAGGAACATCTACTACCGAAGGTTTTATGATCATTCCATGGCCATTTCTTTTAGACGGCTTCACCTCTAATAGTAAGTGGTACTTGCCAGAAGATATATACACAGAATGCCCACATCACCAGCCATTGTGGGCAGTTTGGTGCACCTGTGATTTCAATGAGCCAAACATAAATCAAACCAATAGCAGGGATGGAGACGAATAGCCCATTCAGTCCAAATTTCGGAGCCAGACTCCAAGTATCACTAGCATCACCGTATGCGGTTTTTTTTTTCAACAATAAAGTGCTTTCTCAACATTTAGAAACGTATTACAGACTTTTCATGGGCTTTCCCTTCTTTAAAGAATAGGTTTTTCCCTTTGAAAGCTTCTTTCATATTCTTGAGAGACAGGCTTAGGTAGAAGGTTTATTACATTTCAGATGCACAGCAGTAAATGGATTTAAAACATCAAAACCATTACATAAAACATTCATCTCCCTATGTTTTTTCTCCCTGAAACGCCTGTCCGCTCGCCGCTGGCCACTCATTGACCTCTTCCGTCCACTAAGAAATAACCACTTCGGAATACGGCTTCAGGAGATGATTCAGACACTAGATGTGACTTATGTGTGGCCGCTTCATGCAGCTTTATCAGGTAGAGAACATTCTGAAACAGAAAACAAAATTGACAGGCTGAAGTCTAAGCATCCCCTGAGCCCTTTGCTGCTCTCACCCTCGTCAAAAACTTCTGACACTGGGGTAACCTGCCCCCTTCCCCACAAATAACCTGTGTTCTGATTTGAAAGCCAGATAATGACAGATCCCTTCTAATCCCACACAACTCAACTGTTGGCAGCCCTTGTCACACATACCCCACGTTACAGAAACCACCCTGAACTTCCTTTTTCCCCTCCATGATCTGGGCACAGTCTATCTCCCTACTGGATTGTAAGCCACTTCTAGGGCAGGTGCTGTAAAGTGACGAAGTGATTTTGTCACTTTGTATTAGGAAGAAAAAAATCACCTTTCTCCTTTTTTCGATAATTCTAACCACTTGTTTCATTTCTGTGTTCTTCCCCAAAGGGTCCCACTAGAAATAAAGGAGGTACTTATCAAGCATAGACTAGCAAGATACCTTATTCTTTAATATACATTGCAATGCCCAACGAACGTGTGATGCATATTTATGTATTCTGATTTGTGAACATATGCTAAACGGCAAGGGTGGAGAATGTCTGGCCCAAGCGCCATTTAAGGCCCTCGGAATCATTTGGTCTTGCCCTGCCAAGGCATTAGGGGTGAGTTAAATAAATGACCAAATAGAACAGGCTAATTTTTCAGTTGATACTTTTGTATGTTCTACGAATGATGTTATAAATATCTAAATGGCCCTTGGCAGAAAAAAGGTTCCCCATCTCTGTAAAGGATAATACTACCATGTTTCCCCGAAAATAAGACATCCTTTGAAAATAAGACCTACTTACAGGTTTCCTTCTGAGTGAAATTTAAGGCATCCTCTCGAAAATAAGCCCCCCCCCAGGCTAAACATGAGAAATTTGGTCCACTGATTCTGAAAGAAATGGAGTCACAAGAAATTCACCAGGAAATTCAGGAATTGGATTGTTATGATAATGTTCCAGAAGATGATGACATGATTATCATTGAATAAATGAGTAAATTCTTGATACTGTAGGATTCACAGTTTGTCTGGTTTGTGTTGACAACTACCGTACTACCGTACCATATACAGGTAATAAATTTCCTTTATTTTCATTTAACAATAAATGTGTACCGTATTCTTCTTCATGGAAAAATAAGACATCCCCTGAAAATAAGACCTAGCACATCTTTGGGAGCAAAAATTAATATAAGACACTGTCTTGTTTTTGGGGAAACAGGGTATAAATATTTATTAATATCCCAGTTATAGTGAACAGACAACTCATTACAGTGTTGACCCACCACCCATGTAATCAATTAGTCAATAAATATCATCTAACATTTCCGTTGTTTGGAAAAAATGTTTGCTGGGCTTACTGTGTCAACTGCTGTTCCAGGTACTGAGGTCACAGTAATGATGAAAAGGATCCATTCCCACTTTCATCTCATAAACCCAGTCTGGTCAAGAAAGTCAGTGAATAAAGTAACTAAAAAAAAAAAAAAATCTCACAGGAAAATGTGAAGAATATATATCAGGCTAAATTGATAAGAGTGATGTAGGAGGGTTGCTACTGTCGCTGGATGTATATTTAGATAAATATAAATACAGATGCATAAACATATACACACATTTTTTATAAAAAATGTTCTGCATATATTGTTGCACAAAATAAATATGAAGGATGGGAGAGAGAATTGCAGGGGTGAAGGCGTGCATACCTGCCATTTTAATAGATGGTACCAGTGGCGGCCACTGCAGAACTCCTTCCCCATGTCCTTGGCAAAATAGGACACTCACTTTTCATTTTTGCCCATGTGGTAGGCACAATGACTGTAGCATTTCTTTGCTTTTTTTTTTTTATTGTTTAAAGTATTCCAAATAATACATATGTCTCCTTTTTTTCCCATTGACCTTCGCCCCATTCCCCTACCCCCAGGCACATATCCTCATGCCTCCTCACCCCCATGGTCTTACGTCCATTGGTTATGGTTATGTGCATGCACACAAGTTCTTTGGTTGATCTCTTACCTTCCCCACCCCCAGCCCTCTCGAGCCTTCCTGCTGTAGTTTGACAGTCTGATGATTCTCGGCCTCTGTATCTATTTTTGTTCATTTTATAATATTCTTTATTATCCATAAATGAGTGAGCTTATGTGGTATTTTTCTTTCAATGACTGGCTTATTTCACTTAGCATAATGCTCTCCAGTTCCATTGATGCTGTTGCAAATGGTAAGAATTCCTTTTTTTTTTTTTTTTTTTTTTACAGCATTTGCTATTTTAATTTGTTAATTTTTGTGATTGTTAGTGAAGTTGAGCATGTTTTGTTGTTGTTGTTGTTGTTGTTGTTGCTCTACTGACCATTTTCATTTCTTCTTTTGTGACTCCTTCAATTGTCTGTTTGGATCTTTTGCCCATTACTGTTGGGTTTTTACGTAATTTTATCAATGTGTGTGTGCTGTGTGTCTATGTACATAGTACAAATACACACTATTTAAATACAAACTAGGGGACCAGTGCACGAAATTCATGCACGTGGTGGTGGAGGGTCCCTCAGCCCGGCCTGCACCCTTTCACAGTCCGGGAGCCCTCGGGGGATGTCTGACTGATGGCTTAGGCCTGCTCCCCCAGGGACATCCTTATTGCTGCCACAGAGGTAGGAGAGGCTCCCACCACCACTGCTGTGCTCGCCAGCTGTGAGCCCAGCTCAGGGCTTCTGGCTGAGTGGTGCTCCCCATGTGGGAGCACACTGACCACCAGGGGGAAGCTCCTGCATTGAGCATCTATCCCCTGTGGTCAGTGCACATCATTGTGACCAGCTGTTCTGCAGTTCAGTCGATTTGCACATTAACCTTTTATTAGATAGGATAAATACATACTATTAAATATATACATACATATGTAGTGTGATTACCTATATTGATATTGACATATAAGAATATGTAATCACACAAGGATACATATACAAAATATAAATAGCACCAATATTATCTCCTTCATTGTTTAATATTGTTTAATATCTTTTACTACTGAATGATATAAATATTATATAGTTATACTTAATTTGTATGTTGCGTGTGTTATATGCTTATGTGTGCATTTTTACATTCTTTTTTTTTTTTTAATCCTCACGAGAGGATATTTTTTTCCATTGATTTTTAGCAAGATTGGAAGGGATGGAGGAGAGAGAGAGAAAGGAACATTAATGTGAGAAAGACACACTGATCTGTTGCCTCTTGCATATGCCTCAACTGGGGCCCGTATTGGGCTTGCAACCCAGTTGCATGCCCTTGACCAGGAAGAGAACCCCAGTGCTTTGGTCCATGGACCCATGCTCTAACCACTGAGAAAAACCAGCCTGGCTGAGTGTGTGTCTATTTTTAAATAGTCTTATTCCTATTCTAATGTTTAATAGTAATGACATATTTTCTTCTAATTTATTCAGAATTTTGCTCAATTAGGCAATAAATATCATCTAACATTTCCGTTGTTTGGAAAGATGTTTACTGGGCCTACTGAGTCAACTGCTGCTGAATTGTATGAACCTGCATTTATCTTCTCCCTGTTGGAGGACAGGTTTCCAGCCCAGTTATTGCTGAACTACCCGGTTCCTTGTCCACGCCCCACCCTTTCACGCCTGCAGTTCTCATGGGGCTGTCATCTCTTTATTCCCATCCAATATTACATTTTCTTAATTACTCACTTTTGATAAGTTTTGAAACACAGTAGGCAAATCTCTCTTCTTATCCTGTTCATCTTTTTCAAATGTTCTCTTGGTTATCCTGGCCTTTTCCCCCTTTTAAATTAAGCTTTAAGGATGATTTTGTGTTTCATGAATACCTCTAATAGGATTTTTTTATTACACCGCAGTCTATTTACAGATTAATTTGGAGGAGTGTTCTTATCTTTACAATATGGAATCATCCCATTCAGAATGTGGCTTCACTCACCTTTTATTCAAATCTTCTTTTATGTCCTTCAGTAAAATTTTATAGTATTCTTCATATAGGCATTCTCCTTATTTTTATTAGGGTTATCTTTATGCATTTTATAGTTCTGTGGCTATTGTGCGGCAGATCTTATCCTCTGTAATATGCTCTATTGTTGGCAGCATACAATGAGGCTGTGGAAAATTGCCTCATGGCTATTTTCTGTATATAACGGAACCATTTCACTCCTTTAGAATATTCATATGATTTATGCCTCATTATTTATTCCTAATACTTAGGTATCTTTCTATTTCTTGGATTGGTGGCTTGACCAAAGGCCCCGGACCATGTTGATTAACAATCTGATAGGGAATTCTCTTTTCTTTTTACTGATTTCAAAAGAATGATTCCAATATTTCTCCACTAAAATGCGATGCTTTTCCTGTCGTTTTCTGGAAGATAAAATACATTACATCCAGGAAGTTCCCATTTATTTCTAGCTCCCTGAGAGTTTTATGGATTCAATTTTTAATTGGAACTTGGTGGAACATTTCATAAAACAGCTTTTGAACATAAAATCATCATGTGTTTTATCATCTGTAGTCATTGGATGCAGCACATTCGCCTGGTGTGTTTTCTCTGGCTGCCCAGGCCCTGCCATGCCTTGGACAGGATGCACTCGGTGATGCCGTATTGCTGTTTTCAGACTCCGCTGCAGTGTATTTGCTAATATTTTAATTAGGATATTTGCATGCTGTTCATTAGTGAGATTGGCCTAAACTTTTATTGGTTCTGCTATCCTTGCTCAGTTTTGTCTACTGGTAGATTATTCTTAATTGCTTCTATAAAATAAACTTAGGGAAATTGCATCTTCATCTGTTACTTAGGCTGTTTATATAATGTGGGGATTTAAACCTGTTTTTAAAATATTTTAGATACATTATTTAGATTTGACCCAATTTTCAGGGGGTCATGTTAGTATGTATTTTCATTTTTTATTCATTATTGATCAACTTATGTTATCTTTGTTTTGAGCCATTTTTATAACATATACTCTCAGTCAAGTATTTCTTCCAAGTTTACAAATTTGTTATAAATAATAGGTTATACTATCTTTGCCACAGCTCATATTCTTTGTAATATGTTTTTGGATTCCTCCTCTAAGCATGCATGCCCATTTCTGCAGTCTTTATACTTTTTGTACCTGGCTTTTTTTTACCTTGAAAAAGACTCGCCCACGTCTGTACTGTCTCAGAAGTAAAATTCAGACAGGCCTTGGTCTGTTGATGTTCCTTCCTTAGTTGGATCATTTGCTCCCCAGGGACCCAGGTCCGTCTTCACGGGAGTTTCCTTGGAGCAGACAATTCAGTCTCAGGCTTTTTCCCTCTAAGGACTCCATGTGATTATGTTCTCAATTTTTTGATGGGGACAGAAGAAAATGTTCCCTTTCAAAACCTTTTTCCCCCTTTCTACTTTCAAAAGGTCGTCTTCAGTCTAATCATCTGTTTCTCTCAGAGCCTCACACCCCATTAGGTGATTTCGCCCTGTTCCTCCTTGACTCTCCAGCGTTGGTGGGCAAATCAGTGGGGTCCTGTGCACAAAACATGTGGCAACTTGGCCAAATATTTGCCACCACCCACAGTGGTGCTTAAGTGTCAGCTTCAGTATAGGGTCTGCAATGACCTTGACACACATAACTTTAGGTTTTAGATTTTTTTTTTTTTAACAATGCCCCATTCCTTATATCATATTACTCTCTCTTTTTATTTTTTGAGAGAGAAGGAATCTAGTATTCTTTTAAAAAATGTTTTTTAAATTGATTTTTAGAGAGAGAGGAAAGGAGAGAGAGAGAGAAATCAAAACATTGATGAGAGAGAATGATTAATCAGCTGTCTCCTGTTTGCTCTCTACTGGGATTCGAGCCCACAATCCAGACATATGCTCCGACCTGGAATTGAACCCTCGACCTTCTGATGCACAGGTAGATGCTCAACCACTGAGCCACCCAGTCCAAGCCATATCACATTTCTGTAGCCTCTGTGGAGGGTCATTGCTTCACAGTGAACGTAAAGCAGGCCAAACCCTAGGGCCCAGTTCTTGCCCTGTGTTTAAGGGCCTAGAATGCAAACGCGGGATGCCTCCTCATCTTCCTCTCACTGTGTATCTCCCTCCTCTTCTCCCCTCCCTCACTCCTTGACAGTGTGTATAGAAGTCAGCTCACCAAAGGGTGATGAGTGATGGTCGTGGATGGAGAGGGTCCCCGTGCAGTTCTCCTGCCTCACCTGCAGCCCCCAGTGGGCTAGCTGGGAGCGCTGACAGGCCAGCTTCTTACCTGCAGTGACCTGTGTGAATCATCTCCTGGAAGGAGACTTTGATCCACCTCTGCATATAAAGCAGCATCACTAGGAAGAAATAATTTAAGAGTGAGACATTCGGGATACATGCCATTATTTATTTTTACACCATAATCTTTGTTCAGACCACTGCAGCCGCCTCCTCAGAAAGAACAGATCAATTATGAGCAAGAAGGGACAGCGTATGTGTCTTTCCTGCTTGTTGCTTGCTTGTGTGCACACACTGGTAATAGATACTTTGTTGGTTCAAATCCCAGCAAGCTGTGAACCATGAAGAAAAGTGAGCAATAAACAGAAGTCTCTTCTTCTTTAATAAAATGTCCTCATGTCACAGCCCAGAGAATGCCTCGCAATCGCAATGAGCTCATTGAAATGGAGATACCATGTGAGTTCTTCAAATTAATATTTTGGAATGCCTTGAAAAATGTCACATATCCAGGTTCAGAAAATGTAAATGGTGACTTACACACAAAGTGAAATGATTCAGCTGTTCATAATTAAATCATACTTCAGATATTTATGGCAAAGCCCTTGTAATACAGATTAATAATAACAGTTAACATTTATTGAGTACTTCCTATTGGGAGCCATTTCCCTGAGTATTCTAGACATATTAATGTACCGAGAACTAACATTAATCCAATAATACCAACTTTGGAAATGGGCTCTCGCAGTTCACAGCAGCCAGAGAATCCTCCAGCAAGTCCTTGCAATGTTCTAGTTGGAACGTGAGACTGGAGTGTGGAGAGATACACATGGGTGGGAATGGCACTGGCCACCCGTCTCTCGAGGCTCTCAAAACCAGGAACAGAGTGATAGCAGTCTTATTCACGACTGAGTACCCTGGTACTTGGCCCAGAGCTGGTGCTCAGCAAAATCAATGGAATTGCCAGCTGGTATAGCTCAGTGGTTGAAGGTTGACCCATGAACCAGGAAGTAACAGTTTAATTCCTGGTGAGACACATGCCCTGGTTTAGGGCTGGATCCCCAGTGGGGGGCATTAAGGGGCAGCTGATCAATGAGTCTCTCTCCCTCTCTCATCCTCTCTGAAATCAATAAAAAAAACATATTTTAAAAAATGGCTGAATAGATAATAGGGCTAAAGGATAACAATTGTATTTTCATAATATAGAGTTTAGTTAGTGAGAAGAGTTAGGATGTTTAGCTTTGCTTAGACCCTGTTTTCCAGAGGAGAATCGGACAGTTCAACTCTGAGACATAAGAACCAGATTGGCAACATGACTAGAGCTGGACCCAGTGATGACTCACTGAGGTTGCCCATCCACATCAGGTTCCTAGAGCTGCTATGAAAAGAATCACACACTGAGCGGCTTGAAACAGTGAGAAATGTGTGCTCTCAGGGTTCTGGAAGCCCTCTGTCTATAATCAGATCGGCAGGGTCAGGCTCCCACTGAAACCAGGAAGTCTTTCCCTACCTCTTCTGACTTCCAGTGGTGTCAGGACACGCTTAGTGTTCCTCAGCTGGAAGCTGCCTACTCACATCTCTGCCTTAGTTATCAGGCGTGCTCTCCCAGGGGTGTCTCATTCTGAGGACACGTGTCATGTCGGATTGGGGACCTCACCGGACTCCACTGTGATCTCATCTCCATTTCTGTAAAGGCCCTATTTCCAAATAAGGTCATCAGCTGTGCCAGGGCTTCAACAAATCTTTTTCGGAGTTCACAGTTCCACCCAAACATTAACCTTGAAGTTAACGTCTGTGGAATACCTTCTTACACAGTAAAATAGAGTGTTGTTTTCATGTCTCACATAGATCTTCCAAGTGAATGAAAAAAAACATGTGTTTCAGGAATGAGGAATGGAATGCTGTTGGGATTCCACACCATCAGGCGTCTTCAAACTATGGCCCGCGGGCCACATGCGGCCCGCAGAGGAGTCTGATCCGGCCCGCCAGGTTTTTTGGGCAGTGAGCGCAGCCGAGGTGTTACAGTAGGAATTATTGATAGTAGTTCATATAGTCCGGCCCTCCAGCTCTCTGAGGGACCGTGATCTGGCCCCCACTTTAAAAAGTTTGAGGACCCCTGAAGGCTGCTGTACACTGGTGGTCGTAGTGGCCAGCAGGGAGTGTGGCCTGGGCAGAGGTCAGCTTCAGAGGGAGAGTACAGAGAATGTGTGGGAAGAGGGCAGCATTCAAGGGCAATGTCTAGACCTCCTGTGGCCTCATTAAAGTCACAACTCCACGGCTTTCCCAGAAAAAAAAAAAATCTGTATTCCTAAATCCGCCACCAGGTTTGCAGGACTCAGACAAAAGAATAATTCTCCGAAAGCATGGTCTCTGCTCAGGACAATGTGCAGACCCCTGCTCCATACTTGGGAAACAAACATTGGCCCTTGCATTTCCTGCTTTCGTCAGGGGTTTTCCATCCTCACATGTCATTTCTATAAAACCTGACAATAGAAGATAACTGTTTTGTACTTGCCTGCTAAGAAGTGTGGTGTCACTTTGTATAATATCATCTCAGGTTCTCAGAGACAACAGTGTGAGCCTTCAGGAAAGAAATGCTCCACATAGAAGGGACATACCTCTGCTCACAATGCCCAAGGCCATTCTCCTTTTTTGTGACCATGACCAGGCTCTGAGTCTCCCTGTAACTGTGGTTTTCAGGCCTTTGGCCTGGCCTCCGCTTATCTAAATCAGTAATCGCAATGTTGACATTGTTATGAATGTGTGATGGGAAGGATGGAGCCCTGAGCAAACCCACCTGTAGCTGAGAGTCAGGATTTAGGTTTTATTTGTTAGATAACTGAGACTTGTTCGGGTCAGATGGCTAACAGCTGTTCTCATGCATTTATTAATCTACATTAGAGGAACCAAGCAACCAGAGATAAATTCAGAGATAGAAATAAATCCTGTAATATTGTACATTTTTAACTATTACAATAGTTCAAAAGTAACATATAAAAATAAATACTATGATATTTGAACAAAATTTCGTATGCAAGTTGAATGAGTTATTTGAAAACAAAACTTCTTAATGTATACAACTGTGCTTTACCTATCAAAAGCCCCAGAATGCCTGTAGAAAATAAATAATCCTTACTAAGACAATGCTGTAGCATTACATTTAGAAAGAAGCATATTGTCTCCACTGTCTAAGAAATAAGACTGAGGTTCATAAGCAAAGACAGAGAGGTGAAGTATTTTTTTTTTTTAATCAAAAAAACTAGTGTCCTGGTGCACAGATTCATGCATATTGAAAGGAAATTAATTAGAAGAAATAGTTTAATATAACTATTCACTCTTTCTCTATAATAGAAGTGTCAACCAAATTCATGATTAACAATGATAATAGATGGAAACACACTTGTGTGATTGGTGCCAGTGAGAGCTTTACATGTATTTTTTGAGTCAACTTCAACAAATCTTTTTCGGAGTTCACAGTTCCACCCAAACATTAACCTTGAAGTTAACGTCTGTGGAATACCTTCTTACACAGTAAAATAGAGTGTTGTTTTCATGTCTCACATAGATCTTCATATATATATGGCTAGTTTATCTATCTATCTATCTATCTATCATCTATCTAGATAAACTTGCTTAATTAGATCTGCTTTCTGATTTAGCTAAACTTTTTCCATCCCAGTGATGCACCCTAACTTCTCTTTTAGGTAATTGTCAGCAACACAGCACTAAATATCAACAGGTAGCAGATCATTATTGTAGATCATGCAGGGAGAAAACAGGGTGAAACATTTAACTGCAGCAGTTGTTTGACTATATTCTGTGCAGTGAGAAAACCTGAAGTCATTTTCAAGTTCCACAATTTCTTCTTTTCAGTCAGGTCAAGTTTCTACACTTTCTAAATCTCTATTGTCTTGCTGATGAAAACAAAGCAGGATTCTTCTGAGTCTCCTGTCTACCTGCACCAGGATTTCTGTGAGGATCAAATGAAATGAGGCATGGGAAACTGCTTCACAAACATTTGGTTGAATTGTAGAATTTGCCCTTGGCTATAAAGCAAATCAGGTTCCTGGGCTGAAGAAACGCCAAGGAGGGTAGTTGGTAGGGAGAGGAAGCTGGGTGTTGGTAAGTGACATCATTACCTAACTGCTTCCCTGCTGGCTTGATTGCTCCTAACTGTCCTCTCCTGCCAGTCTGGTCACCTCTAACTGCCCTCCCCTGCAGGCCTGGTCACTTCCAAATGCTCACCCTGCTGGCCCAGTCACCCCTAAATGCCCTAGCCTGCAGGCCTGGTCCCCCTCAACTGCCCTCCCCTGCCAGGCATCTTGTGGGAGCCATCTTGTGTCTACATAGGGGTGGCCATCTTCTGTGTTGGAGTGATGGTCAATTTGTATATTATCTCTTTATTGCATAGGGTAGATGTAATGGAAAAAAAAATATTTCCTGAGATTTATTTTTAAATCTTGTATCTTCCATCTCCCTAAAGAATTTATATCTCATAAACTATATAATATAGAAAGAAGTCTCATTTCATCCTTGATCTCACAGATAACCACTGGAATAATTAGGTATTTGTTTTCCAGGGTTACATGTGCATGTGTCTGTGTGTAATTCAGGATGTATTTTTTAGGTGTATTCTTGTATCTATTTCCCCAGATGTAGATCATAGTAGAAATACTGTTTGAAATTGTACCTTCCTGTGTAACAATGCATCCTGCCTCTCTTTCTGTGTAGGCTCTCAGAAGGAAATTTTCGGTAACTTGATCCTCCACTGAAAATATTATGCAACATTCAGCTACTTATGTTACTCTCCTGAACTTTTTTATGTCTCACCACAAGAAACAGGTTTTCTTGCCACATGGTGGGGAGGTGGCACATACGCTTTGCTAGCAGCTGCAAATGGGTGCTATTTTGTTTCAACATCAGAGCTGATTGAGTCATTCCACCTGCTCCCAGGGGAGGTCCAGTTGGCGGTGACGGCTGTGAATCACCATTGCCCATCCCGGCTCTGCTGCCTCCCTCGAGGCTTGTTCTTTTCAACTCATTAACGCAGAACCAGGACAACAAAGCAGGTTCAAAGAAAAGGGACTTGGGAAGTAGGATTTATATACCCTGTGGGAGGAACAGAGGAAAAAAAGACAACTAACATATAAGTAAGTTAATGGCCACCAGGCCCCAAAACAGCAAACCAACAAACCATAACGTCTGGGTGGATCACCGTTACTAGTGAGTCTCCAGAATGATAGATTCTGGGCCCCAACCACCTGGGCAGACTTCCCTTCCCCAGAGCAGCAGGTGCACTGCAGGTGTGGCTCCTAGGATGATGCTGTGGGAAGGCTCACGGTTGTCCTGCATTTCCCTAAGCTGTGGGTATTTTTCCTTCCCACCATTAGTGTAATGTGTTTTTCTGAGATAGGGTGTCTACTTACCTTGATAACATTAATTGGAAATATGGTTATTATAGTTTTTATTCCCGTAGGTATAAGGCCAAGCTTAGGAAACGTGATACAGGTTTTCATGGAACCTGGCTGCATAATATTTCATCTGTGGATGTGCCACATCCAAGGAAACAAAGGTGCTGCTTATGGACATTTAGGTGATTTCTAGCATCCCACCCTTTTCATTAACTCTCAGTGACCAGCGTCCTTTTTAGCTTTGCACAACTGAACATACACATTCACAGTATGAATCCTTGACGTGGGATCACTGCTTCATAAGTTACATAAAGTTGAGTATTCTAAATGCACATACCTAATTTCTCTCTCAAAGCCGATCGTGGCACTCATGGACAATCAGACTATATTTAAGTAGAGGGCCATTTGGACTATCTGTTTTATTGTTTTCATCTGTTTGCCTTTGCATATGCTCACCTGTTGGCTGTCTTAGATCTGTGGGCATTATTAAGCTACTTGAGAAGGAAGAACAATAAGAAATGAAGTTGGTGAGCCCCAGGGAGTCTAGGAAATGTTTTTTAAAAAAACAACACGACAACACAAAAATAAGTGAACAATACATCTAGATAGAAAGCCATGGAAATTTCCAGAAATACTGCAGACAGTTTATCCAGCAAATTACAGTAGTAATTTGGTATTTGAAACTTATAAAAAGAAAAAAAAAATCAACCCCTCCTCTAATGTAATAGCCTAAATGAGGACTGATGTGCCTTAATGTGGGGTTAATTCTGAAAGGAAGGAAGTGTTACAGATTTTTTTCAGTCACTGAGTCATTCAACAAACACTTGGCTTCTGACCCCGAAGGAAAGTCTCTGCCTGGCCATGGAGGAATAGGCAAACAAGTCATGTACTAAACTAGAATAGGAGGTGAGGTGTTGATGTCATAGATTGAAAGAGACAGCAAAATAAAGAGACAGAAAAGCTCAGTTTCCTGTAAAGAAGAGGAAGTGGAAGATGAAGAGAAAAGAAACGGGTCTCCTGAGGAAGAGGGAGCCGGACAATGTGGCGTCTGAAGTCCGCAGAAGAAAAGCATCCTCCAGCAGTGGACGTGGAAGGAGTGACGGAAGGACCTTCAGGATGAATGACTAATATTCACGATTCAGTGTTCAGTTTCCAGCAGCCTGCAGTCTGTAGGAAAGCTGGTGTGGCCAGGCCACAGGTGTAGCTGAGCTGGAACAGAGAACAGGACAGCCGGCTGAACCACAGGTGAGCCTGAGGTGCAGCAGAAGCAGAAACCCAGCACTGGCGGACGTAATCAGGACATTTCACAAGGCCCCGAGTTGTCAGAAAGCACAGGAGACCTGTGATCCAAGTTCCTCAGTGCCGTCCTTCCTAATACTGAGGGTGACCTCACTTAGCACCCACGTCACACAAACACTTTCTGGATTAAAAAAATATAACACTGCCAGGCCGGTGTGGCTCAGTCATCAACCTATGAACCAGGAGGTCACAGTTCAATTCCCAATCGGGGCACATGCCCAGATCTCAGGCTTTATCCCCAGTCGGGTGCATACAGGAGAAAGCCAATCAATGATTCTCTCTCATCATTTATGTTTCTATCGCTCTCTCCCTCTCCCCCTTCCTCTCTGAAATCAATAAAAAAATATATTAAACAAAAAACAAAAACACCGTTGTGGATAATAATAAGAACTGGAAGGCCTGATTTCAGCACTTCACCGTCTTCCCTCTACCAGCAGTGCTCTCTGTAGCGGACTTCCCATTGGCGATAGGGACATACTATCCACCACAGGGCAGGGTGGACAACAGATCTAAATACATCTGCATTAAGTTTATATCAAAGACAGCACCATTCCATTAAAAGTATTACCACCTGTAATTTCTGCTTTTGTATTTGCATATTGAATACAGTGAGAGAAGTACCTTCCACATGTCTGGATAGAGGTAAAAGTTATGTTGATTCCCCCTTCACCTCCAGCTTCCTAGGTAACCCTGGGTACATGTGGAGGGAGGACTCAGAGACTTCCCACTGGCTCCTGCTTTGGGCAGAAGCACAGCTCCCATTGCCAGGGCTGTTCCTGAAGCTCAGTGGGGAGGAGATCCCATGCTTATGTTTTACTGGTGGCTGTCACACAAGTTCATGCACATTAAAAGGGGATTAATTAGAGGAGATAATTTAATATTGCTATTTGCCCTTTCTCTATAACAGAAGTGTCAGAGATGAAAGAAAATTAGTAAAATGTGTATGAAAACCTTCTTCCTGTCAGAGTCTGGGGCTCACCATGGAACCCAGAGTCAAGTCCCTGCCCATCCACATGCACCTCAAAATTACATGAGACCCAGATCTGGCCAGTCCCCCACTGGGCTAGATCCAGATCTGGCCAGTCCCACCCTTGTCAAGCCCTGCCTGGCAGGGGGATAGCCTCAGGTCCCCTGGCCCAGCGCTGGGGTGAGGATGGTGCGGCCTGAGGTCCCTAGTTAAGCCCCAGGGGGCGGGGGAGGGGTGGCCTCAGGTCCCTGCTGATTGCTCGTTAAGCCTCCTGTGGGAACTTGGCCTCAGCTGTGGGTGCCGCCATCTTTGTGACAGAGTGATGGTTAGTTAGCACATTCCCTCTTTATGACATAGGATGCCCAATGCAGTGTCAACAGTGACCAAGTGTTCTCCTATCAGACTCAAATCGGGGCATTTTACAAGGTCTTCCGAAGGATCAGGAGATACCAGCCAGACTCTTTTAAAATGAGACTTTGAAGCCAAATGGCCCTTATTTCCATTTTAATGCCGTTTCCTTCTATTTCTTGGTTTGAAAATCATGTGACAATCCTAGTTAAGAAGAGGGATTTCTTTGTGCAAATTTAATACACAAGCCTTGTTGCCCTCTGAAGTGTCTTCGCATCTCTCTTTCTCTTCTACATGTTCATCTAATGGTTGCAGCAACGCTCCTAAAACTTGTTTTACCCTTGCACAAATTAAACAGAAACTGAATGAGCTCCAGGAAGTAAAACAGCCTTTAGAAATGCAAACACTTCCTGTGGGAATATTAAAAGATTTCCACGTTTTTTCTTCAAAGCAGCATTGCTTTAGATGGTAATAAAGTTAAAAAAAAAAAAAAAAGTGAGAGATGGAATTTATTCAACACCACCAGCTCTTGAAAGAAAGAGTGGAAAAGAAAAGCAACCTGATCTCAAACTCCCACCCTCTTCCTTCAGCATGATGTGCATGGCGCCCCCTAGGGGAGAGGATCCGCGTGACTTTGCAGGAAAAGGAATTGGGAAAAGCAGTACAGACAGCGGGGGGGTGCCTTCGGGCACCCACCGGGGACGCACTGTCCCATGGGAACGACGCTTCGGGCCATCATGGATGTGTCAGAGAGGTGGACTCTGCTCCAGTGGATCCGAGAAGATGCCCCTTCTACTCCCTGCTCAAGGACCGTGTTCTTCACTGAGCTCCTGTTTTCCTTGCCATCAGTTACGGTTCCCTGATTGAAGATGGGAAAGGGCCTCATCCGACGTGGACATGCCTCAGTGGCCTCGGCTCTTGGCAACACCTGACTACCTGTGGAGAGTGGCTCACACTGGTGCAGGGTCAGCCTCAGGATAACGATTCCTGCCTGAACGGCATCGTTCCTTTACCCTGAGGGCAGTACTCACCTCGATCTTCATTACCATTGATCTATGATGGATCCTCGCAGGAGCAGTTTGTCCAAGGGGTGAAGCATTTCTCTCTAGTAGAAAAATGGTGGAGCCGAAACTGGTTTGGCTCAGTGGATAGAGGCCTTCGGACTGAGGGATCCCGGGTTCGATTCTGGTCAGGGGCATGTACCTTGGTTACAGGCATATCCCCAGTGGGGGGTGTGCAAGATGGCGGCAGATCAATGACTCTCTCTCATTGATGTTTCTAACTCTCTCTCTCCCTTCCTCTCTGTAAAAAACCAATAAAATATATTTTAAAAGAAAAAGAAAAAAAAGAAAAATGGTGGAGCTTGGACACGCTGGCCAGAAAATAGCTCATTATCCCTAACCCACGAGACGTGTGCACTATCCATGTTAACCATAACAGATAATACTTGTTGTTAAGGAGCAGGGTGACTCATGCTTAGGGGCTGTGTGCACTGTTGCTCAGCACTGAGGTTAAACAGAAAATTTATTTCTAAATTCACGTCTCCAGACTCAGTCTCATTCTACCCCAGCTGATCTCCTGTGAACGGAGTCATTGTTAAAACGTGCAGAAGACCTTGGAAATTACACACGCAGAAAAACTACTCTTTTTCAAACAACACAAAACATTTCTGTTGATCTCAGAAGAGAGAGGAGAAAGGGATAGAAACAGCAGTGATGAGAGAGAATCATCTGTAGTCTGCCTCCTACACGCCCCACACTGGGGATTGAGCCGGTAACCTGGGCTAATGCCCTGACCAGGAATCAAAATGTGGCCTCCTCATTCATAGATCAACACTCAAACATCAAGCCACACCAGCCTGGCAGAAAAATCTACCCTTCGCCATGATTCTATTTCACCAAAGTTGCTAGTTCAAGATTGAGAATCATTTGGGAACATTATTATTTCATGAATGAACCATTTCAGATATGACAACCAACTGCCATTTTGTGTAGAATAACCATCCAAAATCAGGAGATCTGGGTCAAAACGCTGGACTGTCGCTTGGCAGCTGTGGGACTTTTGTGTGTGATATTATTTTAAGCACTCCTAGTCCTCGAGAAAACATCTCTAGGATGCTGAATAGGTCTCAGCTTCCAAGACTCTGAGATTCACTGATGGGGTCCTGTCACTGCGAATAGAACTCTCTGGCCCGGTGCTGAAGGATTGTCTGCCTTTCAGGGGGAAGAAATGAGATGCTAACAAACCCTCCACCCTCTGCTTTGAACGGACAGAGAATCACATCACATGGGAGCAAGCAAAGTAAATATTTTTCCAAACAAAATTTAATTTGTTGCCATGGCTGAATACTCTCTTTCACCAACAACTGAAATTTCCATTAACCTTTGTTCTTAAAGTATCTCAGCAGATAAAAGTTCCACATACACAAAATGGAGATGATTAGTTAAAGACCTGGTGATCTCGGTCATCACACTCCTCCTCTTTAGTTTCACCCTGAAGGGTGAATTTTCAGAGTATGTTCTGAGAATTCAGCCATGTGCCATCCATTAAAGCCAATAGAAAACCTAATCAATTAAATTTATTTAATCCATCATATTAAATTTATTCCTAATATTTTCTCAGAAGGATTGTGACTGTCTTTCCTTCCTGTTCACCAAAATTTTCTTTAATAATAGTAGTATATATTTTTAAATTGACATATATATGTGTGTGTGTATATATACATAAATGTCATTTTGGCCATATTAATTAATATGAGCCTGACATTTATTTTTAACTTCTTACCACAAATGTACACACACATACAAATCTTTTTATATAAAGTGTAAAACTTAAGATATTATTTTGATATTTAAAAGCAAGATACTAGAATAATTTCTAACCCAGAAGTCATAATAAAAATGACTGACATATCAGATTATAAGATTTTAAAATTTTATCATGACTCTTAATTTTTAATGTTAATAATTTAATCAATTTTAGGAAAATTTTAAATGACAACTGATTTTTTTATTATGACATTATTTCATAAAATACTATTTAAATAGTCAACTAAAATTAATAATGTTGAGTATTCATAATAAAAAAGCTAAGAAAATGAATTTAAAAAAGATGTTTTATCAGTGGTATCTGTCCAGGTTTTATGCATAAATAATGAGGAGTGCAGGATAAGAAGACAAATACAGCTGAACTGGTGTGGCTCAGAGCTTGATCATTGACCTATGATCCAGGAGGTCACAATTTGATTCCTGGCCATTCAGGTCAGTCCCCAGTAGGGGGCGTGCAGGAAGGCAGCTAATCAATGATTCTCATCATTAATATTTCAATCTCTCTTCCTCTCCCATCTTCTCTGAAATCAATAAAGATATATTTAAAAAAAAAAGACAAAGAGTGTAAGTTGTACAGATTTTGGGATCTTGTGGTCAAACTGTCAGAATTTGCATAAAGAAACATTAAACAAGAAATGAATTGTGTGCTGAGGTACTTACAAAAGGAATATGCCTTGGTATCAATTGTTTTCTGACATACTGTTTTCGAATTTATGTCTGGAAATTCATTAAACTTCCCTAAATCCAAAGGGGACTGAAAATCATGGAGTTCTAGAAGCACAAGACTGACTCTGTTTGAGACTGTATCAGAATTCGTAGGTTTGTGTGGAGGTGAGCGGGTTTTCGTGCAGCCCTTGGGAACAGGGGTGCAGATATAT